>NW_026622863.1:12196622-12796622 GCF_023065955.2 Ursus arctos
CTGTTCGAAATTTCGTCTGTTGCAATCCATCGGGTTCCAGTTGGACACGCGAGGACATCTAGACGATGCTGGCCACTTGGAACGGTGTGGGACTGCCGCTCTGCCGGCACCTACTATGTGCCAGACGCTGTGCAAGGTGCTTTACTTACGTGTAATGTTCACTGCAACCCCGTAAGGGAGATATTGGCATCCACGTCATACAGATAAGGAAAGTGAGGCTCAGGAAGGTCAGGTGACTCGCCCAAAGTCACACAGCTGTTGTGTGGCCGAGGCAGAATTCCAACGTACATCTATTGGGCTGCAACGCTGGGGGAACCTCCACCTCTTATTCTTTGGGTCGCCAGCACTCAGATCCTGGATGGGTCAGTCAAGTTCATCCGTTCCCCTCAGGGCTGCTGCCCACGTCGGAAGGATGGATGATTCATCGTCCTCTGTCCTCCTCACTGCCCTCCTGTCAACCCCCAGCCACTCAGATTGAAATGAACATCTTCTCCATTACTGGCCTCCAAACGCATCCCAAGTCCTTGCCCCCAATCCATTAGTGAGATGGAACTTTCTCTATGCACAAGAAAGAAATCAGCCTCCAGGTTTGGAGGTCTCTGACTCTTCAAATCAAAATATTCCCAGCCCGAGGGCCTCCAGGCAACAGTCAGTTCTGTCCCTTTATACCTTAAAGGAATGTGGGTTGCAACTTTTTCCGTTTTGTGTTTGAATTCTACAGGGAAGGTGAGCCCGCGATCAGACATTCTTTCTTCCTTAAAATAGGTGCAGAAAGTGGCCTTTCTAGCTTCTTGCTCAAGGCGGTGCTGGGAAGCACAGATTAAGCAGAGCGGAGCACAAGTCCTGAGTGAAGTATCAGGATTTCAAGGATGGATTTCAGTGTTTTTAAATTACTAGATCATAGTGTAGATTTAAAGCCTTAGCGGTAGCCTTTCTTCTTTCATAGAAAAACTCAAATGTTTATCTGCAATTTGCCCAGATTAGGCTTTTAAAAAAGCATTGTTGTTGGTTGTACTCGGACAATAAAGCTGGGCATTTTTGACCTTCATTCCGCGACTTGACTTCAATATCTGCTAATTCCTTTTTATAAAACAAATTGCATCAACGGTGCTCGCATTTAACCAACTGCAGCTTAAATTGTTTTGTTCTCTTTCATAAGTTCCTTCTCCAGATTAAATGCCATTGCACCCAACGAACTGCTCTCGGCTGAAGTGGGAAAGTGTGATTTGATTAGTATAGATTTGGGAATCGGGTAAGTACTGTATCAGTGTCCTCTCTAGAAAAAGAGGTGACGTGTCATGGGATATTAAGAATGGCCATTTAATGTAAAAACTCAGATAATACATGAGTTAAATGGAGAAAATGAGAGAAAGCTTTTAAGCATTCTCCCAAGACGGATTGCAGAATAATATTATTGTACACGGAAGGGGGGCTGAGTGACACCGTCGGGAGGCCATTACAGAAGTAGGGTTTAAAATCATTATGGCAAAAAGCATTTCAGAGCTGCAGCGAGACCACGGCAACACATAATGAATTATCAATAGAGAGCTGGTGATTCGGTTATATTACAATATGAACAGAAAACTTCCTGTTACATAATTTTAATCTGCCACTCTGATAAATGGCTTGAGGAGGGAGCCCCATTTCTGTTGTGAGCAATGGGAGTGGGGGAGCAGGGGGGGAGAGGATGAACACAAGAGTCACCAGAGAACGTTTCAAATTAAGTATTCGGTGATCCAAGGATTCAACAAACACCCGAGAGCCAAGATTCACCTGAAGGGCACCTGTTTCTGAACGTCATACACTGAACAAGAAGCTCGACATAACCGGTCTCTAAGGCTGGGGAACCTGTATTCACAAAAACGAGGGGCCGGCTCTCACACCGGAGTTTGTGAGTTTCATTTTGGAAATACTGCCTAAAAATGGCATTTATCTTGATGACTGAGGATTTGGGTGACCCCTTCAGCTTTGCTCCCCAGATGAATGTTTCTTGCCCCATCCTAGTCTGGTCCCTCCGCCCATAAAATAGTAAGGTAGGCAATATCATCCCAAGTTCACAGCCCGGGAAGCTGGGGTTCGGAGAGATTTTGAGTCGGGTTCAGGCTTTGTAAGTGGTGGAGTTGAGATTCACATCCAACCTGTTGGACACAAAATCCCGGCAACTTTCTACTTAACCCTGCTATCTGCACACATGAGTGTGTGTGTGTGTGTGTGTGTAGTTAAATCTTTCCTCCCCAGTATTCTCATCCAATTATAAAATTCTTTACAGAGTTGCAAAATACTATTATACTACACTAGGACAAGGGAACTATTTTACTATTCCACTTTTAAAAGTGATTTGACGGGGCGCCTGAGTGGCTCAGTCGTTGGGCGTCTGCCTTTGGCTCGGGGCGTGATCCCGGGGTCCTGGGATCGAGCCCCATGTCGGGCTCCTCTGCTGGGAGCCTGCTTCTCCCTCTCCCACTCCCCCTGCTTGTGTTCCCTCCCTCACTGGCTGTCTCTCTCTCTGTCAATAAATAAATAAAATCTTTAAAAAAAATAAAAATAAAAAATATAAATAAAAGTGATTTGATATTTTCTAAGAGGAAAAGTTCTATCTTTTTATTGAAATATAACTGACATTATATTAATTTGGGGTGTACAATGTAATGATGCAATATTTGTATATGTTGTGAATATCTTCATGTAAGGAGAATTTCCGAGATCTACTCTCTCGACCACTTCAGATACACGATACATTATTAACTGCAGTCACCACGCTGTACATTACATCCCCAGGGCTTATTTATTTCATAACTGGAAGTCTGTACCTTTTGATGACCTTCACCCATTTTGCCCACCCCAACCCCCTGCGTCTGACAACCTCCAATCTGTTCTCTGTGTCTATGAGTTTGGGTTTTGTTTTTGTTTTGTTTTCAGATTCCGTGGATAGGTGTGGTCGTATGGTATTTGTCTTTATCTGCCTGACTTATTTCACTTATTGTAATGCCTTCAAGGTCCATCCATGCTGTCCTAAATGGGAAGATTTCATTCTTTTAATGGCGGAGTGATATTCCATAGGTATATATCCCACATCGTTATTCACTCATCCATCAATGCATCCTTAAGTTGTGTCCATGTCTTGGCTCTTGGAAATAATGCTGCAGTGAATGTGGGGGCGCAAATATCTTGAGTTGGTGGAGTTGGTGTTTTCATTTCCCAAATAAAGAACCAGAAGTGGAATTGTGTGCCGTGTGCTTTTGAGTTTTGTAGCATGGGTAGGAACCAGCTATCTAAATCAAGACAAGACACAAGTTTGAGACAGGGTGTGGATTAACGGGCCTCTCATCCTTATTCATGTCTGACCTGCAGATTCCCCTCCTAACAAGTCATCCTTGGCTACACTCAGTGTGGGAGGAGGCAGCAGTTGGCAAAAGGAAAATATGGGAGAAACGAAGAAGAAAAGAAGAACCAATACATTCTGGAATATTATGCAGCTATTAAAATGATAGACTGGATCTGTAGGTGTTGATGTAGGAAAATCTACAAGATAAATTAATTTGCTTTTAAAAGTCAAGAGCCACAACAGTGTGTATTTTTGAATTATTTTCAAAAGGACACACACACAATTACGTGTATACACACACACGTGCACGCGCACACACACATACATACACACATATATATTTTGCACGCTTGTAAGTGCATGGAAAAGTCTTAGAGGCCTGTATATGGAACTGATGAAACTGATTATCACTGGTGAGGCCTCGGAGTTTCAGATGCAAGGAAACAGGCGTCATTTTATTACAGATTTTTAAATCTCTGGTGATCGTTATTTTCTTCATTATGCTGCTCTAGATTATCTAAATGTTTTGTAATAAACATATATTATTTATAATCTGAAAATGGTGTTTAAAATGTTATAGTCTGTAACAATGACGTGCGTGGCACAGATTTTTAAAATAACAGCTTTATTCGCATATCATAAAATTCACCCACTTAAAGCGTGTAGTTCAGTGGTTTTTAACATTTTCTTTTCTTTTTTAAAGATTTATTTATTTATTTATTTGAGAGAGAGAGAGAGAGAGAGAGAGAGCACCAGCAGGAGGGGGCAGAGGGAGAGGTAGAAAGAGAATCTCAAGCAGACTCCCCGCCGACTGCAGGGCCCAATGCGGGGCCCAATCTCACGACCCTGAGATCATGACCTGAGCCAAAACCAAGAGTTGGATGCTTAACTGACTGAGCCACCCAGGTGCCCCGGTTTTTAACATCTTCGGAGTTGTGCAATCACCCCGGAAATCTAGTTTAGAACACTTTCATCACCCCAGAAAGAAACCTCAAGCTCATCAGTAATCACTCCCCATCCTCCCCACCCCACCCCAGTCCTGGGCAAACACTCGTTTAAGGCCCATCTCCATAGATTTGCCTATTCTGGACATTGCCTCTACATGGGATTGCACAATGTTGGGTCTTCTGGGTCGGGCTGCTTTCACTTCGCACAGGGTCCTTAAGGGTCATCCGTGTTGTAGTTGGTGTCAATACTTTCTTCCTTTTTATGGCTGAGTAATATTCCATTGCATCGCTATACCGCATTTTATTTCTCCATTCATCGGTAAAGGACATTTGGGTTGTTTTCACCATGGGGCTATTGTGTACAATGCAGCAATGAGCGTACCATGTTGGGGATGGAATTGCGAGGTCAGAGGGTCGCTCTATGGTTGACATTTTCAGGAACCACCCAACTGTTTTCCAAAGTAGCTTCATCATTTTATAACCCCAATCCCAGCCACTCCATGCCCTTGCCAACACATTTTTAAATATTATATAAATAACACATGGATGCATTTTTTTTTTTTTTAAGTCAGAGCAAACCGCAATTCCACAGAGCTGAACGGGAAAGTTCACTCTTCACCACCCTGTCCATCGTGCTTCCCTCCCTAGAGGTAAACACAATTTTGTTCACATCCTTCTAGTAACTCTGCCTTTTTCTTCATATTGATATACATATTGATAAAAACATCTCCTGTTTTTTACATAAACGCCATTCATGCTACAGGTATTAGGATTTTCCCTTTTCGCCATACTGAGGCTTGGAGATTACTACATATGTGATAATTATAAATCACCTACGTTATTTTTTTAAATGCCTTTTTACCTCACTCTCCGAGAACATACAGCCTAGATTTGTCCAAGGGTGACCGCTCCGCTTACTTTTTAGAACAGCAGGTTGCCTGGAAGCCTGCACCCCCTTTATGCCCATCTTCCTACCTTGGGTCCGGTACAATTTTCTTAAAATTTAATGATGATTGCGTAGAGTCAAAACCTATCGAGAGCAAACCATGACTCTGCCACGTACAAGTTCAGTGGCCCTGAGTCTGGGCCTCAGTTTCCTCGTTTGGAAAATGGGGATAAAAGCAACATGTACCCTCCTCGGTTGTTGTGAGGATTAAATGAGATCATAAAGGGAGTGCTCCACCGTGTCTGGAGTTCATGCTGTTAGCCATATACACGCAGTCCAGAAAACCAGCCAGCAGAGAAACCAGTTTCTTTAGTGTAATTCTCTCTGTGTTAAGCCGTCTGGCCAGTAAATCAGTTCCATGTGTGATCCTCAGGAGCTCCCAGCCCAGGGAATTAAGATCTCCGCCTTGGGGAGTTGGGTAGGGCCACACCCTTAAGCCTAACTCTTCTGATTGAGAGAAAATTGCAAAATGAATGGTAATCACAATAGTCGATCATTATGCATTGTAGCCTAGCTGGGCCAGGGCGAAGGATATTGATATAGCCACAAAAATGAGCTCGGGTCCAGAGGCCAAGCTCCTGAAACAGCCAGGCTGGGGGGAGTGTGAATTGCCATCACAATTGAAAACATCACTGCCTGCATCAGGACCCTGCAAGTTCTGATGTGTGGTTGCCACCATTGCTCCGGAGCAAAGGAAAAGGCTGAGCTGTGAGCATTTGCTGATGAAAAAAAAAATGGCCCATTGGTTCTCTGTTTTTGACACGTCTCATCTCTGGGATTTAACTCGACCTCCCCTTACTTTATTTTGGGCGGTCTGGTATATGAACGGTGATTTTGGGCCCTGTAAAAGCAATCAATAAATATCTGTTGAATTGTGTACAATCAGTTGGACTCCTATTTACTCTTAAATTCCCAAAGCTAAGTGCTAGGCCCTTTGTAAATACTTGTTTATGCTAAAGAGGCTGGAGCATGTAATAACCATTAGTTTGAAACTGGACCCTCCAACTTGGAAAATTATGGATCTGCCAGTCACGAATGGACAAAAATTGGTTGAGAAATATCAGCCATGATTATGGGGCTTGGTTGCAAAAGAGAAGAAGGTGCGTTCAGCTCTGATTGATTCCGTCCTCTTCTGTGGCTGGTCTGAATGCCGGATCTTAGACATCTCTGAGAAGAAGAATCTTCCAGCAACCAGGATCCTGGGCTTCTCCTGGCTCCTGTTTTCTCAGGGCAGATTCTGCTTAGCTTGCTAGTGCCAACCCTGAGGATCCCATGAGGAGCTGTAAGTTCACACGATTTCTGTACTCTTTCATACCTCTTTCAAAACAGAATTACATTGTGTTTGTAACTGCCCAAATTCAAATTTGCCCTAATTTATTTTGCTGGGTATCATACATTAAAAATCAAAATCACTTTCCTGTTGTTTAAAAAAAAATAAAATAAACAATGCAAGAGGAGAGAAGAAACTTGATGGTAAGATCAGGCTCCAACTGTTACATTTGTTTACTTGCTGTAAGGTAATCAGGCTGTCAATTTCACAGACCAGTGAAGGCACATGTCTACAGATGAGGGGTGGAAGAGGGCGGGGTCAGAATCTCCTTGTACTCCTTAGGCAGCCTATAGAACGAAAGAGTGATCCTCCATCCGTCAGGCTAGGCTAGACTGCACTAACAATGGCAAGATCTCAGCACAAGGTGATTTCATACTAATGCTACATAGCTATGTCATGTCAGCAGGGGGCTCTGCTCTAATCACTCAGAGACCCATCCACCATGACCACCTCAGTAGCGGGAAGGGAACACGGGAAGCAAGAATTCTACTGGCTCTAAACTTTTCCTGCCCGGAAGTCACTTCTGCTCACATTCTACTGGCCGAAGCAAGTCACGGGGCCATGCCAACTGCAAAGACGACAAGGAAACGTAGTCTTTTCTTGGGTCTGGAAGAAGGAGAGCCAGATACATTTGTTGAACAGCAGAAATGGCTACCCCAGACCCCAAGCGTACAGGGCACAGCACAAAAGAGACTGTAATACCTCTGTGGGAGGGAAACCTGCATTTGGGGGGGAGTGGAATGTGGAACACAGCCTCCCAGCTCAACCTCATGCAACTCTTTTCTTGCACCAAACCCCACTTCCGCCCCTCTCTTGTCCTTCTCCAAGCTCTTTATTCTCTCACCCCACCTATTCCTGAGTGTGTAGAGCACTTTTCATGGTGGTCTACCCAGCCACGGGTTGAGATGCGGAGAGGAGACGAGGATGTGTCGCACGCCAACCTGAAGTGTCTCCTACTTCGGCATGAAGAGTCTGAATACCCAGGGCTCTCCCTCTCCTCTGACCTCCTGAAGGTTAAAACCACAAACTTCAAAATACCTATCTGTCAAAGGCCTGGTACTGAGAATACATAGAGAACTCCTCCAACTCAAAATCAAACAGACAAACAGCTTGATTTTTTTAAAGACAAAAGACTTGAACAGATGTTTCATAAAGTGTATGAGAATTTATGAATGCCCATAAACACGTAAAGAGGTGCTCAACATCATCAGGAAAATGCAATTTAAAACAAAAGTTAAAGAGCTACACTGCACACCCACTAGAATGGTTAAAACTAAAAAGACTGACAACATTGAACGTTGGTGAGGAACTCTCACGTCGTTGATGGGAGTATAAAATGGTACTATCGCCTTGGGGAAAGTGAGGCAGTTTTTTATATAACCAACCATACAACAATCTGATGACACAGCATTCCAGTGCTGGGTATTAATTTAGCCAAGAGAAATACAGGCATATATCCATCGAAAGTCTTGGGCAAGACTGTTTACAACCACTTAATGCATAACAGTAAAAAATCCAGAAATAGCCTGGGTGTTCAGACATAGGAGGATGGACGGACAAACTGAGGTGTATTCATATAGTGGAATTCAACAAGAAAAGAGAACAGACTATTGATACCTATAAAAACACGATGCATCTCAAAAACATTATGCTGAGTGAAAAAAAGCCTAAGACAGATATACTGTCTGAGCTCATGTTTCAGAAAGTTCTAGAACAGACTACGTGAATTCATAGTGGGGAAAAAAACTGGAAGTGTTACCTGCTTCTGTGCTGTGGAGGCAGGCATTGACTGGAAGAGGCACAGGGGAACTTTAACGGGAGACAGTAATGTGCAATATCTTGATGGGGGGCGCGTGTAACAAAGGCATATGTATGCATTTGTCAAAACTTATGCACTGGCGTGCTTAAAATGTGTGCATTTTATAGACGGAAATTTTATCTTAGAAAAAGCCGTAAACGAATATTAAACCCTAGCGGAAATTACGCAGGCTGATATGGTTAGGAGTAAAATGTACTGGTTATCTAAACTTACGCTGAAATGCACACAAAGAAAAACAAATAAAATGGCTTGATGTGTGGAGACTGGAGGGATACGTAAGAAAGCATATATAACAAAATACTAATTGTATAATGTAGGTAGTGGGTTTTTGGCTGTTTGCATAGAATTCCTGCAGCCCTTTTGTATGGATGGCAAAATCCCTATGGGTTCTGCAGCTCAGTCCTGCTGGATTCAAGGTCACTCACCTGCTGTGTGACCTTGGTCAAGTTTCTTACCACGTGGAGTCCTGGGGTTTCTTGATAGCACCAACCTCCAGGCATGGTGGTGAGAATTAAAGGCGATGAAGCTTGCAACATCCCTCATCCCTAATAAACGCCGAGGACTGTAATTTTAATTATTTTAATGATTATTCCTGTTATTTTAATTCTTATTTTAATTATTATTCCCTTGTTGGTTCTTGGTCTAATTTTTCTGGGGATGAATCACTTAGGAAGTGTGGGCTGCCCAGAATTGAGGGGGCTGCCTTGGTCTTCACATCATGACAACCTCTGACTACCTCCCTCCCCCCACGAGAGAGGGGACTCCCAGGATAATCTTGGCAGCCCCGAAACAAGATCTGGCTTTCCCGAGAGGGCACTCCCCAGGCATGAAGGCTCTGGATCCTTCAGAGGAATACCCAAGACACGTTCTTCCGTTCTTTTCCTCACTGGGGAAGCTGACACCCTATTCTTTAGATTTCGGAAGAGAGCAGTGGTTCTCACCCACCCTGGGGGCGCTTGGCAATGTCAGAAGACATTTGTGGTAGTCATAACAGAGGAGGGGGGGTTGGGTACTGGCAACTAATGGCCAGAGGTCAAGGGTCCTGCTAAATGTTCTACAAGACACGGAAATGCTCCCAACCCCAACGAGAAATGATGCAGCCCCAACGTCGATAGTGCCACAGTTGTAAAGCCCAGGAGCAGATTGAGAAGGAAAACGGGGCTGAGTAGCCTAGTTCACATTGCTCATTGGATGTCATTTCCCAAGCGCAACCCTGCAGACCCTGAGCTCACCTGGAAAGGGAGAAGCACAGACCCTGCCCCATGGCAGCCGTGATCGTGATGGTGGCGAGGGCTGCCCCCAAGTCTCCTCCCTTCCTCTCTGCATCCTCAAAATACAGCATTCCTTTAAACGTTCACGGGGCAAAGCTCAGAACTCCGTCCCTCTCCTACTTTCTTCAAAGGTGAAAAGAGGATTCCCAAGAATGTCGTTGATTGACATAACAGATTTATTTAATAATATACCCCCTACTCCCCAACCCCAGGGCCCTGGAAGAGAGGGGCCAGGGACAGCCAGTGCACAAGGCTGTAAAAACCACAGCTACATGAAATGCCACTGAATGGCTAAAATCTATCCCCGGCCCACATTCAAGGAAGCATGTCCTAGCATTTGGGTCACAGAATCCAATCTAAAAGGGGACTCCAGACATGGAGAGTGTGCCCCAGGCCCCCGGCCACATGACAGCTTCCCATGCTCTATGCTTGGAGGGCCTGGAAAAGCCTCTCTGACCCACGTGTCTGCCCCCAACTCAAGCCCCAGGGCCTGGAGTCCCACCATTAGATTCGTTCTTTTGGGTTAAGCATTGTTCTCTCTACTTGGTCCTCTTTTAAAGTATAAACATCCTCAGAAAAATAGTCATTCAACACATTCCAGAGAATGTGCTCAGTAGTGGTGAAATGCACCCACCTTCAGACCAGACAGATCCCTCAGTCTGAGTCTCAGCTCTGTCTTTCAGTAGCTGTGTGATCTTGGATTCGTGACTACACCTCTCTGTGCCTCGGTTTTCTCATCTGTAAAATGGGGATGCAACGGTACCTACTCTCAGGACTGCTGAAAGCATGAAATTTGAATAAAGCTGATAAAGACTAATCGGTGGTGGGTACAAAGGTGAATGAGTCCACTAGGGACCCGAGATTCGCCTGCTAACAGCTTTTATGGAAAGTGGAAAGTTGTCGCTGATCTGAGAGATGCATAAACAACGGGGGAGACGGCGGGTGCAGAGGGGCTGCGTGCAGCCACACAGACTTGCCAGAGGAAACTGCATCCAAGCTGGGCCTTAGAGGCTCCATGGGTCGCGGGGGAGGAGGAGAGCAGGGTACAAGCGCCGGGAGCTGGGTGCCCTGCGAGCAGAGGTCAGGGTTGCCACACTCAGTGTGTGGGGAGGTCACCACATGGACTCCTGCGGAGGGTGACATGGGGGTGGAACCCAGCCACGTGCGGCTCACAAGCCTTGTCCCTTCCAGCCCGTAGCTAATGGGGTGCTTTCTGCTAACCTGTCAGAGGGACCCTCTGAATCCTGTCTGGCAGAAAACAATAAGAAAGCTGCTCTGGAGGAGGATCTCAGACCTCAGATGGTCAGCTGAGGCTGGATCTGGGTGGGCCTGGAGCCATGGACTCCCATTAAATCACTAGGACCCCATGCAGCGGCAGGGCCCTGGAGTTCGACAGTTATGAGTTCAATCCCCTATACGGCCGCTTGCTAGCTGTGTGCCTTGGAGAAATTCATTGCACCTCTCTGGGCTTCATCTGCCTCTTTGCTAAGTGGGGATTCGTTACTCCTGGCTCATGGGATGTTTGGGGGGACTAAATGAGATAATGTTTGTGGAGCTCTAGGTATGGTACAGGTGCCCACTGCACCGAAGTCATCTTTTATATTTAATGATAGAACAGTGCTTCCAGATGTCGATCGGATAGGTTATACATGATCGGTGCGCTAATCAGACAAGGGGCCCAAAGACACTGAGGAGGGTCCTGGTGCCTAGTGGGGGGGGGGGAGTCACAGAGGGGAGGTGGCAGTGCCCAGAAGGCAGATATCACTGACTTCCTGAGCGAGCAGAAGCCTAAGCCAAGCCCCTTGTTCTCCTGGGAGGCAGATGCACAGCTTGACTGGCCTTGGGACTTGGAGAGAAGCTCTGGGACACCAAACAGGGTGTCTGTTCATGGTCTGCGTGCAGGTGGGCACTGGCGGTCTTATTCTGCTCTGGGTTCTCAGGGCCCAGCTTAGGGTCCAGCATGGACAAGGTGCTCCATATATGCTTGTGAACAAGAAACAGATAAGGAAGGTGAACCTGGGATCAGAATCCCCACAACCAGATCTACACTGCAGCCAGTTACCTTGAGCATTCGCGGGGTGCCCTGCACAGCCGCAGTACGTGGGGCCACAAACACACGTGTGTGCAAGCACACACAAGGCACATGTGTGTTCATAGATAGGCGCACAGGTTCCTGCACTTGCACATAGCACACGCGCACACACGCGCATGCACACATGCTCACAGATGTGCAGATGGTCATACTAATGGAGTCACATTTCGAGATACGGACACACCTTCCCCAGCTCCATGGACACGGACATGTACTCACACACATTCACAGATGCACACATTCCCCCGCTTTCATACACAGAAATGCACATCTTGGGGCGCCTGGGTGGCTCAGTCGTTGGGTGTCTGCCTTTGGCTCAAGGCGTGATCCCGGCACTTTGGGATCGAGTCCCACATCAGGCTCCTCCGCTGGGAGCCTGCTTCTTCCTCTCCCACTCCCCCTGCTTGTGTTCCCTCTCTCGCTGGCTGTCTCTATCTCTGTCAAATAAATAAATAAAATCTTAAAAAAAAAAAATGCACATCTCCACGCACGTACACACACTCTCCCATTCACGCACACACACAAGTACATTCACAATGAACCCATGCACATTCATAGATACATTCAAATTTCCCCCATTCACAGACGCAGAGACACACGCAGATGCTGACTCTTGACCCCCAACGCACACAGATACACACATTCACAAGCTCATATCACACACATATACGCATTCACTAACATACACATACTCCCCCGCCGGGCACTTATAAGTCTACGGAAATTCACAAGAACACACCGATATTCATAGATCTATTGAAGTCTCCCCCATCTGCATACACACAGAGGCACGCATGTATTCTCAAATATACACACGCTCTCGCCTTCACACGCATGTTCACAGATACACATATATTCGTCCACATTCACAGACAAGACACGCACATCCAGGTTAACGCACGTCTCCCCTGTTCACACATGCGTGTTCACAGATAGATACCCATTTGCACATATAATCATAGATGTACCATATTCTTCCGCATCCATAGTTTTGTGTATGACACTGACACACAGACACACAGACACACACACACCTGCCATGTCCTGAGCTATTGAACAAATTCCAAGCCCTTCGCACCTCCCAGCCTTGTGGGGAGCACCTCAGAGTTTCCTCTAGTTACATCTCATGGAGCAAGCCACACGCATCACATGACAGACACGCGGGCTGCCTTCTCCTGCCCTGCTCCGGAAGATGTCCCCATCCCCCAAGGTGATGGGAGAAGCCCAGAACGTCCTGGGTGTGGAGCTGCCGTAATGGGGTTTCCTTACCCCCTTGACAGGCTCTTGATCAATGCCATTTGGTTAAAATGTACTCTCCTCCAATATTCTGCCTCTGTGTGCACTGACACCCACGTCCCCGCCTCTCAAGGACTCCCACCGCTGTCTCCACTCACCACGGGACTCCAAACTCCAGACGAGAAACCACCTTTTTGCACTCAATTACAGTGAGCTGCCTTAACCATAAATTAAGTTATAATGCCTTTGCCCACCAGAGGAGCAGGCAAGGCACCCCTTGCCCTTGTCATAAATTAACTCCTTGATCAAATTTTAAATGAATTATAAAAGTTGAAAATTAAATCTGGCTAAATTAGGGGCTTCCCCTGTTATTTTAATGAAGCCGGAGCCGTCGGAAGCAGAGAGCAGAGCTGTGACGACTTCCAGCCCAAACTTCAGCTGCAGAGTCCTGCCAGGCGCTGAGCGGAGGCGGCGATCCGAGCTTTCAACCTGACAACGGATTACTTCTCTCAGCGTGATTTTTCACTCTTTTTTTTTTTTTTTAAGATTTTATGTATTTATTTATTTGGGGAGAGGAAAGACAGAGAGAGAAAGAGACTCTCCAAGCAGACTCCCCACTGAGCACAGAGCCCAACGCGGGGCTCGATCTCCCAATCCTGAGATCGTGGCCTGAGCTGAAGGCAGACACTTAACCAACTGAGCCACCCAGGCGCCCCAGATTTTTAACTCTTTATTATGGAAAAACACAGGCAGATGTAGAGACACTGGTAAGATGACCCATACGCAGGGTTACTCAGCTTCAAGATGAAAACTATTTTTAGAAATTAAAGCAATATGTCCTATACCTGTTCATCAGTGATGCCGCTATGCCCCATACCTGACGAGTAGTGATGCCTGCTTGCTAGTTTTCCTGTGGTTTCCCCCATCTCCGAATTTATCGTTTCAGGAGAAGAAAAAGATAGAGATCACTGATCAACATTGTGTCTCAAAGTAGATTCTTTTGAGTATAGAAACAATGATCATCGTTGGGGGAAAAAAGAGACATTCAGAACTTCCCTTTATATGTCAAAAGCCAGCTTGGAGGTCTGAACATAGAGCTTTATAGCCTCAAGAGAATGGGGCTCGTGATATCAAAGAGGTTCCCATCTGACAGGAAGGATGAATGTCTCTTCAGTTGGTTGGGATTGACTGAGCACAGTATGACATCATGCCCAACCTGGAGCAGGATGGTCCCAGGACATTGTCAAGGTGGTGAGGTGTGAGGTAGAGCTCCTGCTTCTCTATAGCCAGAACAAGGCATGTTGGGTATCCAGAAATTCCCACATGACTGAGTGAAGGGATAGAAAAACCACGGCAAACAGTGTGCCAGGAGAGACAGGGTGAAGACAAGACAGCTGCAGAAAGCAGACTTTGTAATTAGAGGCCATGGCAGAGGCCACCGCAACTCCTTTGGGTTCAAGCCTGCTGTCCCAAAGACCAGAAGGAATGGGTCATACCTTCAGATGCCAGTATAAGATGCCCGGTTGCCATGCAACGGCCCCAGAGAATAACCTAAGGGTTGTTACCCTCTTTCTCTTGACTGCCATGGAGTCATGTAAGCTTCTGCACCCAGGCGCCATATTGGAAATGACAAGGGAGAAATTGTTGGAATGTGAAGAAACAGCTCAGTCAGAAACTTTAAGTAGATCTCATATTTACTCGGAAGAGATGATCTTAAACCCGAGGAGGCTACAATCAATGAGAATGGGACTCTAGGGAGAGATGGGGTCTGTTATGGAAAATACAGAAAGTGACATTTCTGACTGTATCTGAGTTTTAGTGGGTAGACTTTAACTATGCTATTTAAGGTCACAGAATAGCATAGGATTCTGGCAGTTTGCTGATCTTAAACAAATATATTTTCTAGTTTTCCCTTGGCCTGGAGTAGTAATGGTGCTTTAACAGAGATCTATGGGATTCTTGCTACTTTTTATGGATGCAAGAACCATATGAGATAGGGGTCACTGGTCTTAAAACATCTGAATCAAAGTCTGAGGGGTTTGGTTCCTCTTATGGGGTACCCAGGGCCACTGGGGAGGATAATTGCTGGCATTTTCCCAAAGGCATCTTCCCTGCTTGCCTTCTTCCTTCCCTCCCTGTCCTGCATTAAGGGTGTTGAAGGGAAGAAAGATAGTGCCTGGGTGAAGACCAAGAGGCACCTGTCAAAGCAAGCAAGAAGATGCTGGCAGACAGGCTATTTTAAATTTGCTTACTTTAAAAAAAAATCTTATTTATTTGAGAGAGAGAGAAAGAGAGTGCAAGTGGGGGGGAAGGACAGAGACAGGGAGAAGCAGACTCCCCGCTGAGCAGGGAACCTGAGGTGGGGCTCGATCCCCAGGACGTCAGGATCATGACCTGAGCCGAATGCAGATGCTTAACCGACTGAGCCACCCAGGCGTCCCCTAAGTTTGCTTACTTTTCATGTAATCCTATTGGATCAGAAGCAGAGAGGGCCAAGTATTGAACCCCAAACCCAGAAACGCCGATTTTAAAGGGGATGATATTAAGATCACCAGTTGTCTCGCTCCTTCACATTTCAACAAGCTCATCACCACTCAGAGGCAAGCAATCAAGTATTCCAGGCCACCAATCCGAGGTCCTGCAGAAGACAGACCCCAGGGAATTCTAACACCAAACGAGGCCTGCCTCTGAGAGCAGCAGCTCTAATTAACCAGAGCTGGCTCGCAGAGGTGCCAGGGATGACTGGCCACTCAGCCCAAAGAGACAGAGAGTGGCAGTAGGGTTATTGAGATTTGTGCAAAGTCCCATTCAATCAGGCTTTCAAGATAATTAGGAAGCAGAAGGACAATTCATTAGTGGCCCGAGTCGATGGAGCTCCAGCCGGGCCTGCATTCACAGGAGTTTCCCCCTCTACTTGTATCTGCTCGTTCACTTGGGGACAAAACAGATAGAGTGTTTTTCAAACAGGTGGACTGTGGCCCACACAGTAAGAAATACATTTTACGTGGCAGCTTGGTGTACACACACACACACACACACACACACACACTGAAATAAAAGTTACACAGTCATACTGACCTTTCTATGTGCAATGCATGCTGCTACTTTCTTTTCCATGGTATTCTATTCAAAATTTTTAAATGCCAGTCATGGGCCCACTACACTGAATTTGCTACCCGCTAATGGGCTGCAACTGAAAAATGCTGATCTAAAAGTCTGTTTATCTTGATATATCATTTCCACCCAGAGAGTTTCCAGGTAGGCAATGTGTTTGGGATTTTACACTCTGATTATTTTGAGCTTCTTATATCTGAGATCCAAGACACATAGCTATTTTGCAGGACTATTGGGAATGAGTTATTGCTATTATTACTGTGAGTATTATTGCAGTTATAAATAGCCCCATGATGTCTGGCTAAAAAGGCAGTGGGGATACAAATACCATTTCTAGTCAACTACATGGAACAGGAGGAATTTTTAAAGAGCCACTTCTTTCTCCGGGTTCGTCAATGAGCTCTGTCTCTCTGGGAACAGGGTCATTACAGGAAGACAGACATATTCTCGTGAAGTTAGATCAGGGCTGCGTGTCAGGACTCCCGGGTCCTGGATTAACTGGCTAGCGTGTGATCTTGAGCGAGCCTTTGGCCACCGTGGTGGGTGCCATTGGGTGAGCACTAATTCACTGCTCATTTCCTACCTCCCTCTACTTTGCCACCCCCCATTATGCAGCTGGAAAGCCCTCCTCCCTCCTCCCCCAATGTCCTTTGCAGCCAGAAGTGGCCATGTGACACAGCTCTGGCCAAAGAGGTGTAAGCAGAAGTCTGATGAGGACAGGATGGAGCAGAGGGGAGTTTTGGGTTATCTGATAAAAGGTACAGCAGTGCCTGGCTCCAGGCCTTGGCTCCACTCTTCCTGTTTTGAGTGGACCCGATTTGGGGACCTGCAGAAACCTGCCAGCAACCGTGTGTTGACAGGCATAAAGATAAAAGCCGGCCTAGGAGGGATCACAGAAAGGAGAAATAGGGCCAAGGTTTCTGGTGCCTTCCCGGAACACAGAAACGTCGGCAACCGCCAGTCCCTGGATTTCTGATTATTTGAGAAAAAGAAATGTCTGTTTAGTTAAAACACTGGTGGCTGGATTTTCTGTTTCTTGGAGCCAAATACGTCCCTGGTTAATATAACCTGTCTCGGCAATGTCAAATAAGGACGCGAATAAGGAATGTCTCCAGCCCCAGCTTCCTCACAGAGATATCGTGAGGGTCAAATGCAGGATTTCTTACCCTCAGCACTATTGACATTTGGGGCCAGATAATCCTTTCTTGGACGAGCTATTCTTTGCAGTGTAGAAAGTTTAGGCCCATCCCTGACCTCTGCCCATTAGGTACCAGTAGCAATCCCTCCCAAGTTGGGACCACCAGAAAATGTCTGCAGACATTGCCAAATGTCCCCCGGGGAACAACATTGTCCCTGGTTGCGTTGTTCTGATCAAAAGTAATGATGGGGGGCGCCTGGGTGGCACAGTCGTTAAGCGTCTGCCTTCGGCTCAGGGCGTGATCCCCGCTTTCTGGGATCGAGCCCCACGTCAGGCTCCTCCACTAGGAGCCTGCTTCTTCCTCTCCCACTCCCCCTGCTTGTGTTCCCTCTCTCGCTGGCTGTCTCTCTCTGTCTGATAAATAAATAAATAAATCTTAAAAAAAAAAAAAAGTAATGATGGATGTGAGTGCACGTTAAAGCTTAAAATTTCATGGGGCACCTGGGTGGCGCAGTAGACTAAGCATCTGACTCCTGGTTTCACTCAGGTCATGATCTCAGGGTCGTGAGATCGAACCCTGCTTGGGGCTCCAGGCTCAGTGTGGAGTCTGCTGGAGATTCTCTCTCTCCCTCTGCCTCTGCCCCTCCTGCTCATGCTCTCTCTCAAAAATAAATTTAAAAATCTTTAAAAAAAATAGTGTTTTCCATGAGAGTGGAAAACATTATTGTCAGTGTGTGGTATTTCATTTTAGAATTTTTTTCGTTGTTAAAACTCAAGTTGCTTTTTTTTTTAAATACATTTTACACTCAGATTAAAATTTCCTTGCTAAATGAAGAAAAAACAACAAAGTTTCCTAAAATCAGAAGAAAAACCCAGCATTGGGAACCATTTCGCGGAAGAGCATGAGTTAGCGGCTAATGTGGCCAATAGGAATGCTCTAGGATGTGTTGCATATTGATTAAAAGATGACCTTGAAGCAAGGCTATCCTTGCGTGCTCCTGGGCTTCAAAGAGGCTGGCAAATCTATTTCCTTCAGCAACTCCGGTGGATCCAGGACTGGCACTGGAAGAAGACCACGTGCATTGTTTGCAAGTTCGTCATTCAAGGAAGTGCCTTGAGACATTGGATCCTTAGGAGAAATGTGCTTACTTTGGGTTAACGATCCTCCTTCTTTTGAAAACAAAAATCTGTATCTCTTCTGAGGTCCCCCTCCCCTCGCCCTCACCCCCGGGCTCCATTTCTTACTCCGAGTGGTTTGGGAGGAACCATTGCATTTCTAAGGGTCAGGGTGAGAGGAGACTCCTAGGTGTAAGCCCATCAGCATACCCCATCCTCTCACCCTTCGGTTCAGACAAAGGCATATGACTGAACTTGAACCAATGACCGACAGGCCCTGACTGTCGGGAGAACAGGTGTGGATGGAGAAACACACAAGCCAGGGAGGCTGGAAGCCATTGCACAAATTAAGGAGTGAGCGTGCCTGAAGAGAGAGCTAACGAGGACAGAAGAGGAGAGAGACCAGATCCTGTTAACATCCTTTGATGAGAGGTCCGGATCTACTGCTACCTGGGACTTCTTGCCCGTAGGAGTCAATAAGCCAATAAGTAAATTTCCATTTTTGCTTAAGGCAGTTCCAACGGGGGTTTTCTCCTTCACAAATAAAGCCAAACCATGTAGATAGAGCCAAAATGACTTCAGGGAAGGTGGTCCTTGTTAGAGAACAGCCCCCCAGGCAGGGAGGGGGGTGCTGATGCATTGGGGTGATATATTTCAATTTATACCATGAAATCTCGCCACATACTTAAAATATGAAGGAAGAGGAAGGAGAAGAAGGTGGAGGAGGAGGGGAAGAGGAAGATGAGGAGGAAGTTCAAACCATAAAAAACAAACACAGAAACGCAGGAGTCTGTGTGCCCACGTACCCCTCCTCTCCCGGCAGAATCTACCAGAGATATATATGGGAGACTTGACCCTAGAAAGCCACACTCTGGAGTCGGACATTAATAAAGATGTCTTTGGGAGACCTAGAAACTCATAAAACAGGATCTGGCTGAGTCTCGAGGTGTTGGTGGCAGCTTGCCCAGAGCCCTGTCAGAAGCCACTGAAGCTTCTGAAACTCTAGAAATACGGGTTCTGTCTCATTTTCTGTCTCTCTCGCTCCAAGAGGCACACTTGCCCCACATACTACTGTCTAATGGCATGTGTTGAGCTGGCTGGTGGAGTTTCCGGGCATCCCACCAGCTGTGCATTCGCCACCATGGGGAACAGGGAAACCACAGTCCCATAAGGCAGCCGCACCAGAACAGGGCACCTCGCTCCTCTCCGAGCCCCTGGGGGTGCAGGCACGCTGTCAGCTACGCGGCTGGGTCAGGGTGGCCTCTGGGAGGCCTCAGTTCCGGGCCCTTCTCAGACTCCCTGGCTGTTCCCTGGGGTTTGACGTCTGGTCTTTGCCAATTCCGTGACTCTCCTTTGCCCTGTGGCTCTTAGCAAGGTGCGCTCCTCTCTGACCTTGCCACTGGTTTTGTGATTTGAGCCTCAGTCATTAAAAATGGTATCACACCCCAGCGACCTGGGGCCCTCTGGGCCCTGGGGCTAAGAAATGTCCTCTCTGTTCTAGGGAAACTGATTTGGGATGTGGCGGGGGGTGCGACTCGGTCATGGCAACTAAGTGCCAGAGCATCTTTCTTTCACACAGAAAGACTCAGGTTCCCACCTGATCTTGAGATCTCGTGCAAACGAACTAACCTCTTAGAGCTTCTGCTTCTTGATCAGAGAAAAGAGGCTAATGGTCCTTCTTTTACCGCGATAGTGTAAGAACTGTGTGTCCCGCGTACAGACACATGCACGAGTTGCCATCGCAGTGATTATTGTCATGGTTAACATCTGGATTCACTTCTGCGCTAACCCCACTGCGGGGCAGAGCTCGGAAGCGAGGCCCAGTGTCTTCTCTTGGCGCCCACTTCCAGAGGGCGCCCTGAGCCACATCAGATGTGGGTTAGCGCCAGTTTGAAATATGCAAGCGTTTCTTCCAAAGAGTCACCCCAACACAACAGGGGATTACTCTTTTGTCCCCCCCACCCCGTCACAGTTTCTGCATAGCAGATGCTCAGCTGCACTTAGCAGCGAAACATCGTTGGTCGGTGAGAAGTTACCTGGGTGGGGGGTAGAGGACCACAGGGTCTCCTTTCGCTAGGGATGATGGGCAGTGATGTCATCTGAGTAGACCTCTGAGCCCCCCCAGGTGTGAGGCGCTTGGCCCCTTCTCCAACCTAATGTCAGGCCACAGATGTGCAGACAGCTCCATCCAGAGCTCTGCTTCATAATTGGTCAGACACAAGTTTGACTTAATCAAGAAAGGCTATGGAAAGCAGATTAATGACATTTTGATGAACTTTTCAACTCAATTTGAAAAGCCATGCTACGTTAAGCACAGTTTCCAATTACCCTCCAGGAAAAACTCTGGGGAAAGTCGAGACCTCCCCGAAGTACAGAATGTACTCGTGGAGAGATGGTGATCTAAACCACAGTCATCTCCTGAGACCCTTTCTACATCGATGGTCGGGGAAAAAACAACGGAACCAAACAAATGAAACGAGTTATCTTTCTTCAAGGAAACGATCCGGTATGTTCAAATGGAAGATGCAAGTCAGCACCATTTGCTTTGTGATTGTAATTAAATGGGGTCAAATCAGGATAAAAGACCAGGGTAAATCCTTCCACTCCATGTGCCTCAGTTTCCCCTCTTTCAATGGCATTAAGGGTAGACCTGTGGCCTTCAGGGTCTCTCGCCTGCTCACTGTGGGAGGAGTCAGCTGACCAGCCTCCCAGTGAAAATATACAGATCCCCAAAATCAGGGACCTTGGTCTATTTCGTTCGTTGCTGAGAAGTCATCAAGGAAAGGAGGGATGAGGGGTGCCTGGGTGGCTCAGTCAACTGAGCGTCTGCCTTGGGCTCAGGTCATGATCTCGGGGTCCTGGGATCGAGCCCCGCATCAGGTTCCCTGCTCAACCCAGAGTCTGCTTCTCCCTCTCCCACTCCCCCTGCTCTCTCTCTCTCTCAAATAAAGAAATAAAATCTTAAAAAAAAAAAAAAAAGGAGAGGAGGGATGGGGCTTGAATTAATTTTTTAAATGGTCCGCTTAAATGGTCAGTAAATGTAGTTTTTGGTTTCTAGAAAAACAATAAAGGAATAATCAGGTTCACTCTATTTCCTTCCTCATTTTGGCCCTAGATGAAATGGTAAATCAAGGTTTTCATTATGATTGTGGATCCATGTGACTAGTCTGGTCAAGCTAATTTCTTTTCTTTTCTTTCTTTCTTTCTTTTTTTTTTTTTAAGATGTTATTTATTTGAGAGAGAGAGCTATCACGAGGAGGGGGAGGGGCCGGAGAGGGAGAAGCAGGCTGCCTCCTGAGCAGGGAGCCCGAAGGGATGAGGGGCTCCCCTGATCCCAGAACCCTGAGATCATGACCTGAGCCCCAGGCAGACGCTTAACAGACTGAGCCACCCAGGCGCCCCTGGTACAGCTAATTTCTGATCACCCTTTGGCATTCCTATCTGTCTAAACTCGTGCAGGGCAAAGAGAGCCATAGGCTGCAGCAGTTGGAGGATGACGTCAACAACAGTGTACCCCACACCCTCGCTGCTGCTAAGTGCAAGACCTGTGATGTAGGTCTATGTGGGTCGTACAGAATGATCTACAGTCACCATCTGCATAGCCCACAGCCTGAAATGCGCTTCAGTCGGTGTAAGCAGGACCATAGCAGAGACACGCCATCATTTTCACTCTGAAGGGTTTTCTGAAGCATGTTTCCCTTTCACAAAATTACTTTCAAGATAAGTTTCATTAAACTCTGCTGGCAAATATCTCCCTGAAATATACCCATTACTGCCTCTGAGCCTTTGTGCCTAGAAACCCTTCTTTCTCCCACATGCTGTCCCCTACCCTTCACCTATTAAAGCAGAAATTAAAAAAAAAAAAAAAAATGCCTTTTGGGACCGGGTCAGGGCTCAGGTGAGTGAAGCAGGCTGGGTGTGTGTAGGACAGGACCCAATGCCTTACCTGAGACTCCCAAACGCAAAAGCCTCTGGACACGACATGTTTGCTGTAAATCATCTGAGGCAAAAACTGTCCTGACCTCATCTTATTTGGCAGCAAAACCTGACCAGAATAGATAAGAAGCTGCTTAAGCCCTTATTTATCCCACTCACTGTGAGTGTTCATACATTTTAACTACAGAAGTATTAGTTGATTGATTATGGGGGTGCTGCCCCAGCTTGCATTGGGGTTCTAAGAACATACATAGACTATAGCCACTGTATTACCTCTCCAAAATCTAAAAAGGTCTGAATTTGGATATGCATCTGACTCCTAAAGCTTTGGCTGTGGAATTGTGGGTCTGAACAATAGGGAGTGGTGAGGACTGTGGAAAAGTAATCTTGGTGCCTACTACACAAAGCACCAACCAGCTGGCCGCTGCTCTTTGGGAAGACCAGCTCAGTGTTGCCAGAGCTTTCCGTTTCTCAAAAGAAGCTGAAGATGCAGATAATGATGTGCTTTCCCTCCCCTCATTCTAAGAATACTGCGCAGACCAAACAAAACCAGTCTGCCTATTTGCAGCTTGCTTGTCAGAAATGTTCCTATCTCTATGAGTGGTCCCAGAATCCCCATTTGTTATGGACTGAATTTTGTCCCCTCCCAAATTACATGTTGAAGCCCTAACCCCCAGCGTCACTGTATTTTGAGATATAGGTTTTAGGGGGGAGTCATCGGGTGAGGCTGTAATATGACTGGTATCCTCAAAAGAAGAGGAAGAGACATCAGAACACACGCTGTGGGTGTGTGCATGTGCATGTGTGTGTGCGTGTGTGGGTGTGTGCACACACACGTGCATAAAGGAAAGGGGGCACAGTGAGAAGATGACCATCTGCAAGCCAGGAAGAGACGCCTCACCGGAACCCAACCAACTCAAGGACACCTTGATCTTGAACTTCAGGCCCCCAGAACTATGAGAAAAAAAAGTCCATTGTTTAAGCAACCCAGTCCGTGGTATTTTGTCACGGCAGCCTGAGCTGGCCAACACACCATTCATCATGAACCTTCCCCTACCTCCTTGCTATGTTCCCAACGACGGCGTATTTTATTCCACTTTGGCAATACTTTTCTCTTTTGCGTTGTCCTATCTACGGCTAGGGATTACCCACGTAAAACCCTTGGCACAGTGCCTGGGGCATCATCCAGCATCTCGAATGAGTGTTTACTATTACTGTTCTTCTCATGTATTGTTGTTGTACGTTATTCTGGGAACGTAGACAGTTATTCGATTCTCTGGGTAACAAACCTTTAGGCTTCTAGCTCCGGGTAGCTAGCTAATGTGGGGAGAAGTCTCCTGCCTGAGGGTCTCTTGGAGGGGTCGACCCAGATCCAGGACCCTGGGAAGTTCTTTGTCTTTGGGTTCTTCAGTCTCCCTAATGATAAGTCCTCCTGTTCCTTTTCTGCCTCCACCTCCCCGCAATCACCCTCCACACCAGCCCTGTGTGCACCCTGCCACGCACACAAACACACAAACACAAGCACGCACACGCACATGCACACGGTGTGGGGAATGCAAGATAATCACATAACTAACCAAAGACTCCTACAGAAATGTGGGGAGCCCAGGGGCAAGGGAAGAAATGGACTTTTGGTGAGGGGCAAATGAATTAGGGGTGGCAATGTCAGAGCAGATCAAGGGAAAACGCAGCCCCCCCACGCCCCCCACACCCCCCATGCCCCCCAGGGTGGCTGGAACATTCTGTGGCATGTAGCAGAGAGGTTGAGGGTTGACCCAGAATTCTTGGGTTCAAATCTCAACTCCTTGACCTTGGATACATTTCTGAACCTATCTGGGTCTCAGTTTCCTCAGCTGTAAAGTGAAAATTGTAGCCTACCTTTTTGACAGTGTGAGTGTGAAGCTTACATGAATGATACCCTGTGAAGACATGAGTAAATCGGCTATTACCATTGATGATGCCACATGATCTTGTCACTTCTCGTTAAGCAATACCTGATTTTCAGTGGATAATACCCCCTCTCGGTGTATTTAACTTCCGTGCAGCCAGGGGATTCAGCTCTGTATGCAATTAGAGTACCACAATATAAAGGAGCATTACTATTCAATCTGTATTCTGTTTTAAAAGATTAGTATAAATACAACTGTATCATATAACTGTGTCAAGGAGGAAAGAACACTTTATAGGGGCCAAGTGGCCAAATATCCTTATGCTGGTTTGGCCACCCAGCTCAGAGGGGCACAGGGGAGAGGGAGCAGATTTTTCTGGAAGAAAAGTCTTCGTGGGAAATTACCGTTTCCCACCGGAATTAGCCAATGTGCCTGCAGCAGGTGCTTATCTAGAGGGCTTCATGGCCTCTCGGTGTCGGGGCAAGTTGCCTAGCCCTTTTCCTCGCTTTTCTCATCTGTAAAATGGGGACAGTAACAGTAGCTACTTTATAGAGTATTTGTGAAAACTGAATGAGCTGATACACATACAGGGCAAAGACAGAATAAAAATGCCTGGCACATTTTGGTAGTCCGGAAATGCTAGCTAAGCCTTATGTTATCCTGCGTGGGGCTAGGGAGAGATGACCAAAAAAAAAAAAAAAAAAAAAAAAAAAAAGGTCCGTTTTCCCTGGGATCTTTGAAAACTCTACAGCTCCTATTATGGGGACTGGACGGCTGATCCAGCCTGATGGTTGGTCATCTCAGGAATCAGCTATTTTCATTTTTTTAAAAATTTGCCTTTCCTGCCCTTTGCCAACCTCACCAACACCATTGAGATCCAGCCGGGTGATTATCCTAGGATAAAAGCTTTTATCATGAAAAGTTTTGTTTGAGAAAGCAGGAACTGTGCTTCTCACTGCTGGCTTTCCTGCACGCCGGGATTCTGTCCACACTCCTACAAAGGCCAAGATTATCTCTCTCTGTTAAGGGTTTAAAATCCTACAAGCCGGCCATGCAAGTGACCAGTATCAGATTATGATAACAAGATCATGTCCAGTTATAAAAACAAGTGTCTAAACTTTTCTCATGTCACTTTCGCCCGGGGTCCCTTCTGGGGGTGGGGGCGCGTGGGGGGGGGGCTCAGCTCATTTTGAAGACAGCGCTTTGAACTGAATTCATGGGGTATTTGCATAAGAAGATTTGAGGCTGAAGAATGGCCTGCTATTGCATCTGCCCATTAATATGCTTGCTAATTCAGCACATTGTAAGCCTATTGACGGCCCACAAAGGGCTCAAATTCAAGGACAGTTATCCTATGGCCATTGTGAGTGCTTCAATTCAAGGAATATGTTCACTGGAGGAATACAGTTGTTACAATTAGATATTTTTCATGAAACATTATAAAGAACTAATGACAACCGGGAACACAATACTGCAACAACCACCAAAAAACATTCAGAACTCCATGCGTCGGCTTGCCTCTCTCTCTCCTTCTCCCTCTCTCTCTCTCTCTCTCCCTCCCTCTCTCTCTCATAATCTCCCACACACTTATTTTCCCAGATGCAGCCGGCTGGAGATGGATGGAGATCTCCAAACGTGAAAGCACATTTATCTGCTCCCTAAATTTAAATAAAAAGCCAAATGAAATAAACAGATCCCAGCAGAAGAGGAGAGACCCACATTGCCGGCATAAATAGTGGTTAATTTAATCCCGTTTATGAAAAACGTCACACCGTCACCTCCAAGGGATCCGCGAGGCAATATTTTAGAGCAAAGATGAATTATTTGAGGGGAGAAAGCTTCTCTCTTTTCCGAAGTTGAGAAAGGATGTTTATGCAGATCTAGGAAAATTCAAAACAAGTGGAGAAATGGTGCTAACTTGCGGCTGTGTTTAGGTGGCTGGGGGACAGTGGCATTTTAGTGAGAAAGTCGTGTCTCTCTCTCTGTTTCTCAGAAGGGTACTTGCAAAAAGGTCTGATTGGGAAGGCAGGCAGTTTAGCTGGGCTGGAGAGGCCAGCAGGAACTTTCTAAAAAACCGGGGGCTAAAATGCTCTTTCCAGCGGGGTGTTTGTGAGCGAGCGACGCGCCCGGGGACGCCTGGGATTGGGGACATTGTCTGGGCATTGTGCTGGGCTCCCACTCTGCCGGCCATTGTCACAGGGGCCCATCAAGCCCCTGGCCTGAGCACCGGTTGTATTTTTCTCACTCTACATCCCTCAGAAAAGACATCAAAGACCAGGGAGATGTGCTTTTTGCTTTGTTTGGTGTCTGATTCTCAACATGTGGCTTCCCGGGCCAAACTTCGGCACCTTTTAACCTATTCTGTTCAGCTTAGGCCTGAGCTGTATTTGAGCATTAGGGAAACTATAGTAACCAATAATCTGCCTGTTGCTGAAAAGAAACTATGTATCTTGTCACACAAGAGCTGTCGGACGATCACCGTCCTAGACCAGACCCTTTAGGGGCTCCTGGCTTTCTTTCCTGGGGCTCAGCCTTTCCCTCTGAAAAGACGTCCGAACCCTTTGCCTTTCTAGCATGGAGGACCCGTGTTCATGTTCATTTATATTTAACAAATAAGGCATTGTCCCTTGCAACATATCAGCATTTGATTATCTATTACAAATGTTTTCATCAAGTCAGAAATGAGGCCTCTTAACAAAAGGGAGGGAAAAAAAAAAAACCCTTTGGTGCAACCCAGGGATGGGGCAGAGACTGGGATTTTCTTGGTGGGATGTGTAAGGTCTTGGGCACATTACGTTAGGCCTGTTGCATACAGCGCCACCAAAAAAAAAGGGGGTGGGGGAGTGCCAGGGACATCCCAAAGCAGGATAGCTGAAGATGCAATTAAATGGACAAATGTGGGCTGAGCAAAACAGTGTGGGGTATCTTTTGAGAGTACAGGCTCCAGAGCCTGACTCCAAGGGCTCAAATTCCACCTCTACCTCTTACTAGCTGTGCAACGCTGAGCAAGCCTCTTGAGGTCTCTGAATTTCATGTTCCCTTCAAGGGAATGGGGATATTAACAGACCCTATGTGAAAGGCCTGTAGGAGGATTTGCTGAGCTAATTGCTGGAACAGCACAGGGGCCAGCACACAGCAAGTGCTCAAAAAGGGCTGGTTGAAAGTGTTATTTCACAGAGCAAATATTGCACGAGGGGCTACGCAGGTTTTGGGGGCAGGCAACTTCACACGGGAGGAACCAAATGGATAAATAATAGTAGCAACTTGCATTGCATTTTTACTGATACACCAAGGGGGAAACAGACATGACATAAACATGACATAAAATAAAAACAAACAGAAATAAAGAATCACTGCCCAAACACTGATATGGTTTCAATAAACAACTATTTACTATTATAAAGAATAATATCCCAGACATAAATAAAGAACAAGTGTGAAAATAACTAGAAGAATAAAAAATGAGGAACATAGTAAGTGAAGTTTTCACAGACCCTCACCCAGCATCTTGAGCAGGCCCGGAATGGGGTGAGGGGATGTGGCACAGAGGGTGCAGACTGAAGGAGGTGCTGGCTGTCAGGGTCCTGCAAGTGCAGATGTTGTGCCCTGGGAGCCTCACCCCTTCCGCTCCCCCTCCTGCTTCTGAGATGGGCACTGTGAGAAGTGTGACCTATTGACTTGCAGAATTTTCTCATTTTGCATACCAACATTTCATTGGCAACATGACCTCCATGCAGACTGTTGGAGAGCTCACTTTTTCATTTACATGAGAGATTCTGGACATCTTTCCATGCTGAAAGTATATAAGCCCTGCCCTATCCTTACCTTCTTTTTCTCCCTTTAAAAAAAAAAAAGGTCTCACCTTTTTTTGCTTGTCTCGCACTTCTATTATACAAAAATAATTAGTGACCATGGTTATTAATTGGGTACAAAGCCATCCTTTTTTTTTTTTTTTTAATGCTTCTATGGACCTCATAACAGCTCCCATTCTACTGGCTGTCTATTAAGAGCCTGTGATGAGACTCTTACTCTGTATTGACTCAGTTTTTATAGCAACTAGATGAGGCTAGTGGGTGTCACAAGCATCCCCATTTTACAGAAAAGGAAACTGAGGCCAAGTTAAGTAACTTGCCCCATCCTGAAGCTACCGACAGTTCGCATCAGAACTCAGTGCACTTCCCAGAGCCTAAGCCCTCACAGATGTGCACACACACATACCCATACACATTTTACAAAGACACCATCATGCTCTGTATCGTCTGGAAACATTGTTATAACCGACCTTTGTATTATAGACATTTGCTGGTGGCAAAACAGTCCATTGTTTGGATGTATGATGACAAACCTGGGTTGCTTCTGGTTTTCTGCTCTATCAGGCAAAGTTGTTGCCTGTGGTCTGGGAGGGCTTAGCTAAACTGTCAGCTCAGGGCTCAAATGATGTGCTCTTATGGAGATGCTCTGCTCATAAGCGAATAAAACACGTGTCCTAGCAGCAAAAGATATTTTTTTTTTTCAGATTTTATTTATTTATTTGACAGACAGAGACAGCGAGAGAGGGAACACAAGCAACGTAAGTGGGAGAGGGAGAAGCAGGCTACCCGCCGAGCAGGGAGCCCAATGCGGGGCTCGATCCTAGGACCCTGGGATCATGACCTGAGCCAAAGGCAGACGCTTAATGGCTGAGCCACCCAGGCGCCCCACAAAAGATATTTCTTATGCTCCCTTCACAGGTGGACAGTGAGGCTCTGAGAGTCTATAACATGACTGGTTCAAGGTCACGAGTGACTTAGCAAGGCTGGCTGGGCAGAAGCATATCCAGGAAGCATTCCTGGCTCTCCAGGGAGGCCTGGTAGAAATCTCCAAGTTGGAGCACCCCCTTCCTGAGCCAGTGAGGCAGGCACAACTTAGGGCTGGGGCATGGGCGGCAAGCACTTCCTCCTGGTGTTTCCATAGGTAAGGCTGTTGAAAATCACCCAAAGAGGTGGATCTTTTTCAGCCAACTCTGAGCTTGGGACTCCAAGCCCATCGGGTTCTCACTCTTTCCAGCACCCCTGAGCTCTGGAAGGCAGCCCAGCACCCCCTCCCCAGCCCCACTGGGCAGACAGGAACCAGAACTGCAACACCACCCATGTGTCCCCCGAGTCCTGCACTCCCCTAACCCCCAACTCTAGTTGTCTAATGAACCCATCTTGGCACCCACCCTTCTGCTAGTTCAACGTCATTCGGAGGCTTTTCCTGCTGCCTGGGCTTGGGAAAGACAGTAGCCTCATCTGAGCGGCTGCTTGTCCCTTCACCTTGCTCTTCCCACCTCAATCTTCGATTAAAGGCCAAATTTCACAGTCTCTGAGACCCTAGAAATCATCCGGTCCAACCAGAGGATGTGCTACAGATGGGGATGCTGAAGCACAGAGAGGGCGAGTGACTTGTCCAAGGTCACAGAGCACAGAGGTAGTCACAAGAAAAGGCCCAGGGCTCTCTTGACACACAAAACTGTGTTCACCCACCTGTGTATTTAAGCGGTATTTGTTGAGCACCCACTGTCACACCAGGGACTGCGCTAAGCCCCCAGGACACGAACCCACATGAGTCATGGGATCTACCTCCAAAGACTTTCAGAGTTTCCTCTCATTGAGGAGATGGACATAAACAAATGATAAGAATAGAGAACTCTGATAGGTTGGTGTCTTAGTCAGCTTGGGCTGTCATAACGGAACACCACAGATGGGGTGTTTAAACAACACAAATGTGTTTTCTTACGGTTCTGGAGGCTGACAAGTTCAAGATCAAGGTGCCAGCCAATTGAGTTTCTGGTAAAGGCCCTCTGCCTGGTTTGTAGATGGCCACCATCTTCCGTGTCCTCACATGGCTTTTTCTCAGTGTGGGCAAGTGGCCCACATCAAAGCTCTGATTTCATCGGATTTGTACCTCAGTCTTAGGACCTCATTTAACCGTAACTATCTCCTGAAATGCTTATTTCCAACTATAATCACACTGGGGGTGGAGCTTCAACATATGAATTCGGGGAGGGGATCACTTCGTTCATATCAGTTAGTAATAAATACAAGAAGAAGAAGGAGGAGGAGGAGGAGGAGGAGGAGGAGGAGGAGGAGAGCTTGCATTTATTGAGAACTTCCACTGTGCCAGGCATTGTGCTAAGTACTTTATCTACATTATATAACTTACCCCTCACAGCAACCAAGGGGGTCAGAGCTATCACCATCCCCGTTTCATCCATGGGTTAACTGGGGCCCCTAGAGAGGTTAGGTATCTTGCTTAAAGGACACACGGGGGTGACCCCACAGCACACCCCCTCCACCAGTTCTGGGGGGATGGGTGGGCAAAGCGTCACGGAGGAGGAGGGGATACCAGGGAGAAATTTTGAGGGACCAGTGGAACCAACTGTCAACCCATGCTCCCTCCCTCCGAATCCAGCAACACATTTATTTTCCCAACCCACCTCTTCCTTTACAAAGTTTGTAACTGTGGCTGGGCCCGGAGGGGAAATGCTGCATTTGCAACCAAGTCCCTAGGCTCCAAACTTAAGTTCGCCTGCATTAAGTGCTTTCCCAGTGACCCAACACCGCCTGGCAACTGGCCGCCTTCTGCTTTTGACAGCTTGGCATATTTGGTCATTTACTGGGTGCATGTGAAGATCAAATGGGTTAAGACTCTTCTCTTTAAACAGCAGGGAAAAGAACATCAAAAAGGTGTACATTTCATTTCCCCAGTTTTGATTAAGTCAAGCATGAAATGAAATGTAATACCCTCAAGTGGCCGGGGTTTACACCATTCATGTTGTTACTTCTGCTTCAGGGGGCCCAATCAGCCCTGGGCAAGGGGAACAAGCTAACAGAGTTTTAGGGTGGCCAGATGGACGGGGTTTACCGTGGTTGAAAAGGCAGCTTAGTGCTTGCCTCTTCAAGCCAACTGTGTGAAATCCCGGTGTGGCCCCTTCCCCTCTGGCTGGCCCTCCCGCAGCCCCCCGCCCTCTCTCTGCCATTCTAGATGGAGCCCAGCTCCCAGATGCCACAGCGTCCGGGGCTGCTCTGCCTGAGATGTTTCCTGCTCCAACAGGCAAGAGGGGGGACCCCCACCCTCACCCCGCCCTTGGAGTGGGTCTACTGGGGCAGGATGGCCCCAAGAGGGAATTAGCATTCAAGGAAGGACTACAAGCCTGGGTCCCCGGACGGTGCCTCAGAACTCATTAATGAGTAAAATCATTGTGCGGGAAATGGGAAGGGGGGGCACCTTTGTGCCAGGTACAGTGCCCGGCCCTTGAAGAGGTGAACCCTGCCACCGGGGTCTATTGGGTCTAGCCAAATCCTAAGAGGTGACCTTGGAGCCCCAAGTAAAGATGGAAAAGCTGCCCCTGGGGTTTACCAGCTAACTCAAGGGAAGCTGAAAATAATACTGAATCAGTATAGGGAACCCTTTTTTGGAAGTAGAAGCCATTTTATTCATTGGCCCACTTTTTGAGAGGGGATTGCTTCCTGTTGGGAAACCAAAGTTATAGCATTGACTTCAGATTATAAAAAGACAAAATTTCAAGACCCAATTTACCAAATGCTTAATTAAATATCTAAAGAGGGAGGATTAGGTCACTGCCTCTGAAATTTAACCCTTGTCCAATGGTATCTAAACAATGAAGAATCAATCAGAAAACAAAGTAGACCATTATTTTCACTAAAGCATATTGAAATGCTGACAATATTCCAAAAATGCTTTCAGAAAAGATTTTTGGAGTTGAGGAAGATTGTATCTAATGTGCGATGTGGAAGCATTTTATATAAGAGATAGAATGTGTGTGGGGGTGGGGTGCCTCCCAAATTCAAGGCTTTGGGGGCTTGGCGAAATTTGGAAACAGCAATGCTTGGCAACGGAGAAATGTTTCCAAGCCAGGCTCTGTGGTCACAGGCCTGAAATCGAGGCGCGGGGGGGGGGGGGGTGTCTTTCTTAGGCTGGAAAAGACCCATTTTCCAGAGGCACTTTCTGGAAGGTTCTGCACCAGGCTCAGCTGAAAGCTTCAGGCCCTCAACAGCTGGAGGAAAATAGCAGGGCTTTGGGAAGAACTTAATAGAATCCTTAATGCCGCTAACAATCCGCTGCTATTGAACTGCATTAAGTAGATATTATGGGAGGACAAAGAGGTAAATAGCTCGACATCACCCTCATTCGCATGCGGCCCCCAGTGGGGACCATTTTCTGGGCCTTGCCATTGTTCCTGCACTCCCCAGGTTAGCTTTAACTTGCAAATGATCCCCTGAAAAGGAAAAGAGAAGTGGTTTTCTTTTCTTCTCTCTTTCCCTCTTTCTCTCTCTCTCCCTCTGTCCCTCTTTCTCTCTCCTTCTGTCTCTGTCTCCCTCTCTCTCAAAATGGCCCTCACAGAAAGAAAATCATTTTAGGCCACAAGAAAATGAAAGGCATTGTTACCACGGCTTGGACCGTAGCAAATGAGATCCATCACGGGCTCGGGAGCTGAGAGCTACACTCGAGCTGTTTTATTTTGGTGCTTTGGAATGTGGTCCACATGAGAACATAAACAATGCCAAATCTGTATGAATTAATAGGCCGGGCTTGACATATTTCCCTTTGTTTGAGGCCAAACGGGCGGGGGTTGGGGTGTGGGAGGAGAAGGAGAAGGGAGAGGAGAATCTTATTTGATTAAAAAAAAAATCCAATAATCAAGTTGAACAGGAGGAGCGCGTGGCCACCCTTCTTAAGACGGGCCTTCAGGATCAATGGCGAGCCAGTGGCCAGCCCGTGGAGTCTCATCACTTGCTATGATCAAAATGCTTTATTGAAAAAAAAAAAAAAAGAAAGAAAGAAAGGGGAAAAAAAAGAAGAAGAAGAAGAAGGTCTCCATAGAATTGTTTGCAAACTGCAAAGTGCTTCAGCGGCTGACACGAAAATGCAGGAAGCCGGAAACCTATTCCCAGGCAGAGGCCTTCCCTGTCACCTTGGTGGGTGAATAATTGTGCCTTTTGCATACGCCTTGTCATCAGCAGCAGGAATGAGGGGGCCCCAAGGAGCGCCCTGGCAGCGCGGGTGTCGCACCAGCACAGTAAATTAAAACACGGATTATAGCAAGTATGATTGGGGATGACAAGCAGGGCGGGTGTAGCCACAGAACGAGCCGTGTTGCCCATATGGTCCTCGGGAAACCCACGCAGTGCTGCTTTCTCCCCAGCCTGCTCCAGCTGCCCGTCTGAAGGGGGCCTTTAGGAGGCCTCGAGCCATTTTCTGAAGCTGGGAAAATTCGTTTCCCTTCTTTTCAAGTTCAGAAATGCCACGAGCTGCCACCAGGTACTTGGAGGTTTGAGCGGCCATCCCCATCCCCCCATTCCCCCACCCCTACCTGGGACTCAGGGTGGGCTAGCTAGCAGGCCCGGGCCACTCCTTTTCCGTCCCCTGACTTGCTGGGCCATTGGAGGCTGGGTTAAGGCGGCAGCCCTACCGATGGGGTTGCCACGATCACGGGTGCCATGAGCCAGGGCGGCCTTGATAACATCACTTAGCGCTGCTGGCAAAGGTTTACTAAGCACGTACCATGTTCTCATGGTTGTAGATTTCTCTCCGGGACCTGTGTGAACACCTTGTCAAAGATGCCCAGGAGGGACCAAGTAGGGCTGAAATCTCCACCTTCTGTTCACCAGGCCATCGCTCCCGTGTGGGGTCGTGTGCCTGGGAAGAAGGGGTATCTTTCCTGTCTTCCACAAATGCCCCATCTGGGCATGCAGTGGCCCCGCATACCACGCCACTGTGCTATGACTCTATGGACGGGTCTGCTCGTCAGTCCCATTTTACCGATGAGGAAATTGAGTCTCAGAGAAGTTCAACAATTTGCCTAAGTCACGTGGCTAAGAAGTAGAGAGCGAGGACTCCAACCCATGTGTTCTGAGTCCAGAGCCTGCCCCTCTTAACCACAGCGTGGGAGGAAGGACGGGCTGAGACTGGGAGAACTGGGAAGCTACCCCTTGCCCAGAAGCTTTGTCAGCACAGGGGCTTGGCAGCACAAAAAGCTTGGTGATGGCTTGTGGCATTGGGACAGAGGTGGGGGGGAAAGGGGGAGTTTGGGGACAGGAAAGGGTTGCAAACGCACAAGGGGACAAAGCAGGGTGAACCCCGAAAGGATAGTCAGCGGAGGGTGACTTCCAGCAGAGCCCTGTACCATCTCCCAGCCCTGTTTGATTTCTGTGCAGCCCACACCAGTGCTCACACACACACACACACACACACACACACGCACTCCGGACCAGGGCTCTTCTGAAACCTGTTCCCATGGGCAGCACGCTCACCTGCCCTCCTGCTGAGGAAGAATTGTCACTCACATCCTCCATGACAAGGGATCATCCCAGGGCAGCCCTATCTTTTAGCTGTTCCTGCTAAACTTATCACTTGAAATAAATCTTCCCCTCTCACATCTTCTGTACAGAAAATTCCATACGACCGGATCTCTCTACATCTCATCAAAGGGCAAGAACTCATGTGTGAACTCCAACCCTGAGAAGTCACAAATTACATCTCATTGACTTGAGTCCTCCATGACCTTCAACACGTAGCAAGACAACAAGAAAATGCCTTGTAAGGTATTTGCCGTAAACGGCGTGAGTCTGGTCGGGCGGCACACAGAACATTCGTCTTTAAAATACTCAACTATCAGTCCGGGAGGAAGAGTCACCTCCATCGCCACGTGGACGTCGAATGGGGGTTTCACAGCGCTCAAAGATGAACTTGCAATGCCTATTCTTGGCTCATCCTCTCACCAAAACAGGCCCCAGCACCTTCCTCATCTCCCTAAGTGACAAGTCCATCTTTCCGGATGCTCAGGGCTAACACGGAGGACCTGTCTTTGACTCCGAACGTCCACCCCCCACCAGCAAACCGGGGCATTTTCTACCTTCGAAGCATGGCTGTCCCCACAGGTCCAAGCCCTCATTAGTGTCCATATTGTTGTAATGTCCTTCCAACAGCTTCCTGGTTTCTAACTGTTTCTACATACCAACCATGGAAAAGATTCCTCTGCTCAGAACCCAGCCATGGCTTCTCATGTCACTCAAAGTAAAAGCCAGACTCCTCACCAGGATCTATAAGACCCCACATTCTCCGTTCCCTGGTCACCGCTGTTCTTGCCTCTCCCATCATGGTCCTCCCAGATCCCTGTGCTGTGGCCACACGGGCCCCTCACTGGGCCTCACATACATGGTGCATATTCCCGCCGCAGGGCCTTTGCACTTACCCATCCCTCCGCCTAGGCTGTTCTTCTCCCAGATGTCCACTGGCTTCCAGCCAGCATTTCCTGCCTTTGGGGCTCTCTCCCAATGCCACCCCAGCAGAGAGCTCTTCCCTGGCCTCCCTAAAAGAAATAGCCGCCACTCCCATCTCCACACGGCTTTCTATCCTCCACCATTAGCCTGCTTTCTTTTTCTTCCTAACACTTATCCATGGAGACTTTGTCTGGTTTATCTGCTAGTTAGAGATAGAGACCAGGAGTGCCGGGTTCAGTCCACAGGCCCAGACCTCAATCACAGGCCTGGGGTTCAAACACTGATGAGATTCTTAGAAGGAATGAAAAAAGAGGACCGTGAGCACTTTTGGAAGCCCCTTTATTCTGTGCTGGGAGAGAAAAGGAAGCCTTGTGGGAACAGGTACTGTCACAAATCATCTACTTAAATCACTTAGCAGAGGGCCTGGCACATCCTAGGTGGCCAATAAAGGTTTACTTTTATCATTGTGATTTTTATTCCCCCATTCTCGGATTCCACATACGTCAATTACAAAGGTTGGTAAAAGCTTAAGCTTTGAGTATCTAACTTAAACAATATAGGGATTTACTGAATATGATTTTTTTTTTTTACTTAAATGCATCCAAATGCTTAAAATTGATACAACTTTAAAAACATTGTTCAAACTGAAAAGGGTATGAAAACCCAGTGCAATAGCCAATCCTACCCCAGGTCTTGTCTTGCAGGGGCAGATTTCTCCAAAGAACATTATCGGGTCCACTGGCAAAATTGAAACACAGATGAGAAATGAGATAAAAGTTATTGTAGCAAGGTTCATCTTACTGAAGTCGTGAACTATATTGTGGCTATGTGAGAGAACATCCCTGTTGGAAGGAAAGTCTCCAGGAAAGTATCCGTGGGTATGTAACCTGAGCTGCAGAGAATACCCTCCAGTGGTTTAAAGAAGCAAATTTGGGCGGGGTGGGGTGTGTGTGTGTGTGATGTGCACAAATGATAAAGCAGTAAGCTAAAATATTAAGGTCCTGGCAAAAGGAAAGGGTTTTCTTTATACTCTTTTTAGTTTTGTAACTTTTTTTAAATTTGAAACTATTTCCAAATAAAAAGTTTTAAAAAAACCCCAAAACACTGCTTATTGTTCGGACTATGACTTGTGTGCTAATTTTTAAAAACAGGAATGTAGGGTACCTGATCGAATTGGACGAAAACAGGAAATTTGCTTATCAACCTTAAAAACAACAAGAGGAGATAAAGTTCCCAGCTGGTCATGGAGAAGGTGGGTGCTCTGTTGGTTAGCTGGTTGATCGGTTGGGGGGGGGTGTTTTTTCTGTTTTTTGGTTTTGGTTTTGTTTTTTTGAGTGTTACCCTTTAGACTCTGAAAAGTGAGATTTCATCTTCAAGTATCAGAAAACGTTGGAAGATTATTAAACGAAGCATGCATTTAGATGCTTCTGGACAAGGGAGCTTCTTTGAAGTAGTTTAGCATTTCGAGCTTCACATGTTAATCGTATGCAAAGAAATAAAACACTTAAGCAAACTTCAATCTAAGGAGATTTGCATAAAGGATTAGGACCCATTGGCCCTCCAAAACACTCTTCCATCTGAAAATGGGTGCGCTGTGCTCTCAGATCCCCCAAATTTCTTTGTGCTTTCATTGAAGTCCGATTTAATCCCGCTTTCTTCATTTACACCTTCTCCCCAAACCTCCCAGGCCTGTGCTTTGAGAGCAGGGGATCATTCTCCTCCCCAGTTGAGGGGGGTTTTTCCTTCATTAATTTCTCTAAGAAGATTACCGAGTGCTTGTTTGTTGTTGTTGAAGCAACTAATTTCCCTAAAGCTCTTTGTTTTTCCAACTGGTTTACACTTTAATGCCCTTGGATTGAATTTCAACAACAAGGGATCAACTTGACCAACCAACTCTCTTTAGGAAGAAAACAAAAAACTGGGAACTTGGTGTAAACTATTTTCATCACAGGCCTGCTTTAAAAATATATATTCAGCCCTCTCGACAGGTTTTTCAAAGAGATGTGTCCTAATTAGCATATCATTCAGGCCTTGTTTCCTTCCTAAAGTCAAGGTGACCTTCATTGAAACTGAATTTCTCTAATTCCTCTGGCTAAGTGATGTGAAAAGTAACCCCCCACAGCATCCTGTCAGCGTAGTGGGATTTTAAACACTGGGCTTGGGTTTTCTTTTTCTCTTGTTTATTGGTTTCTTTCGTTCTAATATTTCATGCTTTTGAGAGCCTAAGGTTGAAGCCGAATGGCAGGTCTGCTGCAAGAACTTCAATATTGTTACATTTTGAAAGTGATCAGAAAATATGAGTCAGATCTGGTTTAGAAATTGCTTTTTACCAGGATAATTGTATGGAAGCTAAGTGGTAACCCCCTTCACTCTGATTCACAGCCATTCAAACATTTGTGCCAGTTAATTACCATAATTGGTTTGTTTAATTAGCATGAGGAACACTGGCGCTTTCGCACGGGGACGCCTTTATTTACTTGGAGATGCCGCCACTGTCATGCAACCCAAGGACACCAGCCTGGCTACTGAGGGCCAAGTGTGGCTCCCGGTCTCTGGGGAGTTGCTCCGGCCCTAAGCACCTTGAAGATTGACCCTTGAACTTTCTAAGCCTGAAATGCTATTGATATTCTGTACTTTGTCAGAAGAAAGGACGTGGGGGTGCGGCCAGCAGAGGTGCCCGGTGGGAGGGCAGAGCCCAGTGTGGCAGCTACTTGCAGATCTGGGGGCTCACCAAACTCACAGGCAGTGTTCCTGGGGGAGCCCCGTCTGAAGGCAGGATCTGGGGGACCCTGTGCTGTTTTGCTCAAGGACTGTTAGCCCACATGTGGTGATGAGTTTATCCACTCTGCGTACAGCGGGTGGGAAACTGGTGGCCAAATTATAAAGCCCGGGAACAATTACTGAGTGCCTACTATGTGCAGAGTAATCTACTAAATGGAGCATCACCCACTGGGAGAGATCGTAAAGGCGGAATTCAGATCATCCAGGTGTAAGACACAGCATCAAGCCCTGCCAGGGATGAGAATGGCAGGGAGAACTGTAATCAGGGAATTCCACTGAAAACATGCAGTTCTGTGTCCTGTTAACTTCAAGATTTAATTGTAGGACTCAGCCGGTAAAGGCCTGTTACGCTTTTAAAATGTTGGGAATCTTTGGTTCTACGTTGTTCCTCCTTTTGGACTGGGTTCCTCCTTAAAACAGTAGAAATGTGTAAGAGAGAGGATTGTTGAAAACCATTCCGACAAAAGGAGCCCCACATTCCAAAGGTGAGCTATCATAGATTCCTGATGAATGAGGTTTGGCTTCCCCAAAAATATTCCAAGGAGAAGGATGGAAGTGTTCAGAATTCTGAATGGCTCAAGCGTGAATCAGGGACAGAGCACCTTCTTAGCTCTTCCACCACGCAGAACCTGCAAACACATATATTTACAAAGCACCTTGCAATAAATATCTTCAAGGACCTCTAGAAGAATAAATGCAAACAATTTGTAGTCCATTCGTCATTAGAATAATACACGAATTGAGAGCATTCAGCTAAGGAATAATTTTTGGGTTGTTTTTTTGGGGGGGGTGGGAGAGAAATGACACACATATACAGATTCTTTCTTACTGTGTTTAAAATTTGTATTTGTTATTGTTTTTTTCAAAGGAATCCACCATCCTAGTTTTGGCTCTGATACGACTTAGCTAAAGGTTCATGGCCACACGGCGGCCTATTGTACACAATCATATAATGTAATGAAAGTGAGTGCACTCCATCTTTCAAAAACTGCACCAGGGCCCGGCTATCGATCTGACATTTATCCAGGCGTGTCTTCTTGTCCAAGTGTTTTAATAATCTAATTTGAAAATAGGACTCTTCTTTGAGAATATCTGAGTTTGACCCCCACACTTCCTGCAACCTATGCTAATATAATTAGGAGATGGGCTAGCATATGCCTGGTTTTATGAGGGAGTGGGAGGGGCCGGGGGCTCATTATTCGACAATTATTATAACTTTAGAAAGAGTCTCCGGGTACTGGAGGCATCATGAATAATTAAGAGAAGTGTTGCCGCCCACTTTAATTAGATCCCCGTGCATTTTAAAATATGTATGTGGAGCACGGTGCGTGACAACCAGATATCTCCTATTTGGGCAGCAGAAGATACTGGAACCAGGAATCCTACTGTCATTATTACCCAGTGGTGAATTAGGATTCCTGAAAGGGTGCTGGCACAAAAGGGAGCCTCCCCACTGTGCCCCTTCTCCCAGACTCCTCTCCCTGGTCAACACCACGCTGCCAGCATCTGACTGCCCTCCTATCTGGGCCAACATCAAGCTGTGGCTGCTTTGCGCCATCATCATCGTTATCAACCTGAGCAAAGTCAATGTGAAAAGCGACCACTAAAAGAGCAGTGCTTGACATCACATCTTGAACCTCAATAAGCAAATAGGCAGGTGGAATCTTCAGGGTCAAGCTTTAGAGTCATTTTTATGACCCAGGAAATCAGTTTCGGTGACAGTGGTGACAAATGCTGAACACAGGGCCTGTATAAATACATCTATGAATGTTGCATTCCGAACCCACAGGGGCATCATCAGCCCGGGGCACTCCCACCAAGACACCTACTGCTCCACTGCTCGGCAGGCACCTCCCCCGCTGGAAGAAGGACCAGCGTGTTGACTTTAAGTTTCTAACAGCATGTGGAAGAGTGAGAGAGGGCCCTGCTTATCGAGGTAGTTAATGAGGTTGTGACACCTTTGAATTTTCCTAATGTTGCTATTAGCAGAGAATAGGTGGTAACCAAAGATCTCAAACTTGGCTACTTACTGGAATGATCTTTAAAAAGAATCTTTATAAATTAAAAAAAAATTTTAACTGAAATTCTCCTCCTCCTCCTCCTCATGCTCCAAGCTTTAAAATGTATCTTCACGCCCAGGCCATACCCCTGACCCATTAAATCAGAATTCCTGGAGGTAGGACCCAAGCATCAGAGTTTTTAAAAACTCCCCAGGTGGTTCGACATGTGGCCATGTTGGTGTGCCCGTGGTTTAAGAAACGTTTTGAAACAGGATGCTGTAGGGAATATTTTTATTTTAGAACCTCAAGTTTTGCTGGCTATGCTGTAGTTCTGCAGAAATAAACAAAATAATAACGATCGGTTAAAGATGTGGAAATGTAATAGCCTAATTACACAAATATTGTCGGTAACCAGATGCATTTGCTCGAGCGCCTCCTGCTTCCCCCCACAGAGCGTGTTTGTGTTGCTCATAATGGAAGCCCTCCTCCCTCTCTCCCTCCCTCCCTCCATCTATTGAACTAGTTGGCACAGGGGCTGCCCTTTATCTCATATTTAAAACACAAGCAATGACTGAAATTCATTTTCAATTTATTTTCCAATCATATGAAAGGAAGAGAGAGAAAGATTATTCTATTGAATCTTCTTCTGGCTGGTAAAAGGTTGGTAAGGTTTGTTCTGGATGCACGGCGGAGAGCTCGCAGGATAGTCTATAGGGAGCAGAGTTAATCGAATAAACTAATCTTGGCTGTGGAGATTAACTCTCAGTGGCTGCAGGAGACGAGGTGAGGAGGAATGCAAACAGCAGAGATCTCAAGGTGCTGGAGGCCGTTGCACATCTCCCCTCCCACGCCCCAGTGCCGGACTCCCTCCACCCTGTTCTTACATTTGGGAAAAGGGCAGTGCCCTCTTGCCTGCTGGGGGGAACTCAGCCCCAGGGTGTGGAGGTTGGAGGCCGAGCCCCCTATGGGATGCTTTCTTGGCTTTTCTGAAGGGGCAGGACTGCTGTTCCGGGCAGCTGGACCTTTGCCAGCAGCAGAGAGCCCAGGCTGTGTGTGTGTGTGTGTGTGTGTGTGTGTGCGTGTCCTGGCGGCAGGCGTATACTACCTGGAGGTGAGGATTTGGTTCAAAGCCGCCCCTGACAGTGGGTAAGCAGCCTGACTTTAACAACACATCCTTTCAGCCTTTAATTCCCTTTGCCAAGGCACGCAGGCTGCACTGGGGGTGGAAACCATTGTATCTGAACACAGCTCCCAACCTTCCTGGTGATCAGCCCCGAGGATGGGAGGTGGGGGGTGTCCGCTGAGGGTTCTGGGGTCTGGAGAGGGCTTCCTTCCCCCCCTGGGAGGGCTGTCTCCCTGTTTGCACAGTTCTCAGGGAAGCAAGCTGAGTGTTGATCCCCTGGGATCTGCCTGCTCCTCCAACCCGCCATAGCGGGGAGAGGCCTCGGAGCCCCTCACCCTGACAGAAGAGGCGGTGGAAAGTGACAGCGAGGTCCCTGGAGGGACCGCTGAGGCTCTCCTCCCTCCCCTCTCCCCCCTACCAAGTGCTAAGCCAGTCAAGAACTAATTCTGTTACTCCATAAATAAAATTAGGGTAAGCACAAAGGTGAGAACACCTAAAATTGTCCCTAAACTTGACCGCTTCTCCCCACCTCCTACAGTGCCAGCCCAGCCTGCGCTCCAAATTTCTCCCAACACCTTCACTCCTAGCCTCTTCAAATCTATTCCCTACTGGCAGCCAGAAGGATCTCGTCAGAGGATGCAAATGAGGTTATGTGCTCCTCTTGGTTCCTGCTTTTAGGACAACACAGAGACCTTAAAGCAACGCCCTGTGACTGGGAGAGTACAGCAGAACGGCTCCATGGGTGCCTGTGCAAGCCAGGCAGGCTGGCTTTAAATCCCAGCTTGCCGCTGACTGGCTGAACAGGTCACAGGAACCTGTGGCATGATCTTTGCTACGATCTATACCACGGGAGGAAGATGCTAGCACTGACCGCGCGGTCCCGTTGTGAAGCATGGGAGGATCAGTACGGGTTCGGAAGACAGCTCACAGCAAGTGTGATGGTCACCGCAGTTCCTAGTGTCTTCTCCTGACACCCATCCCCTGGCTTTCCATTCTTCAGCCACACCAGCTTTCTTTCTGCTCTTCCTGTCTCAGAGTCTTTGCACATGCTGTTCCCTCCTTCATGCCTTGCATCTTCCTCCAGTTAGAGAAGAGACCTTGAAGCTCCCTTGGCTTTCCCATCATCAGCCCTGATTGATGCTGAAATGAGGAGAGGTTCTTCCCTGCACCCAAAGGAAAAGCAACTATCTCCCCTCCCAGAGCCCTGAAGCCACCTTCTATGGACTTGGCTAAATCCGTGCTGAAGATCATCGTGGGACGACAGCAGGTGGCCTCGGGAGAGTCACCTGGGAAGTGGTGACACTTCCTCTCCAGAGGAGCGGGGCTCTCGGAGGGGGAAAGGGCTACATAATGAAAGGGAGCAGAAGCATCTGCAGCCTTAGGGTCCAGCCCAGGACACGCACCTGCGGCTCTATGAGTACTAACCTCTGCGTCCTCGGGATGTCCTGTGTATACCGGGCATTGGTCTGTGTGTTCTGGCTGCAGAGGATTCTCATTTATCTTCAGAGGGATTTTACAAGGTAGGTATTATTGTCACCTCTTTATAGATAAATCGAAAGGGTCAGAGAGGTTAAGTGACTTGCCCAGAGTCACACAGCAGAGTTGGAACTTAAACCACGTTGTTCGGATGGTAGGGGCTGTGATCTCAAACACCACGCTCTATTGATACTCACGAAGGAGTACGGTCCCGATAGAATGGCCTCCTCTCATGACTGAGCTAGAAGACTTCGCATTATATGAAAGTCTTGTCTTCTAATCACGGACACCCTCCTCGGTTCTTGGTGTTTCAGGGGAAAAATAAGACCCAAAATGTCTTCAAGTTTTTGCTGCCATCTCTCTTTCAAATCCGAACTCTGATGGTACTTCTTCCAGCAAATGGTCTGGGGCTCCTCTAGGGTAAGCCTTTCTTTCAGAGACTTCTCTAAGCTGCTGCTGCTGCAGCTGCTTCTTTTTTTTTTTTTTTTAAGATTTTATTTATTTATTTGACAGAGAGCGAGAGACAGCCACCGAGAGAGGGAACACAAGCAGGGGCAGTGGGAGAGGAAGAAGCAGGCTCCCAGCGGAGGAGCCTGATGCGGGGCTTGAACCCAAAACGCCGGAATCACGCCCTGAGCTGAAGGCAGACGTTTATTGACTGAGCCACTCATGTGCTCCGACTTCTCTAAGCTTCTACTCTGCCTGATGGTAAAAGGTAAACTCCCCACTTCTTGATGGTAGGGACTGTTCTGGTTCAAATGAGTATCTCCGGGCACCTGGGTGGCTCGTTGGTTAAGTATCTGACTTTGGCTCAGGTCATGATCCTGGGATCATGCCCTGGGATCAAGCCCTTCGTCAGGCTCTCCACTCAGCCGGGAGTCTGCTTCTCCCTCTCCCTCTACCCCTCCCCAACTCGTGCGCGTGCTCTCTCAAAAAAATCAAATCTTAAAAAGCCCCACAGTATCTTCCCGTCTTCTTTCTCTCGTTGCTACAGTGCCAGGTTCGTGTGGAGGGTTTCACACACGTCTGTGGACCAAGACAGACAGCGGGCTGGCCTCTCTAGCTTCTCCGCCGCAAGCTGCCACTGTAGCAGGTACATCTTTCACAGCCTCAAACTCAGATGTATGAAAATAGACCTTGATTCCTTGATGAATGAACTAAACTTTGGTCTCCAGTCTGGATTCTACCCAGTAAACAGGGACAAGCCCAGTCCAGATTCCCCCCTTTCTCCCTTTTGGATAAATAATCCAGGCAAATGCAGAGACTCCCGTCCCTCCTCTTCTTCCTTTCTTGCCCATGTTGATTTAAGTTCTGGGAGCCTGGGAGTGGGGTGGGGGTGGTTGTCCAGGGCATCCAGCAGAGGCCTCTGGTCCATCCTTATCAGTAGCTGTCTGTTCTGGGTTCCGCCACTGGCCATGGCTTCCTGGAAGCCAAGCCTGGTGGTCTCCATACAGAGAGATGTGCCAGCCATTTAAATGGTGGTAGAGACTCTGCCCTCTCAAAGAATGCATGTCCAAGAGTAGGTGTGACATAGGACAGAGGAATCTGTCTTTCACACTGTAGATCTTTCTCTTGCATGTTTTCAAGAAGAGGAACATTCTAGATCTAAAACATTTTGATAAAACTTGGCCTCCAAACACAAAGCAACTGTTTCATCAAATGCTCCACCAAATGACCAATGATCTTTTCCAACCCTGAGTCTATCTGGAAACTTCTTGAAGCTTCCAGACTATAGCTGACCTGCTCTTCCTCAGCTTCTGTGGAGTAAGGCTCTGTTCCCACTAGTCTCTCTTGCAGGTCACACTGCTGTGTGACCCTGTGCAGGGCAGTATAGAAGTAGAGCCGCTGGATTCCCAACCACCCTATGCGGACTGTTTGATCATTATCCCTCCACTGTACAGATCAGGAAACTGAGGATCACTGAGGGAGGCTGTGTCATGTCCAAGGCCCAGAGCTGGTAAGAAGCATCACAGAGGTTAATCATTACTTAACAGTGAAGGACATTTAGAGGCTTGAGGGCAGCATGTCTAAAGCTCGCCCTGATTGATCATGTCCCCAGAGCAGCTCTTCTGCATGAAATAGTTCCTTCATCCTCAGCTCCTCTCAAACTCACATTGAAACCCTGGTGTCCTTTGTGTCTTGTCTTGTCATTCCTTTGATGACCGGCTTCCATCCCATGCCCACACTGCCCACCCAGCTGACCAGTGGCCTGCTGAGTTCAGATCGGGGACGGTAGCTGATACAAGCAGGTGGGCACTACATGTCCCTCAAACACATGCACAATGCTGGCCCCTCCACTCTACGTGCTTCTGCCTAATTAATTCTTCCCAAGACAGTGGTGAGAGTGTCTCCTTTGCTCAGACCCGTTTGGAGGCTTTGTGTTGACCCACAGAATGAAATCCGTGCCCTTCCCTCTGGCATTTCACGCCCCTGGAGTCCATCCTGAATTTCAGTGTTCACCCTGCTCCCATTCAAATCCATCTTCCACTGGGAACCATTTCTCTAAGAGGCTGCATACCTCCCCACCTTCCCCATCTTGGCTGAGCTATTGCTTCCGGGTGGAAGTTGTGCCCTGCCTACCCCTCACCCTTGCAGAAGAGCCCCTACAATTCTCAAATGCTGTCTCATTAAGGCAGTATCCTCTGATCTCCCCATCCAAACCCCCAACATGCTGGCATCCTCCTCTCTGCTACAGTAATTAAGGGCCCAGCTCTGGTGTCAGAGAGTCCTGGGTGAAAGTTCTGGCTCTTCTCTCTTCTGGCTTCGTGACAGTGGTCGAGCCACTGAAGACATTGAAGGGCAGAAAAATGGAGATTAAACACATAGGTTAACTGGGTAATTTGAGAGATGATGTTCTTGCAGGGCTTAGCACTGTGCTGGGTGCTTAATGAATAGCAATTAATCAATTATTAATGATTATGCCTACCAGGACATCTTGTCTTTTCTCTTCTGTTAGACCAGTGGTTCTCAACTTTGACCTTAGAATCCCCAGGGGAGCTCTTAAAAACCCAGAAGCCCAGGATGTATCTCCAGGGATTTTGATATAATCGGTCTGGGGATGGGGTCCTCACATTAATACTTTTTATTTTTTCTTTTTGTCTATTACCACAAAATATACATAATACTTATCATTTCAACCATTTGCACATGTACAATTCAATGGCATTAAACACATGAACACCATCGTGCAACTGTCACCACTACCTATACCAAAACCTCTTTCATCACCTCCGATGAAAGCCATACCCATTAAATAATCACTCCACCTCCTGCCCCTCACCCCAGCCCCTGGAAACCCCCGTTCTTGTCTCTGTCTCTATGAATCTGTGTATTTTAGGGTCCTCATATAAATGGAATTGGACAATCTTCGTCCTTCTATAACTGGCTTATTTCACTTAGCATAATTTTTTTGAAATCTATCCATGATGTAGAATATATCAAAGTTTCATTCCTTTTCATGGCTAAATAATATTCCATTGTACGTATATCCCGTATTTCGTTGATCCATTCATTTGTGGATGGACACTTGGATCGTTTCCACCTCTTGGCTGTTGTGAATGAAGCTGCTGTGAACACGGGTGTAGGAGTACCTGCCCCGGTCCTGCTTCTACTTCTTTTGGAGCGCGATTCCTGGGTCATGTGGTAGTTATGTATGTAACCTTTTGAGAAAGGATCAAGCGGTTTTCCACAGCGGCTTCACCATTGTTATATTCCCACCAGCAATTCATGAGAGTTCTAATATCTCCATATCCTCACTAACACTTATTTTGTAATTTCTTTTTAATTGTAGCCATCCCAGCAGGTGTGAAGTGACATCTTCTTGTTTCCCTACTGACTGATAGGAGCATCTTTCCATGTGCTTACTGGCCATCTGTATATCTTCTGCAGAGAAGTGCCTTTTTTGTAAATCGAGTTGTTTGTGATCTTGTTGTTGAGTTGTAGGAGGTCTTTACATATTCTGGATATTCATCCTTTATTGGGTGTATGATTTGCAATTTATTCCCACACAGTCAGTTATCATTTTGCTTTTTCGATAGTCTCATTTGGTGCACAAAAGGTCGCAATGTTGGTGAAGTCCAATTTATCTGTTTTGTATTTTGTTGTCTGTGCTTTCGGTGTCATATCTATGACATCCTGCCAAATCCAACGTCATGATGATTTTCCCCAATGTTTTCCTCTAAGGATTTTATAGTTTCAGCATCCAGCTTAAATCTTCCATTTATTTTGAGTTTGTTTTTGTGTATGGTTTAGGGTAAGGGTCCAACTTGATTGTTTTGCATTGTGAATATCCAGTTTTCCCAGCACCATTGGTTGAAAAGTCTGCCCTTTCCTCATTGAATGGCCTGGGCCCCCTAGTCAAAAATCAACTGACGAGACGTCTTAGTTTGGGCTGCTATACCCATAGACTGGGTGGCTGAAATAACAAATGTTTATTTTTTACAGTTCTGGAGGCTCGAAGTCCAAGATCAGGGTGCCAGTACGGTTGGATTATTGGTGATGGCTCTCTTCCTGGTTGGCAGATGGATACTTTCTTGCTATGTCCTCCCATGGCAAAGAAAGACATCATCTCTCTCATGTCCCTTCTTCTCAAAGCACTGATGGCGTCCTGAAGACTCCACCTTCATGACCTAATCAAATCCCAATGGCAATACCTCTGAGTACCATCACATTGGTTATTAGAGCTTCAATATATGAAATTCGACACAAACATTCAGTCCAGAGCACCACAAATGTGACAGTTCATTTCTGGGCTATTATATTCCGTTGGTCTATATGCTTGTCCTGATGCCAGTACTATATTGCTTTTATAACTATCGATTTGTAGCAAGTTTTAAAGATGGGCAGTCTGGGGCGCCTGGGTGGCACAGCGGTTAAGCGTCTGCCTTCGGCTCAGGGCGTGATCCCGGCGTTATGGGATCGAGCCCCACATCAGGCTCTTCCGCTATGAGCCTGCTTCTTCCTCTCCCACTCCCCTGCTTGTGTTCCCTCTCTCGCTGGTTGTCTCTATCTCTGTCAAATAAATAAATAAAATCTTTAAAATAAATAAATAAATAAAGATGGGCAGTGTGAGATCTCCAACTTTATTCTTCCTTTTCAAGATTGTCTTGACTATTCAGGGTCCCTTACAATCCCATATGAATTTGAAGATCAGCTTTTCCATTTACGCCAAAAAAGGCTGTTGGAATTTTGATCGGACTGTGTTGAATATACAGATCATTTTGGGTAGTACTGACATCATAACAATGCTGCATCTCCCTATCCATGAACAAGGGATATCTTTCCATTTATTTAGATGTTTAATTTCTTTTGGCATTTTTTTTTTTTGGTAGATTTCAGCATGCAAGTCCTTCACCTGCTTGGTTAGATTTATTTCTAAGTACTTAGTACTGTTTAGGCAGTAATATAAATGAAATTGTTTTCCTAATTGCATTAATAGATATTTTTTCAAGATTTTATTTATTTATTTGAGAGAGAGAGAGAGAGAAAGCACAAGCAGGGGGAGGGGCAGAGGGAGAAGCAGGCTCCCCACTGAGCAGGGAGCCCAACACAGGCCTCGATCCCACACCTGACCCAAAGGCAGATGCTTAACCCACTGAGCCACCCAGGTGCCCCACCTAATTGCATTAATATTTTTTAAAAGCTCCCTAAGAGATGCTCATGTGCAATTGGGGTTAAAAACCACCGTCTCTGTCAAAGCTTCCTAAGGTGGATGGAAGGCCATGTCTGCCTAGTTTCCCTGCTCCCCGTAGTGCCTGGCAAGCACCCTCGCACTGTCACTGTCAGTAAGTCTTTTCAGATGCATGTAGGCACAGCTTCCTTCTTGGAAAACACATTTTTAATTTTAATATATTTTATGTCCTTACCTCTTCCATATCTGCCAGGCAGTTCCCAGAAGGAAGGCCTATTTATCACTGACTCCTCTGTAAGACTGGGCTTGTGGAGGAAGGGAGCTGACATTGGCCCAGGGCATCTCCTATGGGGGTGGAACTGGGGACCCCCCAAGGGAAAGAAATGAGACCTGATTTCAACCAAACAGTACTTGCTGAGAAATGACCCCTGGGGGCCACTAGTGGCAGATAGACGCAGAGAGTGTGGCCGGACTTACGGACAAGTCAGCTGGAGGAAGGAGGTGGTCTGCTTTGTTGAGGAGGCCAGCATGGACACCCCATGAAGCACATATGTGCCCCCCCTGCCACCACCTTCCTTCAGATTTATTCTAGGCTCCCATCATGACTTGTGTCCGGGGTCCCCCAGCACCCCCAGCCCCCCTCAGTCAGGGACATGTGGCCTTATGCTGCAGGGTTTCATGGTCAGGAATTTGCAACAATGAGGACTCCAAGTTCACCAGCCCGCTTGGCACTGCTCTCTGAGAAAGCCAACAGATGGGCTCTAATTGCAGACCTGTTGTGGGGACATTGTTAACAAACACACAAGTAGCAGTATACAGGGCTTTTTGGAACCGAATGTGACTTGGCAGCTGGGGACGGCTGTCTAATTACCAACATCTGAGTTTCTTGTTTAATGAAGGGGAATGTGGAAAATGGCCGTGCTTGAAGCAGCCGGGACGGAGGAGGATGCCAGGCAGGGCTATGATGACACTGCCTGCACACTCTCTTGGTGGCCAGGTGACTCCATGCTACACAGGGGCCTCTGCTCCCTTCTCCCAGGAACCCAGCCATCACTTTTGGGAGAGAGGCTGGAATTCCTGAGCTCCTCAGGTATCAGCCACAGACCATTAGAAAACAGGGCAGGTCCCTTATATTTGTTAGTTTTTTCCTCTTAAATCATCAGACTGACACTCCCAAGAAAATCGACCATGCTTAACCTATGACTCCCTGTATCCTTTTGCACAATGCTCTTTAACCTTGAAATACACATAGCCCAGTCCCACAATTAGAAATTTGCAATCACCCTTGCTTAGGTTCCCGTAGACTTGCTTTGTCTAAGTCCTGCCTGAAGCATTCTACCTGATCGACCCATTTAGTCCTCTTCCTACACTATTTTAAATTTTTTTAATGTTATTTTTTCTGCCTCTGTGAGTTACGATCGACGAACAAAAATTGCATATATTTAGGTTGTACAGTGTGATTTTTAAAAAAAGTATACAATGTGATGATTTCATTCATGTGTACATTGTGATGTGATCATCACAGTCAAGTTTATTAAGACACGTAGCACCTCACACGGTCAACATTTGTGTGTGTGTGGTGAGAACACTTAAGGCCTATTCTTTTTTTAAGATTTATTTATTTGAGAGAGAGAGAGAATGAGAGTGTGCACAACTGGGGGGAGGGGCATAGGCCCAGGAAGGGGGAGGGGGAGACAATCTTAAGCAGACTCCCCACTGAGCACGGAGCCTGATGCAGGGCTCCATCTCACCACCCTGAGATCATGACCTGAGCTGAAATCAAGAGTTGGATTCTTAACAGACTGAGCCACCCAGGCACCCCTTAAGATCTACTCTATTAGCAGGTTTCAAGAACATGTGTAGTGTTGTTAACTACAGTCACCATGCTGTGCAGGGGATTCCCAGAAGCTATTCATCTTACAAACAAAAGTGTGTACCCTTTGATAAACAGCTCCCCATTTCTCCCCCACTTCATTTTGTCCTTTAAATGACCCTAAGAGATGGATACCCTTTTTATTTCCATTTTACAGATGGGGAAACTGAGGCACAGACGGGTTAAGTAACCTTTCAGGGAGAAGCTGGCTTCTGGCCGCAGGTTGGCTTGGGAATGTTAGTAAAGAGTGGCAATCAGGGAGGGCTTGCTGAGCCCCGGGCACTGTGCCTGCCAGGCTTGACCTCACTGACTTAAGCCTCCCAGTAGCTGCATGGGGTAGATACTATCATTACCTTGGAAGCTGAAACCGAGGCTGGTAAGATTGAGCCATTTGCTCAAGTCACAGAGCTAGATGTCCTGAGCTGGGCCGGAGACTCAGGCTGTCTCCTCTGGGCCGCACTGTCCTGCCACTCCGTGAGAAGCAGCCCTGACATGTGAGCAGCCATCATGGGGATTCTGTTTTTGGTTTTAGGGCCATTTGAGAAGGTCCATGAAAGAAGCCTTTCATGGGTTTCAAGACCAGGGAAAAGCGAATGATCTCTGGAGAGATCCGATTGCTCTTAATTTATGGACACTGTGAAACTTATTAAACCAACGTCTCACACCAGGGTACAAGTTCCCTGAGGGGATATGCAGGTCCGTCTGAGGCTTGTAAGGGTCTACCTGTTGGAGTGACATCTTCACACCCTCCCACTGTGTCATTTTGAAAAGGAAAAGCCACTCAAGACGTGCCCCCGGGCTCCCCAGGGCTGTGCTACTGGATACCTATGAGAAGCACCATGGTAAAGAATTGTACTTTTTACCTCAGTTGCTGGACTGCTCTGGAAGCATGAGTAGCAGAGTAGAAGGTGGGCAGGATCTTGTGGCACACATTTTGTGTCCACAGTTTTACCCTGAGATTTTCCTCATTTCCCATTTGATCTAATCTCTTTCTTCCTTATAACCATCTGTAGAAGGTTATGCTTTCCAAAACTGACCACCACAATCTTTCTGGTCTCACGCGTGCTTTCAGAACCTTGCCACACCCTCCCCTTGAACCACGATGGGCTTTTGAAGGTGTCTTGACTAATGGAGGATGGCGGAAGTGATGTCATGTGACTTGCAAGGCTAACTCATAAACAAGATTAAATGGATTGGTTCTGGTTCTAGCTAAGGTGGAATGAGCACACTTCCCCTGTCTCCCTCAGTGAATACAGCTATAAAATGTAGACATACTTGGAGCAGATGTGTGAGGGCTCTAAAGAATAAGACTGGCAGGCAAATTCATGGAGAAGACCAGAACTTGAAGTATCATTGAACTGGGAGTGAGTTTATCATTTTTCCCCTGGTCCTTTCCCCACCTGGCTCTAGATATAGGTAAAGTCATGGAAATATATAGCCAATTGGGATAACTAAAGCTCCAGCTTCCAGAATAGAGAACAGAAAAAAGATTCCTCAGTGTATTGAAAAGTACCAGTGAGATAATAAAGAGAGTCGAGGTTAGGAAAGCAACTCCATAAAGTTGTTTATGAATTCCCCGGTCTCACTTCTGGGTTACACGCATGTGGATCTGATCCAGATTAGCATACCGAAGACTTTGAAACTACACTGACACATAGACCACTGCCCAAGCGCCAGGCTGGTCACTGGGTTGTGTGCATACAGACCAGAGTCAAAGAGTGCTACAAAGACTTTAGAAACCCAGAACTGACCTTAGAACCCTATCCCACAGAAGACAGGTCGGGAACTTCCAGGCCTAACAAGACAAGTTAATTGTCTGCTAAAACAAAAATGGCAACCTTCTCCGTAGGATTTAAATGAACCCTTGTGTTTCATAATATCATATTCAAAATGTCCATGATAGCATTCAAAATTACTTGGGAAGTAAGGAACTAGGAGAATCACGACTTTTAAGGGAAAAGACAATCAACAGACACCAACACTGAGATCACAAAGTGGCTGGAATGAGCTGACAGAGCAGCAGTTGTGCAAGAACTCCAATAAGCAAGGATGAACTCTCCTGAAATAGATGAGGCAGTAAAAAGCTCAGTCCCACTCCACCCCCAAAGCATATAAAGAATAAAATGAAAATTTCAGAATTGAAAAATACAATACGGATGAAAACTCAGATGGACTCAGTAGCCAGACAGGATGGCAGAGGACAGAGGAATGAGCAAGGATGAGACAAAACCTACAGATTCAAGCAGCTCAGTGATCCTGAAACAGGTCAAGGAATCAGAACCGAACTGCTGAAAACTAGATCAAAGAAAAAAACCTTTAAATGAGCCCAATTAAAATGATACATTACCTATGGGGACAATGATGAGAATGATTGTCAATTCTCCAGCAGAAACCACGGAGGCCAGAAAGAAGTAGAATGGCATTTTTGAAGAGCTAAAAGGAAAATACCAATCCAGAATTCTATAATCAGCAAAAATATCCCTCAGAAATGAAAATGAAATAAACATATTTTCAGATGAAGGAAAAGAAGAAGAAATATATACTAGTCTTCTCCTCTTATGATCTTTAACATATGCTTGATGTTTCAAAGCAAAAATGATAACATTGTCTGATGGAATTTTCAGTGCATGTAGCTATAACATCTAAAACAATGATAACATAAAAGAAGGTGGGTAAAAGGACCTACATGGTAGTAAGTTTTCTACTTTCCACTTGAAGTGCTCAGCTATTGATTCTAAGTAGACCATGAAAGTTAAGTATGCATACTTTAATCTCTAGAGCAACAAATAAAAAACTAAACAAAGAAGTATGGGAAAAAATGATAGAAATTAAAATCAAACACTGAAAATGTTCAAACAACCCAAAAAAGAGCAAAAAAAAAAAAAAAAAAGAAAGAAAGAAAGAAAGGGAACAAAGGAACGAAAACAGAGATAACAACAACAAAGAATAAGTGGTAGACTTAAATTCAAACATATCAATAATTACATTATATGCAAATGGTCTAAACATCACCAAACTAAAAGACAGAGAGTGTCAGAATAGATAAAAAGACTTGGCCCATTTTCATGTAGACTTGCTGTCTACATGAAATTCATTTCAAAGATAATCAGACAGGGGCGCCTGGGTGGCACAGCGGTTAAGCGTCAGCCTTCGGCTCAGGGCGTGATCCTGGCATTATGGGATCAAGCCCCACATCAGGCTCCTCCACTGGGAGCCTGCTTCTTCCTCTCCCACTCCCCCTGCTTGTGTTCCCTCTCTCGCTGGCTGTCTCTATCTCGGTCAGATAAATAAATAAAATCATTTAAAAAAAAATTCTTCAAAAAAAAAGATAATCAGACAAGAAGATTAAAAGTAAAAAGGTAGAAGAGGATACGCCATGCAAATATAAACTCAAAAACAGCTGAAGGGGCTATATTAATATCAGCAAAGTATACTTCAGACCAAAAAAAGTGACTAGAGATAAAGACGGACATTAAATAATGACAAAAGGGTCAATATACCAAATAGACATATGATCCTAAGTGAGTGTGCACTAAACAAAAGAGTTTCAAAGAGACATGAAGAACAAACTGCAGGCATATTTCCTTTTATTGTGCTTTGCTTTATTCACTTTACAGATATTGTGGCTTCTACAGATTGAGGGTGTGTGGCAACCTTGCACTGAACAAGTTTGTTGGCACCTTTTTTCCAACAGCATTTGCTCACTTTGTGTCTCTGCGTCAAATTTTGGTAATTCTCACAATTGTTCAAATGTTCTCATTGTTATGTTAATTATGGTGATCTGTGATCAGTGATTATGACTCGCCAAAAGCTCAGATGATGGTTAGCGTTTTTTAGCAATATAGTATTTTTAAAATAAAGGTGCAAACATTGTTTTTTTAGACATAATGCTATTGCATATTTAATAGACTACAGTACAGTGTGAACATAATTTTATTTGCTCTGGGGAACCAAAAAACTCATTTGGCTTGCTCTATTGCTATATTCACTATATGGTGATATCTCTAGGTGTGCCTGTATTAGAACTGAAGGGAGAAAAAGACAAATACACGATTATACTTGGAAATTTTAACACTCCTCCTTCAGTAATACATAGTAGACACAAAAACTGCAAAGATATAGTCAAATAAAAAAAAATCAACCAACTGGATCTAACTAACACAAGTTACTCCTCTATCAATAGTATGTTCTTCTCAAGTGCACCTGGCCCATCCATCCAGATAAACCATGTGGTGGTGGAGCAAATTTTAACAAATCTTAAAGAATTGAAATCATACAAAATATGTTTTCAGATCATAATGGGATTAAACTAAAAATTAATAACAGAAAGATAACAGAAAAATCTCCAAACACTTGAAAATGAAGCAACACAGTCCTAAATAATCCATAGCTCAAATAGAGATTCCCAAGGGAAATTAGAAAATATGTTAAACTGAATAGAAATGATAACCCAGTATAACAAAATGCGTAGGATGCAGACAAAGCAGTGTTTAGAGGGAAATTCATTGCATTAAAAAATGCTTATATTAAGAGAAGGAAAAGGGTCTCAAATCAAAAGTCTAAACTTCTACGTTAAGAAACTAGAAAAAGAAGAGCAAAATAAAACCAGAGCAAGTATCAAAAGAAAATAAAAAAGGTAAAAGCAGAACTCAGTGAAATAGAAAACAGAAAGACAATAGAGAAAATCAATGAACCCAAAAGCAGTTTCTTTGAAAGATAGAGAAAAATTGTTAAACCTTTACCAGGGCAGGCAAAAATAAAAATATAGAACACACAAATTACCAATATCTGAAATGAAAAACCGTGGACATTAAATTGATAATAAAGGAATACTATGAATAAATCTAGGCAAATAAATGAAACAACTTAAGTAAAAATGGACCAATTCCTCGTAAGACACAAACTATCAAAACTCATACAAAATAGTACTCTTAACTTCATTAGGCCTAAAACTATCAAAGAATAGTTTAAAACCTACCAGAAGAGAAATTCACAGTCCCAGAGAGTTTCACTTGCAAATTTTATGAACCACTTAACGAAGGTATACCATGTGTTATCTACAATCTCTTCCCAAAAATAGAGGAGAGAATAATTCCTAACTCGGTGCTAAGGGCAGCACTATCCTGATACTAAAACCAGACAATTCAGACCAATAATCCTCATGAAGGAAATCCTCAACTAAATATCAGCAAATCAAATCCAAGAATATGTTAAAAGAACAGTATGTCATAACCACGTGAGGTTTATTTGAAGAATGCAAGGCTGATTCAATATTCAAAAATGAGTCAGTGTATTACACCATAAATAGAGTCTAAAGACAAGAAATCACATATCCATATAAATTGATGCAGAAAAATAATTTGGCAGAAGTCAACATATGTTCAAGATAAAAACTTTCAACAAACCAGGCATAGAAAGACATTTTCTCAACCAAAATAAAGGAACCTACAAAAACCTGTATCTCACATGATATTTAATGGTGAAAAGTTGATATTTTCCCCCCGAAGATTAGGAACAAAGCAAGATGCCCACTCTAACCATTCCAGTTCAACATCATACTGGAAGTCCCAGCTGCTACAAAAACGTAAGGAAAAGAAATAAAAGGCATATACATTGGGAAGAAAAAACAAAACTGTCCCTGTTCTCAGACTACATTATTTTACAGGAAGCCCTGAGGAATTTACAAAATCTTCTAGAACTACTAAGTCAGTTTAGCAAAGACACAGGATACCTGCTCAACTAAAAAATTAATTGCATTTTGATATACTAACAGTGGACAACTGTTAGAAACTGAAACTAAAAAATTTACAATACATGCCTCCCACCACCCCTAAGGGAAATGCTTACGTATAAATCCCATAAATCATACACAGGTTCTTCGTGCTAAAGACTACAAAAGGCTGTTAAAGGAAATTTAAAAGGGTCTAAATAAATAGATATATGATGTTCATGGACTGGAAGACCCAACATAGTAAAGATGGCAATTTTCTCTACATTGGTCTTTAGAAATGACTCAATTTCAATGAAAATCCCAGGGGCGCCTGGGTGGCACAGCAGTTAAGCGTCTGCCTTCGGCTCAGGGCATGATCCCGGCGTTATGGGATCGAGCCCCACATCAGGCTCCTCCGCTATGAGCCTGCTTCTTCCTCTCCCACTGCCCCTGCTTGTGTTCCCTCTCTCGCTGGCGGTCTCTATCTCTGTCAAATAAATAAATAAAATCCTTAAAAAAAAAAATCCCAGATTTCCTCTTTGTTGTTGATATACACAAGTTGATTTTAAAATGTGTGTGGAAATCAGAGGAACTAGAACAGCTAAAATAATGTTAAAATAAAATAATATTGTCTAATGAATCAAACTATCTGCTTTGAAGTCTTGCTGCAAAGTTACCATAATTAAGACAGTTTAGTATGGGCAACAGATCAGACACATAGATTAACAGAACAAAACAGCAAGTCCAAAGATGTACTCACACAAATACGGCCAGTTAATTTTTAACAAAGGTACAAAGCATTTCAAAGGAGAAAGAACAGTCTTTCCAACAAATGGTATTGGTACAACTGAGCGTCCATATCACAAAAATGATCCTTGGCCTAACCTGCATACTTTCTACAAAAATTAACCCAAAACAGATCATAGATTTAAATGTAAAATATAAAGTCATAAAACTTTTAGGAGAATATCTTTATGGCTTGAGATTACCTTAGGTAAGGAATTTTTAGGCATGACACCAAAAACATGATTCTGAAAGAAAAATTTGATACATTGGAATTCATCAAAATTAAAAAACTTCTACTCTGCTAAAAGCACTGTTAAGAGAATAAGAAGATTGGACCTACAGCCCATATATTGGAAGAAAATATTCACAAATCAAAAACCTGACAAAAGATTTGTGTTCAGAATATGTTAAAAAAAAAAACAACTTTCAAAGCTCAACAAGAAAACATTTAATTGAATTAAAAAATGAGTGAAAGAATAATATTGCATTGTATATATATATCACATCTTTGTTAACCACTTCTCAATTGATAGACATCTGGGCTGCTTCCATATCTTGGCTATTGTAGACAATGCTGCTATAAATATAGGGGTGCATGTATCCCTTTAAATTAGGCGTTCTTGTATTCTTTGGATAAATATCCAGTAGTATGATTGTTGGATCAGTTAGAGAAAGACAAATACCATATGAGTTCACTCCTAATTTAAGAAATAAAACAAACAAGCAAAGGGAAAAAGATAAGAAAGAGAGAGAGAGAGAGCGAGCGACAAAGCAAGAAATAGACTCTTAACTGTAGAGAACAATCTGATGGTTACCAGAGGGCAGGTGTGTGGGGGATGGGGAAATAGGTGACAGAGAATAAGGAGGGCACTTGTCGTGATGAGCACGGTGATGTATGGAACTGCTGAATCACTATATTGCACACCTGAAACTAATACACCACCATATATTAACTAACTGGAATTAAAATAAAAACTTAAGATAAATTAAAAAAAAAAAAAGAAAAGCACCTGAAACAAAACAAACAAAAAAAATGGCCAAAAGATTTGAACAGACCGAAGAGGATATACAGATGGCAAATAAGCCTTTGAAAGTATGCTCCACATTTCTAGCTCTTAGGGGAAATGCAAGTTAAAATCATAAGATACCTCTACATTCCTTTGAAATGGCTGTGACAGACAGTATTGACCACACCAAGTGCTGAGGAGGGTGTGGAATACCTCAACCACTTCTATATTGCTGGTGGCAATGCAAAATGCTACAGACCCTCTGGAAAACAGTTTGGCAGTTTCTTACCAACTTAAACATATACGTATCCCATAACCCAGCAAACTCACTTTTGGGTATTTACCTTAGGGAAACGAAAACTTATGTTTCCATGAAAATCCACACACACTTATAGAAATTCTATACATAACTGTCAGAAGCTGAAAACAATCTAAATTTCATTCAGTGAAAGAATTAACAAACTCTAGTACAGCCATATAATGAAATATCCCTCAACAATATAAAGGAATGAACTACTGATACAAGCTGTCTCTTGGATGGATCTCAAAAGCATTATGCTGAGTGAAAGAAGCCAGTCATTTTTTTCTCCCCCAGAGGGAGAGAAAGAGTGCACAAGGGTGGGGGGCAGAGGGAGAGAGAGAATCTTAAGCAGGTTCAACCACAGTGGGGGTGGGGAGGCTCTCCATCTCGCCAGCCTGAGATCATGACCTGAGCTGAAATCAAGAGTGGGGTGCTTAACAGACTGAGCCACCCAGGTGCCCCAAGAAGCCAGTCTTTATTAAAAGTTCACAGAGTGGATAATCCCATTCATATAACATTCTAAGAAAGACAAAGCTGTAGAGATAGAGAACAAATCAGTAGACACTAGGGCTTCCGAGGGGGGAGAGGCATGCAAGGGATAGCAGGAGAAAGTCTGGGGGGTGATAAAGCTGTTCCCTGTCGTGAGGGTGCTCCTGGTACATGAATCTATACATGTGTTAACTATCACAGAATTGTACAGTAAAAAAGTCAGTTTTATGGTCTGATCTTTTTTTTCTTTTTCTTTTTTTTCCAAGGGAACATTTGGATTAAGGACTTGTGGCTGCTCCCGGGGCTAAGATGGTATTTCGGAGTCCAGGGCTCAGGGCCGTCATGTGGGAGCCAGAACCTTAGAGGAGGCAAGGAAGCCTGGGGAACAGTTTATAGAAGTCAGTTCCCTGTGATACAGAACAGAACAAGGGGAGACAGGTGGGGTGGGGAGAGTGAACCTTCAAGCAGACAGGGCAAATGACCAGCCTGGAGACTGACCACAGTATTGGAATGGGTATGAGGACTATATGAGTTAACAGGAGAATGCATGGAACTTACTTCCTTAAGGGACAGCTGCTATTACCAAGTCGTAGCAACTACAACACCCCATGTACACAGACAAGGGGCAAAGTGAGGCTTCGAGAAGCTGATGGATTTGTCACACAGCTAGGAATGTCTATCCTAGGAGACACCAGATGTAATGGAAGAGAGTACAAAATTCAAATGCATTTTGGGCTTCAAACACGAAGCTTCAAAGACACTTCTACAGTTCAAATCCACATCGGACTGACTCTGAAGGCCTTGATCATCTGGCTGCCTTGAAAGATGAGATGTACTTGCATACCCCACAAATGCATTTAACAGGAAAGGGCCTGTATTTGCTAGAATGCGTGTTTCGTGAGAGCACGGGATTTGTGTGCTTATTCACTGATGAGTCTGCGGGACCCAGAATAGCACCTAGCATGGAGTAAATGCTCAAGAAATATTTGTCCAATGCATGAAATATAATTGCTGACATATAATCGGTTTGGCTGATGAAACAATGATTTAATGGAAGGGGATAGAGGTTGCAAAATTGATGGGAGATGGAAGCAGGGACAGGCCTTAGGAATAGCAGGAACCAAGGTAGCTCTGGGGGTCTACAAAACAGGAAGAAGGGACTCAGAAACGCAGCCTGGTCTGGACATGTTGCCTTTGTCACCACCATTTTGCTTATGCAAATAGCCTCCCATCATCACTGCTGTGCTAGATACAGGGCTGGGGGGAACAAATTTAGTGACCTCATGTCACACACTAGGAGTAGTTAGGAAGACCCCTCCCCTTTACCCTAACCTCTCCCCCAATCGCTCCCAAGCTTCCCTAGGAAGAGGTCACTTTGGGATCTGGGATGCTGACCTGGGAATTGTTCTCCTGCCAGATCTAGTTTGAGTAGAAGAGAAGTAATTCCCCATAAGCAATACCAGAAAAGCACCATAGAGGAATGATCAGAGGACATGGGTCCTAGAGCCAGACTGCCTGAGTTCAGATCTCGATTCTTGTAGCAAACATACTACGCAACCTTGGGCAAGTCCCACTCTCTCTGCCAGATCTGAAAAACGGGGATAAAGCAGTTAAATGAGCTAACACATGCAAAGTGCTTGAAATCGTATCTGGCCAGAGGAAATTGCTCAATGAATGAAGAAGGTCATTAATAGTAGGAATGTGAATGGACTCTGAGCAGCTACACATGGAGGTGGGCAAATGTATCAGTTATCATCCACAGTACGCCAAGTAACAAACACACACAAAACCCAGTGGCTTAAAAACGAAAAGCTTTTAGTTAGCTCATGGATCTGCTGGTTGGCTGGGTGGTTCTGCTGGTTGGATGGGTGATTCCGCTGGTTGGATGGGTGGTTCTGCGGGGCTGGGTTGAGCTCACTCAGGTGCCCTGGTCAGATGACAAGTCACTTGCAGGCTGATTTTGCAGTTCTTGGTTTCCCTTTTGGGAGCTGGTCAATCGCGGATGGTCTCCCCTCTGCTCCATGTAGCCAATAGGCTAGTCCAGGCTTGTTCGCTGCAAACAATGTGTTTCCAGGGAGACGTGAAGAATGGGGGCTTTTCTGCCATCACCTTACTGCACCTACAGATGGCAGTGAGTCGCTGAGCTGATCAACGTGGCAGAGCGATGGGTTGGAAATCAGGAAGCCTGACTGTGCTTCTAGATCTTATCTGTGCCACGAGAAGGCTGGACCAGGTCTTACAATGAATGCCCCCTCCCCCCAGGTCTGACAGCTGAGGCTCAGGTCTCAGAGTTCCTGTCCACTTCTCTGCTGTCCAGCTCCAAAGTATGAGTGAGGAAAAGACACTCTTCCACTGGTCTGCTGGGCACCCCTCTCCAAGAACTTCAACCTCACCAATAACCACTTCTGCCTTGACAGAGCGCACCTGCCAGGAAATGTTTACCTCCTATGCCTACCAGAGAGAAGCTTTGCTCAAAAGCTCTGCGTCAAGGAAAAAGCAACAATGGTATCTTTCTTGTTATCTCCCGGACTAGTCCCCTTCCCCTTGGGAGGGCAATTTAATGAGTATGGATTTGGGGGAGCTTTGCTGGTGGCCTTTGGAGAATTTGGCTGACAGTAACGATAAGAAGGGAAAACTCAGACAAGTAAGAATTAATGAAATCCCAGCAAAAAAAAAAAATCTATTAAAGGAGGAGGGGTACCTGTGGGGAGGGAATACTTGGCAAATCTGGAAACACATTCATCAGGTAACCTGGATGAAAGGAGTACCTGGCCGTGAGAATTCCCTAAGCAAACATGGCAGAATCCTTAATCCTGTCAAATTGTGGTGGATGGAGGAGGTGAATCCGCCAGAACCTTTGAAAGAGCAGTAAATGGATGTCAGAGATACCTGAAAATAAAGAAATCAATCCTCCCATAATAATAATAATCCAAGCTCTTAATATCCGCTGGGCACGATCTACATTTTTTAAAGCATATGAACTCGTCACGCTCTTATAAAAGTCTTCCAGTATGCTTTTGTCACTAGTTTTACAGACAAGGCGAAAGGAGTCCAGGGAGATTGTCTTGCCCAAACTCTCACAGCTAAGTAATAGAGCTGCACTTGAACTTGGGTAGGCTGTGTCCAAAGACCAGATTTTAACTTCTTTTTCTGTACTGAGTTTCCTGGCTTTCTGGAACCTGCTCCATGAGAGATGGAAAAATGGCTCATTTGACAGATGGGGAAACTGAGCCCCAGAGAGGGCTTCCAGTAACACCAAGTGTCTGCAGTGTCCTCAAAGTGCGGAGTGCTTTTCCACCCGAGGGCCTCATCTTCTTTGTCCAATTGGTGAGCTTCTACTGACCTGCCATGGCTCTCAAATGCCACCTCCTTTGGGAACCTTGCACACCCACCTCGGGCCAATCAGGGTCTTCCTCTTTTGATTTCCACAAACAGGACCGCAGATGTCCTTATGAGAGTGTTTTTCATATGAAGGAAGTATTTTCTTTCTTTTTTTTTTCAGAAGTTTTTAAAAGGAAAATTACAGAAATAAAGATTTTTAAGTATTCATGTTCCCATGAACTAGAATTTATGTTTGTTAACTTTTTGCCATATGCAGTATATCTTGTTAAATAAAAACACTCAAACACAGCCAATACAATGGAGGTATTATTATTATTATTATTATTATTTTTACTAAAAAGGATGAAACATTACTGGTAAAGTTGAAGTACCAATCTGCAGTCTCCTTTCCCTCCCTCTCCACTGGCGTGAATCTGTTGAGCGCCCTAAGGATTTATTTTTATTTTTTCTCTTTTTATTTATTATTATTATTATTTTTGTTTTTGAGCGAGAGAGAACGCATCCATGCATGGGAGGAAGGGGCAGAGGGAGAAGGAAAATCTAAAGCAGGCCGCACGCCCAGCACGGAGCCCCGTGAAGTGCTTGATCCCACGACCCTGAGATTGGGACCTGAGCCGAAATCAAGACTTGGACGCTTAACCAACTAAGCCACCCAGGCACTTCTAAGGATTTATTTTTAAACTCATAATATATCCATTTACCAATATGTGTACATGTGAACTCTAACTTACATTTGGGAAAAAAACCCATAAAACATAGACATGCAGTTGGACGAAAAATGGATAGCTACCAGCAATGACACAAAATAGAGTACTGCAAGTATCGCAGGCTCATTGCACTGCCTTCCTCATTGTCGTCGTCCCCTTACCCCACCTACAGATTCTTAGAGATTCTTTAGCTTTTCCTGACTTTTGAGCTTTGTATAAATGGGATTATTCGTTAAATATTCTTTTGTGTCTTGCTGCTTGGGCTTAAACACTGTGACAGGAAAATGCTGTTGCCTGTATATATGGTATGCTATTGAATGACAGACCTCAATTCCTGTGTCCTTTTCTCAGATGATGGGAATTTGATCTGTTCCCAGTTTGTGGCAACTGTAAGAACTACGTTGCTAGAGCTTTCTTGCGTGCATCTCCGTACATTGCACAAGGTTTTCTAGGACACATGCCTCGTGGAAGAACGGCTGGGTCAGAGCGTGTGTGTAAATCCAGTTGCATTGCGTGACACCAAGTTGTTTTCTAAGAGCTTGAACTCCTAACCATGATCTCAAACTGCCTTACCAAAAGCATGCGTTGAAGGTATCAGTGGGTTTTGGAAAAAGCAAAATTGTGATTACAAGGAAGGGATTGCATTAACTAGAATCTAAGCGTCTGCCTACTGAAGTGTGCGTCTCCCTGCAGCACATGCAGGCTCAGGACCCTGGAAATAGCTGAAATCAGCTGCCCTGGAGGATTGTAAGGAGCACATCACACACTCCTCCAACTCTCTGCCTGGACGGCATCTGCTGACAAAGCAGAAGGATAGATGTTACCAGTGATTTGGACTTTATCTCCTGGCTGCTTCATTACATCCTACCCACAGCAGCACCGAGGAGCGGTCCCAGGGAGGCAGCGCAGAACTCATAACACTGCCACAGCTGCATTCGGTGGCCCTGCCTCAGTTTCCCTCTTGCTTTTCTGGGACTCCTGAGGACTTGGAATTATTGCTGTGAGCCAGCACCGATGTCCTCTCGGGGACAGCTCGGTACACACCCATTCCACCTTTATCCACAATCTCTTCAAGTGGACCCCATCGGGGTCCCTCTGAATGACCCAGAAGCCCCTTCATTATTCTGCTCAATATGTCAGCCAGGGCTGTTTACAGATCCAAGGATTCTCTTGCCAAATGTACAGGCTGCTCCCCAGGCTTTCATGTTATAATGAAATGAAGAACAAGCAAGACATCTTAATATCCTATTCTGTGAGAAAGTGAGATTTTTTTCCCCCTCCTTCTCTCTTAATAGATAAATTAATATCATCAAACATTCTGAAAAGATCCTTTATGAAAACATCTCTCTTGCCAAAAAAAAAAAAAAAAAACTTTATTATAAAACTGGAGAAATTTGTTTCAACTTGTTAAAAGCCTTATTCTCAGCCGTGAATTCGGTTCCCATTTTTTTCTCCTCTTCAATTAATTTCACACTAATCCATTTCTTTATCAGACACTGGAGTGAATGCTGTGGAGTCAGTGATGAAGATGAGGGGCAATGGAGGTGTTTGGCTCTGTAATTTCATCCTTGAATTTTGTGATTACTAACAGGACAACTTTTTTAATTTGCTCTTTTGTCTGGATTCCCTGGCTGGCAATCTGCTCGGTGAGCTCGGCTTTTTAATCAATCACCTAGATAATCAAATGTCACTGGCTATCTGCTCCGTGTAATTACTTTTGCAATTAAAAATCAACCTCAAGTTGCCTCATCTAATTAGAGGGATGGGCAGATTTTCATCTAGATTGATTTTTTAATAAATATTGACTTAAAATGCCATAATCTCATCATATTCTTTCATTTTCTTTGTACCAAAAATCAAACAAATGGAAGAATTAGCAAGCAGAAGGAATCGTGGGACTTCAAAAGCTTCAGACACACAAAACTATGCTGTACAGAAGCCCAGCTTAGCTAGCCTAATAACAACACTCAATGGCTTCCACCTTTTATTGGAAAAAGGAACAAAGCAATTCAATGATTATATTTCACACTAACATTGTTGCAAGTGCACAGTTTTAAGGGCTTCTAATTTCATTTATTGTGCGGCCAGGGACAATCGTTTCTATTAATGTTATTATTTCTTTTAAAGCAATCTCATATTTGCTATTAGAATTTTTACCACTAGCAGGAAAAAAAATATATACGTTTCATACCAGAACCACCACACTGTGAGTTTTCTCAAACATACAAACGCCACTCCAGGCAGATAATTTTCTTGTTTTTGCTGTCTTGTATCTTTTGTGTATTGTAATTAAAACATTGTCAATAACACAGTTCGTTGCTTTTGGGTTGTAGTGGCTGATGTTGAACATGGAAAATCCACAATCTGGTAAGGGATTACCTCCAGGAAAATAACACACTTTGCTCAGAGAACAATTGTCCCAAGATGAAATGTAATGGTATCTTGTGTGTCTGTTTAAAAAAAAAAAAATCATGTCGGTGACCCTGACAGAATTCCATTTAAACCTCAGCTGATTGGAGCGATGATCAAGAAGTAATAATCCTTCTAGCATCCCTGCTTTATTCCGGCACAAAGAAGGCACTTCTGTCTCCTTGTGTGTTCACACTCTAAGGCAGGAATAGTGAAATGCCCACATCTGACTGCACAATTCCATTGAAGAATAGAAAAAAAAAAAGCCATAACTAAGGCAAGTCAAACTTTCTGCTCTTGTTGGTGGCAAGACAAACAGGGGAGTAAGGGCAGACCCAAACAAAAGAGCCAAGGACAATAAGAAAGAGAACAGTGATTTCACCCATGCCTCCCTCCGCGAGGGAGAGAAGTTGCTGCCTGTGCGAATATCTCATCTATAATTTCTTTTGAGCTACCAACTTAGCATCCAAGCCATCATTTCCCGGAAGGAGATTCCAGGGGCTATTAGTCCCATAAAGTATGTTCCAAAAATGAAGGCTTTGAAATCACTTTCAAAAAAAACAACATTTTCTACCTCCTTGCTCGAAAGAAAAAAAAAAAAAAAACATGTTATCCTAGAAAGTCTCAGATGTCCTGCAACAAAGAAGCCTGTTTGGCTCAGAATTTATCAAATTTATTTTTCCTTAGATTGTTCTATTATCTATCTATCTATCATCAATCAATCATTTATTTATTTAGGGGGTACAATGGAACATTCCCTCAGTATAGACTTTGGGAAACTGTTTGTTTTCACACTACCCCCCAAAAATCTCATTTTCTACACCATCTGCCTCTCTGGGGGACAAATGCTGTCTTCTAGATGCATCGCTGATTATGTTTTCTTTCTTTTTTTTCTTTGAAGATCTTTGTTTATTTATTTTAGAGAAAGAGCGCATAAGCGGGGGAAAAGCAGAGTGGGAGGGAGAGGAAGGGAGAGAGAACCTCAAGCAGACTCTTTGCTGAGTGTGGAGCCCGACAAGGGGCGTGACCCCAGGACCCTGAGATCATGACCTGAGCCAAAACAGACTGTCAGATGCTTAACAGACCGAGCCACCCCCGATTGTGTTTTCTGAGTGCAGAGTGATGTCTAGCCTGAGTTGGCTTATGGCCACCTGCAGTGACCTACTGAGAACGCAGGGGGCGATCCTGGGTATTGTCTGTGGTTCTGGCCAGACGGAAATTCCACACGTGTGTGCTCTGGCATCGTGGAGCATGGTGCAGGTTGAAAGAGTTACCTGGGTGCCCACTGCCATGGGAAGGAAGGGCGAAGCTCCACTAGGAGTTGAGAAAGTAATAGGGACAGGAAAGGGGGAGGGGAAAGAGTGAGGCTAGTTGATGTTTTTTGAACACTGGGCTACATGTGCTGCCTTCAGACCTCTTTGCATTGAATGCCCACAGCAGCTCAGAGCAGGGAGCCCTGTTTGGGTTATTACTCTCCCCATAATACAGATGAGGGAACATGCTTCCAAAAATGAAGTGCATGTGAAGAACGCTAGAGCTGGGAATTGGCAGAGTTAAACCCCAGACCCACGTCTGAAGGATGCCCCACACTTCGGGCTCTGAACCACTTCATCTTCTAGGAGTAAGCCTGAGGACAGGAGAGAGGGCCGCTGACACGGGGGCGAGGGACTGTTGCTGCTGCAGAAGAAACCTCACTGCAGGGGTGGGTATCGCCATAACCCATGTCACAAACCACCCCTAAACTCCATGGCCTCGGCAATCAGCTCCCCCGTCTGCGGGTTGACTGGAAGATTCTTCTGGTCTCGACTGGCCTAACCCATGAGTATGTGGTCAGCTGTGGGCTGGTTAGGGGGCTCTGCTAACGTGGGCTGATTCTCTCGCTTGTTTCGGGGCTAGCCGGCTGTGGTTGGTTTAGGATCGCCTTGACTTGCACAACTGGGCAACCTGGCTCCACTCCGGGAGCCACATCTCCCCGCAGGCTGGCCTGGGTGTGTTCTCACTGGGCAGGCAGAAGAGGAGGAGAGGCGCAAACACATTTCAAGCCTCCTCTTGCTTCGTGTCTTGCTAACATCTTCTTGACCAAACCAAGTCACACGATGGAGCTCAGAGCCAAGGGGCACCCACAAAATAATAGAACGAAGGCCATGGATCCAGGGAAGATGAAGGTTCACAGAGGAGAAGTGTCCTGATTGTCAAATCGAGGCTACAATTTACCAAAACTCATTTCATCAGTCCATTGGTGACCCAGGATGCGTCATCTGTGCCACACCAAGATCAAAGCTCTGTCTGTCTTCTGGGGCTGCTGTGGGGTAGGGTACCTTACACCAATGAATGAGGTACCCCCTCTTTCCAGAAAGGTCAGTCAGTACTTGGGGGGCTCTCCCTATCCTAATGACTGACATAACTCTCTCAGAGAAAGGGTCCACGCCTAAAAGGCCACCTTTGGAGGGGAAATTGGTGGCCAGGCTGCTTCTCACCCCGGCCCTCTGTTGGAACTGCGTCGCTGGTAGAACCCTAATTCCGGGGCTTCACAGTAGGTCCACTCAGGAGCCAGAATGAGGCTTTGGAGACATACAAAGCCCAGGGTGCAAACTCAGATGCCACCAGGAACACGGAATAAAATGAAAGTGAATTCTTTGAATACAGGCACACTTCTGTTCATATATAAAATGCATAGAAATATTCCTTAATTGAACACAGAAATATGCCCTTTATAATTTTCCTTAAAGTCCGGTCCCTTTTTAGTCTAAATTTTGCTTCCCACTTTTGTTAGTATTGTGTTTGTAAGGAGGGTATTCCTCTATTCTCAGAAAACCCCCAGTAGTCAGCAATACAAACATGAGGATAAATGACCATTATCAGCTGGTCTCAGTGTTGGGTACCAATAGGGAGTGGCGGAGACTGTGACAAATTGACAAGCACTCAGTCCGTCTAAACAATTCATCTACTTGCTCACTCTCTCCGCCTCTGGCTGGCAGGGCAGAACGGGGGTGCCATCTGTTGTGGCTTTATTTCCAAAAGAAGCTAGACATCTGGAATTTGATATGAACACTTGGAAGGCGGGTCTCCGTTAATGAAAAGAACGTGCAGAACAAAGGAAACTCACCTGTGGACCACATCTAGCCCACAGGTCACTGGTCTAGGCTAAGGATTCATGCATTATAGGGAAACTGAGGCCTAGAGATGGGAAGGGTCTTGCCTGAGGTCTCAAATAGTCCCTTTCAGAGATTTAACTACATGTCAAACTCCTGGAGTTGCCTCAGAGTCTGGCCTTTGATACCTTCCCAGCCTTAGTTTCCAGAGGTTCTGTCTTCTCAATCATCCACGGATCCCTCAAACTGGCCTCACCAGACTGTTCTGTCTGCCTGGAATGTTCTTCCAGGCTTAAGTCAAATTTCAGCCCCTCTTGCAAACCTCCTCATTCCCTCAGACAAAATTCATCAGTCTTACGCATCTGTATTATAGCATTTCTTGCTCTGGGTTCTCGTGTAGTCATTTCTTTGTTGATATTAGTCTGAGCAAGTGCCCTGGGGATTTCATCTGGGGATCCCTAGGGCCTAGTCCAACACATGGCACGTAATAAGGGCTCAATAAATGTTTATGGAACGAATAAAGATGGAAATGAGAGAATAATGAATGGGGTATGTGACGGAAAAAAACAAACTGTTCACCCAGCCAGTATTCTTTGCCATACGCACTATCATCAGGGCTCTTATAAGAGAGGAAAAGTTAACGTACACATACGAGTCAGTAGAGCAGAGACGTTGAGAGGGGGACAGTCTTGGGGTCAAAGGCTGCCTCTGTCATTTACCAGCTACTTGATCCGCGGCGAGACACCGAATGGTGATGCCCAAGTGTTCTCGGCTGCAAAATGGGCTCATAATGGCACCAACCTCAGCTGGCCCTCGTGGACTGCATGGAATGGTATACATAAAGCACCGAATCCTGCATGCAGTAGGTGCTCACTAAATACTAGCTAACATCATTATCAAGAAGAGAAGTTAAATGCTCTTTCCCCTTCGACCATCCCCAGCCTGCTGCTCACCCCCCAACGGCGACACCAGAGACGCAGAATTCAGAAGCCAGTGCTATGCTGGGACGGGACAGGAATCCACGGCTCTGGGCCTCCAGCACAGCCCTCCTCCTCCACCCCTGCTGTGAAGTAACACCCCTTGTAAAATCAGCAGCCTCTTCAGCAGCCTGAGACATAAACGCAGCCGTGACTTGCTCATCGGGGCTTTTCCCACGTAAGCCTCGGTAAACACGTCCCTGAGAGTACCTGAACTCAATATCAGCCCGGGCCCGAGGATTAGCAGCCAGAAGGGGCTGCGAAAGTGGGATCCTTTATACGTTTTCATATCTCTCCTCTCCAGAAAAACAAACAGCCTCTGCCGAGTCTCAACTGTCCTTCCTGGCAGCGTCTGTGATCATCCTAAGAAGACAGCCAGCCCATCAGCCGTGTAAGCTGTCATGTGCTAATAGAAGGATGCTTCTGGAAACCCACACATGATCATTTAGGTGTGGGGTCCGCTTAGACAAAATGTTCTCTTTCCAAATTCAATTATGGTTCTTTAATAATAATTATTCTTACAATTATAACTGTTTTTATTGTTCTCGTTGCTGTAGTATATATAATAAGGCAATCCCCCAAGTTGAATTTATGACCAAATAAATCAGCTGACAAAGAAGAATAGCCTTGCATTTTTTCAGTATAATATTTTAGTTGCATTTGCATTTGGAGGAGGATTTGTGGCGAGCCAGAGGATTAAATCCCATGAAATCATTATACAAATTTCAAAATGTCAAGTGCTCTGATAGAGATTATGATTTTATCTTCTTATTTTGACAGGAAACCGTGTGTGGCCACCTCTGTCGTAGAACAAGCGAGGAAGGGAGGCCAGGGGAGACCAAATAAAGATAGAGGAGCTTGCAAGGTTCCCGATCAGCTGTCTTTTTATTCTGCTCGCTTGTACGACAGAGCATAATAGACATTTTCCTTTGCACAAAATAATAAGAGCAGTACTTATCGTGCAGTGCCTCCAGCCAGGGGCAAAAGGAAATTAGAAAAGTCCAATGAAGCTGAGAAGTAATTAATCATCATACAGTGGGGCCTGTCAAATCAGAAGGGTCCTTCCAGCTGATAATGCTCCCCAACTCAATTTAGACTGATAGAAATTAGAATTTTTTTTTCCTCTGGCAAAAACAAAAAGACTAGAGTTAGCACAAATGTGGCCAACTGTTGGCTTTCTTGACTGCCTGACCCATTTACGGCGATGTTTGCATCACGTTTAACTCAAGCCAAAATTGAAGCAACATCGTTTACTCCTCAAGGCAAAGGGAAATCATAACTCTACTGTTTTAAGGCTCCACCCCACCCCCTCCGCCTTCCTTTTCCCCTCCACCCTCACCATAGAGCCTTAGCTATGTAGGAAAAATGAAAGTTTGGTTCTATTGATTAAGTGAGCTGATCTCCCCATAGAGCTGTGGGGAGGGAAGCATTTACCACCATCTATAATGAGTCTAGGCTCTTTGGAGATCAAGTAAAACAAATAAAATGGGTCCAAAAGAAGCCACTGAGGGCTACAGGCAAAGGGAAGAGGATAGCAAGCTGCTTTCAGAGATTCTTGAGCCCTGAGGGGATGGGGAAGATGGCGCGCCCTCAAAGGAAGACATCTTCCTGTTGGAACAACTTATGCCGCTTACACCGTAATCCAGTTTCCCCACTCAACCACCACCACCACCAATTCTGACCTCACCATGATCCAAAGGGCAAGGTAATATTTTTATTGCTGCCTCCAGGTACTCCCGAAGGTGAGGGGGCCGTAGGAGGTTAGGGCAGGGATCTTGAATTCAAACATCCACAGAGACCAGGACAGAAAAGAAACGGGTGAAGCTGGCAGGGGATGAGCAATAAGGAGTGGTGGGGACTGTGGCCAGTTGGAGCTTGTTTGTCTTTCCCAAAGGGAATAGGCTTCCCTTGACTCCAAGTTCATACACCATGTTGCCAGATGTTCTGATTGGCCACAAAAAGCTCCAAGTCTAGCATTCAACATAACGTCTCCTAGTTTTTTAATACAGCCAACTAATGAAATTTTTAAAACTATGTGAGTGTATCCATCATCACCTACCATTTGTGGCTTTGGTCTACAGAGAAGCGAAGGCCTTCAACAGATGCTGTGTTTCACAGGAGGCTTTGCGTCCTACAGACCAGGGTTTGAATCCTGGCCCTGCCATTATCAGTCGTGAGCTCCAAATCAAGCAACTTCACTCTTATTATCTCAACTTCCCCATCTGTAGAAAGTGAACAATAATCAGTACCAACCTTATAAGCTGGTTAATAAATGCAGTCATTTTTTAACCCCCCACCCCACCCCTGGCAGTGCCCGCGCACATCAGTGTTCAAGCAAGGGCAGAGGTTCATTGGATCAACACACAAGTCACTCAAATTGCCTTTAACACACCTGCCTCCATGCTGGCTACAGATGCGCCGCCTCCTTACATGAACTTGTTGTTATCCCCTCACTTGGGGGATATTCTGATTCTGACACCTAATAATTTCCTTCCATCTGGGAGGCAAAGCAGGAACGCACCAAGTCGTCAGAATCACAGAACTTTAGGCTGCAGTTCCGCTGCTCAAAGCAAGCACATTCTGGAGAGGCAACATAACTGTCACCATTCCTCCCAAGTTAATATGGCTGCCCTGTTGGTTGCATGGTCTTGCTCATCATTCGAGGCCAGGGGGCACAAGTTAATATGGAGGGCAATATGGTGACTCAGAGGAAGGTAATTTTTGATATGTGGTATTTACCCATTGGGCTTCGGATGCCAAAGGTCTCAGTGCTACCTGCTTCTTCCACGTCCTCCAGGTCTGATGGCAGAGAAACAACCACATTGGTGATGACCATGATGGCGGACGGTCACAGTCATGGCTTCCATATCGTGCCTTCTAGTTGTGTTATTTCTAATCCCGACAGCAGCACTGCACGGTTAAATATTTCCATCCCCTTTTTACGGATCAAGGAACTAAGGTTCAGAGAGGTAAAATCACTTGCTGAAGGCCACACAGCTAGTGTGCCCAGGAACTAGGTCTCGCTGCATTCAAAACTCACGTCATATCCACTCCGCTACGTTGGGAGGAATACTCTGGTGGGCTCTCTTTCTCCTCTCTCTCTCTGGACTTCTTTCTTTTACTGTGCCGCTCATTCATTCATTCATTCCTTCAACCTCTATTTATAGAGTGCCTACTGTGTGCCAGGCTTTTCCTTGGAGTGTCCCAGTAGGACTTCCAGGCATGGGGACAGATGGCCTGTGGGGCCCCGGGAAAGAGAAGACGGGAGCCCGCGCTTATGGTGCTCTCTGAGGCGATGCCTAGAGATTATCACAGTTTGCACGGAGGCTGTGCTGCCCTAACAGAGACTGACCAGTGCAGAGGCAGAGCGAACAGAGCACAGACAGATACAAACGTTGCACAATCGTTCTGACGTGAGCACCCCCGCTCTGCTCCACGTGCTGGTTCAGCGTCCGGCTTCCTCTCCAGTTACCTCGGCATCCCCTAGGGGAGGGGTCGGCACACTTACTCTGTAAGGAGCAGACGGGAAACGTCTTTGGCTTTGCGGGTTACGGGGTCTCCGCTACAACTACCGGATTCTGCCACGACTGCGCAAGAGCAGCCCGAGGCGGTCCTCAGACGATGGGCGTGGCCACGCTTGGCCCTCTGTGGGCTGGATTTGGACCGGAGTTTGCTGCCCCTGCCCCTAGGGTATTGTCGCTGTCGCTGAGTCATTACCTCGGCCGGATTGCAGCCAGTCCGAGGGGCAAGAGAGCATGGAGGAGGCACGCGAGACGTGTGAGAGCCCCGGACTGGAAGCGGCGCACATCACGTGGCTCGTGCTTCATAGGCAAAAACTAAGCACGTAGCCACAGTCAGCTGCAAGGGAGTCTGGGTAATGTAGTCTTTGCAAGGGAGTCCGGGTACTACAGTCCAGTTGGGCCAAAGGACCCAAGGAGAGAATGGACTTTGTGTGGACACCGTGCCGTTCCCACCACAACCGTAACCAGAAGGAGGGAGTGTGCGCGGACAGCGATTGTCTTTCCTCGCTGACAGGTGGCCTCCGCGGGCCCTCGGGTCCCATGCTCTGCCTGCAGCTCTTGAACCCCTTTTGGAGGTTGGAGGGGAGTGTCGTGCGCGGCAAGGCAGCCCTCATTTAAGACAGCCCAGTGGTTCTGATCATCTGCGCTGTGAACCACCTTCCAAAAGATTCTCATTTCACTAGAGGTCCTTTCAAAAAGCCAACTCTCCTTGAGCCTTTGAGGGGAAAAATGATATTCAGAGTTTCTGCTTGTATACCGCCGGTGAGGGATGCACTCCGCTTTTTTTCAGATTCACTTTGAGCTCCAGGGCTGCTCTCCCCCTACAGAATGAGCTCCAGAGTCTGGAGAAGATGCTTTCTGTTTGGGGCCCTGGCGTCTCAGGTCAGCCACCTCTCCTGGCCCCGGACGTCTGAGAAATGAGAACGGGCTTTCCTTTAATAGCCCCATAGATGAGGAATGGGAGGCAGAGTCCTGTGGGCCTTCAAGTGGGAGACACAGTAGCATCCATCCAAACTGCCCTGGGGGTGGTGGAAAATCTGGAGGCCCCAGGGTGTAGAGAACAGAGGGAAGAGGAGCTCCGGACCCTAGTTCCTCCTGGAGGCCCAGGCCCGCTGGGTGTGTTAGGCATTCTCTCCTGAGGACAGGGCATGGCCAGGAGGCGACTGCATTCCCTCCCGGGGCTGTGAGCCCCTGATCACCAAAGGCTCCCATCTGCTGGCTTCCCGATGGGGCTTGCTTTGACCAGCTCGATCCTGACATTGGAAATATTGCCACCACAGAGGCCCTGCTATCGTCCTTCTAATGCTGGGGGCATGGAGGTATGGAAGGAGAGACTTGTCAGACAACACTGTTGGCCTTTGCGAGTGTTCAGCAGTAATACCCACTGCATTTCCCCTCCATCCATCCTTGAGAGGACGAGGGGCGCCAGGCATGACTGTGAGAAATGCAGTCCAGGAAGGGGCTCGCATGTTTTTCATAGAGGTATTTGTCCAAAGCCACCCGGTAGAGTGCCATTTTCAGAGTCACTGCTAACTCCACGAAAACAACCTCAGAGCTTCCTGAACGTTCATAATAATAATACAATAATAATCACAGTACTGGCCAAGACTTCATGCCACATGCCATTCTAAGTCCTTTATGTATATAAAACTCATTTAATCCCTACAGCAACTCCATTGGACAGTGCTGTTATTATCCCCACTGTACTGATGAGAAAACGGGCACAGAGGGGTTATGTAGATTGCCTGAGGTCACACAGCTCGGACCCACACAACCAGAAGTCAAGCCCAGACAGTCTGGTTCTGAGTCTGTGTTCTTACCACACTTTACTATTTCGTGGTACCTGAACTTAAGAAGCATCCATCAAAAATACAGCCCATGGGTTCTGTCTTTCTTTTGTTATCCGCAAGTGGCTGAAGGAAAGGAGGGGAGGCAGGGAAGGGAAAGGCAGGAAGGGGAGGAGAAATGAAGGGGGGGTAAGAGGAGGGAAGAGGAAATCCAGAGAAATAATGAGCAAGAGGGAGAAACTAGCCTGCCTGAAAGTAAACCACACTCCCACTGCTGTTGAAATCTACATTTTCTCCTGGCTTATTTACAGACTGGGTGTTAGATCCTAATACATGGGAGGATTTTTAAAAGGTCCTCAGGATAGCAGAGCCAAGCTAAGCAAACGGCTCGTGTACACAGCCCAGGCAAGATGAAAGCCCCAGCCGTCCGGGACCACTCAGGCCCCTTATCTGCCCCTGGCCCTCTGTGGGTTTCAGAAAGCCCAAGTGGGTGGCTTGGCGGAAAGTTCAAAGTCATTTTTTGAACAGATAGCGCAATCAAAAGTTTGTCTATCTGTTGAAATATTTAGGAGAACAAGATATCACTTTGACCCGCCTACACCTGGGACCTTTCTGAATGCTGTTAAGATGTGTTTCAAGCTTGTTTGTAGTCTTAATCTTTAATGGGCTTCTGCGTTTTTCAAAGGGTAGAATTTGGCACAACAAAACCAAACCAAAAAAAAAAAAAAAAAAAAAGATATTTCTCCCCTCATCAAGAGAGGTATGCTTGGTGACCTTAGCCATTCCCATGCCTTCTGGAAATCAAAAGAAAAAAAGGTGTATGGTCCTAGCTCAACCTCAGAGTGGTAGTAGCGTACCTCCAGTCTCCTTTCTTCAACCCGAAGCGCTAAGATAGGGAGCTGAAGCTGCCACCTGACTCCCCAGGGACCAGCCCTGAAAGAAGACAGGGAACCCAGAAACGAGGTTTCAAGTTTATGGTGAACTTGTTTTTGTCCTGGGGACCCTGGGTGTTTGAAACCCAACAGGATTAGTTTACAGAGTGCATGGATAACTCTTTAGAAGAAAATTAACCTAGCAATTGAACAGAAGAAGAGGGATTAGGGCACAAAGACACTTGGGTAAACACTGGAATGTCTCGACGCTCATCCTCCCAAACCAGGCCATCACTGAGTCTGCTTATTTGTGTTCCTTATAATCTTCCTGGGACTGTAAAATGGAGATAATACTGTCACTTTAACAGAGTTATCAGGAGCTCTAAAGATACAGAGCGTATAGGTAAGATGTCCACATGGTGCTTGGCATATGGAAGGAGCAAAATGTGGGGGAGCAAAAACAAACAAAAATGTACCTTCTCCTGTCTTTCTCTTTTTCCTCCTCATCATCTTCATCAGCAAGCCTCAGGACGACTCCTATGTGTCCCCCAAAATATGCTTTCTTCTAGCTTGATGGTGGAAAGGGGTACTTTGTAGGGTCTCCCCTTGGTTGGTTGTGCGGAGACCCCTGCTACCTGGGTGGTACTTCCACCATCACAGAGATGAACCAGTGGCCAGCTGTCCTCTCCCCCATCCATGAGCCAAAAAAGAGAGTCTAATCCTTGACATTCACATTCCTGTGTTAGTCTAGACCCAGAGGAGGTGTAAAAGTAATTAGGAAGATGGCAAGCATTGTTCAAGATGGCAGCCCCAACTTACCTGCCACAGTCTTTCCACGTGGCAGTGATTCCAGCAGGTCCGTTATGGATCACCCAATCACCTCCACTGCTTATGTTTCTTCAGATCTATCTTGTTAGAGCTACCATGTTTCCAGATCCTGACCCCTCGTCTATAAAATGGTGCTAATCCCACAATTAATCATAAGAATAATACTTACCATTAATAGAATAATTAATATGTGCTAGGTAGGCACTTTGATAAGCAATATTGCTTTCTACAATTTCATTTCAACTTTGTTAATAAGCAAATAGCTGCAAATTAAACCTGCTATGTGGTACCATTATACTCCCGTCAGCTGGCAACAATGAAAAATGTCTGACAGTCCCAAGCATTGGCAAGAGTGTAAAATCGCACCACTGTGTCAGGCAATAGTCAGTAAACTGCAGTAGTGAATATCCTATGAGTTGGCCAAGCCTGAGCATGCCCCCTAGGAAAGTCTCACACATGTGCCCTGGGAGACACACATAAGAATTTTCAGGGCGGGGCACCTGGGTGGATCAGTGAGTTAAGCAAGTGACTCTTGGTTTCAGTTCAGGCCATGATATCAGGGGTGTGAGATCCAGCCCCACCTGGGGCTCCATGCTCAACGCTCAGCATGTAGTCTGCTTGAGATTCTCTCCTCTTCTCTCTCCTCCCCCCTCCCAACTCACATGTGTGTGCACTGTCCCTCTCTCTCTCAAATAAATAAATAAATAAATAAATAAAATCTTTTTTAAAAAAAAAAAGCATTTTCAGGAGCGCCTAGGTGGTTCAGTCGGTTGGGTATCCAATTCTTGATTTTGGTTCAGGTCGTGATCTCAAGGTTGTGAGAGTGAGCCCCACGTTGCACTCTACACTGGGCGTGGAGCCTGCTTAAGAGTCTCTCTCTCCCTCTGCCTCTGTCCCTCTTCCCACCTCCTCTCTCTTCCTCTGTAAAAGAAAAAAAAAAGGAATTTTCATAAAACATTGCTCTTGCTAGCAAAGAAGTTGAAAATAATGTAAATGCTCACCCCCAAATGGAACATTCTATGGCAATGGAAATGACTGCTTAGCACCATACATGTCAACATAGATGAAGAAAGCATATGGCAGAAGAATATGAAAAACCTTATGTAGAGGAACGTATATAAGTAGTTCAAGTATAAGGAAATCCTTGGAAAGGAGCAATCTCAATTCAGAGCAGCCGTTCTCTCTGAGGAAGGGGTCGGGAGGATGTAATGCAAGAGAGAGACTCGGAGGTGGTCTACTGTATTTGTAATATTATATATATAATATATATTTATATATAACATATTGATATATAACATATTTATATATAATATTATATATATATTATATTATATATATTTAGAGAGAGCACAAGTGAGCAGGGGGTAGGGGGGTGAAGAAGAGCAGAGGAGGAAAGAGAGAGAATCTTAAGCAGGCTTCATCCTGGGCTCCATGCCGCAGGGCTCGATCTCACGACCCTGAGATCATGACCCGAGCTGAAATCAAGAGCCAGATGCTTAACAAACTGAGCCATCTAGGTGTCCCTGTAATATTATATTTCTTAGGCTGGGTGGTGGGTATACGAGTGCTCATTATATGATTTTTTTTATATTTTAGGGGATGTCTTAAATATTTCATAATTCATTAGTAAAAATAAATTAAATTCATTAAAATACAATAAGCAAATGAAATTGAATTCAACGTCTTGGAAGGCAGAACCTACTGGAAAGGAACCCACCAGAGCTGCAAAGGCAGCCCCCCTGAGGTCAGCCAGGGCCCCTGGCCACCCTCCAGGGCCAGACCAATGGGTCAGGAAGGCTGGCTCCAGTCCCAGCTGTGGGCCTCAGCAGCGGCACCCTGCTAATGGCCATGCACCCTGGCATGAATTCTAGACACAGGAAGGGTCAAGATGATGGGCCAAGAGCAGATGGGGAGCATGGAGCCCCTGGACCCACAAAGGTCCTGCCGTGAGTTGGAGGGAAATGATGGATTTATATATTTAATGGAAAGGAAACAGTGGAAGAGCAATAAAACTATGGTCATGCAGGCAGGTATGTTTGGTGTGTGTGTGTGTGTGTTTCAATCTCTACTCCGGAGCCCCAGCTCTGGTACAATTCTTTTGTTAGATCAGGTAATATTTTTGAAAAACAGCATTACAAAAGGTTAAATGTAGAACAGATGTAAGTTATAAAATACAAGCTGATCAAAGCTGAGATTTTGAGACAGATATGTTAGCAAATGATGATAAATCCGTCCCAGTAGGACTGTAAGAAGCAGACAAATGTAACTATGGAAGAGCGAAAGTCAAGGGTTGAAACGGGGGGAAGGGGAAAGAGTGAAAACAAATGTTGGAACTAATTCTGGGGAACTCACGCAGAACATCAATGAATCTGTGCCGAGAGAGGACCGAAACAACGGACACAATGTACTCCGTTTTCTTTCAAAGAATAATCAAATTCCTGGGTTTTGAATAATCCAATTATGGATTCCGATCTCAGAGCCTCAGCCATCTCTCCTTATACTGGGTTCTGACTCTGGGAGTTCAACCTTTTTCGAGCAACAGATGCTGGGTTCTGGTTTAAGGCATTTAAAAATCGGCTGGCGAACTCGGGCATCTAAACTTCTCATTAAAAAGCCAGATAATTTATAGTCACATCATTAAACCGCTTCCTCAGCCTAGCACGATACACTTATCATTCGGGGAGGGGGGGAGAGAGATTTCAACAAAACATTACCACTGCTTTCTGGGAAGGCAGCAGAGAAGCAAAATTAAATAAATCAAGCCTCTCCGTGTCAATAAATGAAGCCCACGAGAAGTAAACTATTTACTGAGGCTTGAGTGAAACAGAAAACATTTAAAGATCAAGAAAGAAAAAAGGAGGTAATTGTTCAGGCTGTCAGCAGGGGACCGCTGTGATAATTTGATCTGAACTCTGCTAACAAATGACCGAGCCGTTCTTCCAACTTTAGGATCTGTTTATGCTCCTACAAATTGAAACCCCGCCGCTCAGCTGCGCAGAACAGGGCCCGGTACAATAGCACATCAGCCCGTCGATTAGTTCAAGGTGGGGATGGATTAGCTGTCCATCCCAGGCCTCCAAGCCCTCCAGAATATTTTGTCTTTCCCTGCTGGGGTAAAAGGGTGCAGACATATGTAACTAATAAAGAAACAGGCTTCTATGGACTGGAGGTTGAATGGAAGGAATGCAGAACAAAACTATAAAATAATAATAGACAAAGGGGCAGTGAGGACGGGGCGGGGGTGGGGGTGTTGGGGGTGGAACTCAATACCTCCTCCACTTACCCAGGCGGGGCTGTAGCACCGGCATCCCCAAAAAGTTTTCAAAATGGAAGGGGGTCTGTTTGTGCGATTGCCTAGCACACGGCTCCAGGCCAGGCGTGCCAACATTCAGGACTGACGTGAGATCAAAAGCCTGATAAATGAGAGGAAAGGGAATGTTTGACCCACTAAACCATATTCTACAAGAATCCCAGGCTTTTAAAGTAATAAGCAAGGCCATAAATTACAATGTCTTGGGTATATTCTGATATATTCTGATGCACGTGAATGCTATTCGTATATAATATTTTTAGAGAGATCTATGAGCACTTGAATGCATAAGAATCTAGTTCTCTATTAGAATTCTGCGTCTAGAGTCCCCATTTGGAGGGAAGCAACTTATCTTCCTGGGGTTTTAGAAGCTAAAAGGGATAATTAGGTGAAAAATATGCTTTAAATAAATGGGAGCAAATTCAAAATGACACCAGACATCCATACACTGCTTTCGTGGATCAATAATGAGTCACATTTAGAAAGGGAACTTCGGGATCGAATGAAAAAGAAAAGATGAAAAAGTGAATGCTGTGGCATAGCTTAGGGTTAAAACCACAGGCTGTGGATTGGAGGCTTTTCTCCACCATTTTGAGTTGTGTGATCTTGGTCAGCTCACTTGGCCTCCTCAAGTCTTGGGTGAGTAATAGCAATAATAAGAGCCCCTGTGTCCCAAAGCTACTGAGGAAGCAAGAGTAAGTGGGGGCATATAGGATACATTGACCTTATCCATGGTAGGTGTTCAGTAAATATTAGGAAACATTGTGTTAATGTGGTTATTATAATGACCACCAACAGTATATAGAGCGGTGTATACATAGAAGGGTGGAAAGAACATTTTGGTTAATCTATCAAAAAAACTAAAAACAAAAAACAACAAATAACTCTGCCCAGAAATCAGAAGGCTGTGGAGACAATTATAAAGGAAGCCACTGCAAAAGTTTCCTACTAATTGGATTGTTTCATTGGCCTTTCTTTTGTACTTCTGCTATTTTCCAAATTTTCAAACCATTTGCCCCAACCTACTCTGAGGCAACGCTGACAAACTTTCCAGCAGAGGGCACTGGCCCCATTAAAAATTGGGGAGACCATTTTGAAAATGGCTGCCTTAACTGTCCCAAAGAAAACACTTCTGCTAGCCACTGAGACAAAAACATTTATTTCCGTCCAGGCAAATTTGCCTTCAGACCAAAAGTGTCTCAAGATGGTCAATGGTTTCGCCTGCTAGGATGTTGCCAGATAAAACAACTGCTTACTAGGACCAAAATAACTCGAAAAGCCACGTGATGAAGAAAGCATGAAGAATGCAGAAGGAAAAGCATCCTTAACCTCAAGCCTTTCATCCTTCAGCTAGCCCGGTCGTTCTCAACCAAGGGAGATTTTGCTTCCCAGGGAATATTTGGCGAGGTCTGGAGGCATTTTTGATTGTCACGCCGGGAAAAGAGAGAGGGGTTGCTATTGGCATCTGACAGGCAGAGGGCAGGGATGCTGCTAACCCTTCTACAGGATGTTTAGGACAGGACTCCACAACACAGAATTGTCCAGCCCCAAATACCAATAATGCCAAAATTGAGAAACCCTAAACCAGACACAGATGTGACACTGGTCTTCCTCTTGGCTCAGCCTGGCCAGGGCACACATTAATGCTGGAGATGTAATGTCATTGAGTCTGAGTCTTAGCAAATTAAAACAGAAAATAATAATGAACAGAAGCAGCTCTTGGCCGACGAAGCTTCGATCAGGAAGGAGAGCAACATAGGTGCTGAGAACGTGACTTTGATTTTCCAACCCTGAACTCCAGAGAGACCAGCACGATCAGGGGATTGTCCAGCTCTTTTTATTTTCCCAAGGTGGAGAAGCTAATGACCAGACACTGAATACTCACAGCTGTCCTTAGACTCCCCGGCGGAGGCCGAATACTCTAGAAATTAACCAGAGATGGGTAGGTAGATAGACTGAGTGGGAGAAGAGTCTAGAATGGTGTCAGTCTGGATCCGAGTTTAAATCCTAGCTTCGTCTCCTAATAATTGTGTCACCTTGGGCAAGTTAGTTAATCTCTCTGGGTCTCAGTTTCTTACCTGCAAAACAAGGTTAACTCCATCCACCTTGCCAGATTTCAGGAGGATTAAGTTAAATAACGTATCTAAAGTTCCATATCGTAACTTCAAGGATGAAAGCCACGCATCAAAGTGCCCAGTAGATGTTTACATTACGTTCTAAGGTTCACTAACATTTATTGAGCGCTCAGTAAGTGCCGTGATTTGCCTTGATTACCTCATTTTAGCCTTCTATTATTATCCCCATTTTACAGATGGGAAAACTGAGTAGTAGAGGCAGGGTTTGAACTGTGGTGGTCGGATGCCAGAGCCCACACTCATAACCTCTACCCCACCTGCCACATTTAAAGAGGTTAGGGCTGGAAGAAATGTCAGAGATCATTTAGGCAATCTTCCTAATTTCTCAGATGGACACCTGAGTCCCACAGGGACTGAGCAGTTTGCTTGTGATAAAGCTGGCATGGAAACTGGGGGTGGGGTAGGGTCCTGACTCCCAGTTCTTCCAACAAAGAACAGCTCTGATTTTTTTTTTTTTTCCAAAATCAGATACCATTTTCCCAGCACAGGGTAAACACAGGACAAATCACTTAGCATGTGTATCTTAATAACCCGACTTGACTGAGATGAATGAATTCACATTCAGTCATCATATAAGCCTATTAAATATTCTAGAAGGCTGCAGTATACATTTTAATGGATGTTGAAACACTAAGTGTGTGTGTTTATGGCTCTTTTAATCTTGCCAGTTTTACTAATATGATTAGTTCGGGAACCATTTCACATTGAGACTCAGATATCAAAAGAGAAACACAGAAATTTCCAGAACATTTTGCACCTTGAATTTTTTTTTTTTTTAAATGGAATATCTGGTTCCCACCTATGAGCTCAGTTGGGAGAGGAAAACACAAATGGCCGAAATTATGACTTCAGTGCTTCTGATGCTTCCATTGGTAGAAATCTACCGTTGCTCACTGTGAAATGTCCTCTTTCGTGGTTGTTAATGGTGCTACCTCCCTTTTGGGGAACCCCAGGACTTCACAGATGGATAGCCCCAGCTACACCCAAGTTTCAGGCATGAGGGTGCACAGGGCACCAAGTGGGGTACCCCCACCCCTGCCTCTTCACAGCCTGCCCCTGATATTTATCGGCTCACCGGCCGTGCCATGGTGAACGGCGGCCAAATGAGGAGCTCAGTGTCTGGGAAATGATTGAAATGGCCACGTGCCACGGTGAGAGTTGTTTGTTCTGGGAATGGAAGGAGGAAATTGTCAGAGGAAGTGAAATAGGAAATGAAAAGATCAAAGAGAGGAGGAAATGAGATTAAATTGAGTCCTTTCTGGATTCAACCTTGCACTCTTAACCCATGTGAGGCAAAACGATTAGGCTTGAAGCAGCTGGGGTGGGTGATACAGTTTCCAGCGGGTGCATCCTGGCGATGGCAGCCCCCACCATCCCACCCCACAAGTGGACAGTGGCTGGGGAACTGAGGGTAAGCCAGACCCACTTCCCACAGAAAGTCCAGTGGTGAGTGTCCCAAGCAAATCCCCAAATCTCAATTTAACCAATAACCCCATTAAGCTATGGGATATGAATATATAGGGCCTGAGCCAGACTCTCTCCCCAAGAAGGAAGTGCGGTCTCACCCAGAACCAGCCACTTTCCTAGTCCCCAGGGTGGGAAACGGGGTTTCCAAAAGGCACAGTTAACAACAGGGGTGGCTTCCAGGGCATAATGGGGTTGTGAGCTGCAGGGATCCAAGCCCCAGTGATAATCCTTTGTCCTGGCCTGAGTATCTGGTCATTGCAGAACTTTGTAAAGACCCAGGGGCAACCGGCTGCTTCCCATGTTAGAGTTAATACCTGTATTATCCAGCTGGGGTTCTGGTCCCTCAGCCCAGATGACACAAGTCATTCAATAACAGAGATTTATTGATTACCTAGAGGGAGATGTTGGGGACACAGAAGTGAACATAACAGCCTAAGATCTCTGCTCTCGCGGAGCGGATATTCTAGAGGGGCAGCGGCAGTTAAATGAAACCAAGAGGTTAAATATATGGAATGTTCGAAGATGTTAAGTCCTAGGGATAAAGATAGGGAGATAGGGAGTGTTCTAGAAAAGGGGCCCCGGGGAGCCTCCCTGAGAAGGTGAAGTTGAAGGAAAGCCTTGAAGGAGGTGAATTAACAAGACTGGGGGAACATACGGGGAAAGGGCTTCTTTCCTACCCTTGTCTCCTTACAGCAAGCACATATCCACATTCTTCTTGGGTCTTAAAAGGGCTTTGCTTCTCGCAAATAGGAAAAACTGGCAAGATGGGAACAAAAGAGAAGGGCTTCTTCCTATTGCAGTATCGTCCAAAGGCCCACTGAGATGCTCAGTATAGGACTCTGGGTGCCCATCTCCAAATCCCCAAACCAGGCAGATCCGCATTCCGGGAAACACAGTTGGAGGGTCTTCAGTCCTAGGCATTTTACCTAAGGAAGAGCTGTGGTCTTCCCTTCCTTCATTACCTCCGGCCAGACCTCTGCAGACCCTATTGGGTTGGTGAGACTTGGGATCTGGGGTGAGGCTGGGCAGGGGGGCGGGTATTCCAAACAGTGGAGAGATTCCAACAGGCAAAAGTTGGGACCAAAGAATGGGGCAGAAAGGTGATTTCCAAGGCCACTATTCTGGGGAGACTCATGCGTGTGGAATATAAGGAGTGAGGCTCTGGGACAGCAGTGGCTGCTGGCCCCATTCTAGGTATCCAAACGGCTGCTTTTAGACACTACAGTCCACAGCTTTGCACAATGAAGCATGGGGAGGTCTGTGGTATCAACAAGCAATACTAAGATTTGTAAACACAGACACACGTACACATACCAGACAGGATCCAAGAGAGCTGAGAGTCATTGTCAAAAGCACATGGTAGTGAGTTTAATATGTATGATATGCTTAGGGTCTGTAATTTTTGGATCATAGGGACTTGAACCCTGCCATCTTTTTGTTGCTTGGTGTCTGAATACCATTCCTTGTCTGAGGACAGTTTGAAATGTGACCTTCTTGGTCATTTTCATTTCTTTCTGGAAACCCAGATGGATGTTGGCTCTGGTCTAATCTCCCATAGAGATTACATGGCTCTATCTTTCAGCCTGCACTCTCTGCAGAGAACACTGTCATCCCAGGGGCTGGCTCCTTGGGATGGGTCTGGTCCTCAGGGCCTGTTTCTGTGGCGTGATCTCACTACCTGGCATGTGTGGTCCCTGTGCTCCATACTCCCAGGACTCAGAGCTAGAACCGGACCCACCATGACTCCCAACCTCTCCCCACACGCAATGCATATGCACACACACACACACACTCTTTTCTGTACCTGGTAAAGTAGACTTTGCTGAAGGTTTGGGATGAAGAAGAGGAGGAATGGCTAGAGATTTGGATCACAGCTGTGCAAATGGCTTCCTAATAGCTGTCCCTACTCTTGGAAATCCTTCACTCCCAGCCATCAGAGATTTTTCAGTGGCCAAGTCATTTCACAAAGCTAGCATGCAACCTTTCCTATGCTCTTCTCCTGACAAACTGTCCCAGGGACCTTCTAATTGAGTCCTTGCCAACTCCGGTTCTCACACTCACATACAAGACATCTACTGTGGGCAGTCCTGAATCTATCGAGATGTCCAGCAGAACCCAAAGACCTTTTTAGTAAGATTCATTCTTCTTGGAAAGCAAATTCCCATTCAATATACGTCAACAAGCCCTATAATTTGGGGGCTCCAATGGGTTAATCACATGGCAGGACAACTTCTCATTTCTCCATGATGCCTCACGTGGTACCAGAACACAATTACCTCTAGCATATACTTCCTAGGTGTTTGGTTAAGCTCAAAATGCCATTGGGGCAAGTCTAGGAGAAGATTCCCAGGGACTCAGGGGAGAATGAAGGCTCTGAGCTCTGGGAGGAAGGTGGGGAGTGGGCACTCATCTATGATGTGAGCCAAGAGTAAGCACTCAGAAGAGATTCTGTTGGCCCTTCTCTCTGCCCGGCTCTTGAAATCTCACCCATTTGTGGGTAAGTTACTTCCTGCTCAGCATCTTTTTATCAAGAGCATTCACACACATCTACTGAAACTGTGAATCACGTGGCCCCACATCCCTGGCTATGTGGTAGGCATGTGACTCGAGCTGGCCAATCAGCACATCACAGCGATTTCCCATCAGATGCATCTCAAGCCTTCTGCTAGAGCTTGGGGAAATAGCATGTTCTTATCCCTGAACTCTAGCTAAAAGGATGCTATGAATGTCTTGGGTCTTGCTTTCCCTGTGGGAGATGGGGGACAGGCGTCAGTGCACATGCAGGTGTCGGGGCTTTCAAGTGGCTCAATGAGGTGCTCATCCATCCTCAGACTTACCGCCCAGGATTTCTGCCCTCACTGCCACAGGCCACAAGGTCAAATGGTGTCATGCTGTCTCCTCTCTCCCAGGCTGGATTCTTCAACTCCTTTTCCTGTCACCCCACCCTTCTATGCCCTTCCTCTGACCTGTCCCTGATGGTCATCTGCCATCTGGGTTTAATGCTTGATTCCGATAACCCCGAGTTTCCCAAACTTCAGTCTTGTATATATCACGTTCACTTTTTTTTTTTTTTTTGCTATAACCACCTACCATCTTAGGCTACTAATTATTTAATTAGTTTCTTTAAGCAGACTCACTCCTTTTCTTAAACAGCTTTTTTAAAAAGAAAATTGTATTTCATAAGAGTAAACTGAAAACCAGTGGTACTTGGCATAAATAGAATGTAAATAAAGACACACAAAAATAACGTTATTAAATACCAGCTAGGTTTGTGCCTAAGGTTGTGCCCTGAAACTTGCCCTTTCCATGTTATAAGGGAAGCTGGCAAGATTTGGCAAGGTATTAAAGGCATATTGGCACCAAACTTAGACTTTCTCTTGTCATTATGGAAGAACTGAGAAGGGATAGAAAGGAGCAATTTTCTCATCAATTCATTAATGCGTGCTGTGTACACGTACCACGTAAAACGGCTTGAGGGCCACCAGAACTTCGGGAAATGCTAAACTAATCAACAATCAATAATTATGCTATCTTATTTTGTTTCCTCTTGTTCCATGCTCTCCATGTTTTCTCCAACTAGACTATAAATCCCTCAAGAGCAGAGGCCTGATTCTTCCTTCTTAACAGTTCTATCCCAGAACCCACAATTGTGGGGCCCATAATAGTCGGTAAATGCTCATCTTTCTGGTCAAAGGTTTGGAACTCTTGGCAAGCAGGGCTGATATTTTTCTGAAGCTTTCTGGAGTATGCTCATATTCTTAAGAATCTCTAGATGACATCGAATCAAATTCTCTGACATTATCGACTTCCCTCTAAAACTCACAGAGGAGAGCCTTTTGGAGGCCACATCTTGTTACGGCGGAGTTCTCCGTGCACCCAGGCTGTTTTCTCTATATTGCCCTTGAGGACTGCAGTGAGACAGATCAGCTCTGCAATCAGCTCACCAGACATGATCCGACAATGCAATCTCCCCCTCCCCAAGATGAAATTGATCCGTACTATGGTGCTCACACACGTGACAAATACTGGGATTCTGAATTGGATCTTAAGGTCAGTTTTCTTTTCCATGAGTATTTTATGGTGAGATCAGGTTTCAGAGGAGAAGCACACAAAGACTCAAGAGTAATTTTGTCTCATTAACAGCCCGGGGGAGTCCTAAACCTCTCTTCACTGTCCTGCCTGGTTTGTTTAGTGGCTGGGCTGTGGGTGGGTGGGTGTGGGGGGGGGGGTGGGGGGGGGTAAAAAAATTGGTAATGAAAATTATACTTGAGAACGTAAATCCTTTTTGGGAAGTCAGTGGCCGGAGAGCTGATTTGTTACAAGAGTAGGATCCTAGCCTTCTTGGACTAGGAATCTAGTTTGTGTTTTCGTTTTTTTTTTTTTTTTTTAATTAGCCTGATATTTAACATTTAAGGACAATATCATATATTGCTGTAGTTAAGACCTGAGTAGAATGTTAATGAACCATCCAACAAGAGTGATTTGTTAGCAGGCACTTGAGATCACCAGCGACAATTCATTTCTGTAGAGTAATGTAAACTAATTATCTACAACGCTGAAGCAAGGACTGTGTCTGCATGGTAAATTGCAGAATATTGCATTATAAGAAGAAATATTAATTCGCATAACATAACATTAAAATTGATGACAAACTTTTCCCTTTTTTAATTGTTTAATTTTTTAATTGCTATTGTCTGACAGCAGCAGACATCACGTCCCTCAGAGGCACACAAATGTATTTGCCTGAAAGCACATTCTTTGCAAGCAAAAGACATGGTTATCCAGAAAATGACTGTCTATTCATTCTTTCTTTCCTTTCATGGAAATTTATTTTCTCTCCTGGGAAATAAATTTTCATATTGGGGGGGAAGGATTTTTTTCTTAGCATCTCAGTGTATTTTTTAATCAGAACAAGTCTTAAACTTTTAATAAAATAAAGGAAGCATAGCCATCAAGATAGACACAAAATCCTAAGAATTAGCATTCTGACTGGAGGGTTGCACTTTATACTTTCTCTCAGTCACAAACTGTTATTTGCCACCATTTTCTGTCCCTGAGTGCTTAAGATAAAACTGACAATTTGATGGAGAGATTCCTATCACTTAGTTCTCTCTATAGGTATAGCAGAAAAATGCCTAATTGAATTATTTATTTCTTTGCTGTTCCAAATGAAATTAACAGTGTGGGCCCCGAATGAGTGGATCTTGCCAAGAATGTCAATCAAGCAAGTGGCTCTCAGGTCATTACACTTAGATCAGATTGGGGTGGCGGAGGAAGGGGGGCAGGGGACGGGCTTTTCCAGGGCACCATGTTGTCAGCACCAGGGCTGGCTCTTCATTCCAACTACCAACCAACGCATCCCTGGATTTCTCTATAGCTTACACTTTTGTGGCACCCTGGAACTTTTCGGGGTTTGGGCGTTAAGACCCATAGCTCCAGATGAGTGGGTATGGACTGTGTGACCTTGTTCCCCTCCCTCCGAGCCACAGCTGATTGGACCAGAGGTTCTGACACAAAAGCAACAAATCTCTAGACAGTTCTATGGCATAGTCTGCCTCCAAGAGTTCTGCATAAATCAAGGTGAGGGGATCGATCAGGGTCCCCTCCTGGGTATAGGGGCTGAGAGGCTGAGTTAGCTAGGGTTGTGCAGTGTGGCTGGCGCCATGTTGAATCAGTGGAAGTCAAGGAGGAGTGGGAGAGACAGAAATAAGTAAGGCAACAAAAAGTAGAGGTAAGAAATTATGTGCTCATGGGGGAGAGGGGAAGAGTATTGACTCTGGCTGTATTGTCCTTGGATTGCAGGACATCTTAGTATCCTTCCAACAACCGCATATTTTCATTTCCACCAGCTCGAGGGGCTTTCTGTACCTTGCTTCTTCCATCGTCATGACTAGTGTATCTTTGGAGGAAGCACATTGACTATTTCCTGACGGTCGTGTCCTCTTACCTCTGGATGTTTGCACACACTGCTGTCTGCCTGCTGCGCCTTTTCCCTGCCTTCCTTTGCTGAACTGACAATTGCCCTTCCCTTATGTCTCAGCCAGGGACCCCCTCCTCCAGAAGCCTGCCCAACCTACCATGAGTTAGGTGCCTTCTCCTCGGTTCCCCAGTCCCTCTGCTGTGGCCCTCACCACACCATGCAGCAATCAGCATCTCGCGTGTCTCACCATGAGCCTGGGATAGGCAAGGCTGTACCACCCAGCTCTTACTTTCAAGAGCTGGGACACCAAAAAAACTCTATGCCTTTTCATTGCAAGATTGAAAGTCTAAAAGTCACCCCATAATGTTGCATTCACAGTCTTTGGCTTGGCCTTCAAGACTCTTTATAATCTGACCCCCGTCGCAGTTTCTGACCTCGTTCTCACTACCGAGCCCCATATGCTGCTCTCTTCCATAAGCAAAGACGTCAAGAGCTTGCTTGGATGTGCAAAACACGTGGTTGCCAAACTTGATGTTTGCTGTTTTTGGATCCTGTAAGTCATTTCCTCACTTCAAAAGACTTCACTTGGAGAATTATTTCTCTAATAAATGTCTCTTCTCATCCATCTCCGGTTCTCAAAATCCCCAAATTCTCAAAAGTTTCCCCTTGAATCCAATTTAGAAACGTGTTCCTTCTCAAAGTGTTCCCTGGTCCACCCAACAGCCCTTCGGGCTTCAACAGAAAGGGAAAGTGAGTCTCCAGGAATCCCTCTGCGAATTCTGACCAGCAGTCTCAATGACAGAATCATCAGACCTGGATTTTGCCTCCTCCATTAAAATCATACACTCCCCAGGAGCAAGAGCCACGCCTTACCCGGGGCACCCCTGCCCCAACATACACACACACTAAAGGAAGGAGTTTTACCACTTACAGTGTCCTTGGGCTTGGAGAAGCTCGACCTTCCAGGGTACTTTATTCTTCTGACCAGAAAGAAGAAAGTGACAATAAAATAACACTTGCAGATTAAGGAAAACTCCTCCAAAATTAACGCCTGGGGTGTTCAGCCCCATAGCCATTTTCGATCCACAGGCTAGAAGGGGTGATCTGTCTCTGGTAACTCAGCATTCGGTCTCTAAAGCAGGTTCAACTACGGTCACTATTTTTACTCACTAGGTCATCTAAGTGGACTGGTCCATCTTAGAAAAGATTTCGGCAGATATTATTCTGATTTACTTAATTCACCAGGCTCTTGCTTACCGAATTATTGTGCCTTCTCTTCTACCAAAGTGTTACTGAGCTTAAGAAACACCAGGGAAGAAAGATCTTATCCTATTTATTATTTTTTTTTATGCTACAGAATTAGTACTTGCTGTTACTAATGCCCCAATGAGAGAATGAGTATCATCTCTGTAAAAGAAAATAAAAACAAAATAGAACTGTAGTAACATGTTACCAAAAAAAAAAAAAAAAAAAAAAAAAAAAAAAAAAAAAAAAACCACGCACACACAAAAACAAAAACCAAAAAACCCAAACAAACAAACAAAAACCCAAAAACCCCCACGTATCGAATGCTTCCTATGTGTTGGCGATTGTGCAAAAAGCTCTATCTGTATGGACCCCCTCAGTCCTCACAGCATCCCTGAGAAGTAGGAGCTGGTCTCTGTAGCTGAGTAAACGAAGCAGAGCTGGCACATCATGGGAGCTGGGATTGGAACCCCAGCTGCGTGGGCCCCTAAACTGTTTTTCTCCACTGCTGCGCTTGAGGTCGCAGAGCACGTGGGTGAGCTGGGCTGCCCGACCGCAGGGCTTTTACACTAAATCCTTGCCTGCTAATAACTGATCACTTTGCTTTGTACTCTTGCAACGTAAGCATTTTAGAGGTGGTCTTCCTTTATCTTGTCTGTGCACCAATGAAATAAATAATGGAACAAAGCAGGTCAAGGATATTTGACCCATGGCAAATGCAGGGTAGGATCTCAAAAGTCCATTTCTTTTCCCCAAATCTCCGTTTCCCCTCTTTATACCCCTGGCAGTATCTCCCGAATTCAGCCACCGAAGCACCAACCTTCTGGCCGTTCTCCATCTGCCAACCCTCACTCCTGATGCACTTTCAACCCTTCTCCAACCTGCTCCTTGCCTTGGGAGCCTGACCTCTTGAGGACTGCATCATCTCCCAGCCTGTCCCTTGACCTTGGCTTCCTGCTGGGTCGGGCTACTAGAAGGCATCAGCAGGACGGGGAAAGATGTCCCTGCTTCACGTTGGGCAGCTCTCTTACTTGGCTCTGGGGAAACCCTTCCTTTCCTTCACCATTCAGCCCTGGGAGGCTAATGGCTTCCCACAGTTGTTGGTCCTGGATGTACCCCGCCCCTCCTTGGTTCCCCTAATCCTGCCCATGTCTCCGTAACTAGACATTTCTTTCCAGCTGAAACTCTTTGAGCATGGCACCTACGCCTTTACAACAACCTTCTTGATTTTCCTTATCTGAGGACTACTCCTATTAGTATTTACCTAGTATTTTTTCTTAAGATCAATTAATTCATTTTATGTTAAATCCTTTTTAAAGTAGATAGTCAATCCATATCATCTAAATGAAAAACCAGGGACGCCTGGGTGGCTCAGTTGGTTAACTATCCAACTCTTGGTTTCAGCTCAGGTCATGATCTCAGGGTCATTAGATCAACCCCAAGTCGGGCTCCATACTCTGCACAGAGTCTATTCGGGAATCTCTTCCTTTCCTTCTCCCTCCTTCTCTGCCCCTCTCCCTGCTCCTGTGCTCTCTCTTTCTAAAATAAAATAAAATAAAATAAAATAAAATAAAATAAAATAAAATAAAATAAAATCTTCAGAACAAGTGAAAAACTGTGTTCACTTACTCTAAATCAAATATAACCATAAAAAAAAAAAGCAGAGCAGAAAATTTGAGATCATTAACTCTGGGCAGGTGCCGTGCCTGTCAATGCTCTGAGCCTGAGTCCTCCCCCCCACTTTGGTCAAAAAAGGAGATGAACAACTGTTTAAAAGGTGTTAAGGACATCTTACCAGGAAACTGAGACATCTTGATTGACACAGCCAGAAGGATCTTGAGACGGCTGTTGAGGTAGTAACTTTCTCATTGTGGAGATGTTATGTTATTGGACATGGCATCCAAAGGCAACTTTTGGATAGCACTGCCCCACAGCAACCAGTAGCAAGTTGCTCCCGACTCAGTTTGTAGCCTCAAATTATGTCTTTGAGATGAAACTAGAAGATAATAGAAGGTACTAGATGCTACTAGAAGATACTAGAAGATGATACTAGCATAAGGAAAAATAATAGCCACTCACGGAGTTGCTGAAATAATTGGCCCTCTCTCAACACCAACAGCAGCCACCCTGACAGCAATTACAAAGACACATGCTTTTTGCTTGCAAGAGACGTCAGTCTTTCTCTGCGAATACTCTTCGCAATGCCAACTCGACAAACAGGAACAAGTGGGTAGGTCAAATGTCAATGTCAACATGCATGTGTGCATAGGTGTGTGTTCCTGTGAAGCTGTAGGTATGTGAGGAAGTTAAACTTTACCAAAGCAAACAGGATGAGGCATGCACCTGGCGTCACTTCTTAGTGGCCGGTGTGGATGGTACAGACACATCAACATGTTTCTCTTTCATAGTCTGATAACCAGGGACTGTTAATTCCACAATCGCGGCATCGGCAGCGTTCATCAGACGTACATGCTCCTAATGGGCGTTCCAGCGAGGTTGAAAACACTGGTTGAAAGCATGTCCAAGGGCTTTCTTTGGTTACATTCACCCAACCCTGTTGCTCCTGCTGTGTTTTATTAGGCAAATATAAAATTAACAACACAGCAATAATTATTTCCTAAACTGGTTCCAACACAAATTTCCAATTTGAGGTCAGATGTATTGCCTAATAAAATTTTTACAGCTGCAGTCAAATGGTGGTAGTTAATTCCTGGAAAATACAATTCTTAATTCGCCAGAATTAGTTTTAAGTCTTGATTCATCCTATAAAGACGAATGTGTATTACTGCAGTTTATACAAAATGTTCAAACAGTAATATCCAATATAATAGCTTGCATAATTTCAGCTAATTCTGTTAGCGGTATTTGACTTACTTATACTTTCACTGAACCATACATCATGGCTTTAAGATCATTGGGTCTGATCTTTCTAAATTGCCCTTTCTCGAACTGGATGAGTATTGCTTAATGCTATGCAGCTAAACATGGAATCGTGTCAAAGAGGAAAGAATAATTAGAATATCCATGAAGGGGGATTCTATTTATACTCCTATTGCCACCAGTCATTTGTTACGTGGAGACCTAAGGCTTAATCACAGACTTCGAGCCACTGTTCTGAACTGGAAAATTTACACATGTGTACTTGCAGAATTCAACGTATTTCGTCTACTCCAGTTCCCCAGGACCTTAAAATTAAAAATGTAATTAAAAATTAAGATAATAAGTTCAGGAAGAATATTACTAGCAAACCCAGCACCTACTCTGTTCTAGATGCATCTGTTAACTTTTTAATCCTTACAACAGTCCCAAGAAACATGAGGTTTTATGATTATACCCATTATATGGATGAGAAAACAGAGGGCAGTGACAGTAACAGAGCAGACCACAAAGCTGCAAGACAAGTGGAAGACCTGGGATTCAAGCCCAGGAAATCTGGCTTTAGAGCCTCTGCTTTTGATCACTTTGCAGTATCATACCTTAAGCAAAGAAATGATCACTATTCACCATAGATGGTGGGTCCCTCTTCTTTTCTTCTTAGCTATGTACTGAGTGACAGCAGCAGAAGAGGCTTGGGACACATACGAACCATTTAGAGATCTAAAAGACCAAGAGGAGGATAGCGTCTGAGGTCTTCTTTGATTATTTGTCTTATCTGCACATTGTTTTCTAAGCATCCAAGACATGCCATTGTGTCAACAAAAATCTAGAAACTTCTCCGAGGATAAAGCCTACAGACTTCTGAAAGAGGCCATCTTCTTCTTCTTCTTTTTTTTTAAGATTTTATTTATTTGTTTGACAGAGAGAGACACCGAGAGAGGGAACATAAGCAGGGGGAGTGGGAGAGGGAGAAGCAGAGTTCCTGCCGAGCAGTGAGCTCGATGAGGGGCTCGATCCCAGGACCCTGGGATCATGACCTGAGCCGAAGGCAGACGCTTAATGGCTGAGCCACCCAGGTGCCCCCAAAGAGGCCATCTTCTGCAAAACAAATGTAGACCAACTTCTTGGCGAGAACCACGCAAGTTCAGTCATGCTTTCTTTGGCCTCTAGAAATAATTTGTTCCTTGGCACCTGGTGGCAGAGTGGTTGGAAAAATTAAAACTTTTGTACCCTGACACGCCCGAGTTAATTCCTGTTTGGCCACTCCCTAGCTCCCTGGCCTGAAAGAAAGCACTTAGTGGGTCTGCACCTTCATTCTTGTCATTTGGCAACGGAGTCTATCTGTTTCTTCCAGCCCAGTCCATTATACTCTCTGTCCCAGGCACCGATTTCTCTGTCAGGGTTCGGGAGTTGCAAGCAACAGAAACCAGCTCCTGCTAACCTAAGTAAAATGAATTTGTGGGAGAGACACGGAACAGAAAGAAAAGAGAATCAGCTGGGGAAAGAAGAAGAAAGCAGAGCTTCTCGGAGGTCCAGCCACAACTCAAGAGAGAAATCGTGCCAAGTCCACGGGATGTTGAAAGCACTCCATAAAGTTTCATTCTTTCCCCTTCCATCCTGGGCTTCTTTTCACCAAATTCTTCATCCATTCCGACACGTACTGTGTGCCTATTCTGCGAGAAGCCCCACCATCGGTCTGAAGAATGTGAAAAGGAATAACTCAGTCCCTGCCAAAAAGTCAGCAATGCCCTCACCCCGAGTATTATTTTATGTTGTTGAGAAATACCCAAATGAATCATTCATCTCTGAAATAAATGGCTGATGTCAAAACATTTACTAATGCAGACAAAGCTGACTGAAATAAATGGTTGAATAACCCATTGTTTGAAAATCTACAAGAGGAATATATATTACAATCAGATAAATCAAAATTACAAAGGATTTTCTGCTGCTTTTCAAAACGCTTGCCAGAAGTTGGTCAGATGACAGTAAGAAGGATAATCAGTTTAACAAGTGGTTGCCGGTTACCTCTAGGGAATGAGGCGGGGAGGGGGGAGCTGAGGCACAGGAGGGAGTGGGGGACAAGGAAGAAGACCCCTTTTCATCATGTCATCTCCTGGAGAGTCTGAATTTTTCAACACATGTGTTTCTTTTAGAGTAATTAAATAAGTAGTTTAAGTAAAAATATACTCATTAGGGCACTGTGGGTTGATTAAAACACCACCACCAAACAGCGTGAGCTAGAAAGGGGGGATTTAGTGGCCCAGGACTGTAGGTAAGGGAGGGAGTAAGAGTAGAGCCAACATTCTCTCTTTATCTCTCCATCTCCACTATTGCTTCTTGTCGCTGAATTTCTTCCTGTGGCAGTTACCATGAAGTTAGAAGTTCCATGAATGGTTCCTGGCCTTGCATTCTCAACAGCTTTGTGACTGGACAGAAAACAGTTTTTCTCTCTGGTTCCTGTTGGAAAATCCCTAGGGGAGGGCCCCAGCTGGCCCCGTGTCAGTCTCCCTGCTCCCTTGGCCTGGGGGCGAAGGAGTCTAATTGGCTCAGCTTGGGTGAGGCGCTGAATCTCTAACCAATCAGGGAGGCACACAGGAGGTGGGGGGAGAGAGGCGCAAGAGGGTCCCTCTAGTCCCTGGGAGGGGGGTGGCCCTCTCAGTGTGTGGCTCTCACCTCCAGGCTCAAAGACGACCTTAGAAACCAGATCCCCAATTTTAGACAAGTCTTAGGAAAAGATACTTAAGCTTCTGAGTCTTTCATACTAAATCACAAAGTCAAGAGTGAGTTACTGACTCTTCTTGCTTCCCTTCTAAGCTAAATCCCATCAGATAAAGCGCCGGGCTATGAGCCCCTGACTTCTTCTCATCTTGGCATCCTCGGGGCTGTGCATTCACGCCAGAAACATCTATTGAGCACCTCTTATGTGCTGGGTACCATGAGCATATGGCCACAAGGGGGATGCACTTGGGGGGAGCATGGCTTCTAGTGGAGGAGACAAGCAGTAAACACACACACACACACACACACACACACACTCTTACACGCTATTAGACAGACCTTCAGCAATTTCAGGTCATGATGGGGAGCTAAGAAAAAACTTTAAGGGAGTTAAGAGGCTAGAGTATCAGGTATGGGGGTATCGAGTGTGGTCAACGGCAGCCTCTTTGAGGAAGTGACATTCAAACGGAGACCCGCGTGGATGAAAGAGAGTTTCAAGCGGATTCAACAGCACGTGCAAAGGCCTTGCGGTGAGCATAAAACTGACACGTTTGAAGAGCAGCAAGGAGGGTATGTGGTCTGGGGGGCAGAAGGGGAGAGGGGGCGGTGCAGGGCAAAGATGAGGGACAGGCCTCACGGCCTGCTCAGAGGTGGCCTTGCAGACTGTGGGAGGACTCCGAATGTTGTTCTATGGAATGTGTGACGTAGGGGAGTGACACGATCTGATTCATGTCTTTAAAGTGCCTGGTCAGCCGTAGGCTCTCAATAAATATTAGTTAACAAGTACAAAAATACTCAGACCAAAAAAAAAAAAAAAAATGTAATAGTCTCCTTGGCAGGAGGGAGACGGTGCTACTGACTACTAATGACAACAGACTGACATTTGTCCAGCGCTTTATAGTTTACAAAGCTCTTTCACCCCGATGATCTCATCTGACCTCTCCTTTGGATACAGATCTGTGACCACAGACACCAAGGCCCGAGCACGGCACCGAGAGGCCTGCTGCGCTGCACACAGGTGTCGGGGACAGCTGTCAGAGGCCGGCACGGGCTGGGAGCTCTGAGGGCGTCACAGGCACGACATCCCCCCCCCCCCCCACCCAGCCGGCTCTCCCAAACCCAGGCAGGGAGATTCTCATACTCCTCTTCCTGGAACTATCCTGAAGGCTTAGCTTTGCAAACCAGGGGCCCAGGGAGACCAGATCAAGAGGAGATTAAGTATGCTGTGGGGGATTTCCTTTTCCTCTCTCTCTCTCTCTTCTACTCAAACACGAGGGTTTTTTTGTGGTTGTTTTTTTTTTTTTTTTTTTTTTGGTGGTTAAAAAAGAAAAATTATTTCACTTGCCCCTCAGGCCTGGGATTAAGGCCATTAGAAACCACGGCAGTGGGGAGCCTCTAAAGGAGGCGCTGATTTAAAGGGCTGGTGTCAAGGCCCTCGGTTACATCACGGGGCCACTCTTGGGAGCAGGGCCGGACAGTCGCCACCCCCAGACTCCCGGCGCCTCATGCCAGGGCCTCAGAAATCACGATGTCCTCTGGGGTTCTCAGCCTCAGTTCAAGTCATCTTTCCTGTGCTAGTCCCCCATACAGATGGGAAAGGGGGACGCTTACCCCTTCTTCTGGGCAGCCCTGGAGCACAGGGAGGGAGGGAGAGATCGGGAAGGGATAGAGGCGCCCCAGGCTCCCTCCCACAATCCCAGGTAAGTCAGGGTGCTGGGTCCAGCCCTCTCACTCGCATTCTTTGTGAGTAAAACAGCTGCCCAGCCAGGGAGGACCAGATTCGAAGCCCAAAGGGCTCCTGGTTCAAAGGCAGTGGTAAAAGATTGAGGCCTTTCAAGGGCAAGACCCTCGAGATGCGGCCCAGCGATGGGAGCCCCCCCAGCTCAGGGCGCTGCTCTCAGAGGCTGCCCTGGCCTCCTCGCAGGCTGGCCTTTACCATCGACATGCCATTTCTACTCCGGCATTTCGCTTTCGACACGGTGCTTCCAATGTCCTTAGTCTCAGCGTATTTTTAAACCTTCCTCCGTGCCACTTTCCAGCTACTTCTTACGAGAGTCATAAGCTGGGGGCCTTTAGAATTTATGGAATGAACGCAATTGTTAACGGGCTGCCACAGAATCATCAGCAACGTGCATGTGTGCCTCCTGGACTCAAAAATACAGTCGGAGCAGAAAGAAAGCAAATCTACATTCTCTGTTGTCAATCATGTTTATTAAATTAAAAAAAAAAAAGAAGTCCTCTCCCAGGCAGTATGAAAAGTGGGGGTGGTGGGGATGAATTTATTCTATGTTGGAGAGCTAAGCTAAAAATGTCATTAACAGACACAATTATGCATTCTGATGCAAAGTGCTTCAAGCTGACAGTCGAGAAACTTACAGTGCAGCTCCCAGACCACAGGCTGCAAAGTTTCTAACAACTTTATTCATCTACGCTGGCCTGCAGTTCAATCCCACTTCCTTTGAGTATCTCCTGCAAATAAAAGGCCCCATTCTTTGGCTTCCCCGGGCTTTCTTCGGAGTGAAAACATCACTTTGTGCCCACGTTGTGTTAAAGTAACAGATTTGTGTTCGTTCCTGTAGGTTTCGGATGAGGGGACTGAGGCCGACTATCTCCACTGCGGATGGTGAGGCGCCTTTTCGGGGAGGAGGCCGGAGAGAAAGGGTCTCCCACAGGGAACCTTTGTCCCGGAATGCAAATGAGCCTCTGCAAACAGCGGGGACAATGGCAGCCCGGGCCCAGCCCCGAACCCATCCATCTGTAGCTACTTTGTTAACCCGATGTTTCCTACGTTCTTTCTCTCACACAAAATACTTGATGTTGACAGCTGTGAATTTTAAACAACCCTTCCGTGGTACGCTTTTCTGATTTTGTGTATTCACATTGTTTCTCCATTTTGGGGGGTTGGAAGCCAAGTACCTGCCTGCCTGCCTTCCCTCAGAGACTTCGTGCTTTTCCAAAGTCACAGAGACTCTGATGGGTAAACTCGGTAGAAAGGAAGGGTGCTCCCCAGCAGCATTTGGAATGACCAAGATGAGGAGCCATGATGGCCCGGAGGCAGGACTCTGGAGTGACTGCCAGCTCAGACACTCTCAGGGCGGCCCTAGAAGCAGAGTCCTCCTTCATGTCTGCCCTTGCTTACCTGTAAAATGGGCCATGACCACGTGCTCCAGAGGCCGAAAAGAAAGACCTCCCCTATCCAGGCCATCCACCCCATTTTATTTCTCTTGTCTGGTTCCAATCACATTGGTCTGGAGGCCATTTTTCTTCTTAAAGAGAGTGCAAACACATGGACGTTAAGTGTTTTAAGCATGAAGGAAGACGGAAAGAGCTCTCAGGCTGAGACTTGGGTTTAGAAGACATTGGATGGGCTGCATGATTTTTTAATTTGTGGATTTATTTATTTATCCCTTTGCCTCTTTGATACGAGGTAGCTTCTAACCAAACACACGTGATGGAAACAGCTCTGAACAAAGAAAAAGAAGGTTGCGGTAGGGCAATTATAAGGCTCCTTATGTTTGCTGTCACTGAACTTTGAGATCTGATTCAGAGCCTCCCGGCAGCAAGAGTAAAAGGGGAATGATGACCAATGGCAAAGCCTCACTGCACTGGAGCACCCCGTTCTTCGGAGGGGAGAAAACTTTTCCAGAAGTTTCATTTTAAAATAAACTTTTTGGGGTTCCAGGGTGGCTGGGTCGGTTAAGCACCTGACTCTTGGTTTTGGCTCAGGTCATGTTCTCAAGGTGCTGAGATCCAGCCCCATGTTGCGCTCCAGGCTCAGCTGGAATCTGCCAGAGATTCTCTCCCTCTTCTTCTCCTTCCCCGTCTGCTCTTCCCCCCACCCTCCTCTCACTCACTCTCTCTCTCAAATAAATAAATAAATAAAATCTTAAAATAAAATAAACTTCATACTCAGAGCTCTTCAGAGGGCGGCAATGAGAACAGAAAGAAGTTTGATGTCAACATGAGAGCAAACGCGGTTACAAAATTCCCAGAGCTAGAGCAAAAAAAGTGGAGCAAATGGGTGCCTGTCTAGTGCGCATTCCAGTTGTTTGGTGGAGATTTAAAGAACCCCAACACGAGTAGGATTCAAGGCCACATTTAGGCTGGACAAAGAAGAGGGCAGATGATCGACCACGTGTGCGATGTTAATTGCTCACCTTGGGCTAAATAAATATAGCACAAAGGAGCAGATTTCTGGTGTCCCACTGGATCCAAAGACAGGACTCTAGGACCTAAAGAGTGTACAGCTATCGTTCTCCTAGATGTCCCTGAATAACACTGTTCTCGGTGGGGTCTTCCAGAAGAGCTGGAAGGCTGACTGGCATTTCTATCAATGCTTGGAAGTCAGAGGAAGCAGGTGGCGGGGTGGACAGCCTAAACTGTAGGAGAAACATCTCCATTCAGAGCCATACCACCTCCACGTGGTCCCGGCCACATGCTTTTTTTTTTAATTGTAACATATTATTTCGGCAGGACTTTGGGGACTTCAACTTTCCTTTACTTTTCTGTATTGTTTGAACTTATTATAACACATATTACTTTTATCATCAGAATATGGTAGGTAGATCATCTTAGTCATTTTTCTTTCTTCTTCTTGCCTCAAGTTACACCAATGCTCTGCAAGAGCTAATCTCACAGTGCACTAAAACACCGAATTAATTGGGGCGCCTGGGTGGCTCAGTCGGTTAAGCTGCTGTCTTCAGCTCAGGTCATGATCCTAGGGTCCTGGGACTGAACCCCATTTAGAGCTCTCTGCTCAATGGGGAGCCTGCTTCTCTCTCTGCCTCTGTCTGCCACTCCCCTTGCTTGTGCTCTCTCTCTCTGTGTGTGTCAAATAAATAAATGAAATCTTTAAAAAAATAAAAAAATAAAACACCGAATTGATGAACAGAACCTCATCGAGCTGAATTCTAAATATCTGGAACTGTTTAGCTCAGGCCAGCTTGGAGGGGAAGAGAAGATAAGAAAACAGCTTGGAGAGTCTGTGACGTGTACAGAAGATTCGTGCCTCCGGCAGAGTCACCCGCTCACACATTCGTCCCAGGAATTCCACATCCACAGGACAATGGCCAAAATGGGGTCCTGAAGCCCCGCTGATTCCCCCATGATCAAAAAAACATTAAAAAAAATTCACTAATAATCAAGGCAGGCAACACAAGAAGGAAAGACCTAAAGAACAATTTTGGAAATGTGCTCAAAATGGAAAGGGTTGCGCCAAAGACATAAATTCCAGGTAACTCGGCCGGATCCATCGGTCCTGACTTCCACCGCACAGGGGTCTGGGCACACAGATGCCCACTTCTCTTTCAGTCCCGAGCTTCTGCTGCTCCGAGAGCATCTGGACGCACTTCCAGAAGACTTTGCTGTAAGCAGTGAATTTCCAAAGCAGTTTTTCTGGTGAGCCTTCAATTAACCGGAAAATCAAATTAATTGTGCATGAAGTTCTATTTCCAGGACAGAGTGTGACCCATGGAATATGCAAATCTGGGTTAAAAAAAAAAAAGTCATGCTAAAGTGGGACTCACTTGTATTTGTATTAGAGCGTGGAAGAATGGAAAAACAAGACAGTGAGGGCCCCGGGCCAAAGAAAATGCTATATTTAGATGCGAAGGGCTTTGTTTGGCCCCTGCTACCAGTGTAGACACCGCCAGTCAGGAACAAGGGGGCCATTCAATCAATCCACCTGACACACTGCTGTCGCCGGCCCGTGAGTTCCACGGGCACCGAGCTCAGAACCATCCTGAAAGAGGCTGTCGGCTGAGAAGGGGTAACAGCTGCTCCGTGGCAATTAACCAGCAGTTTCTGTTGCTGAAGGAGATTATTTCGGATGGCGTAAAGAGATTCAAATAAAAATGTCAACGTGCCCATTATGGATGAAAGTTAGAAAAACTTAAGTGGCCCCGAATTAATCACTATTTGACAGGGAGGCCCGTAAATGAGTACTGAAAATCCCCCACAAATCTATTTTCCTGCCTTTTCGGTACTCGTAAAGAAGCTCGTTGGGGGTGGGGAGGGCATTTCTTGGCGACAACCTTAATTCATCTTGGAGTGAAGATTTAATGACAAAGTTACAAGCCCTTAAAGTAGCATTTATTGAGGGGCTAATGAGCGTCCCTAGGAACTCTGTTAAAAAAAAAAAAAGAGGCAGCCCCTTTGAAAGTACCGAAGAGGGGGGAGTTCATTAGACTTTTTTTTTTTTTTTTCCTTTCTTCCCCTTTCTCAACAATGAATATTTCTGCTGCCAAACCTTCAGGAATAGGGTTGGTTTCCTTTCAAGTAATTGATGCAGATTTGGCTTCTGCACGGACTCCAGACAACCTCTCGGAGGAGAAGCAGGAAATCACACCGTCAAAGGGAAGCTGTGCGTTCCTTCCTCCCCGGCTGGGTCGGCCCCTCACAAACACTGGATTTATGCTGCGTTGCCAAACCGCCTCCGATTTCCATGCCCTCCCACGGCTAAGATAACGAACTCTGCCTTCGGTCTCCGAGAGCTGCTCTTATTTAAAACTCCAGCTATGCGGTAACAAAACCGGTTGCTGTCACCCCAAATCGAGCAAATGAGCTCCTGTCCTGCAGCATAAAAGGTAAGAGAGTTATTGAATGTTCCCCGCAGAGCAGGCCCCATTTGCTCTTGCCCTCTCTTGGCACCTCCCTTCTCCCCTCCCTTCTCCTGGAATCTTCTAGGCCCTCTTGCCTCCAGGCTTCCTTCTGTCTCAGGGAGCACAGGAAGGAGTAGCTGGGGCTGGTCTCTGTTCGAAACAGATCAAGTTTTCTTAAGTCAGGATTTTCTTTTTTCCGTTTCTTTCTCTTTTAAGTAAAAGTCGAAGTGGAAAGGAACACTATAAGGAAAGTGGAAACTGGCAAGCCCTTTGATTTCCAATCTCTTCTGATCAGTGTGGAGGCACCTAAGTCCTGCTCTTCCGGAAGCGTAAATACAACGGAACAGTTTATGGGAAGTGGGGGGGGGGGGGAATCGGGGGAAGCTGTACACCCCTAAATGTGAAACAGGTATCGTGACTTATGCTCGCTCAAGTCGAAGAGAATCGTGTGCTTCAGAGCCCTTCTCCCCGAGGAGTCTCGAAAATGATCTACAACGTGCAGTGAAACTGACACGCAGAAAACATGCGTGTTTGGAAAATACTCCCGCGGTGGTTTGCGCCCAGCCAAAACATTCCGTTGCTCTCAGGACAGAAAAGAAAGGCTTTGCACTAAAAGTGCCTCCATTCGGAGAAAACATTTATTAAAATGCCATTTTCCACAGCTGCGTTGATCCAACATTTGGGCGGTGTTTCCTATTTGGACGCTATGCCCCTGCTCGCGAGGGTTCGCACCCTGTGGCACCGTCCCAGGGCTTTTGTGGCCACATCGTTCTTTCCGAAAGAACTGTCCGCTTGATATTACCTGGGAAGGACTCAGACTAATTCGCCTCTCACTGGGGCATGTCTGTATTTCGGAGAACATCTCTTTAAACACTGTCACATCCGGAAAGCCGCACATCATGTTTTCCTTCTGAAGGTTGACAAAATTCAAGGGGCATCATTTAAATGGATTTTTTTTCAGCAGCCTGTAAGTAGTCTTCAGTTCCAAGAGCGAAGCTAGAAAGGGGGCTGCCAGCTAAAGTCACAAGGGAGAAAACACACTTGCTCTCTGTCTTCAGGACCATCACTGCTGACACTGAGGATGTGAAGGATCACGAATAGGAAGGCTATTAATAGTGATTATCTATAATCTATTATTATCATAGTAGCTTCCACTTATGTCCCAGATGGTGGAGCAACACTTCGTATCCTTTTTTTTTTTTTCAGTTAAACCAGACAATATGATTTCGAGACTGATAGTATGATCTTCACTGCTCTTCACCAATGAGAATCCAAGAGCTCAGAGAGGTTAATTAACGGGCCGGGTTCACAGGACTAGTACGAATGGAAGACACAGAATTCAAACCAGAACTGGCCTGCATGGGAAGCCTTGTGCTTACCCACTGCTCCGGTCAGCCCCCGTACTGCTACCTGCATTCACTCTGGGCTGACTTTGTAGCCACCCCTCTCTCAGCTCTGGCCTGCCCAACGCCTAAGTCTGGCTCCACAAGGAAGGCCGCGTACCCCAGCAATGCAGAGTGCCTGGGCTGGAGTCAGAATGCCTGGGTTTGAAACCTGGCTCTGTCACTTACCAACCTGGTGACCCCGTGCACATTTCCTAGCCTGTGCCGTCGTCTTCGGAACGGGAATACTAAACACTCCTAACTCCACTGGCTGTTGTGAAAATAAAACTGGCTGCAGTGTTTAAGTGCAGGTTAGTTTCTGGCAAATAGGAACCACTGTGAATGTGAGGAAAGGAAGGAGGGGAATGGAGAGAGAGAAAGAAAGAAAAGAGGGATGGAGGTTGGAAGAAAGGAACGAGAGAAGGAGAGAGCAAAAGAGAGAGAGAGAGAGAGAGAGAGAGAAAGGGAAAATAAGGGCAAGTCAAAGGAAGGGGATGTGTTCTCTTGCTCACTGAAGCACCGCAGACGGAGGCCATTACCCACAGAGAGTCCTGGGGTAGAGAAAAGGGCATCTCAAGGCTTCAGACAAGCCTACTAGGCAGCCCCACGGCCTCTCCCACTGTTGCCTCTACTTCCTTGGGGTTGACACTGCGCCTGTGCCACCTTATCCCCACAAGCTCTAAGATGCGGCCAACACCTTCCCAGCTTTCAGCCTCACTGTCCTGCGGAAGGGAAGCTGTCCGGTCCCAGCGTTCTCAGTGCCGATCAGGTCACATGACCATCCCTGAGCCAATCACCAACACCCGAGGAACGCCATGTGCTGATTGGCTTTCTCCCATCACGTGCTTCACCGCCGCTCGGGAATGGCGTCCCACAGACCGGAAGTGGAAGAAGGAATGATTCTCTGAAGGAAAAGCGGGGTGCAGTTTCCCAGAAAAGAATGAATGTAAGCGCAACAGGTTAATAACTACCACAGGCAAGACTTGCTTTCTGAGAGCATATATATCCTCGTCTTGACATTGCTTGTTTCGATGTAGTTGGTGTGGTTAAGAGCTGGTGTTCTAGGACTGAGGGCTTGGGTGTGAATCTTGGCTTCATTATTTACCAGGTGTGTGACCTGGTCAGGTTAACCCACCTCTCTCTGCTTCAATTTCACTTGCAAAGGTGGCTAGAAATATACCTTTCTCAGGGACTTCCACCTACTACGTGTATACATGTAAAGTGCTCGGCACAATGAGAACACATACTAAACACCCAACACATTTTAGCCATTCAGCATTCAATGATTATTTGTTGAGCACCTGGTGCTCACGAGACTGTATTAGATTGGTGGGATACATTGGTGAACAAAACAGAACAGCAAAACCCTTGAACTTGTGGACCTGAAACTCTAGCGCGGAAAGAGGCAATAAACAGAAGAATGAGATCGTCATATGGAAGTTTAGTAGAAACAGTGTGGAGAAAAGAAAGTGGGTCAGGGTGAAGGGGATTAGAAGAACAGAGGTAGGGGGGAATACCGGACAGCTCGGGTTGAACTCATTGAAGAGGTGACATTAAGCCCAGATTTGGAGATGTTCAGTGAGTCAGCCAATAGGATATGAGGGTGTGGGGGTATTCCAAGAAGGGGAGGCAGGCAGTGCAGAGCCCCAAGGTGGGAGTATGCCTGGAGTTTCTGAGGAGCAGCAATGGGACCAAGGTGGCTAGAGACAGCAGGAGAGAGAGGGCAAGAATGGTGAGATATGGCGTGGGCAAGGTAAGAGAGGAGATCAGGAAGGGCCTGGGAACGCAGGCAAGACTTTGAATTTTACTCTGGGGGAAGCAGGAGCCATTTTGACAGGTTTGGAGAGTAGGGGAGAACGATGTGTCTTACTCTCTGCTGGGCTGGTGGGGGCTGCTATGTTGAACAGAGAATCGCTCTGGTTATTATTACTTGGACGATGACCACACTTCTGTTCAGCGGGTGGAAAAGCAAGTGCATTGTAAAGCTCCCCAGGGGATCATCCCCGAGCAAACCCTCCAAGGGGGCTGTCTGGCTCTTCTCTGACAAATAAGATGCATCTCCGACGCGCTTTTGGTGCGTTAGTCTCTTCCAGGGCTTCCAAAGAAACAGGACCAAGAGATCTGCAGAATCTTGCCATTCGGGTCTCATTTGGTGTTGTAAATGACTCCTCTGAGGAGGCCTCCTTCATTCAGACAAAACATCTGTCGGGAATACCACGGATCTCTGGGAAAAGCATGGTCTCTTGAATCAACAGCCATGATGACAGCTTGTTGAAGATTTACATGGCTTCTGATTTCAGCCTGATAATTCCGTGTTAACATGGTGCGCTGGCGCTATTGGCACTCGGCTTGCTGAGCGTATCTTATGTCATCGGATCATAAGAACTGACCGATGGAGCCTAAAAGATAAGTCCGGCGAAGTAGATTAAGAGTGTCTATGGTGATTCTCAGCAGCGAATGGATTGGAGTGCCAGAGGGATGGGGGGGCCTGATGGGAGGTAGATTATATGACAGGTGCTTTTAAGAGAATTGTATGCAGTCTCCTAGTAACCTCGCCCTGTGCTTGGCTGAGGTTTGGGCTTTCTTCGCAGAGATGAGAAAAGGAGGTCCCCTGTGTGGAATGCCTAGTGAGAAGTGCAGGTCAGAGCAGAGACTTGCAGATAGTTCCGTCCACTGCATGTTTGGGATGGAAATCCATGGAGACCATTCAGAGGAGAAAGACGTCTATTTAAATGCTTCGTATTCCTGGTCTCTTAGAAACCATTAAGGCGTCTCATTTGCAGTTTGTCTAAAATCTTTTGGGATCCGTCGAAGCTTCCAGCTAGTAGCTTCTGTTAAGGCTAATAAATCCCGTATGTTTGTTTTTCTGCCTTTCGGTCTTTTTAAAACTTTGTATTCCAGTATATTATTTATACAGAAATGTGCACAGATCACATTGTACTGTTAGATGAATTTGCCCGACGTGAACACCCTGATATAACCAATACCTGGAACACGTAGAACATTGCCAGAGCCTCAGAGACCTTTCCAGTACAAACCACTATTCTGACTTCTTACATTATAGAGTACGTTGGGCTGGTTTTTTTAAAAAAAAATTATTTAAATGAAATTCTGTATTAATTTTTGTATCGTTATATGAAGTTCTTTATGAGCTTATATAAATGAAATTTTGCGGGACATCTTTTGTATCTAACTTCTTCGCTCATCTGAAGTTTGTGGGATTCAGTCCGCATTGTTGGGCATAACCATAGTTCATTTACCTGAATTGCTATGTTCCATTTTATGAATATACTACGATTTCTGTAGCCAGTTAACTGACAGACCTTTGAGTTGTTTCTAATTCTTTACTATTATAACTAAAGCTGCTATGAATATCTTTTGGTGAACATTAATGCATTTCTCTTGGGTATGTACCTAGGATGGAAAGGTGTGGGCCGTAGGGGGCACATAGGCTTGGGATGAGTCCATACTGTCACAGTTTTTTCTATGTGGTTCTACCACTTTGACCCCTATGCGCAGGGCATGAGAGTCCCACTTCTCCACACCCTGGACACCACTGGCATTTTCAAATTAGCTATTCTGGTAAGTATGAAGTGGTAGCTCACCTTCGTTTTCTAAATTTAATTTAATTTTTATTTATTTAATTTTTGAAGATTTTGTTTGTTTATTTGACAGAGAGAGAGGGAGAGAGAGAGAGGGCGCAAGCAGGGCGAGCAGCAGAGGGAGGGGAGGGAGAAGCAGGCTCTCTGCTGAGCAGGAAGCCTGACACAGAGCTCTGTCCCAAGATTCGGAAACCAGGACCTGAGCCAAAGGCAGACGCTTAACTGACTGAGCCACCCGGGTGCCCAGCTCACCTTCATTTTAATTTGCAAACTATTATCTTGTCTTTCAACTATCAAACACGTTTTGGACTCCTTTCTTTGTACGGGGTTACGTTAGCAGATATCTGCACACATAGTCCTCGTCGCACAGACATTACCGGGCTCAGAGGCTTTATCTGACTTCTTACGATCATACTTTGGGTCCCAGTTTGGCCAGGACATGGGACTTTCAAATGCCCAAACCGGGTAAGTCCCAGAAAACTGGGATGGTTGATTATCCTACAGCTAAACAACGCCGCAGCAAATATGCAGAGATTCCCTCACTTCGGGTTTTCTTCACTATCCATTATGCCATCACTACTCAAAATGAGGTGCTTGGACCAGCAGAATCAGCCCCGCTTGGGAGCCAGTAAGAGATGCAGTGTCTGAGACCCCGCTACGGACTTTCCGATTTAGCATCGGTGTTCCAGAAAGATCTCCAGGTGCTGTGTTTGTGCTCTCACAGTCTGAAAAGCATCACCCTGTGCCAATGGTTCCCAAACTTGATTGTACTTGGGAGTCCTCTGGGGAGCTTTACTGTTCCTGTGGCCTGGATCTCAGCTCTAGATTCATTTAGCTGGTCTGGGATGTGGCCTGGACAATGGGATTTTTTTGGAAGTCTCCTGGGTTATTCTAACGTACAGCCAAGTTTAAGAACCAACACTCTCCTATATACCATGCAGCCTTGGATAGTATCCCGTTATGGTAGTCTTCTCACGATTTCATAGGCAAGACTGCGATCGCCTTTATTTGCATAGTTTCAAGAGTTTAAAGATTTAGGTCATCGTCTCTTTAGACAACTTCCTCCCCGACTGAAGCATCCAGCACTGGTCTTTGCTTTCCCTTCATCTTTTTGCCCTTGAGTGGAAACACTACCACTACCTTACAATTCTGAGTGGATCTTAGAGTCTAAGGAGAAAAAAATAAAAGGATTCAGAGCTCAGCCACACAGACATTCCCCAACACCCACATACTTGACAGCAGGGATGAAACACCCAGATTACGGACCATGTCTTCTTTTCATCCCAAGGATCTGAGCTCACATAGCTGAGACCCAATTAAAAGCTAGTCTGGGCTAACAGCCAGTGGGCCACAGTGGCTCAGGGGGGCACTAGCTCCGAGAGCTGGCAAGCCTTTGCTTTCCAGACCCCGATTATGCCTTCCTGGTTCAGCTTCCAGCACATGCCCTGGTTTCCGTGTAAGATGATAAGGCCTCTGTGTTCTTTCACGTGCGGACTACAGAACTTCTGGTTACTTCGATGAAGAAATCAGGTCCTAGTGATGGCAAAATATTTACACACTGATTTACACTTGTCCATGAAATTAGGGATAAGGAACATTTCCATCGAGAGAGGGGGAGAAACAGAAAGTTCAGAGCTACAGTGGCATTTCAGGGGTGTTTATTTAGGTAGAAGAGGTTTTTCCATCACCTTCCGCCCTTCCTTTTCTTTTCTCCAGGAAGATTTTGGGGAATCCTTAAGTGTGTAGTACAAAAACACCCAATATTGTGTTATCCTGTTGGGGTGTGTGTGTGTGTGTGTGTGTGCGTGTGTGTGTGTGTGGAGGGGGAGAATCAGATAGGACAACAGTTGTCTAAAATGTAGAATCACATAGCTCATCTCAAGACACTTTTTCTTATACCTGCAAGTTTTTCAGTCTGTGTCACATTATAACATCCTGCAATTATACAAAGGGATTCCCAATTTGACTTGTTATTTGCCAATATCTGCAAAGGCTGGTGTGTTCTGTTTCAAAGTAACATTGTTTTGGAACAAACGCTCTACTGTTTACATTTTACAACATGCAATTTTTTTTTTTAAGATTTTATTAATTCGAGAGAGAGAGGGAGAGAGCGTGCACACACAAGTTGGGGGAGGGACAGAGAGAGAGGGAGAGAGAGAGAGACAGACTCTGAAGCAGACTCCACACTGAGCGCAGAGCCCCACTCAGGGCTCGATACCACCACCATGAGATCATGACCGGAGCCAAAACCAAGACCCAGACCCTTAACCTACTGAGCCACCCAGGCGCCCCTACAACGTGTAATATTTTAAAAAGACTTACAAATGCTGAGACAGATATTCAGGGAAGCAACTCCTGGGCTCCGGTAGGAGACATTATAGTTAGGCATCGTTATAATAATTTACTATTTGTTGACATTGACTGAACATGTACTATGATCCAAGATGGTCCTAAGTACTTCATACATATTAGCATATTTATTTCCAAAGCCCATCGGGATAACTGTGTTGTTATTCACCTTTTACAAATTAAAAACTGAGGCGTGCACTTGATAAGGAGTGGAACCAGGATTCCATTCTAGGTTGTCTGCTGTCAGAGCTTCTGACTTTTTAGTGTTGGCCCTGGTAGCCCTGTGTCCTGGGGATCCCTTCAGTCCCCGGCAAACCTGGTCCATTGGTCGTCCTCCCTGTAACACTCACAACTGTACTTGACTTCCTCCTGTATACAACTTCTTAGACTTAGGACATTCATATTCTTGCAATCCCAACACCGCCATCCAATCCAATGAGCATTTTCAACCACCAACTGCGATCAAAAACCTCTTTGCCAGGTGCAGTAGGGATCCAGAACTAAATAAAGACGTAAACCCTACTTTTAGGCCACTTGTAAGTAACCTAAAGGGAAGAAAACACATGGTATTTCATCAAGATGTCATGCATTATCTTCAGCATTGTACCTGTACGAACATCAGGTTTCGGTGTTCATGTGTGTGTAACACAGATATTGATTTTCACTTGGCAGCACAATTATTTACCACGACAGTCCAACATCTTTGTGAGAACAGTGTGGGGCTGGGTGCTTGGAGCTGCTCATCCATGCAAAGAATTCTTGTCAAATATTTTAATGAGAAGAAAAACACGGCAGTCGTGATGAAAACCCAAGGTGACCTTGGGCTGAACAACACATGGCCAATCACCTACTGGTTTTTAAAGGTCTTTTTGATGATGGTGATGATGATGGCTTGTTTACAGAGTTACTCTCTAGATGAGGGACAGGAAGAGAAGCAGACTGGGAGACCGCCTTACAGAAAGCATCTTTGTCTCAACATTAAACACTCGTTCTAGCAAACATCGGAAACCAGCATCTAAAGTCTTTCTCCTTGGAAGAAATTCCCCTTGGCTATATGGAAGTGAGAAGCAGCACTGGCCTTACAACACGCTCTCCTCACTCCATGGCAGGGTGCACACCGAGCTTTGGCCAGCCCGCGTCCCCACGCAAGACTTTGTGTCGTGGATGCACGAAGAGGAGGGCACAGTTAGGAATTTCCTTGCATAGCAGTAGGCTTCAGAATCCACGGGGGCCTCCACGGGTCTCATAAAGGGTGGTGGAGATGTCTTGCCCATTGTCTGGATTTCTGAATCTTCCTCCAGCCTGACGCTCTTGGTCTCTCCTCCAGCGAGGACTGATGTTCAGCGGGTCTGCATTAGTGAGCCCGTGCCAGTGGCGAAAATGCTAAAATGCTTTGGTTCCTTGGTGAGCCTGCAGCTCCCCAGCTGCATCCGTGTGCTGGTACTGCTGTGGCCGAGTGAGTCCTCTTCTTTGGGACCTGCTCAGGTCCCTCCCCGTCATCCAGAAACCTCAGGGTTAACTCTCAGAACAGCAGGAGATTACCAGGAACCTGCTTGAGCTCCCTTCTGATTGGACAGTGCCAAGTCCTGTGAGTTACTGTTTTGAATATCAATCCTAGGCCCTCTGATAAACTTTGAATAAATTCCCCTTTTTGACTTAAGCTAATAGAGTCCATTTCTGTGTTTGCAACCCAAAGCCCTGACTGATACCTGCACTTATATACATTTAATTTTATGCAGGCTGTATTTAAGGGAAGAAAATTTATTTCTAGGTATGGAAATATGAGTTACAGAAGTGTACCTGCTGTGAGGGAATTATGTGAAAGTACTCTATCTTGACATGAAAATATTAAGAAATGAAATGAACTTGGTAAGAAACTAACATGGCTTTAATGTTTACGGTATGCAAAGGTCTTCCTTCCTTACCGTATCTCATTACAGAGCACTTTGCCGTACCCTGTACATTTGAGATACAGGTTAAGGCATGACATGTTTTGTATTATCTCAGTTTAGAGGGAGGAGTGACTAATCACACAACTGTGATAGAGCAGAGCTGGGGTAACCAGCTGGGTGTCCTGATCTCAAATCCTGCCCTGTTTCCTTTCTATTTTGTTGCTTCTCCAGGTGGGCTGTTCACCATGGTTGAAAAATACAGAAGTCCCCTATGTGCCAATATCAGAAATTCTACTACTTTTCTTCCCTCTTTGGATTAAGGTATAGTCTCTAGAACATCGTTTTCAAACGACGTTTAAGCCACATTAATCCAGAATACTTTATCAGAGATTATTTTTTAAAAATTAGCTAGTGCTTACCTGGGAAAGCAGAGCATTGAGGGAATGAATGGGAGCTTCAGAAGGGCCACAGGATCTTTGTACTTGCTATTTCCTCTGTCTGACAACCAGAAATAGTTCATAAGCTCTGATGAAGTCAATATAATCTTATTGCTTTAATTTTTTCTTTCTCCACCCCTCCCTCTACTGGCTTCCTAAATTGGTGGAAGGAAGTGGAATAAGGATCAGGGGAAAATGTCAGAGAGAGAGAGTATAGGTTGAAAAGTCTCCCTTGGTGATTTGGATATAAAACACTTTCCTTCTTTTCCAACAGAGAAACTCTTTAGTCAACAGAACATTCTTGCAGAAATTTTTGGTCAATGACTAAAAATTCATTTCCTGGGATGGACTGAACTGGAGCATAATTACAGAAATTAGCTTCATTTAATCAAGGTAGAGTGGGTGGGTGGGAGGTTGATTGGGGAGCAAATCACCTAACTTGAAACAAACCAGATTAAGACCTTTAGAGTTTCTAAACCTTGAAAATATTATGGTGCTCCCCCGACTTACCGTATAGAGTTCAAAAACATATAAAGCCATAAAATATAAAGCTTATACAAAACATATATGCTTATATAAAAATAGCTTATTGGAAAAATATCTTAATGCAAAATTCTGGCTAAGCTCATCAAAACATAAATTTTTGTGGTGTCCCTCTTTTATCTTGTGCCATAAACACACGCTTTGTTGGTTTCTCGAGCAATCTCGCACTTACCAGGAGTCAAAACCTTGTGTCCTAGACATTTATGAACAGTGTGGTCCTGAGTTAGCCTCAGCTCTTCAGATACAGGATTCATGATGTCTACTTGCCTCCCACCATGAGATATGACCATGACAATGCTTGCTAAATAATAAAGGGCTGCACAATGTAGGTTGTTATTAATTCTGAGTGATTAGTGAGCGATAGATTGCGAAGGGATACACAGTGCTCCCCAAAGTCTGAAAGTGTCAATGACCCCAAAAACATGTTGCTCCATGTTATGCTTTTGGAGCAGTAAGGTAGGAAAAACTGCAAGAGATTTTTGTGATGTTTTGAAAAGGGATCACTTGCAGCCTTAACATGTGTTGATGAGATTAAGAAAAAGGCATTTTCAGACTCAAGGAATATATATCTCATGAATCCACAGTCAGAAGTTATTAGATGAACCCACCAAAAGATAGGGACATAGCTCCAGGAATCAGAGATCCAACCCAACAAAATAGTAAAGGGATTCCTGGGATGATGTTGAAGAAAGATACCAGGAAGTCAATCTAGAGGACAGTCAGGAGAATGGGGTGGTGCTAGAGTCCAAAAGGGATGTCTCCTAGAAGAATCCCAAACTGACCAAATAGCAGAAGTCTTTTTAAATGGTGAGAGAAGAGTTTTGATAGAGAACCTACAAATGAATTACTGAGAGGTAGCTAGAAAACAAGGCTATTACCAACTCCAGGGAAAACAAAAAGTTCTACAAGAAGGAAATGTAATCATAATCAATGGCTCAGCTGAGGGCAATATTGATATGAACATAACAAGGTAAAGGCTGAATATTGAACCAAACCAAATTGTAACCTAATTGTATTGGGAGGAAGGTGACAGGAAGTGAGCCTGTGTGTTGCCAGACATGTGTGTTGGGGGCAGGGGTGAGAAACACATTAAGACCCAGAACACCTCATATTCTACTGTAGGAAGCTAACAGACTATACCTAGATTTAAAACTAAAGAAAAGTCATACAAACATGTTATTTAGAAACAAGGAAATAGTTTCCAAACATATATCAGAAAGAACTGAAAGTTGCTTCCAGACAGCAGGATTGGGGTGAGTGAATAGGGAACTGGGAAGGCAAGGGGAGCCTTACTGAATTCTTTTAGAGCCAGGAACATGTATAACTTCGGGGAAAGTTTCTTTTTTTTTTTTTTTTTTTTAAAGATCTTATTTATTTATTTGACAGAGATAGAGACAGCCAGCGAGAGAGGGAACACAAGCAGGGGGAGTGGGAGAGGAAGAAGCAGGCTCATAGCGGAGGAGCCTGATGTGGGGCTCGATCCCACAACGCTGGGATCACGCCCTGAGCCAAAGGCAGACGCTTAACCGCTGTGCCACCCAGGCGCCCCTCGGGGAAAGTTTCTAATTCAAAAAGAGACAGGAGAATTCAGGCTAGGATGACAATACACAGGACAGAGGTCTGCACTCTTCAGCCACAAACAAGGAGTTAAAGCAGGAAGTGCAGCAGCCGGATTAAGAGCCGCCAGCTCTCTATCTTGACTCTGTCTTTGCCTGGGAATTAATAGGTTACAATGAACATCTCTACCTGGGAAAGGCCTGGCTGGCACACAGGGTCGGCCTGCCACAAACACTGACAACGGCAATAATGAAGCTGCCAATCCCAGGGGCACGCCGGGGACGCATCTGCTACAGGCTGGTCTTGCAAGCTGTCAGCTTTCTTAAATGCACATTGCCAGGCCAGGGGAAGATGTCACCTGCTCTCCCTGGTGTACCCTCACTGGTGACTGTACCTGCTCATTTCCATAAATTAGGTCCCAGTATGTCCAAATATGGGGGGGGGGTTGTTATAAAGATGGTGCCGCTTTGGCTTATAGCAAAATTCTCAGAGAGCAGACAAAAGTAGTTTGGAAATGGATTCCTAATTTGGGATCTAGGGAGGGAGGTCTTGGTGGGTTCTTTGACCCCCCTGAAAATGTATGCAAACTTGCATATTTATGCAGATGTGCATTTATTTTGTGAAGGTCCAATACTTAGCTGTGCAAAGGGCTGGGGTTTGTGACCCAAAGCACCAGACTGTAAGCATCAGATACCCGGCCAGGATAGAGTGATGTCTCCATCTTAGGGCATCTCACCTATTAGGGACTGTAAAGAAAGGACAAGCATTGTTGGGGCTCACAGGCTTCTAGATAGTTCCCAGCACCTTTATTTCAGGTTTCTGCATCTTGCAAGAGTCAACCCATGCAGCAACTACATTGGGAGGCAGAGATGTCAGCCTAATGCAGCAGGAAAGGCGCAAGGCATCATGGAGAGCTCGTCGACGCTTCACTCTTGAACAGGACCCTGGGATTTAGGACCCCAAACCCACCCCCACTACTGTATTGCCTGGTGACCCACCAACAGCCTGGGAAGGAGGCAGAGTCTCAGAACCCATTTAAGGGGCTAGAGGTGGAAGCTGAGATTCATCAAAGGAGACTGGACAGGACACAATACAGGTATTTGTAGCGAAGACCTCACGACCAGGGACACACAGAAGTGGTGAAAGTCACTGTTGGCAGAGGCATCCAGACTTGGGTCCCGTTTGTGTCGTGTTAACAGACTGATTTGGGGCAAGTGGTTTCACATCTGCAAACCTCCACTTGCTCCTCTGTGAAATGGGAGTCCTTTTACTCATGTCTTCAGATTTTCCCAAGGACTATATAACGATATCAAAGCATGTGATGCCGGGGAAATGGCTAGCATTCAACAGATAGCAGTTAGTATCATTATGTTATAAAAAATATATAAATAAACATCCTGGAATGTCACCTTTTAAGGAGAAAATAATTTAACTTTGCGTCTTTCATTCCAACAATAAGATTCCTCCATAACTCACGATTACCTTCCATTTCTTTAGCTCAGTCGTTCCCAGCTGGGAGGGAGCTTTGTCCCCCCTCCCATCCCCCCCCCCGCCCCCCTCCCCGCCCCGGGGACGTCGCAATGTCTGGAGGCATTTTTGGTAGCCACAACTGGGGGGATGTTACTGGCATCTAGCGGGTGGAGACCAGAGAGGCTGTTAAGCATCTATAAAGCACAGGGCAGCCCCCACAACGAAGGAGTATTTTGCCAATGGTGCTGAGGTCGAGAAAGCCTGTTCTAGCAATAAATATGAAACTTCAATGGGAAAAATAGACTCTAAGGACCCTACTGAGGGGACCCATTAATTCTTGGAAGAGATGGTGGCTTGATTTTAAGAACAGCGTTCCCAGCTGCTTGGCGTGTCATTTCTACTCTGACAGTCAGCGAGAATGAAAGTCAGCGTTACCGCGTGGCCGGCCACAGGGTGAGGCAGCCCGGCGCTGGGGGGTGGGGTACCCCAGCAGAAGGGCAAAGCTATTGTCCAGGACCTTTGTAGAAACAACAAAGCTCTATGAGTCTCCATTGTGTTCTGAATTGAAACTTGCAGTAGGAAATTGATTTCCAAAGGTAAATTAAGGCTTAAGATATGTTCAAAGCACCGGGGAGCAATTTTGCAAGTGTAACTTTTTAACACCCCCAGAACCTCTCAGAGACACCGTTCTAAAATTAGGCTTGCTCTCTGATTGAGTTTGTTGACCCCCGTCTTCAACGACGGTTTTCATGCCATGGATTTGGAACTTTTGACCCTCCTCGCAACTATTACCAACTTGAAAACCACTGGACAGAGACAAAAATTTCAGATGATCATTTACGTAATGACACCCTGCCTTGTTTCTGATTGGGTTTTCAAAGATGGAAAGGCTAGGGGCGCCTGGGTGGCACAGCGGTTAAGCATCTGCCTTTGGCTCAGGGCGTGATCCCGGTGTTATCGGATCGAGCCCCACATCAGGCTCCTCTCCTGGGAGCCTGCTTCTTCCTCTCCCACTTCCCCTGCTTGTGTCCCCTCTCTCGCTGGCTGTCATTCTCTCTCTGCCAAATACATAAATAAAATCTTAAAAAAAAAAAAAAAAAAGACGGAAAGGCTACAGTATAAGCATAATACCATCCCCCACACATCCCTTTCTCTTCTGTGATAAATCCATATCCAGATATGTTGACATGAAGACACACGATATCAGAGAAAGGACACCCAGAGTGACAGGAGGACTCCAATGGTTGAATGGTGGGTTTTTGTCCCAGCTCCCAGAGCCCGGCATCCTCCACACCTCTCATCAGTCTTTTGTGTGAAAGTCTTTGCTAAGAGTCAAGTCTCAACTGATAAGGCCTCGGAGACATAATCATTTTCCATTGACAGCACCTTGCAACCAATTCACAAACATTTTCATATTAATATTGAGCAATTTCCCTACATTCTAATCCATCAAAGTAGGCTATTAATCCTTCCTGTACCATTCTCTATTCAAATGCTAACAATTTTCTTCTCACGAGCTAAAACATTTGTCCGACAGCCCCTCACACAAAGACCCTGCATTGTTAGCGATGATGGATCAGAGTGTTAATATGAAGGATGCAATGTAAATTATATCATTGATATCGTACATATGTAGAGGCGGAAAATCTTTTTAAGAGATCATTTGTATGCTAAAGATAATGAAAGTGATCCCATGGTACAGCAACCTTAATTTTCCTTCCTACGAGGAAAGAAGAAAAGGTTCTTTATGGTAGAGAATATGGAAATCCATCATGATTTACAATGGCACAAATGCCATCGTTTACTTTCTGGAAAAAAAAAAAATACACCCGTCTCTTTTAAAGAACTTATTGAAATAACCGGAGAAACCAAGTTAAAATATCTCTTAAGAATCGCATACCCCACGGTTACCCGGAGAACAATGTGGATAGCAGAGCTCAGTTTGAGTCGAAAAATAGATCAATGTCTCCATTGCGGGTTGGGAGTGGTCAGACGATTTATATTAATTATGAAATTTATTGAATGGTATAGAAACTTGAAGGTGAATACGTTTAGGGCCCCCAGAAGGAGAGATGTGAATGGGTTAAGAACTAGGATGTAATTTGGTTCACATAACGAGCGGTGTTTGTAATCACACCTGGGCTCCGCATCATTGTAAACTCCTGGGGGCAAGAACTGACCATCTATTTGGGGTCCTATTCTCCCAGAATACCTAGCAAGTCAGAGGTCTGAAGTAGCAGTGAAGTAATCATTGTGTGTGTTCGCTTATATTTATTTATTTTCCACCTCAGAGTTTGCTGGTCTCCGGGGTTTTCCTTCTGTATTAAATGGCTCCTTGAAGGCAGATATCCAGAATTCATCCTTGATATCTTTCTCTTCCTCACCAGCCCCCACCTCCATCCAGTCTTATTAAGACTTGTCAATTCTTCCTGAAAAAACTCTCCTTTCCCTATCTGTCTCTCCATTAGCCACTTCCGGCACCTTCATCTGAGACACCGCCATCTTTCATGTGGACGGCAGCTGATCTGGTCTCTCTAACACGCTTCATGCCTTCTTCACAGTGTAACCCAGGGGATCTTGAAATGCAAATTTGATCATGTCACTTCACTGCTTAAAAGAAAAAAAAAAAGAGTAAATGAAAAATAAAACAAAATCAATGGTTTCTCTTTGTTCTCAGGATCATGTTCCAATGTCTTCCTGTGGGCTGGCAAGACTTTGCTAAACTGGCTCCTGCCTATCTATGCGACCCCAGCTCCTGCCACTTAAGTTAGAGAGTTCCTCCCATTGGCCAATGCCTTCCCTTCCTCCAAGCGTCCTTGCATATGCTCTTCCTTGCCTTGCTTGCCTGGAAAACTTTTTCTCATGCTCTGTTCCTGGTTAAGTTCTATACCTATCCTTCAGGCGTCAGCTAGAACTCCATCTCTTAAGGAAACCTTCTCTGATGACTCCTCCTTGTACTACTCTCTACCCCACCTACAATCTAAATCAAATCTCCAGGTACATCCTTCACTTTCCCTTCAGAGCACTGACCAAGAGTTAGAATAATTCATGCATGTGTGATTATTTGCCTAACATTTGTCTCCCACTAGGACTGAGCACTCCGAAAGAGGAAGGATAGGGTTGATTCTGTTCATTCTTGTATCCCCTTCGCCTCACCCAGTACTTGGCACATCAACCACTCAATAAATACACAGTCGAGAACATGTGAGTGAATCAACTTCTCTGCACAGAGCATTTTACTAGGAGCTTGGGGAATAAATACAAGTCGAAGACACAGTATCAAGAAATTACCATGTGTAACCTGAACATCATTTGCAAAAATGACAGCAGAAAATCCGAATGCTCTAATCTACTTGGAAATGATCTCCCCCATCTTTGTATGCATTTGGTTTCTTTTGGGATTTACATAGTTTTGCATCTGAAAAGATACTTGGTGTCTCTCCTCTCCGCTGAACTCCATTAAACCTCATTATTGCTTTTCGAAGATTAAGACGTGGCCCCAAGGAATTAGTGACTGAGGACCCCTGTTCTCAAGCAGCTCTTGTGATAGGTGGGTCTCCCCCGCCCAGAGAGTAACATCCATGGAGTTAAAACTGCTTCTGGCCAGGAACCAGAATGTACCATGGGAGGAAATATAGGCCGTGTGTATAGCAACATGACAACACCAATGCCTAATACTCAGGCAAGAGAGAAAAGAGGGGGAAGGAGTAGAAGGGAGAGAAGGGAAGAGAAGACCAGAGAAGGAGTGATCCAAGAGGGGTTTGAATGGAACCTTGTCTGTAGGCATGCGCAGATAAGAGGTTATGGCTCAGAGCATTTTTCTCTCTGCTAGCTTCCCGAAACCCTCTGTGATAGGTATCCAGGACAGGAAAGGACCCTGATACAGAGCAGAATGAGCCCTGGGAGACTACCAGGGGGGCTACAACCCTCTAGGACCTGAGCAATCCTCATGGGCCAAATTCCTCCATCACGAAGACTGCCTGGTCCTCCGTGAGCACAGCCCTGGGCATCAAGCATCCTGCAAACCTCTCTACACCTGGCCTGCATGTCCTCCAATGCTACATCCTTATGATGACGACAAGGATCGGCTTGGCACCACTAAAGTCTCCATTCGCCTGCACGGAGCGCTCAGAGACAATGATAGGAAGGCTCACTCTTCTTTTTACTTAAGGAAAAGACCCGTCTGTTTACAACGTACACGTCATCCCACTCCCTGCTGAAGATTTGCAGTGGTCAGCAAGCAGTCGTTTTAAACAAGATCTAGGAAATCTGGTATATCAGGTTTTCAGAATATCACCTTCTGCTTTGGCTCATTGACTTAATCTCTTTTTTCTTTTCCTTTTTTTTTTAAAGATTTTATTTATTTATTCGACAGAGATAGAGACAGCCAGCGAGAGAGGGAACACAAGCAGGGGGAGTGGGAGAGGAAGAAGCAGGCTCATAGCAGAAGAGCCTGATGTGGGGCTCGATCCCAGAACGCCGGGATCACACCCTGAGCCGAAGGCAGACGCTTAACCGCTGTGCCACCCAGGCGCCCCTGATCTCTTTTTTCTTAAACCAAGCGACTCTCCAAGAGATGGCTACAGAGTCACACGACAACATGTGGCTTTTATGTCCTCTTTCCTGCCGAGAATCTGAAACGTCCCATGTTGGAAGTTAAAATAATCCAGGCAGTCGGAATCCTCAGCTGCTCAAGTCGTGGTGAAATGAGGGACGACGGGAAGTTTCTTGCACCTGCTGGTCCGCTACACGGGCTGAACTTGGTGAAGAACTGGAGAGGTTGGGGGCAAGATATGAACCTGGCAGCGTTTATAATAACCAGACACTGAAAACAGCCTGAATGCCCACAGCTAGGGGGGAGGTTATGCACAGGATGGTGTAGCCCTGTGGGGGAACAGAATGACGCTATTAGCCAAAGCTTGGGGAAATGCCTATGGCATAATGCTATGAAAATTGCTGAAGACCAGCTTATCTACATGGCATCGTCTCAACTATGTAAAAATGCATAGGAAAAAAAAAAACCTGAATATTTTCACTGGGAGGTAAGATCATGGACATTTCCCCCTTGACTTATTTTATATTTTTGTAGTTGCCGACTTTTCTATGAGGGAAATGCATTGCTTTAATACATAGAAAGGCATTTTCTATCTACCTATTTCTATCTATCTATCTTTGGTCTTCTTTAAGGCAAGAGAATTGATTTCCAGAAGACACCCTCCATTGATTTAGATCCTACAAGATTGAACATTAGCCCCAGGCTTAGCTTCCCCCTGCTCACCCCATCTCTCTGCAGACCTGGGTCCAAAAGACAGGTGTTCCGATCATTCTACCTCCTCTCCCGAAGGGGCCAAAGAATCGTCCTGAGAAAGCCAGCTTTTCTCCATCACCGGTGGCCACTATGCCTAGCGGGATCCAGGCCAGTTTAAACAGAACGAGAGAGATGATCAGACCTTCAGAAGAGCCAGAGAGCCATTTTGGAAGTGGACGTAAGAGGACAGAACACCGACGCTTTCTCCCGGAGCATGTAGCCGGGGCCGCACGCCACCCCGCCTCGCGCCGCCTGGGAGCACATCCTCCAGCCAGCTCCGCGCTTCTTAACCGTGCTCCCGTTCACGCAACCAGATGGTTGCTCAGGGCCTTTCTGCTCCTGGTGCTGAAAGCCAGTGGGTAGATAATTATTCAAGGTCAGATTTTTAGAGCTGGATGCCAGGGGAAAAAAAAAATAAGGCAAACATTAAGGGTTAGCCAATACTTTGCCAACGCTTGTTTAAGGATTTCCTAATTACTCTAAGTGGTTCCTCCAGCTCTTACACTTAAAAGGCTGCTGTTTTGTGTGATGTCATCTTTTGCCCATTATCTCTCAGCAGTCAATTTGCAGTGTTCGGAAAGGCAGCAAGAAAATATTTGCAAACATCAACATTCTCAAGTCTTAAAAGATAATCCCCCTTTCAACTCCCTGTGAGCATATCAGCGGCACAGTTCGGTTTTCAGATTCCTCTAAATGGTAACACCACCAGCTGGATTGTACAGAAAACCTTTCTTCTGAAGAACTCAAAGAAATTTCTGAGTGGGATCACATCAATCACCGAGCAAGTCCTCAGAGGACTGGCCAGGCAGGTAGTTAGAGGGTAATTAGAAATGCAAATTGATAAGCCCCTTGAAAATAGCTCCCAGAGGCAGCTCCCACCTGAGGAAACCTGGTGTAAGATTTTGGTGTAAGGAGAGCTGGTGCCAAGGGGTTCCGACCTGCTGGACAGTGCACTGCTTCTTTAATTCTTCATAATTACAATGTTTTCGTGAGCATCTCCATGTTCCCCGGGGAAACTGAGGCAGACAGCCGTTCAGCGACTTATGCAAGGCCATGCAGCTTAAGGGACAGCCCCCGACCGAGCCAGGTGTGTCTGGCTTTTAAAGTTCCACCTCTGACCTAACACGTGGCTGCACAATCTGCTTTCCCTCCGAGGAACGGAGATTAGGGGGTTTTCACAAGCGCTGTGCAAAGAACCCTTCCTCTGCAGGTGGAACTCTTGCTAGAGTAGAATGCTTGCCAGACTGGTTTTAAATCTCAGGCGTTCCATATATTAGCTGGGTGACCCTGGCCAAGTTACTTACCTTCCCTGAGCTTCTGTTTCTTTGTTTGTATAATGGAAACCACAGCGGTTCTTATCTTGGTTTGTTGCGGACATTAAGCGAGATAATGCATGTTAGATACCTACCAGGGTGCGTGGACACAGTAAGTGCTCAATAAATGCTTGCATATTATTATTATTAGGATGTACAATCTATATATTAGTTAACTCATATATTAATTATTATATCTTATTTATATACAAGTATAAAGAAATAGGGTTATTATTACTATTTCTAGTAGTATATATCCTATACGGTCATATAATACAAATATTTAGTATTATATCTTATATGAGTATAATAAACAAACAGGATTATTACTATTACCATTATTATTAGTGTATGTATTCTATATATGAGTATAATACATACATTTATTGTTATTATTTACATATGAATCTAATAAATGAACAGGATTATTACTATTACTATAATTAGTATATGTATCCTATATATTAGTATAATGCACATATTGATTATTATCTTATTTATGCATGAATATCATGAACAGGATTATTAGCATTACTATTATGATGAGTATACCTATTCTATTTATTAGTATAATACATATATTTTTATTATATATTATTTACGTGAGTATAATAAATGAACAGGATTGTTATTATCACTATTCGTAGTAGTATATATGTCCCATATATTAGTTGACACATATATTTATTATATATTATTTACATACAAGTATAACAAACAAAATTATTATTACTATTCTTCTTTTTAGGATGATATTGTCCCTGAACTCCCATCATGCTCTCAGAGGGCTCCGCCTGATTCATCCCCAAACTGACAATTTGTGCAAAGTTTTGGGGGGGAAACTCCATCCTTGGGATCTGCTCACCTGAGCCTTCAGCTCCTCGAAGGTGGGAGAGAAACAGTCCCACACCGCTCTGCCTTGAGCCTGGCTCTCCCTCTACAGTCGCTGGGCAAGTATTTACAAAGCCGACCCTCGATCCCCTTCCAAAGCAAGGAACTGCAGTTAATTTCATATACCAGGAGAGAGCCCGCTGCTCAACATCAGTATCCTAATTTATGAAGAGTGAAATAAACTCTAGACGTGGCCAGCTGGTTCAGGTGGGGGGATAATAGAATAGCAAGCAACACCCCGCCAAAGAACTCAAATTGTATAAAATAAAATTCAGCCATATTTAAAAGTAATTTGGCTCATTTGAAGCTTCTAGACATTCCAAAACTCAGTAATAACTAAAGCACACAGCGTAATGAATAAAATGAAAATGTGACCCGGGATCTCACCATTTATTTAGAACCGAGAAACTGAAAATTGCTCTCTCTAACCGATAGGCCTAAAGTTATTACTTCATTCACTTAAGCATTTTACATAAGGCAATTCTCTGATGATAAATCACATTGAAATTGATTTCAGTTTAAAAATGAGAAAAAAAATCCGCATTAACATGTGGAAGCTTAAAGATCTGTAGATCTGAATTAGTGGGGTGCTCATGCTAAGAATGGATGACAAATTGAAAAATAAGCATGTACTCACTTTTAGAAAATAAATCTGCTCCTCAGAACCACCCATTATGCAAGGAAAAATAAACTGCCTCTCATTTCATTAGGAAAACTCATTTGCATCAACATTTATACTTACATATGTAATAATGCATGGTCCCAGCCTGAATACAAGGTGGTAATTCAGTCAAAAAGCTCCGTTGATATGCTATCATAAACAGCAAAAATGGAAACAGAGCCTTGGGAATAAATCACCCTCTTACTATTCAGCTGGGACCATACTGGGCTATTTTACACTACATGCATTGGTGCAGTATTTCACAAATATAAAAAACTGTATTTTCCTTTTATTTACTGACATGCGGTTGTTGAACTGGCAGCTTGTGAAACTCCAGCAGGTGCACGGAGGGATCCCAGTGGTGGAATCAGACGGCAAGCAATGACAATAAGGCAATTACGATTTTTTTAATTAAAATCATTTTCATCAAAATTTTGAAAAAAAATAAAAGACACTTGAAATTTTAATCCAGGGCATCAGGCGTGTACGCACGTCTCCACTTGGAGGGAAGGAACCCTAGTGAAAATTAGCAGCATTTTCAAAGCAGCAGTTATTTTCAGTTGCTAATTAGACATCTTCTCTTGGCTGATCATATAATTTAGAGAATGGCTAAGTGGCATTTTACAAGGCTTTACAAGGTTATTTCTTAGACAGTGTTGAGTAATCTCGGCGGCGCACTTCATGCTGTTGCTCTGCCTGGAATGTTCCTCGGCCTAATTCTCCTGCGGCTGGCGCCTTGTCATCCTGGTTTGACTGCATTTTCTCAGAGAGGCTTCCCTGATTTCCTCCCAGTCATTGACCACGCTCGTCATTCTCTTACATCATCCTGGGAGTTTTCTACATTTGTTATAGAAATGTTTAAGCATAGTTAAAAGTAAAGAGAATAATAGAACGTGTCTCGGCGTCAGCATCACTGACACTTGGTCCACGCTTCCTTCTCCTCCTCTGCCCCCTGGCCACCCCCTCTTCCTGCCCCGTCACTTCAAAGCACACGCAGAGCATCATGTCCTTCCATTTGGAAGTATTTTGGTGTGTTTCCCCCCAATATAAGGACTTTTAAAAATATAATCATAACATCACTATCACATTGAAAAAATTAACACTCATTACAGGCAGTATCATCACATCACCAGGCAAGTGTTCACCTTTACCCGATTGGTTTGAATCGGGATCCAAATGGGGTCTGTTCCCCGTCATTTTCTGCGTCACGTCAGATTCTTTTAACCTTTAGGTTTTTCTTCCATCTCTCTCTTTTTCACTTGCAGTTTTTTGGGGGAGGATACGGTTGTGTCAAAGAAGCTAGGCCAGTGGCGTCTGGGTGGCTCAGTCCGTTAAGCACCTGCCTTCAGCTCAGGTCATGGGTCCTGGGATCGAGCCCCATGTCAGGCTCCACACTTATCAGGGAGTCCGCTTCTCCCTCTGCCCCTCCCTCTGCTAGTTCTCTGTCTCTAAAATAAATAAATGAAATTTTTTTTTTTTTAAAGAAGCTAGGTCATTTGTTTTGTAGCGTCTTCCCTAATTTAGATTTGCTGATTGCATCCTATGGGTCACTTGATAAGTCCCACTGTCCCCTGTGTAGCCTGTAAATTGGTAGTTAGGTCTAGAAGCTTGATCAGATTCAAATTCAATGTGTTTTTGCAAGGTCATTTCATTGATAGTGTTGTGTTCTTTCATTAGGAAGTACACAATATCTGTTGTTTCTCTTTCCATGACATTGCTAGTCATTGAGGTTCATTGCCTAGGTCCACTGATTCAGTAAGTCTTGCAAAATAGTGATGTTCCATTCCAACATTCCTTCTTCATTTATTAGCTAGACAATTTCTATAAGGAAAAACTTTTTTTCATCAACTATATGGATATAGGTCATATTGAAAAGGCAAGATAAATGTTTATCAGGTTTTACAAAGATTTCAGCGGTTCCCTAGAATCCCCCAAAGGGACCAACGACTCAGTGATTAATCTATAACTATTATCTAGCATCTATCTATTTAGGACCAAAGTGACCTTATTTATTAATAAATTTATTTAGGTGAACATAGGAGTTTAGTTAAAAAATGTATCAGTTAAATTATAGGGGAAGTGGTACAAAGATATGGCCCAAATTGGGACAGTTGAAAGTAAGTGATGGAAGTTTGGAAAATGTTGCCTTAGAATATTGCCCCCGTTCTCACCAGGGTTGGGTAGGGGATAGGAAGAGCTGGGTTTGACGCATATCAGTCCATCGTAAAAGCCTATCTAACAAAATAATGGGTCCATCAAAGGGGGGAGGTCAGCTTGGAACTTGGGAAGCATTGATATGAGGAGGCAGAATGGGTGAGTTTAGAGGAGATGGCCTGGCCCATCAATTACAGAGTTCAGATGTCCTTACTGGTCCTGCCTGCAAAGGGGACAGAGGCACTGGACTGTTCTCACAGTTTCTTTATCCATTCATCTGGCAAAGGACACTTAGGTTGTTTTTACGTCTTGGCTGTAATGAAAAATGCTGCAATGAGCATGGGGTGGAGATATTTCTGCAAGATAGTGATTTCATGTCCTTAGATAAATACCCAGAAGTGGAATTATTGGATCATACAATAATTCCATTTTTAATTTGGGGGGGGATGTCCATACTGTTTTCCATAGTGGTTGCATCAATTACAACATTTTCACTGAGAGCACACCAGGATCCCCTCTTCTCTACATTCTCCCCAACTCTTGTTATCTCTTGTCTTTTTGATAATGGCATTCTAACAAGTGTGAAGTGATGTCTCATTGTGATTTTGATTTGCATGTCCCTGACTATGAGTGGTATTGGACATCTTTTCATGTACCTGTTGGCCATTTGTATGCCTTTTTGGGGAAAAAAAGTCCATTCAGTTCCTTTGTCCATTTTTTAATCAGATTTTTTTTTTTTGCTATTGAGTTGTATAGGTTCCTTTATTTTCTTAAAGATTTTATTTATTTATTTGAAAGAGAGCACTAGTGGGGGAGGGAGGGCAGAGGGAGAGGGAGAAGCTGACCCCCTCCCACCACCTGAGCAGGGAGCCCTGATGTGGGGCTCAATCCCAGGACCCTGAGATCATGACCCAAGCCCAAGGCAGACGCCCAACCTACTGAGCCACCCAGGCGCCCCCGAGTTGTATGAATTTCTTACATAGTTTCGTTATTAACCTTTTATCAGAGATATGGTTGGCAAATATCTTCTAATATTCTGTGGGCTGCCTTTCCATTTTCTTGATGGTTTTCTTTGCTGTGCAGAAGCTTTTTAGTTGGATGTAGTCCCACTTGGTTATTTTTGCTTGTATTGCTTGTGCTTTTGAAATCATAGCCAAAAAATCATTGCCAAGACCAATGTCAAGGAGGTTTCTCCCTATGTTTTCTTCCCCTGCCCTCTTTGAGGTTAGGCATGGCCACGTGGTTTGCATTGGCCAATGAATGACCCCAGTGAGCCATTTGTCATGTGCTCTCCCCCTGCCATGCAATCTGCAACATTCCAAAGGTGCCTGTACCCTTAGCCCAGGTTCCAGAGTGAGGGTGCTATGGACTGGAGTCCCCTTCACCCTGCGGTGGACATGGAGCATTAGTAAGGAATGAACATGGTGGAGCTAAGCCATTAAGATATGGGAGTGTGTGTTATTGCACTATAACCGAGTCTCTCCTGACTGCTACATGTAGGCACAGGTGGGTGGAGGGCTGGAGGGAAGTATTCTCTGGAAAGATAGAATCTAGCGTAGAGTGTCTCGACCCTGGCACCATTGACATTGGCCGCCATGATCCTTTGCTTTGTAGGACGTTTAGCAGCACCCCGTTAGGTGCCAGTGCCACTCCTTCCCCGAGCTGTGACAATCAAACATGTTTCTAGACATTTATTACATGTCCCCGGTTGGGGGGACCACACTCGCCCCCATTGGAGAAACACTGCTCCAGACAGAACATGGCGAATTAGGCAAATGAGGGTGGGTCAAGGTGGGGCTGGGAGAGCAGGGAATGAAGGAAAATGAGGCAGGAAAAGAAAAGGGAACAACTCATGACAAGTGATTAAGACTGGGGACAGACGTCATCAAATTTGTGCTTTGGAAAGATCGTCCTGGCTGCCCTGGATCAGAAAGATTCCAGGCCTCTTGCCAGTGACCCCTAACCTTGTGATGTGACATGGGCGGATTGCTGCTTACTACACAATTCCTAGTTCGTGTGAGTTAGTGTCCTGGTTGCCAGGAGCCTGGCCCAAACATGGTCTGTCACCACTGGGGTCAAGATGAGCTTCCGGAAGATAAGCAGCACTGGGGTGAGTGCACCCATTTAATAGATGAGGAATCATGAGGCTTGGGCAATAGAAGTAACTTCCCAAGGCAGCCTGTCTAGGAAATCCACCTCGATGATCATAGGCACAAGACTGAGGACTTTCCAGACACAGGGTCCTGCTTGACTCCAGTGAGCAGTGGATATCGACTTGAGATGAGTAGGAGAGAGAACTTTCTGACACCGAGTCGTCCTAAAAGTGGAATTTCTTCACGACCATCCTACATAGGGCTTCTATATGGCAGACACTCTTCAAGAAGCCTTATCAACATTCCCTCACTTAATCCGCATAAAACCCTGTATGAGAACACTATTGTTATCCCCCATTTTATGGATGGAGAAAATGAGGCAGAGAGAGAATTCACAGAATCCATCCAAGCTATAGAGCTGGGATTCAAACATGATTTGTCCCTATGCCGAGCCACGCCGAAGCGCTACCTCTCAGTTGAGACCTTATGACACAGTGGGCCTCCAGCCACCAGAAATTTCAGCCAAGGCTGCTCATTTTACTAATTGAGATAGGACATGTGAAAACGCAAAGTATGGCGCTTACATGTACCGAGTGCCCGATCCCTGGAAACCAGCTTTTCAAGGGGTGCCAGCATGGATGCTGGGAGCCCTGGAAGTCTCTTGAGGCCCCTTGCAACTAGTGTTGCTATCAGCATCCCCCCAAGAGGCATGAGCAGCCCCACGCCCTCTGGGGCTAGTCTCTCCAGGAGAAAGCCAACAGCTTGGACCAGCACCACCGCACAGAAACCCTAGCAGCTTCCTCGGTGGAGCACCTGCCAGGCGCCACGCCCTTCTGAGCCCCTGGCCGGGCATTAACTCATTGGCTCCTCCGACAACCTGGACTCAGGTACTGTTACCACTTGGGGTTTATAGACGAGGAGACAGAAGCTAAAGGAGATCAAGGGACTTGCCCACATGACTTTATTGGAGGAACTGAGATGAGACTCTGTCTTTTTTTTATACAATATGCTGAAGTTACAGACCCCAAGCCTGGTCCTGAAGCTACCACCTAGTTTAGAATTGAAATGACACGGGCCCAGACATTACAGGTTTGAAAAAGTGACTCCTGGGGGAGAAGGTCAGAGACAGTCAAGAAAGGGGTGCTCACCTGTCAAGGATAACCGCGAGGGGCCACCCCGGGCGGGGCTCTGAGCCTGGGTTGTGAGGGCCTCGGCAACGAGGAGGCCCCGTGCTTGGTTTTTAAGGAGCTCAGAATCCAGGCGGGGAGAAAGAAGGCCCGACAAAGGCTCTTGGAAAGAAGAGAGGACGCGGTTGGTACCAACACGGAACGCTGCCCTTCCGCATTTCAGCGGCTTGCTGCACGCCCCCTCTGCGTTCCTTTTAATTCTATCAGCAGCAAGGAACAAAGCCAACTTTACAAGTGGAGTTCCAAGTGGCCTCAATAATTCATAGAGGCCCTGATACCCTGGAGAACAAGGAACGCCCCATTTATTAACTCTCTCTCTTGTAAACGCAGGCCCACATGCCTGTGCTCCCATGTGCCTCGGGACAAGGCGTCAGTAAGCACTCTTGAATCCTGAGGGTCAGGCGGGAGGAGCACAGACCTGAGTCTGGACCCTTCCACTATGCCCCTGTTTGAGCACCTGCTGTGTGCCGTGCCCTGGGATTCGTTTTAAAGCCAGAAGTTTAAACTAAAGGTGTGTCCGAGGTGCCGCGGGAGCCCAGGGAGAAATGACAGAACGTGCCTCCAAGTGGCCTGGTCAGTGGAGGCAGGACTCTGTCCTCTTTACGTTTCGGATCCCGAAGGCCTAGCCGTGTCCTCCACACAGCGTCGGCCAACAATGCTTGTCTCTTGCACAGATGAAGGAAGAGGTACGTGACCTTGGCCAAGGTCAGCTTCTTCCTTGCTAGCACGAGGATCCTGCCACCACGCAGAGGGATGCCTTGCGGAAGGATCTAGTGACTGAAATGCCCAGGAGAGGCTTCCAGGCATGCCAGGCAGGTGGCCCATTTCCTAGGGAAAGAATCTACTTTCTGAAAACATACATGTTCCCCAGCTCTCCTGTGGCCACGAGAGAGTGAGCTTCATGGTGCACTTCTGAGTTTTTATTTGTGCTTTCTGGCTTGCTCCCAGTGAGCGAGCTCCTGGAGCTTCGTCCTCCTCTGACGCCCAGCTAGTAGTCCCACAGAGCGTTTCAGGGTGTCCCCCTCTGCCCCCCCACGCAGCTCAGCCCGTGGGCAGCCCGCTCTCCCTTCCTCCCCTGGCCTCTCCAGCCTGTGCATTAAAAACCTTTCACGGGTCAACCACGAAAAGGCAGCCCTGCCTCAACTGCTGGGTGATTCAGGAAGCTTCTTTCTCATTTTAATTGGTTTCCTAATTGGGCTGTTTATGGGGTGTGCAATAGCCCGGGATGAAAAGGCTAGGCAAGCAATTATGGTCCCTGGCATTCCTATCTGGCAGGAGTTAATAGTTTAATAACAAGAAGGAGAAACCGCCGAAGTTCCCCAGCATGCCATGGTTTTGTTCTCAAGAAATACTTCGATTCGAAACAATCCCCCGAGTCAGAAATGATGTCAAGCTGTGCTGACCCAGTAGCAATTGGGCGCTTCGTGGGTCTTTGGGTTCCTTTTTGATTTAGTGGAACGCGCAGAACGGGGGGCTCTCTCTGGGGCCTGTCAGGTTTATAACAGCGCACTCCCTCCGTGGCTGCAGATAAGGGGGTAAGCAGGGCCCTTGATGGGCCTGATTGATTCTCTGGAACGAAGGTTTGTCTTCCTTGGCGGGATGGATGACTTCATTCTGGTAGATGAGGTCACCCGAGTCAAGGCAATAAAGTGTCTGATATTCACATGAAAGCCGGTTTTCAAAGCAGCCTCTGAAGGCAAGCCTCCCCGTGCCCCCATTTGCCTATATTCCATCAGCAAGCTGTGTCTGCACTAAGACCCTTCTTTCCTCGGTACAATTTATTCCAGAATGAAACTCCCCTCCCCACCACCAAACGGACTCTGAAGCCAAATTGGATGGTTCAAATTTATAAAAATTCGGAGAGGGGAGCGTTGTGCAGAAAAATTATCCGGAGCAACTGGGACATTTGGCTGAAAGCAGCTGACTGACGTTTTCCCAAAGGAAAGCATAGTCTAATTGTTGCCACATCATTTCAACCGGGTCCTTCCTTGGTTGTTTTAAGCGAGCTCACTGGTCTTTTTTGGCTCTGCAAGGCCCTGGTATCAATTTTCTGGTCGAGAGACAGCAGACTGGGAACGTAGCTTTGGTCTAATCCTGTAGATTACAAGTAAATTTCATAATGCCGCCGCACTGACTTGCCGCCTCACTGACGTGGCATTATCTGACATGGCAGCGCTGGGGGAAGGTTTGGATTTGGGGAAGGACAGAAAAGAATTTTTCAAGAAAGGAATAAGAAAAGGTGATCTCTGCCGATGCCTGCAAATTTGAAATTTTAGCCCAAAGAGCAAAGTCTGCTTATGATTTAGGTTTTGAACTGATCTTAATTGGCCCTGTGTTCTGCGCTTTCCACGCACTGGTTCAGCACTTGGTGCTTGGTGGTGGATCTGAGTCCTTAGCCAACAGCCCCAAGCATTGGTTTGTTAAATGTTAAATAGTACCCACCTAAATGCAAATAAAGAAATCCAGGATTTTGTAGAAATTGAGATGCTCTCAGTTCTGAGATGTAACATTGCTTTCCCTGACTCCGAGAAAGGAAGACGCCCTGGCATTTAAACCATATTCCAAAGCTGTCTTATCATTTGGAGTTTCTGTTGAAGAAGTTTTTGGAAGTTTTGTTTAGACATTGATTTTCATTATATATGGCCCACGGCATTCATAAAAAATGGAAGTGGGATGTATTGGTTAAGGCAGTGACAACCGGGTCATGACCACGGCTTGGCTGGAAGCAATTGTAAGAAGCCATCAGTTGAAAGATGCGTGATGACTTCAGAGTTGTTAAATGGGACAGGGTGTGAGTTACAGCAGGGGAAACATGGGAGCTTGGCACATAATAAATGCTCAATAAAATACAATCATTATAGTATCAATTATTATTCCCCGAGAGGACTTGTGATGTGTGTAATTGCAAATTTTCTCCTTCTCCTCTTTTTATCACAAGGGAGGTTTCAGCAAGTTTAACGTCTGAGTTTCCCTGGACAAAGGCAGCGCTTCCCACCTGCCCCCCAGTGCTCTGGGGTCCGACCAACCAGGATCTCTTCCAGTAACCCCCCCCCCACGGGGACCCTCATTGGCCCCGCGCAGGTCACATGTCCACAGGGAAGCCGGGGAACGGGATGTTCTGATTGGCCAGACTTGGGTCATGTGCCCACCACCTCCCCAGGAATTCAGGAAGCCCCTGACACCCTCATTTCCCCACAGGGACCTGGTGGGCTTACAAGTACCCGGGCAAGAAGTAAATAAGGCCCACAGTTTCTGGACACAGGAGCCCCGGCTCCCCATGCGAGACGGACATGGAGCTTGCATCTCTTCCCAAACACATATACAAGGGTGGCACGGGCCGGCGCGAGCATTCCTGAGAAGGGCATCCAACTGTACGGTCGTAGCCATCCACTGTGCTTATGTGGCTTCTTTCATATTGCTGGCTATTGAAAAAAATGTAGTCAAACACATCTAGGTTAAAATTCCTAAAAAGACAGAAACCATCAGTTAAAGAGCTCGAATGAGAAAAATGTGTCAGCGGCTCATTTGTTGACCACGAATTCTACCTTCATCCCTTGAACAACCCTTCAAGAATTATGCTAGCTGTAAGTTTTTCTAGTTGTAAAGCGTCATATGACTTGCAGAGATGAATTTCCAAAATTATCAAATCTACTGCCCGACTTCCGAAAACGTGGGCGTAAATTAGTAAATGCAACATGAACAAAATAACTCCACTGTCAAGTAAGTTTGGGAAATACTGTGATCATTTGTTGCAGGACTTCTCAGAGCCTTTGATGATACTAATGTTACTCAATAGTTACCGTATTCCTATCGCATCTAAGTGCCTTTCATGAATGATTTTAATTTTCTCAACAACCATATCTTTACAAGGTAGAGAATAATAATATCATTCCCATTTTGTAGTCAAAGGAAACGAGGCATATGTGTTTAGTGACTCGCACAAGGATGTGGCCAGGATTCAAATCCGGACTGATCCGAGAACTCACATTTTGTAAGCTCTGAAACCACACTCAACACATTTGGGTGTTGATACGCTTTATGAGCTTCCAAGCGGAAAATGAGAAGAAGTGGATTTTTTCAAGTTCATTTGACACAAATCCCTTCTTTTATAGGATCACACCCCATATTGGAAAGTGCTAGCCTCCATCGATTGCTCATTTTTCCTAAGCTCCTCTGAACCCACATTTATGAGCCATAAACACCTGGCGTGTTCCAGGTGCTATGTTTGTGGCTGGGAATGGGGCAAGATTCCCACCCTGGGGGAACCCACCGTCTAGGAGAAAAGAGGACAGACACTTTGGTGCCATGTTGGACATAAAAATAACCGATGTGGGCAAGAAGAGAGGCAAGGGAATCAACCCAACCGGGGGACACCGTGGACTACTTTAAAAAGGAGGTGGGCCTTAAAGGGTGAATAAAACCCGCCAAGCACAGAAAAAGGGGCAGGATCATTGAAGCAAGGAAGCAACCCAGCTCCCTCTACTTCTCCGTAGTCACGTTCCAGAAAGAATTAAATGACGTTTGGACAGCTAGAGGAAGCCTCAGACTTGCTCGTGAAGGGGTCTCTGGAAGCCCCTCTAAGCAAGAAGAGGGCACTGCGGGAGAGGCTGGGTCCCTGGCCATAGGGGAGGTGGTTGGCCAGACTCCAGCGCCCTTGGTTGCCTCCAAAAGGTGCCAACTGAGATTTGTGTGGTCTTGGGGGCATCACCTAGAAGCAGATCTCACCCCCGATGGGGCAGGGCTGCTCCCCACAATGACCTTATGGGATGGCTTTAAAATAGGTCTGCACATTCTTTGACTTTCTCCCTTCAAAAGGTAGAGGCTTATTTCCCTCCCATTTAATGTGGGTCAGATTCAGTGACTTGATTTTAATGAATACAGTGGGACCAAAGGGCTTCTCTGTGGCTTCTGGGGCTAGGTCGTAAAAAGGATATAGCTTCTGCCTAGTTCTTGGTGTCGATCTCATCTCTGTGTCTCTGTCTTTCTCTGTCCCTCTTTGTCTCTCTCTCTCTCCATGTCTCCCTCTGTGTGTGTGTGTGTGTCTCTTTGTCTCTCTCTGTGTCTCTGTCTTTCTCTGTGTCTCTGTCTGTGTCCCTCTTTCTGTCCCTCTCTCTCTGTCTCCCTATCTCTGTGTGTCTCTGTTTCTGTGTCTCTTTCTCTGTCCCTCTCTGTCACTGTCTCTCATTCTCTGTGTCTCCCTGTCTGTCTCTGTATGTGTGTCTCTCTGTCTCTTGCTATCTCTCTTCCCCCCTCGGGACACTCACATTTGGAATGCAGCCACCGTGTGGTGAAGAGGCACAGACCACCTGGAGAAGCCGCATGGAAGGATTCCCCGGCTGGTCCCAGCTCAGTTCCCAGCCAGTGCAGTCACATGCGGAATCACACAGTGAACGCACTTAAGCTAGCCAAATGTAGCTCTACAGCCCGGTAGTCGTGGTGGACAGAGATGGGGAGTGTCCAGAGAATTCCCTTATCTTTTTCTAAAAAGCCTACTTGTGTGTTTCTCTTATTCACTGGGCTCCCTGGGAAGGGAACTCTAGGAAAGATGCAGAGAAGGACAACACATTTACTGGGGGCTTTGGGACCTAAGAGGGCGCAGGTCCAGGAAGTTGTAATATTTCGCCTTATACAGAGGCTTTAAAATCTTTCTAGCAGGTACCATGCAATACTTGCGGTACTTGAAACACAGTAGTGCTGATTTCAAAAGGAGTTGGAGACCTCCATAGGTCTCAGTCCTCGGCATATGCAGTCTGCCTTGCTGAATCTTGCCAACTTGCAGGAAGTTTCTCTTGCCTCAAGACCAACCACTCCCTTGGAGGGTCAATGACAAAGCAGCTCCAGTGTGAGCCGGGGAAACCCTGACCTTGGCCTCTGATAGTTCCCGAGCCCTTCCACCTAAAGGCAGGTGCTGGATGAGGTCTGTACAGAGGAAGGAGGAAGCCATGCCGCCCTTCGTGAGCTCCCAACCCGCGCTGTCCTTCCACCACCGGTTGGGCAAATGCCACTGGAGGCCACTGTCCAGCAGAGACCCTGCATAGCTGTCAATGCTCAATTATGGGTGGGAAGAATCTTTCCCGATCTTCCTCCTTGGAGGAAGGTGATTCAGTGTACCTTTTCTTAAATGCTTTAACAGCCAGGATTGAAATTAAAAGAGATTTCTCTTCAACTGTTAAAGAGAGGGCTGAATGACCCAGAAAAGTTGGCGGTCTAAAGCATTCTGGGAAATGGGGGTTTTGTCTTCATTATCGGAGGACCTCCTGCTTGCCAGGCTCTGTGGAGGGACAGCCGTGAGCCAGGAGATGTGGACCATCGGGGGAGACGCCAGTGAATGGTTAATTACTATGGCAGGAAGTGGTACAGAGAAATACAGGGGACACTGAGGGTGGCCAACGGGGCTCAAAAGCACCTCAAAAGCACCTGGCCAACGGGGCTCAAAAGTCAGGATTCCGTGCTCCCTTCCACGGCGATTTCAACCTGGTCTGGGCTGGTGCAGAAAGTCCCTCCCTGAGCTTTGTGGCAGCCTTAGGAGACAGCTCAGAGGAAGGAAGGTTGCAGCCAGCTCCCCCTCTTCTTTATAACCAGCATCCATATCCTTCCCCACGGGGCGCTTTCAGCAGGTGCATGAATCCATTCTCCCACCCCCGCTGCCGTCCACACAAATAAAATCCTAAGAATGGCCAATATATTCTGAGCCAAGTCACAATAGCCCGCGAGAAGAAATGCATAAACGCATAACTTCAAACCTAGGCTATTTAGCATCCCATTAAAAATATTCAAAATATAAATCAAAATTCATAGGAATAAGTAATATTCAATTTAGAATTTATGGCATTTTAAAATAGGATGATTTCCTCAAATGCGCAATAAATTTGGTTTTGTGGAATTGCGTTTGCCACCTTATCATGACAGTTGCTTTATCTACACAGCCCACCAAAGCCGAGTCACTTTATAGAATCTAAATTCACAAATCAACTGTCGTCTTCACTTCACTGATTCATTGCTGATGGGCCTTTCACAAGGTAAAAAAAAAAAAAAAATCCCTTCCGAGTTGACAAGAGTAATAAACGGGGAGGGGAGCACTGCCCATCCATCCACCGGCCCGCTGACCCGCCGGTAGTGATACATAGCAGAATAAACTCATAACCCAGCCGCATCGTTTGACCTCTCCGAGTCATTGGAAACAGAAGAGCATTTAGGATGATCGCTCTGAGGAGTGGGGACTGACCGGAGGGTTAGACAAACTCAAGGAGCACCTTGAGGACGAGAACCCAGGCCAGCCCGTGGAAAGTCAAAAATGTTGAAATTTTGGAGAGGTTTTTCCTTCATCAGTTTTCCTTGTCCCCGCCATTGTGTTGTTTATTCGGGTGACAGGGCGCTGGTGCAGGACACACGACGGGGAAGGAGCACCATAGAGTCTGCAGAGAAAACATAGAGAAACACTAGGAAGAAGGAAGGAGGGAAACTGACCAAATCAGAGTGGCAGGTTTGTGCTGCAGGTGGTCCTGTAACCCCCCGTGTGCAGTTTCTCCATACAGGGAGTTCAAGACCCAAATAAGGTAAGGAAAACCCCTACTTTGTTAATGCAAGAAATTATTTTTTTTTAAGATTTTATTTATTTATTTGACAGAGAGAGAGCGCAAGCAGGGGGAGCAGCAGGCAGAGGGAGAAGGACAAGCCGACTCCCCACTGAGCAGGAAGCCCGATGTGGGGCTCCATCCCAGACCCCGGGATCGTGACCTGAGCCGAAGGCAGACCCTTAACTGACTGAGCCACCCAGGCTCCCCAATGAAAGAAATTATTATGATTAACAAATACACAGCCATTAGGTTCTTTACTAAAAAATATAAAATTGTCTTTTATTTAGCAAAAGTCAGAGCTTTAAAAAAATGTCCCCGGTTAATTTCAGTGTGGCCCAAGCTTTATAGCCTGGTTAAAAAAAAAAAAAAAAAAAAGCACAATTCGTAGAATGGAAAAGCATTTTTCAGTCCCCAATTGACAATATTCAAAGCCAAACTTTTAATTATGTTTGACAGAAAAGTAAGAAACAAGTCCAGTGACATCTTAGTCATGACACAAGCACATGGATTTCAATTTTCTGAACTCAACTCTGGGGCAGAAATAGCATGTATGAATTCAAATAACTAATAAGATTTTGAGTATCAGCTGGTATCCAGAAATGGATTTCTGCTTGTAAGAAGTACTCAACAGTATGGACGTCTATAAGCAAGTGCTAATTCTGACCTCATATTTAGAATCTGTACCCGGATGCTCTATTGGCAAGGTAAGTGTGTGTGTGTGTGTGTGTGTGTGTGTGTGTGTGTGTGTGTTTAAGGTTAATACGTCTTAAGGAACTATTTGTAGTAGTAAAAATAGCACAACATCATTATAGAACGGTTGGAAGTGGAAAAAGTTCACGGGCAATGAAATCACCCAACTCCAACAGCAGTATTGTTATTTTGTGTATTCACGTTCACTTTCACATATATTCATGGGATAGCATATACATATTTTATATTTTTTTATTGTAAGAAGTTTTTTTTTACCGTTATCCTCCTGCTTTTTGTTATTGCAATTTTAATGGCTGCATAATTATCTACCTAATAGGTGTGCTATAACTCAGGTTATCATCACTTAGTTTATGATTGTTGGGAATTTAGGCTGCTTCTAGAATGTCAAACTACAAATAAGGCGCTGATTAATAATTTCATATTTGTGAAAACTATACTCATTCAACTTGACATTCACGTTTCAAAGGACCAGTTAAATAGCAAATGAAATATAGCAGAGGAGAGAATTAGGGAACCACAAGACAGATCTGGGCAACTTCCTCGGCATGTTGAATGGAGGCATGAAAAGATGGATCAGTGAAAGAGAGATTAAGGGACATACAGGATGGAATCAGAAGATCCAAATACATCTTGAGATGAGTATAGGGGGAATGGGAGGGAATATCATGTCTAAACTGTGGACGAAGGCTGAAAGTTTCCCAGAATTGAATTATCATGAGACCTCGAAAGAAACATATTAAATATTGGGGAAAATAAATTAAAGAAATCCATACTCCTGTGTATGGCAATGCAAGGGCAGAATACCAAGGACAAGGGGAAAACCCTAAAAGCAAATCAAGGGAAAGGGACTGGAATAAGAATGACAGTAGCTTATTAAAACAACCAAGGCTAGTAAACCATAAATAATAGAAAAATCATGTTGTTGAAGGAGGATACTTTTCAAAGTACACATAGTTAATTATTTAAAAGTGAGAAACAGAGAAAAATTTTCAGGTAAAGGCTGATAGAGCTTACTACTTAAAGATCCTTGCTACTGCAGGATGATGTAGTGAAGGAAGGAACTGGATCTAGAAGGAGGAAGTAGAATTCAGGAAGCATAAGCAGTAAAATTGGTAAACTTTCTACAGACCATATTCTATGCCCATGAAACAATTAAGTTATAAAGAAGAGCCAATCTTAGCGCGTATCTGGGAATGAAACAACAAGAATGAAAGCAACCAAAACCTCCATAGGGATGGGTCATGAAAGGAACTATAATGAAAACAGTAAAATATTTAGGACTGAATGATAATAGATTGGTTATCAAAACTCATGCTACAAAGACAAAGCTATATTCAGTGAAATAATTATAGCCCCAAAGTCACAGATTATATAAGAATTAATGAGATAAATATCCCACTCAAGACTTAGAAAATATGCAAATCTAAAGATAGAAGGGAAAAAGAAATAACAAAGAACAAAAATTAATAAAATGGAAAGTAAAGTAGGTTGATTAGCAAAATTAAATGCTGCTTCTTTGAACAAACAGACAAAACTCTGTCAAGATTTATTAAGAAAATCAAGGGAGTATACCAACAAAACAATACCAACAAAAAAGGGGAACATAACCATAAATACACACGACTTTTCAAAATCATGAGAATGCTATAAGCAGTTTAATGTGAATAAATTTTAAAACTCAGAGGGAATAGAAAATTTCTAGAAAGAGATGGAAATAAAAATTGACTGAAGAAGAAATAGAAAACCCAAGTAGTACGTTAAATCCATATCATCAGGAGTCACAAAACCACTTTCCACAAACATCAGTCTCAGATGGCTTTTTAGGTGAGTTTTATCAAATCATGAAAGAATTGATAACCTCTGTTTTATACAATCCATACCACAATACAAAAAAAGGTAGAAAAATTTCCATTTTATGAAACTAGTTAATCTTGACATCAAAACAAGGACACTACAGAAAAGTAAAACTACTGGCTTACTTATGAATATAGATGTGAAAATGCTTTTTAAAAAATCAAGCAAGGAAAGAAATTCATAAGCAAGTAGGATTAATCCCATCAAGGGCAGTTTAATCTTAGAAAAAGGCATTCATGAAACTCACTACATTAATAGATTTCAAGATAAAACATGACCATAGCAATAAATGCAGAAAGAAAATTCCAGTTCAGCTCAACTCTTATTCATGATAAGAGTCATGGCAAACTGGAAATTGAAGAGAATGTCTTTACCTTGATAAACAGCATCTATCTGAAACTCATAGCAAATATTCTCTATGGTGGTAAAACTTGAGAAGCATTACATTTAAAGTCAGTAATAAGGCAAAAATGATCTCTATTACCATTTTTATTTGACATTATTCTGGAGGTCCTGTAAGGTATAATAACATAAGAAAAATAAAGTAGTAAAAGAATTTTAAAAGCAGAAATAAAAAAATTAGATTATTCCTATGCATTGTTAATAATCATTGTCTCCGTAAAAAATCCAAAAGAATTTATAAACTATAAGATAGTGCAGTAAGGTTGCTGGGTACAAGACCAATATACCAAAAGCAGTCAAGTACCTATATGCTGGTCACGTACTATCAAAAATGTAGTTGAAAAAAATCTCATTTATAATAGCAGCAAGAATTATGAAGTGTCTGGGATTAAACACATCCCAAAATGTGCAAGACTTTTACAATGAACATTATAAAACTTTGTGGAAGATCATAAAGTAGTGACAAAATAAATACAAAATATTCATGGAAGGAAGGCTCAACATTACAGACATAACAATAACAATTGAGTAAATCTGAAAATTCAGGGCGCTGGGTGGCTCAGTTGGTTGAACGTCCAACTCTTGATTTTGGCTCAGGTCACGATCTTGGGGTCCTGGGATTGAGCCCCGCATTGGGCTCTGTGCTCAGCAGGGAGTCTGCTTGAGATTCTCTCCCTCTCCCTCACCCTGTACCTCTCCCCCAGCTCATGCATGTGCATGTTCTTTCTCTCTGTCTCTCTTTCTAAAATAAATAAATAAATCTTTAAAAAGAATCTGTAAATTCAATACAATTCTGATCAAAAGTCCAACAGGTCTTTCTTAGAAAGTAACAGGTTGACCCTGAAATTCAGATGGTATCATAGGGTTGTTCAATCAGCGCTCAGTGACTCTTAGCTATTTTCACCATCAGCATCATCAGCATTACCTTCAAGTACCCAATGGACACAAAGCAAGGACTCCAGGTCTCTCTAGTGATAATCAATTTCTGTTGTGTTTTTCTTCCAAGAAAATTCATCTTGTAAATAGCGATCACCATTTTATCAGCTACTGGAAAGACAAGTCCCATGACATTGCTTTTGCCAGCACAAAGACATTTGTTTACTGGAGCGATCAAGCAGGTGTTGACGTCCAGGCCCCCATGAGGCCATGACAAATGACAGTTTCCTACACACTCAGGATGCCTCACCTGACAGTGCAAGGCCAGGAGACAAAAGGACACCGTTTAGCATGAATAGAAAATCGAGGTCTCTTTAGAATGTGAAGTAACACTTATAGAACAAACATGACCTTGCTGTTTTCTTGGGAACCAAGAAAACTTCCCACCATTTCCCTGGTTATAGTATTTGGTACTTCGCATGTCTTTCTGGAAATGTCAGCCTTAGAAGGATGATGGATGGACTATCCCATTTGGTGCTTAGGCCTCTCGTTTTAGCTACATTCATTCACATAACAAATATTTATTGAGCATTTATTATGTGCCTGGAAGAGTTCTAAAGGTTGGGGATGCCTCTAGGAACAAAATTGTCAGAGATGCCTTGCCCGCAAGGTGCCTATGTTCTAGTTAGGGGAAGCAGATGCAAATGAAGTAATGAAGTTAAAATATACAATATGTGAGCTGGTGGTGAATGTTCAGAAGAAAAATAGAGCAGGAAATGGGACAGGTGGTGTATGTGAGTATATGGTAGTGGCTTAGGGCAGGGGGGTATCTGGAAGAGAGGGCTTAGAAGGCCTTGCTGAGAAGGGAGCACTTGAGTAAAGACCTGTAGGAGATGAGGGAGTAAGGAACAGTGTTATGAAAAGAAGGAACAGCAAGTACAAAGTGTTTGAGGAAAGAGTGTCCTGGCTCATTCAAGAGACATCAAGAAGGCCATTATGACTAGAATAGAGTGAGCACAGGGCAGAGTAACAGATGAAGTTGGAGACATGGTGGGGAGGAACCAGTTGATGTTGGGCCTTATACACCCTTGTGAGGAACTGACTTTTACTTAGAGAGGTATGGGGAGCTACAGAAGGGTTTTGAGCAGAGGAGTGACGAGACCTGACATATGTTGTTAAAGCATTCCTCTGGTGGCTGCACCATCTGCAGACCGTAGGGGGCTTGGTGGAAGCTCAAAGTCCAGGTAGGAGGTTGCTGACGTACATTAACTGATGGATGGTGGTACTTGGGCTGGTGAGGCGGTGAAGGAAAGCGACCCCAAGCTCCCACCGCATCATCTTCCCCCAAAGCCCAGAGATCGCAGGAATTAAAGCCTCTTCAATGCCCTTTGGCCCTTGAGAACACTCTGGTGAGAAATCACGTTATTTCGGGGTAAGCTTTATCCCAAGCATATGGGGATGGTATTCCCATGAGGTAGACACATCTTGGGGGCAGGGAGTGGAATGGATTCTGTTTTACCCGATGCTGGCTGAAGATACGATCTTCTAGAAGTTTCCCTCCCCCAGGCAAAGACCAGAAGGCCGGGCCATGAATCCTTTGCAGAACCAACTGGAAAGAAGAATTGTCCGGTGTGGTTGACAGCCCCTCCAGATGTTCCCAGTTGTCACCAACAGTGTGGAGCAATACCAGATTAGTGACCCTGATGTCCCCCACTTGATGATAAATATATGAGTGCAGATAGATAGAGACAAAAAGATATACAATGATAAATCCCTGTGTTTTTCATTACTATTTATTGGTCTTCTAGTACGTGCCAGGCAGCACATTAAGACTTCAACATAATTTATCTTATTTAATCCCCTAAAACATCTCAGCATGGGGGGGGGTATACATAGCCCAGTGTCACAGGTGGAAAATCAGGACTCAGAGGAAAGACACAAGTCTATACATCCATTCACTGATGGAGTTAATATTAAAGCTGGCCTGGCCTCAAAGCCTCATGCTCTGTCCATCATCGCACGCTGCCTGGAATTGGTTGACAGACACTATTTCTTTTTTTTTTTTTTTTAATTGAAGTATAGTTGACAAACAATATTATATTAGTTTCAGGTGTCCTGCATCGTGATTAGATATTTATCTACATTATGAAATACCCACCACCGTAAGTGCAGTTACCATCTGTCACCGTAAAAAGTTATTACGATATTATTGACCGCACACCTTATGTTTTACGGCCTATGGTGTAGCCACCATCATCCCCGTGACTTATTTATTTTATTACTAGCAGGTTGTATCTCTTGACCCTTCTTCCCCTATTTTGCCCATTGCCACACCTTCCTTGCCTCGGTCAACCACTCGTTTGTCCTCTGTGCTTGTGAGTCTGTTTCTATTTTATTTGATCACTTGTTTTATTTTGTTTTGTTTTTTAGGTTCCACATATAAGCAAAATCATATGGTATTTGACTTTCTCTGTCTGACTTATTTCACTTAGCGTAACACCCTTCTAGGTCCATCCATGTTGTTGCAAATGGCGAGATCTCCTCCTTTACCATGGCTGAGGAATAGTCCATGGTATGTGTATACCACCTGTTCTTTACCCATTCAGCTATCTATAGACACTTGGGATGTTTCCGTATCTTGCCTATTGTAAATAATGTTGCAATGAGCATAGAGGCACGTGTGTCTTTTGGAAGTCGTGTTTTTATTTTCTTCAGCTATATACTCAGAAGTGGAATTGCTGGATTGTCTGGTAGTTAGTTCTCTTTTTCACTTTTGAGGATCTTCCTACTGTTTTCCATAGTGGCTGCCCCACTTTACGTTCCTGTGAGGGTCCCCTTTTCTCTATATTCTCCGCAACACTTGTTAATTCTTGTCTTTTTGATGCTTGAGATGCTGACAGATTTGAGGTGATATCTTATTCTGATTTTGAGTTGCATTTCCCCAATGCTGAGTGATGTTGTGCACCTTTTCAAGTGTCTGTGGCCATCTGCAACCTTCTTTGGAAAAATGTCTGTTCAGATCCTCTGCCCATTTCTCAATTAGATTTTTTTTTTTTTTTTTTTTTTGGTGTTGAGTTGTAGGAGTTCTTTATATATTTTGGATATTAACTCCCTTATCGGATATGTTGTTTGTAAGTATCTTCTTTCATCTTTCGGTTGCCTTTCTGTTTTGTGGATGGGTTCCTTCACTGTTCCAAAGCTTTTTAGTTTGACGTTGTCCCAGTTCAGATCCTGTTTTTTCTGACAGTTTTTTCTGATGAGGTTTTGTGGACATGAACTTTTGTCACTTGGACCCTTCTTTACGCTTAAGCAGAGGGTGTAGAACAGAGGTTAGCCACCTTTTTCCTGAAGAGTCAGACAGAACTTTAGGCTTTGTGGCTATCTGGTCTCCGTTCCAACTGCTCACTTCTGCTATTGTGGCAGGTACACAGCCACAGACAACACACAAATGAATGTGTGGGCCTGTGTTCCAATAAATCTGTCTTTATAAAAACACATGACCTCGGCCCCTGGGCCACATGGTGTGTGGGGCCCCCAATGTCGAGGCTGAGAGAATTGTTCCCGGATCTGGGCTGACTGGTTCAATCCTGGGTCACCATCTACTGGGTGTGCAACTTACGAGAATTTATTTCCTCTCACTCCATGAAATTGAGACAAGGTTGTTGAGAGGATCAAATAACTAAATATGTATGCTACTTAGCATTTCTCAAAATGAAAAGTCTTCTTGTGTGCCTCCCTTCAAGATTTTTAAATTAAAACCAACATTGATGTCAGCATAATGAACTCAAGTCCAGGCAAGCCTGCAGACCTTCAGATCTCAAAGGAAAGAGCACAGTGTTTTGGATGAGATCTTACTGATTTTCTGAACACAGTCCGTATATTCACTGAGTTCCGATCACGTGCCAGACACGAGGCGAGGGAGGAAGGTGCTAATAGCCTGACATGCTCTGTGATAATGTTTGAGTTTGAGGGAGTACCTACGTTGGTTATCAATGGGAAAAAAACAAAAACAAAACCAAAAACCTTTCAGACAAAACAATTATTTTAATTTAGTGTTATTGTGTTTCGAAACCAATCCACTAAGATGTGACTCTGAGGTCCTTAAGTACAATTCACATCTGAGTTTGACTCCAGTTGAGTTTGGTCATTACAGTGTAACCACGAGGGTATTAATTGAAGCCCTAGGAAATACCTCTGGTCAGTTTCATTATCTAATGGATCTTAATAAGAGCTGCTGCATATGCATAGACTGGTCTAGATTTTACAGGGAACAGTTTACACTGATTAAAAAAAAATAAAAACTGGCCACTTTCTCCTTAGGCTTCACGTACTTATTTTTCCTGTTAATTTTTCCAAATACGATTGTACTTTAAAACAATGGCTGGATTTCATTTAGCACTATTAGAATTCGTTATTGTTGTAGTTTGTCTGTAACATTTGAAATCCTCTGTTGGTTCACCTTATGGATCTGAATTGAGTCCCCTAATATTTCCTGAGTGCAAAGATGCATTCCCTCAAGTGTTAATAATTTCCCCCAAAATGGTAGCTTTATGCTAGACATAACATTTTGTTTTCCTTGACTTCCTTTAAGAATTAAGTGTACCATTTGCTAATTAAATTACTCAGCATCAACTCTAAAACTTTCTGTTTAAAACCTGATTTGATAAAAAGCCACATTGTTCTTTCAGGGTGTGGAAGCACAGATACTCCGTGCTTGATACACGATCTGGGTCCCAAAGATTTTATTTTTGTTTTAAAACATATTGAAAGCACATTCTAAAATAAAAATACTTGAAGCTGTAATCGTATCTATTTATTAAGTACTGACTGAGTTCAATCCAGATTTATGAAGGAAAAAAAAGGAAATAACAAATCACAAATCCCTAACCTAATAGAAATTGTGAAAAGATCGCCCCTTCTTTTTTTTTTTTTTTCAAAATTGGCCCTTGTTCAAGCTACATATGGTCACATAATCTTTTAAAAAGCACAACTCAAGTCTCAATTTAATTATGTAATAGCGTAAATGGAATTACACTGTTGATGAAGTTCAATGCTTGGGCTTAAGCTTAGCACCAGGCTGGCTGAGTGACCCTGACTCAGTGCACTTGGCCATCGAAGCAGCCCAGGGCACCTCCGCTCCTTGCCTCCCCGAAACTAAATCACAGTCCCTGGGCTGGATGCATCCTTCATATTCATGGCATCCCAGTCACCTCGTAAACATGATCGTAACGCAAGGTTAATAACTGCTTTACAGGAATGCATTCTATACTCTCTTTCTCCTTTTTTATTTTTTGGGCACCAGGGATTAGCTAATGGAAAAGCTTTGGCTCTCATTGAAGAATTCTAGCTTGAACTCTGGGTGGAGACCGGGTATACATTTTACCATGCGTGTCTGCTTGAGCTCTATACCTTTCTCATTGTCTGCCCTGGAGGCCAGCCTCCATATGGCTAATAATCTGCAAGGAACATAAAGGACATGCGGATTAGACTTTCTCCGTTTATAGACGAGGCAACTAAAATATGAGTGAGTACCTTTGGCTACGGGTCATATCCTCGGTTGCTTGAACTGGAGCTTGGCTCCTCTGACGTCAGTCCCAGCCATTGGGTCAACACCACCCTTTCGTGTACAAATCACCAAGCTAGACTCCCTCCTGTCTCGGCACTGCCAACATATGCTTCCTTCATGGCACACATCACAGTGTCTTGGTGTTTTCCAGTAGAATCAGAATTCTTCAAGGGATTGCATTTTATTCTCTGTATTCTCGGCATCCAAAACAGGGTCTGTCGCCTTCTTATAATGGCACGGTGATCTGAGAACTAGCTCTGCACGTTGACAGATCCTGATACTTTACAATTATTAACTCATGGGGCTATGTTTTCTCAGATAAGAAAAGAGACCCAGTAGAGTTAGGTCATCTCCCCAGGTTCTCAACACCCAGCAAGTGGCAAATGGGATTTGGACCCAAATCTGTCTCCCAGTCCCAAGCTCTTTGTATCATACCCAGAAATAATGGAGTGTGAAGTAGAAAATGACAAGTTCCTGCAGGAACCATATTTGAAACACCATGAGACTTGGGGAAGGAATCGCCATTGGCCAGGAAAATTCCTTGGCATATCTACCCTCCAGGACTCTCAAATAACATCTGAGTGAGTCCAAGAGCTGTCCCCCCTGCTCATTTTCCAGTGGGAGTTCATCCATGGCAGTGCGCTATACCTTTCTGCCATGAGACCTGAGAGCCACAGGAGATTAGTCTCGGGAATTTCAGTGGAGGAGAAGGAGAGCACTGTGGCCTGGTTCATCAGAAAGCTTGCCAAGGTCCTTCCAGTAAGCCCCAAATAGCAGTGCTAATGCAGGGCAGGCAGCAGCCCGTGAGCCACTTAGAAACTGAGCTTTAGCCTCTTAGTGGTGGGTAAATCCACCCATGGCTCACGCAGGGAGCCACCTGCCAGAAAGCCGCTTGGTCACAGCACCATCCCCTGCCTGCCACCATGTGTCATTCTGTCTCATCAAAATCACTCAGCTGCTCCTTAAAATTTGTGAAGCTAATCCTTGACCGTTCAACCCGGTCCTGCCAAGCACATGCTTACTGGTCATTAGCCACAGCACCAACTTACGTCGTCTGTGAAAAACTAGATTTCTGGCAATGTTTCTGGCCTTGGAAACTAACATACGATGGAGGGGTGCCTTCTCAGCACTCACTAACCTGCTTCCATTAGATGGAAGCCTTCTGGTTCAAATGAACCAAGGTAACCTTAGGAATAACTAGTTTTGTGTTTCCTATTCTATGACCTTGCCTTTTCTTTATTTTAAAATTTTTATTTATGTATTGGAGCAAGAGAGAGAGAGCAACGAGCTGGGTGAGGGGCAGAGGGAGAAGCAGGCTCTCTGCCGAGTGGGGAGCCAGATGTGGGGCTCGATCATGGGACTCTGGGATCATGACCTGAGCCGAAGGCAGACGCTCAGTCAGCCGGGCCACCCAGGCGCCCCACGACCTTGCCTTTTTTAAGAAACATCTACGCTTGTCTTCACTTTCTTACTTCTGAACAAGAATATCCTCTTAGAAATCAAAAGTTGTCTCTTTTTCGTTTTAAAGAAGATAGTAGGAGGTAACAACTCATCAGCCTTCCCTTTTTGCTTGGATTGCCAGGAAGCTCCACACCGAAACTGGTTTTTCATTGCACATGTTTTCCCTTAGCTTCGATGAAGTCACCCCTTTATTACTCAGCATTGTTCTTTCCTATCCTTTTACTGTTTCTGTCCTTTGGCGGGGGGGGAAGCTACCTAATTCCTTTTTGAAAGGCAGAGGAGTATAAATAATGGACTCATTCTTTACCCCAATGCACACTGCAGATAAATGCAGCCTTTCAAAAATGATTCTTCCCTTCACCCAGCGGCACACCCTTCCTATGAGCAGGGCATCCCGGATTCTATACCTTGCGTTTGGCCTCCAGCCTAGACCTCAGACGCAGAAGCTGAGCTAGGGCCCCTCTTTGAGTACTCAGAACGATCAATGTTATTACCACTGGCAGCTCGGCGGCCCCTCCCACAGCCTCCTTCCAACAGGTGATGGGATAGAGATATTCTGATGCTTGTTATCACTTAATTACGGTTGACATACAACCATCCGAGAATAACATCTATTTTAATGCCTGAATTATTTTTTTCTAGAATTAATGGGCAAGATCCTAAAACTCTCCGTATTACAAAAGACAATTTGATGGATCACAAATAAAACCCCTCTGAGCATAAACGAATAAGGTTTGAGCCACTTCGAGTTATTTTTCCTGTCTGATAACACCATTATCACATTCACAGCTTTTACAATGCTGAACCCCATTCCTTTGATCATCTTATAAAATTAATTGATCTTGCTTATCTATTGTTCTATTTTAAATCATTTAATTGAGGGTATTAAGAGAAGTAATGGTAACAACTGAGGCATTTAGTAGGCACTGATGTTCAAACTTGCAATGTGATTTTCATAATCTGAATTTCTCTATCCCCAAATTCTATTCTTGTGGGAATTTACATATAGAACACCTCCAGCCACAAATAATTTGCTATTGCTTAACGTTCTGAAGGACAGACGTACGCTGTGGCAAATCACTGCAGCTATACTTAATTTTAATTATTCTTTTAAATCAGATAGATACCCTGCAGTGAAATTCTTATAATTAAATAGAAATTAAAAGTTTCTGAAAGCTTTAATTTCAACTTCAAATTTAAATGCAAATGAATGCAGGGAAGAGGCTCCCTCCCCCACCCTGGCTCTCCAAAATTATGAGGGAATTCTCTAAAAGCTTGGGCTGATCGCGAAACCTTATTTTGGCTCCAAAGAGACCCTTTGGCCCCAAAGCCATTCCGTTTTGTAAGGCCTGGCCAGTGTCACCTCCTAGATGGTCTGGAAGATCCAGTTTACCCAAATGGCAGGTGCCCAAGAGAATTCTTTTAGCTTGGGTTTCCCCGGAAGTAGACCCCGCAACAAGGACGCACGTGCAGGCAGCAGGCGAGCTGTCCCAGAAAACTGGGTGGAAGACTGGAAGAGTGAGACAGGAAAGGAAGGTAGGCAATAAAAGGCATGTTAACGAACCAATCGAACTGGGACTTGAGCCTGCTGGACAACACTGGGAGTCAGCATAGGACACAGTGGGTCTTGGAGTTAGCCCATCAGACCGGTGAGGGAGTTGGGGTATTTATCCACCACTCCCATCCGTTCTTGATGTGGCAATCTTCCAAAGCGGATTAACTCTCTGGCACTGAAGTCCTTGTGTGTGAACCCAGAGAGGGCTTCAGCCTGAGAAGGACCTCCAGGGAAAGGGCCCCAGGTGCTGAGACTCCCCAAAGGACCTGGAGAAATCAGGCCCCAGGGGGCACGGACAGCATCCACTGCAAGGAGCTAGCCTAGAAGTTCCAAACTAGCAGTGGCTCACCGGCTGGATGCAGCCTGCTGCTGTGTTTCTGTTGACCCATACAAAGTGTGTTTGTCTTTTTTTTTTTTTTTAAACATTGAAAAGTTTTACCCAAGAATTGGGATGTCTGCATTCTTTGAAAAATTTTGATCTCGTCGATCTAGGACAGGATTGGAAACTTTGGAGTGAATCGACTAGCCCAAATTCGGTGCGTAAGTGTGTGTGCCAAGGCTGTACCCTGTGGCATACATTTACTCTAGTTACAAAAGACCCTAAGACTAGGTCCTTACCTTCCAGAAAGCCACAGACCCTCCCCTGTAGCAAAGCTATGCCAAGTGGTCTTATCTGAACCTAGAGGAAGATGCAGCATGAGAAGGACCAGCTCTCAGAGTCCCAGATGAGCACGTCAAATGTTGTTCTCCAGCTGTTCCCTGGGACAAAGTTGTCCTCCATGCCTACCCACGGTCCAGCCATGATGGATTTAGATAGCACTTAGGGTGCACTAGGCTCTCTTTTAAGTGCAGTGCATGCATTTAGACCCATTGGGTTCTCACATCCTATGGGGTGGGGACTATCTATGGAGTAGATAGATTCCCTATCTTTCCCATAGGGAAGTCGATACTCAGCAAAGTTAAGTAACTTTCCCAAAGTAGCACAGTAAGAAGCAATGCGGTCTGAATGCGCTCTGACTCCAGAGTTCGGGTCCTTCACCAGTAGACAGCGCTGCCTCCAAATGCTTGCCAGATATAGTACCAATACCTCCCTCCCTCCTCTCTCCCGTTCCTCTTACTCCTCCTGCATCATCCCGGCAATGCAAGATCCAGCTTCCTGGCTCCTTTGAAGCTCCTCCTAGATTCCAGACCACTCCAATCTCAAACCTTCACTGAATTCCTGCACCCCCTGGAGTCTGAGGCCCACAACCTGACACTGAACCCCACAGGGTCACCTCCTGTCACTGACAGGGGTTACAGTTAGGAAAAAGCATATGGCCAGCAAAACCACAACTGGCTGGATCAAATTCTCATCCCCAAATAAGAAAAGTGCATTAAACATATTTTTAAGAATACACTGAAGTCAAAGTTTCAGAAGGCATCCGTTTCTGAAAAAATCAGTTTCTTTGCCTTCAAAAACTGCTCTGGAAGGTGACATTGACTATGCCCTCAAGGTGCCCCAGGAAAGATGTGCCCTCAATGTTTATGCTGTAGATCCCTACTGAAGTTTTCAAACCAGCTCTTACAGATTTGAAATGGTCATGTCCCCTTTTTCCTAATCCTCAACAAAATCTTCACAAATGATCAAGGTCCTTAGGGATACATTTTTTTGGGCTGTCTCCCATTCAAAATTCATGCAAAATTCTCTCTGCACGACACCCTGGGTCTCCCCAAAGTAAGTCCAAAGTCTTCAGGGGCAAGTAGGTTATGAAAGCAAATAAAGTGACCCAGGTCAGGACTAGCACATATTGGAGGTCACAGGCAGGTGGGTAACTTCTATTATTGACGGAAACCCCAAAATTCGTATTGTAAGAATCTCCTAGATGCTAAATATTGCCAACCAATTTAATTATATTCTCACTGTAATGCAGGCCAAATTTCATACACTCGTGTGAGCTGCAGGGACCCAGCCCAGGGACCAACCACAGGAACACGGAGCGTGGCTAGCAGGCAGTCATTGTCATGTTGTTTAAGCATGTGAACTTGTCACATATCAGTGGTGACAGAGGTTAAGGTTTTGAAATCTACACATAAGAGCAATGCTGTGATTGCAAAGGGTTTCTTTGCTTCTTTTGAGGCATTCCATTTTTCCTTCCCAAAACAGTAAGCACCCCAAAGAGACTTGCCCCTATCAACTGAGTGAGTCTTTTGTGGGACAAACATTTATGGGCACCTGTCACATGCAAGGCACTGCTCTAGACTTAACAAGACCAAACTTCTCTGCTTCGTGGCACTTACTTCTTAATTGGAAGATGACATCCACCACACCTGGGAAAATAAGAGTCGGGGCAGGTGCTGGATGAGACACGTTGAAAGGACTGATGTCCCTTGGTGTGGAGCTCAGTGCTCAGCTCTGCCAGCTGCCCAGCCCACTAGCCACTTCCGCTTCAAAACCCGGAATCTCATGGTCATTTTGGAGCCTCTTTTTTTTTTTGTCTACGAGTACCTGAAATCCCCGACATAAGCCCCAGCACTTTCCCTGCTTCGTCTGTGCCCGTGCTTCGGAGCCGTACACAGCAGCTTTGATTGTTTCACTGAAAACCATTTAGCGGACGAAATATCTCCCCGCAAAGAGTGATCATCCCCTGACCTGTCCTTTCAGACTGAAGTCGGCAGGAGATGCTAAAAAGGCACTTGTGTTATTTGACAAGTGTGACATCTGCTACAACAGCAGAGACACAACCTTAAAGCTCATTGCGCGGTGCCACTTTGAACCCCGTGTGCTGGCGGGATGGCATTAGGAGGTAATAGGAAAGCTGATAGCTCAGAGCTGAAACACAAGGATGTAGAGACAGCAAAATAGCAGAGCGGTTACTTGCTGTGATTATGATCGTAACCCTAACACGGGACTCAGACACTCGTTTTGCCCCAGAGATGTGTATGTACGATGCAAGAGCTCTTGGGCTGCTGTGCGACTGAGAGAGCGGAGACATCTCAGTGACACTTAGCAAATCAAAGAGAGGCCCTCCCCCACCCCCATTCCCATCCTCGCAGAAATAACAGACTCACGGACAACGAGCAGTAGAAGCGGCCAAGGAGCAGTGTGCTTACCAGAAGGAATTAGATAAAGTGTTCGTAAAAACAGGTCTTCTTTCCTCATGGAAAATACTGGATGGGACCATAGTACTGGAGGAGCACCAGGCTCTCCGAGTTCAAGTTTAAGCTCCAGCTAACTACGCTGCAGAAGTAGAAAGTACTTTTATTTGTTTTGTGAGGTTGGCGTCTTCTCCAGTTGCCATAGGGCTGCCCGTGGGTCATTCCCACTGCCAAATACGGAGCCTTAGAAAACAGCTCTGCTGGAGGCCCATTTTACAGACCAGGAGGCTGAGGTCTAAGGAAGTTAAGGGCTTCTCCAAAATCACACATCAAGCATCTCCTCTGGGCCAAGCAGTGCTGTCCTGTATGCTGGATCCAGAGAGGACTAAGACAGGCCCAGTGAAGAAGCATGAAGTATCACTATGGAATGGAGTAGAGACCGAGCGTGAGGGTGAGAAAGAGTCCACAGGTGAGTGAGATGCACTTCGGGATGCGGAGAGCAGGTCCAGGGCCCTCTGTCTGCTCCAAAATCCCATTCTTCTCTGAAAATAATTACCCATTTTGATTTATAGAGCCATTTAGATTCACCGATCTGTCTATCATGGGCACTAGAAAGGATAGAATAAATATGTTCTTGGGATTTAGGACAAACAGTTAAAAGCTTTTCAGTTGTGAGTGATAGGAAATAGAACTCAAACTGTTTAACAAACAGATCATTTTTATTTTACTTTGTTTTTATTTTTTCACCAATAATTTTTAAATGGGTTCTTATAGTTAAAAAATTAAGATTTCCACCTTCAGGCATGGCTGGATCCAGTGGCTCAAACAATACCATCAAGACTCAATTTCTCACCACCTCTTAAGTGGTGTTTCCCTCCGTGTCAGCCTTACCGTCAGGCAGCTTTTCTCCCTGTGGCAGATCCCCAGCAGTTCCAGGGTCACTCTTCATGGCTCCAAGTCTGACAGAAACAGAAAGTTTCTTTTCTGCAAGCAGCTTCAACAAAATTCCCAGGCCGGACTCTCATTGACCCTAATTCTGTAGCATGCCCATCTCTGAACCAATCACTGTGGCCAGAGAAATGGGATTGTCTGATGGGCCAGATCAAAACACAGGGGGGTGGTTGACTCCACCAGAATACAGTGGCTGAGGATATGACAGGGACAGTTACCTGCAGGAAAATTGAACTGCTTGTCAGAGGGCTGATCCAAGAAAGAAACCAAGATGTCCATCAAAATAGAGAAAGCTAAGACTATGAGGAACCCTAGCTCTGGTGGTGGGGCTGGGCAAAGGTGGGGTGGAGGTTTCCCTGGGTTGCTTGGATTTTATTCGGGGAAAACATGTGGGTAATTTTATTTCCAAAGAAATAACCAGATCGAGCAGTTTCCTGTATTGGTATTCTGAAAAACAATCAAAGAAACAAACATACACACACAAAAAAACCCAAAACCAAAAAAACTCAAAAAACAAAACAAAACAAAAATGACACCAGCCAAACACCAAGCACTTCTGCATTCGATTCCTATTGCCGGCGTGCTGACAAATGGCCAATCCACCTGCAGCAGGCCTTGTTAAGTACCTTACATATTTATGCTGACTTCACAGGAGCAGAGACACCCTTGCATATTTATTGGAAAGGGGCTCCGCACGGCATGCTGTGTGTTGGCTTGCCGACTCTCCCTCTCTATTTCCGGGCTTTGAAAGTATTGATTTGAATAAAATCATAATTGCCACATAGTTGCCTTTGTAACTCGACTGGAAGTGATCCACTCTGTGGTGTAAGACGTAGCGTTTGATGTCATTCTAGGCTGTTCTTAGCGTGTCTCCGATTGAGTGAGAGTTTTCTGGATAGCTTGACTTTCTCCCCCTTGCAGATGCCAGATGGAATCATGCAGATTAAGAGGTCGAGAACAGTCGGTGTTTGGAGCTGAAGAGAGCGCGCTGCCCCATGCTGCGTGGGGCCTGCGTGTGCTTGCGCAATCCTAAGCCCCTTCAAATAGCTCCTGTCCTCTATTCAGTGAGAACTACTTTGGGATGGTTCTTGGCCTCAGTTTCTCTTCTGGGAGAGAAAAGGGTGGAGGAGCAGATAGATGGAGGAGAAAAACTAGAGGCCAGCTACGTGAAAACTTGTTTGAGTTTCACGGTTTCCCACCAAGCTTGAAATAAACAGCATTTGGGCACGAGTCACCACGCCACCAGCCCCAGACGTGGGTCTTCTGATGGCCTCATCCTGCAAGACACAAAGACACACACTGTTCTACGGTTCTAAAGGCGATGGGCCGTCCTCAGGCACGAGTCTGAGCGTGCACCCCCAGGCTTGGAAACTCTCCTTCCCCTGACCGTTCCTCCCTCATGACCGGCCTCATGCGTCTGTGAGAAGCTTGGCCCAGGGCTGGCCGGCAGGGAAGTTGAACGTCGGGTAACTGGCTTCTGGAAGGACGGGGCTGGAGGGATTGGGAATCTGGGATCTTTCAGTGTTCCCCACGTGCGGGTATGGACAGATGGATGGCAGGGAGCTGGAGACAGACGCCGGGAGTGACAAGCAGGAAAATAAAAAAAGAAAAGAAGCTTGTTTGCCACTTAGGCAGAAAGGGATGACTGGGTGCAGTGTTGCCTAGATTGTTCAAACCACACACACACACACACAAGATGAGCTATCTAGATGGACTTACTGGCCACTACGTGTATTAACTTCCCAGTGGTTCAATAACAACAAAAAGGTTTGCCCCTGGGGGCGTCTACTTCTCCGAGCACTTCTGCTCCTCCATGGGCTGCAGACTCCCAAGTTAGCCAGCAAATCGGGGGGTCCTGAGTCCAGGTAGGAATGCTGCTTGAATTGCGCCTCCCTCCCACTCCCCCAGCTTCCAGTCCTGAAGCTTAAACTGGGAGTCAGTGTTAACACGCGCTCCAGGGATTAGGAGTGCCCCCTGGACTTGGTTTTCAACAAGAGGGGTTGGTAGATATTGATGGAGCCAGTTTGGGGGGAGGGCACCCTCCGTGCCAGGAGCTGGGCTAGGGCAGGAGCTATCCAGGTGCAGAGGGCCTCAGGGGGCTCTTGTTCAACTGCTGTGAGTACCTTACACAGGCAGTGACAGCGGGGGACAAAGGTGGGAGGTGCCAAGTTGCAGGGGAGGACGTAGCAGCAGAAAGGGCTTGAACAGGCATTTAACCTGGAAAAAATAAAGACGCACGCTCACACAGCATTCACTCCGTGCCAGGAACTGGTCCGAGTGCTTGGCATCCATGAAATCTATGACATAGGCACAGTTGTTATCCCAGATAAGGAAACTGAGGCACAGGACAAGGCCAGGGCAAGGGGGAGGCCCTAGAGTGAGTGTTTCCCTACATTTTACACCACACCGATTTCCTTCACTCTACTCCCGCCTTGCCCTGCACTAAGAGGACAAGTGACTGGCTGAAGGTCACACGGCTAGTAAGTGGCAGCGTCAGGATTTGGAGCAGGGCGGTCTGGCCGCAGGGTCTGAGCACACAGCAAGCCAACCTGCCCCTCCACAAACACTTATGGAGCACCTCCTAGGAGCCAGGCCCTGCTGTAAGCACCAGGTGGAAAGATGGGAGCACAGATGCTGTCCCGGCCTACAATCTCGTATGTGCAGAGGATTATCAAGTAAGCAAACATAGAAAGACAGTTCTGATACACACTGCAAACGGGAGGTCCATAGTGCTATGAGGATAATAACAGGGATCTGAATCAGTCTAGACAAAAGCCAGCATTGGAGGGGAAAAGAGTGAGCTTCCCAGATTGAAAACAGAGCCAAGATCAGAAGCCTGAGTAGGAGTTCATTAAAGAAAGGAGTAAAGTGTGACAGGCAAAAGGAATAGCACATGCAAAGTCCCTGTGGCAGGAGGCAGCAAAGCCCCTCCTGCCTCTGGAGGGAAGACAGTGGCCAAAGGTATACTATCTACCTGGAGAGGCACAGGGGCAGAGCCTTGGAGACTATGATAAGGGGTTTGGTGTTTATCCTGCGGGTGCTGGGGATGGGCCGGGAGGAGCTCCAGGAAAAGCAGACAAACAAGTAAGGAGTAAGGAAGCTGCCGCAAGTGTGGAAGGAAGAATTGGGGAAAAGACGGTTCTAACACAGCAGCTAAGAGTGTGAAGCCAAGGAAAGAGTCACAGGAGACATAAAGGGGGACAACAGCCAGGACGTGGCCACCAGCTGGAGGTGGAGGACGAGGATGACCATGGTGCCTCGCCAACACTTCTTACGCTGAGCCACTCTGCTGAGTGTTAGTAATATCCCATTATGGTTTTAATTTGTATTGCCCTGATGAATCATAATATTGAGCACCCTTTCACACTCTTCTTGGTTGTTCATGTATTTTCCCTTCTTGAAGTTCCAGCTCAAGTCTTTTGGCCATTTTTGGGGGTCTTTTTGTTTTATTTTGCCTATTTTCAAATTGGTTTGTCTTCTTGTTATTGATTCATAGGAGTTCTTTATATATTGTGGATATGAATATATACTTTGTGAATATCTTCTCTCAGTCTGTGTTTAAATTCTAATTCAAGTTCAATTTATCAGTATCTTCCCTTTCATGGTTAGTTCTTTTTGCGTCCTACCACCTCTGGCCTTCCTCAACATTATAAAGATATTCTCTACATTTTCTTTAAGAAAAGCCTTATGGTTTCAACGTTCACAATGAAGGTATGCCCCACTGGTATCCTGGGGGCACTGGCAGGGTAAGTGACATGAAAGTTTTGGGGTGTTTTCTTCTTGCAGAATGCCAGCTCATGTCCTGCTTCCACGCACTGGGTAGCGAAGGACTTGGTTACCACTTGCCTTCTAACTCCTGCCTCAGTAACCCACCGTGGCCCTCCAGTGCTGACTTCCAGAAGAAAGAAGCAGACATCCTGCTCCCCAGGGAGAAAACGTGCATGCATTTTTGGTTTGTGTTTAATCACTGCTGGCACGGAGTGTGGTGCTGGTGAAATCTTACTTGCTCCGTCTTTATAAAATATTTCGTCTTTTAATTATATGAACTGCCGAGATCCGGGTGCCTGCTTTAGTCATTTCCCCACTGAGCTCTCAGCACCATCTCTCCGTGGCCTCTTCCAAGCATCTATCACGTGTTTGTAATCGCTCCAAACCCATGAATCACATTTAAATGCTTTCCATATCCCATAATTCTGCTTTTACTGCTCTATTCAGTTAATTACACTCGCTCCCTATTCATCGGAGACATACAGTTTGGGGCTGGGATTTGGAGAGAGAGAGAGAAAAAAAATGAAAACAAACTTCGTAATGAAAGTCCCTTCATGTGTGAGGTTTAATCCAGGTTTGTGTTTCAGCTTGCACTTTGAATTCTTTCTCTAACTGCTCCTAAGTAACTCCATCTGCCTCTGGGTCGGTTCCCATCCTTAGACTCATTGGTGGAAATCCCTTTGTACAAGGATTGCCTTCATACTTAATATATTTCTAACATATCATCAGCATCTCACCCACTCATGTCAACCACATCGCTCCATTTCTCCAAAGAACTGAGGACTTCAAAATGCGCACAGCACAGCCAGCTGGTGGGTAACAATGCTACTTTTTAAAACAGGAAAAATGAAAATGTTTGTTAATGTGTATGTATGTGTGCGTGCACGCGTGTATGCGTGCATGTGTGCGTGTGTGTGCGTGGGTGCGTGTATAATTGGGGAGAAAAGGTGATCGAGTCTAATGCGGAGGTGTTAGAAACAGGGATATTTACCCGATGCTGGCAATCAGCCCACAAACCTGGTATTTCATTCAAAAGAGTGGAATAAAATAATGCTAAAGCTTTATCAGTTTGTAGAAATTCCGACTGCGGAGGGTGCCTGGGTGGCTCAGTTAAGCAGCTGACTGATTCTGTCCCCCTCTCCCTCTCTAACCCCCTCTGCTACTGCTCCCCTCACTCCCACCCCCCATGCTCGTTTCAACACATGCGCACACACACTCTCTAATAAATAAATAAATACATAAAATCTTTAAAAGAAATTCCAACTGGAGACACAAGGTGAAAAACGAGAGCTGACATCCTGCTTATGGACCCCAAGGTCTGCACGATCGCTCCTTGCTCTTGCTCTGACCCATGTCCCTCTCTTCTCCCCTGAACCCTGCTTCAAGCGTGCTGCCCTCCTTTCTGTTCTTCAGACACACCAAGACACTCCCACCACAGGGCCTTTGCACTTGTAGTCCCCTCTCCCTGCAATGCTCTTCCTGGAGCTAGCTTCCTCGCTCTCTTATGTTTGTATTCCAAAAAGCACCTTCTCGGTGAGGTCTCCTTTGGTCTTCTCATCTAACATTTCAACAAGCACCACTCCAGCACTTCCTTCACGTTCCACGGCCCTGCTTTCTCAACTTTGCCTTAGTACTTGTGACCATTGGACACACTATTTCTTTTAGTTATTTTTTTCCTTCTCTCTCGTCTTTTCCCCTACTGAAATGAAGCTCCGGGAAAGCAGGGTTTTTGTTTCCTTCCGTTCAGTGCCGTATCTCCAGGTGCTCCAGAGAAGATACTCAATAAGAACGTTAGTTAGATGACCAAGCAAAGTCACAAGAATGGATAATTCTCAGTGCCGGGAACAGAGTAGCATGTCGCTGTGGGAGAGTCATTCATGTAAGTGTGAAAACCGAGGAACATCAAAGAAAGTGAAGTTGGTAAGACGATCTGATCTGTTGGTAACCAACTCATTATCCTAGCTTGCTTGCTTTCTAAAGGATATTTGGAGTCATACGATAGGCCAGCTTTTGTGTCTGGCTTGTTTTACTCAGCACCATGTTTCGGAGGCTCATCTGTGTTGTAGCACGTAGCAATACTTCATTCGTTTTCACTGTCAAACAAGATTCCATCGTAAGTACGTACCTCATTTCGTTGATCCATTCATCTGCTGGTGGACATCTGGGCTGCGTCCATCTTCGGCCACTGTGAATACTGCCGCTATGATCATGTGGGTACAGCTACTTGCTTAAATATCTATTTTCAGTTCTTTTGAGTAGACACCTGAGAGTGGAATTGTGGGTTTATGTGGTAATTCTATGTTCAACTTTTCGAGGGACTGCCGAATTGTTTTCCATGAGGACAGAGCCATTTTACATTCTTACTGCAACATACGAGAGTTCCAGTATCTCCACATTGTCACCCACACTTGTAAGCTTCTGTGTTTTGACTGTAACCATCACAGTAGGTATAAAGTGGTAGGTACCACTGTGGCTTTGATTTGCATTTCCCTAATGAATAATTTGTCATTTTCTCTAATCTCCCAACTGACTAGTGATGTTGAGCACCTTTCCATGTGCTTATTGGCCATGTGTACATTTCCTCTGGAGAAATGTATATCAAGTCTTTTGCCCATTTTTTAAGTTGGATTGCTTTTCTTTTTGTTGTAAGATTTTGTTGTTATTGTTGTTAAGAGTTTTTTATGTATTGCAGATACTAAGCCTTTATCAGTGAATAGTTTCTCACATTCCGTAGGTTTCTTTGCTCGTTTTTTACAGTGTCTTTTGATTCACAAGTTTTTTACTTTGATGAAGTCCAATTTATCCATTTTTTCTTTTGTTGTTTGTGCTCTCAGTGACCTAAGGATCTCTTGCCAAATTAAAGCTCATGAAAATTATCCCTATGCTTTCTTCTAAGACTTCTATGATTTTGGGATTTTTATTTAGGTTGTTGATCTATTCAGAGTTAATTTTCCTATATGGTACGAAGTAAGGATTCAACTTCATTCTTTTGTAGCTACGTATCCAATTGTCCCAGTGTCACTTATTGGAGACTTTATTTTCTCCATTGAATGGTCTTGACACCCTTGTCAAAAATCAGTTGGCCATAGACATAATTGAGATACTTTCATGCCTCAGCTTTGGTGACTTAATCCTCACTGTGTCCTCTCTCTATCTCCTTTGCAGGCTCCATGCCTTCTTCCCAACCATTAAAGCTCAGTTCTGTGCATATTATTTTTTATCACTCCATGCTTGCTCTTTAGGCAATATCTAGCTTTAATTACCACTCATTTGCAAATAAAGCATAAATGTGGATTTCTTGCTAACTCCTTTCATCAGAGCTTCAAACATACACATCCCACTGCTAACTTGCATGGGTATACTTGGATGTCAGAAAGTCATCCTAAAATTCACATGTCTGAAACCAAACTATGGATTTTCCCCCCGTTACCTGGTTCTCTTCTGATGTTCTCTATCTTAGCGAACGGCATCATCAGTTCTTCTGTTACCCAAGCCCAGAATCTAGGAGTCACTCCTCCCTAACCTCCCACAATTGATCTCCCAGGAAAGCCTGTGAATTATATATCTTAGCAATCTCTCAAATCCACCCATTTCTCTACAAGTACCACACAATATTTGAGGTCTGTGTAAAAAAAAAAATCCATAAACATTATCAAGGAACATTGCATTTTTAAAAACAAATGAAGAGAGACATACCATGTCCATGGACGGGAAAGTTAATATTGCACAGATGTCAACACTTCCCAATTATAGATTTAATTCAATTATAATCAAAGTAATTATTCATTTGCACAATAAAAAATCATTTTGGTTAAGTACTAAATGTTGATCAGTAAGTACTAAATGACAAAGAAATTTAAAAACTCTTCTGCAAATTAAATGGGCAAGACTATTAAAGATGGTGTGAAAAGGAATAATGAATAATAAACTGACAACAAAAACATAGTATAAAACTACAATTATGAAGCCAGCATGTTATTGACACAAGAATAGACGAAGACCTCAATGGAACAGGACATAGATTTCTGGAATTTCAAATTCTTGAGAAAACGATTGCAATCAACAGTTTTAGAAAAACCAGTTAGCTATTTAGAAAAAAAGAAAATTGGGGCGCCTGGATGGCACAGCGGTTAAGCACCTGCCTTCGGCTCAGGGCGTGATCCCGGCGTTCCGGGATCGAGCCCCACATCAGGCTCCTCCGCTATGAGACTGCTTCTTCCTCTCCCACTCCCCTGCTTGTGTTCCCTCTCTCGCTGGCTGTCTCTATCTCTGTCAAATAAATGAATAAAATCTTTAAAAAAAAAAAAAAAGTGTGGGAAGAAATACCAGAAAGTGTCATTAATAATTTTTCCTGAAAGGTAAGCATATAGATGACTTTAATTTGTCTGCCATTCTTTCCAACATGTTCTTAATTCTCTATCAAAAGAAAGGTATTTTTGTAACTTTAAAAAAATTTTTAACATAAATGCATTATCACTGTAAAGCTTTCAAGTCGTGGGTTAAAATACGGAGTCCCTCTTTGCCTCTTGTCCCCTACTTGCCTCTCCAAGAGTAATTTCTATTAAATTTAATATATGTCCTTCCAGACATTTCTCTACATTTTGCAACATATGAATATACATGGTAACTATTTTCACAATAACTAAGTTTATTTCATACAAAACAAAACAAAAATAATTGGTGGGGGAGCATAAAAAGGGTTGACGAGGTATTTCAGCCAATCATCCAAACCCTAAAACTCAAAGAATGACGACTTTGCCTTTGTTTCAGGGTGAAATCACTCACTTCAATTTCTGAATAATCAGAAAAGAAAATGTATGGAGAAATTTTACGGCCGTGGTGGTGGGCAGGGTACATGAGTAGATGGCTCCAATAAATTATAAGCAAAGAATCTTCCGTCCTTTATTTATATTAGAAAATGTTAAACACACCCCAATTGGTGTTCTTTCTTTGACATTTTTAAATAAGCGTGTGTGGGAAAGCGAAAGTAATGTTTGAAATATACATAAATACAAGGGAAAAGATCGCCCGCCCGCACAATGGGAGGGCGGAGCAATCCTCGTGGGGCGTCCCTGTCCCTGAGCCCCGCTCCTGTCGCCTCCCCGGGGTGCGGGGTGCTGGGCAGCAAGGTGAGGCCGAGGATATTCCGCGGCTCTAATCCCATTCTACTTTATGACGAGCTGGAGAAATGACCTCTAGCGAGATCTGGCCCTTGTTCTATCCAGCAACTAGATTTTTCTTACAGAAAATAAATTAAAAAGGTGTGACCTTGCTGAAGGCTTGCCGAGAAAATGAGGTCCATCTTGTCACAGGCAAGAGGAGCCTATTTGTTCAATTTGAAAGGCTGCCGCTTGGCTCCGATTAGAAGTTAAGATAAAGGCTGGGGATGAAAAGAGGGGAAACATTTCTAAGCAAGGAAATTAAAGGGCTACATTGGAGACCCTTTCAGCACTACACTGGGCTTTTTGTGTGGGGTTTATCAGGCCCCATCAGCCACACCTTGTCCCTGGGCCCGGGGCTCCCTCTCCTCCTTGCACACAAAAGCCTGCCGTGTAGGGAGCTAGCAGAAGCCCCCTGCTGATAGCCATGGGGGCACCCACTCCCCCCTCCCCCCATTGCAGGTCGCGGCTGGGAAAGTGACCCACCCAAATTTGATTCACTGGGCAAAAGACTCAAAGTCATTTCATCCCTCTCATGGAAGGGACTCAGTCAAGAAGCTTTTCTATCTTCCCGACCCAGAAACGTATTGCATCTTGGAGAATTCCTCCCAAATTCATTCAAATAAAGGGACATCGAAATGCCTTTGTGTCCATAAAAGCTGCAAGCCAACCGAAATTTCCACCCAAAGCCACTGAAGCAGAGAAACCTTCTTTCAACTTCTTTCTTCATTTTATAGACGTCTTTTATGTCCCAGAATGTCTTTCAACTTCTGAAGTAATAGCTCGTTGGGGAAAAGAAGAGGCGAGGAAAAATGCTGGGCTTTCCCATGTGCTTTAAATTTATAGCCAACATTCTGTTCCCTGGTCCCCTTTTCCGACTGAGGTTCCAAAAGCTAGCTGGATCGGCCAGACTCCTCGACCTAGAATTCAGTGTCCTTGATCATAGGAGACAAACTCACCTGTCCAGGTTTCTCCCTCTTTATTCCCTCCCACATTCCACTCTGGAATGTATTTTTCACATTTCCACCTCCATGCCCTTTGCCTCAGCTGCTCAAGCTGCTAGAATTCCTTTCCTTGCATATCCACGCTGTTGTGTGTCTTCCTCGGCTGAGACTTTCTGAGGGAGTGTGTTGGTTTGGGAGGGCTGCCGTAACGCCATAGTTGCATAGACCGAAATTTATTTTCTCGAAGTGTATTTCCTGTTGCCCCATGAGGGTAGGGGCCATACCCACCTGGTCTCCATCATCTTCCTTGAGCCTGCAGGAGCTCCACGCTTAGCCCTTCTTCCCGCATGGTCTCCCTTCCACAGAGCCCAGTGTGGCTTCCCATTCTTAGCAGGTCCTCCAAGAAGGTTCATTGCCATTGGAAGGTTGCAGTAACGTTCTGGGAGCAGAGCAAGATGCTGAAGTGTCTTTGATATAGTAAGAATAACTTAGCTTCGTTCACTCGGGTTTTAGCGCTGAGTGCGTCAACACTGGACTATTTGAGAACTGGGGGGATCCACTGCTTCAGGATCCATCTTGGAAGTACACGTGGCAATAATGGGGCTCAGAAAGAAGGTCCTGTATCATCAACATGGTTGTATATCGGGGTCTTGGCTCCGGCATTTACCTGCACAAAGGACTTCACTTCCCTAGGACCTATTGACCTGTTTTTGAAATACACCTTGAAGGATGAAATGCCCCACTCCATGCCGAAGATTGGGAGTAGAAATAGGGCCTCATCTGTGCCTACATAGTAATTTCATAGTGGTCTAGTCCAATTTCCTTTTCCTCTGCATGGAAACAGTGAGGGAATTGAAGGGGGGTGGGTTCCTGAGCAAGGACAGGAAGAGTCACCAAGCTCTGTGGCAAAAAACCATTGAGCAGGGGAACACCTACAGTTCCACTTGAAGGTGACTTTCTTCTGTGATGTAAATGCCATCGCACTCTTTCTCAAACCTTAGCCAAGTCTGTGGGGGACACGAAGGGCTTATGTGGGTGGGTTTTAATGCAGAAACCATGATGACTCAGTCTCAGAGCAGAGCTGAAGGATTTGGGGTGACAGGTAGCATGGAAGTATGGTGAAGGAGTCTGCAGAATGACACAAAGTGACAAAAACCAGTCACGTGGGATGGAAAAATGCCCTCCCCCCAAACCAAGTCAAGGAGTTAGCCACTCCCTCCCCTCCGAAATCTTTGAGAGGTTAGGAAGGTCATGGGGCTTTCCTCATGCTTGGAATGGGATCAGGCCAATTACTTTTGGTTCTCAGGAGACAGGATACCTCAGCCAACAACAGAATGAGGCTAAGATATTACAGTTGGAGGAGTCAATCGTTATGGCCTTCTCCAATATTAACACGCCAATCAAACTGTTTTCCAGAAACACTTAAATAACAATTGGCTGCCATTTTTTAGTTTTGAGACAATCATTTTAAGAAAAGAACTGAGCTTCTTAGCATATCCCCCCCCCCCGAAATACTCTCCTTAGATGAATGTACTGCAGAGCATTGGCTCTAGCAAAACAATTTGTTTATTGAATGAAACCCAAAAGTCTTACCCTCAGCAAGTTGATCCCTGGCCTTAACCTTACTATGCTGGTATTATTTAGCATTCGGAGAGTGTTGGATGCTTGGTCACGTGCTAGAACAAGGAGGAAATGCCACCAACTACCAGGAAACCCAACCATCAGAAGTGCCCGCTCCTTACAAGGGCTGGTGACAAGGAGAATTACGGAACCCTCACAATATTATTGAACATTGTCAAGAGCAAATTACAGTGTCCGACCTTGATGATTGCTGGCTGAGACTGCAGGCTGAGGCTGCCTTGTGAATAGTTGCACGGACATAGTTTTTGAGAGTCCTTCAAGGTCACCTTCTATGAAACAGGGGTCCAAGGAGTATTTTAGAAGACTTTCTGTATGCTCTGCCCACTTAGTAACAATGTCCATGGTGTCACTGTGTCCCAATTTGTTCCCTACATCTGCATCTATATTTTAGGTGTGAAGGAGCTCCATGACCTTTTGCTTCTCCCTACTGACAATACTAATCATAATAATAACCACCAGTTTTGAGTGCTCATGAAGTGTTCAACCGTATTCTAAGCACTTTAAACACTTTGTCTTTTAAGCCTTATCTGTAATGATCCCATGAACTTAGCACTGTTATTTCTCCAGCTTTACACATGAAGACGGTGAAGCTTAGGGAGATTTAATTGTCTCCCCACAGTCCAGGTCCCAGAGCGAGCAAAAGAGACAGACAGGAGTCAGATCCACAGCACGGGCTTCTCTCCATAGACCCCACTTTTATCTATAATCCAACATACTCCCAACACTGCTGATGTAGGTCAAGGACCGTGTGGCTAAACTAGTCTGTGGTTAACGCCTCTGAACTTCCACTCAAACATGTTTCCACCTGTCATGGACGACAGAAGCAAAAAGCAGAGCGGGGAAGGCGGTAGTTTTCCTGACTTGCCTTTATTCTCCCGGCCCCACGCTTCACCCCCTCCCTCACGCCACAGCAAGATCAATGGCAAAGAGACAAGTTAAACTACAAGTAAGTTAAAACTGCAGGTATTACGTCAAAGAATGTCTCGGTACGTACGTGTAGCAAGGATATTACAAATGACTATTAAAATGGGTCATACCTAATGAATTGAAAATTCAATTGGAGGGAATGTAAAGTCATTGATTACAGACCCAGGATAGCTGATCCAGAGGAACAACTGAGAATGATGCTGGCAGTGGGCACCACGGCCTGACTGCAGCGTCAGACCACACAGACACCAGACTGTTACCTTGACCAAAACAAGTGCCAAGGATGATGTAAAAATCCAAGAATATGGGACAATAAAGGAGCCTAGAGCCTGAGAGGCCAGAACACACGAAAAGGTATTGAGAGCGTGTCCTGCAAGTCAAGAAGACGCTAGACGTTCATTCCCTAGTAAAATGGGGCACAGCAGCTCTCTCCTGCTCAATCCTTACGATAACTATGTGTCAGCCATGGTCTGTTGGGCGCTTGGCCCACATGTCAAGTTGGCCTTGACCTCCAGTATCATGGCCCGAGGCACACACACCATGAAGCCTGTGAGTTCCCCTGGCTCACGTGGTTTCTCTACCTCCCTGTTCCTGGGGCTGCAGGTGCTGCTTCCTCACATTAGCATGAACAGGACGCTCGGCCAGAGCCCTCGCCAAGCACTGTGGGAACTTAGGGGCTTTAGGAGTTCAGGGGCAGGGACACGCGGGGATGGGGGCAGGCACATTATCACCTACAGCCTGTCACTGGCGCCACAGCCCTACTTCCCCCACTCCTCTTCACGCTAAACATGCCCCCATGTCTTACTCAGAGCCTCTCGACCTCCTCCAAGGGCCCTCCAGAGTCTCCATTTCTATCCCGAGCACTTCAGACGTTTTCACTGCAAGGAAAGGTGAGATCTGGTGAGTAACAGAAATTTCTCCACTTCATTTTCTGGGGACTCTATGGCAAATGACTGGCTGTAGAGAACAAAGTGGGGGTGAAGTGGGTGTGCCGTTATAAGGCCTCGTGAGTCTCTGACTCAATTCCCGTACTTGGATTTGGCCTTCATTCTGTCCCCTTAGATCCCGCCTCACAGAAGTGAGATTCTGCTTTTTGATTTGAGTTGGACCTCTCCGTGCTTAGGTTTTCGGGATACTGCCACCCTAAAATGAGAGGTTCGAAAAGTGCTTCCAACACTCTTTTGTCCCCCCTCCAAACACCTCCCCTATGACCCACTTCTCCCTTCGGGGCCCCATCTCTAAGGTGATGGTGGAGCCCACGGAGACCCACCCAGAACTGATGTTCACCTAACACATGGCTGGGACTTGAACAGAATACAGAAATGTATTTAGTGTTGACCACATTCGTTCCTCCATCTTGGAGTCAACACTCACACAGGGAACCTCCCTGAGCAAAGGAGGGAGATTGCTTTGCGCTAATCTAAACACTGATTCAAAGGAGCTGAGTTCTGGTTTCTACCTTCAGTATTACTTGCTGAAATCACGTTGTAAATGAACCGAGAAGCTTGTAGAAGGAAATACGATGAAGTGAAAGAGGGGAAGAGCAAGGGAGAGAAAAGCAGGATGTTCCCTCTTTTGGAGGGCTTGCTATGTACCGGACAGGAAGAAAACTAATCCCTAGAATGACAGGAGCTTCCGGAAGTGTGTCGATTGACTTTTTCCACTTAAGTTTTTGATTAAGTGGTTTTCCAGTTTTGTAACTTTGATTTGCTCTAACGGGGCTTTTGCAACACTTTCTGTCATGCTTCTTCTTTCTTAAGCTTTTCAGACCCAATTTTGTATATTCTAATTGCAAACTCTAGTTCAGGTTCCTAAAACACTCTCTTATAATTATCACCAAACAAATGCAGTGATTGCACAAAGCTCGAACATGTGTCGCATTAATGCTCACAACCAAAATACTTTCATTTTTCTTGGACTCTAAGCAGAATGGACCATAAGCACAGCGTTTGATAAAATGACAGGTGGAATTCCATCCAATTAAGACATAAATATTTTTCCAGAGGCTACGCTCACTGCAAAATAATAATCTTCACTCAACACATCTTTACATGTCTTCGGCAAAACACCTGTCTAAAACTGTTAACACTAAATATTTTGGGAGCTCTGTACTTCAAAGACATCCCTGAAAACGTCAAGCATTGTTAAAATGTTGAAGTAATTTTGGTTAAATGCTTCTGTGACAACTGTCGGACTTGATTTGTTTTAGCCGAATACATTCTGAATATTGCTTGGAATCTGTGAATTGGTCACTTGCCAAAAGGTGAGAATTGGGCTGGAGTCAAAAGAATTATATGCATCAAAGAAATGAAAAAAATGGGGGGCATCTTTGAGTATTTTAAAAATGCAATTTTCCTTCTAGGTTGGAAGCTCCAAAACAATGTTCTTACCAAGTGATAGCACTTGCAGCAAAACCATAAAGTATATAGTGGAAGTCATTTCGACTCCTGGCCGTACTCATACCTAGAGGCTCACACCCACAGCTCTTCATGCAGAGAGAAAAGTACATTTTAAAGTACCCCTGACAAAATTAGTGATTAAGCAATACAGACTCGCCATGTTTTCCTAGGACCTTCCAGTTGGTTGATTACTAAGTGCTTAGAGTTCTTGGAACCCACGGAAGAAATATTAGAAGTAGAGAAAGTATTCATAACACCTAGATCAACAATGCTGTTTCTCCTTCCTCTCCCCCCATTTTCAGATAGGTAAATTGAGGCCCCAAGACCTAGAGCCAACCATAGTGAGTGAACAGAAGTGTCTACTGCAAAGAGCTTAAAAGTTTGGGCTGAAGGGGGAGTGGCAGGGGAGACATTTATGAAACATATCAACATATAGCAGAAGCAACACATAAATGTCCCAGAGGTATATGTGAGGCCCATAATAAGAGGACCTGAGGTTAACTGTTAATCACTATGGGCCAGACATTGCACTAAGCACTTTATATGCATTATCTCATTTAATCCTTGCAGTTAACTCTACGCAAGAGTGCCATTATTACCCGCTTTTGCAGATAAAATCTCTAAACAACTTGTCCAGATCAGGCAGATAGCAGCTGATAGAGTCAAGACTTGGAGTCAGTTCTGTCTGACATCAAAATCCTTGTTTTTAACCATCTATTGAACTTCTTTCCTATGTTCATGGTTTCCAGAGCTAGTTTCTTCCCACAAATTCAAGTAGGTGTCATTATGACTTGAGCAATCTAGGGTGATGATAATTTTGAAGGACTGGAGTAGCCACAGAGGTCACCCTTAAGCTATGGATTCTGCAGAGAGTATGTTATCAGGGCTAAAATAGAGTGACCACGGTCTGGCATTTTCCACAAGACCCCAATGCAAACACTCTGTCTCATTGTCCCCTTAAGGATTCAGTCTTGACAAAGTGCATGTTCAGAAAAATGTCATAGAATGTCCCAGGCCTCGACTTCATCTGAGAAATCTTGGAGTCAACCCAAGAGTCATCCATACCTTCTGGAGCTTCCAGACCCCCAATTTAACCTATTTTTATTGATTACCACTAGGTCTGAGAACTGACCCACACCAAACACCCAGTGTTTAGTCCAAACCAGACCAATGTTGGTGGTGGAAGAAATCAGTTGTTTTCATTTTCTCTCCGTCATTGGCTTCTTTCTGGGGAACATGTCAGACACCTGAGTCAGACTCGAAGGAACAGAAAAGGGGATATACCAGCTGAGGTAGGTCTACCTGCAAATATGTCTGAACCCAGGGACTCAAGTAGAGTCAGCCCCACTTCGGTTCTCCTATTGCATTGCTAAGCTCTCTGATACTATCATTGGCGACACTCTTTGGCAAAACCTGTCCCCATGGAGGCAAGGGAGCCTGCCTCCTCCCCAGCAGTTCCAGGCTTACATCATTCTTGTCACCAGCAGTCCCAGGAAAGAGAGAGCTTCTCTTTCTCAATTTTTCCATCAGAAGCCCCTGCCAGAGTCTCCTAAATTAGCTTAGTCACGTGTCCACCAGTCAACCAATCCCTGGGGTCCGCAGGATGGAGTGTGCTGATTGGTTAGGCCTGGGTCACATGACCACTCTTGGAGGCGTGCAGATGTTGGCTTTTTGTCTGTTCCCGTGAATTAAGGGCAGGGGAAGGGTGGTTTCTCCAGAGGAAAATCAGAACTATTACCGGAAGTGGGTGGGAAATCAATGCCAAATAGGCAAAATCAACAGATGCTTAGCGCCCCCTCCCCTCCGCGAGACACTGCCATCCGGGAGATGAAGCGGGGACCAGAGAGTTACCTAGATGGGGTAGCCAGGAGCTGAAACAGTCCGGGATGGGTCGGGAAGCTAGACTTGTGGTTCTCAAACTTCAGTGACAGCAGAACCACCAGGGGGGCTTAGAAATGCACATTCCTCGGGGCGCCTGGGTGGCACAGCGGTTAGGCATCTGCCTTCGGCTCAGGGCGTGATCCCGGCGTTATGGGATCGAGCCCCACGTCAGGCTCCTCCGCTATGAGCCTGCTTCTTCCTCTCCCACTCCCCCTGGTTGTGTTCCCTCTCTCGCTGGCTGTCTCTCTGTCAAATAAATAAATAAAATCTTAAAAAAAAAAAAAGAAAAGAAAGAAATGCACATTCCTCTTCTCCACTCCCAGAGATTCTAATTCAGCAGGTCTGGGGCATGAGAATTCACATTTTTAACAGCTCCCCTAAATGACGGTGATGTGGTTGGAGGCCTGTGAACTGTATTCAGGAGACATTGGTTTAGAGTCTGGCGAGGGAGACCGGCTATTATTAAATAAATGACTTTCACTAAATCCCAAATAATAGCCAGAGGGAGGTGTTTTGTTTTGTTTTGTTTTTTAAACAAACAAATCTTGACAGTTACTTTGTGTGAACGTCTCTCAGTATCAGCACCTCTCACTACCTCTTGGGCAGTGCTAGGTGCTTAATAAATGCTCTGCGAAATGAGGATCTTTATCAAGGCGGCTTGCTGAGGGCTGGTTTGTTGATCAGGAACGTGGAGACACATGGGATTTCCAGACAGCTTTGAAAGCCAGATCAGAAACCCCGCAGTTTATTATTAAATGCATAAGCCTGATAATGGGAATACAGTATTTTAATAAAATAGGTGGACTTCTAAAATCTTTTTTAAAAAGAGAGAAAACGGAAAAGAAAGAAAAGAAAGAAAAAACTGCCTCCATAATTAGAAAAGTATATATATGCAGAGAGTAGAAAAGTAGAAACAATGTATTGTAACTTGAATTCTTCTGTCTCTTCTCTTCCTGCCAGCCACACCCCCTCCTTTTCTTTTCTGTGCTTTTCCTTAATGCACCATTGGTCGATATCCAAGCACAGAGCAATAGTGGGAGCCCACACATCTTTTTAAAGTGCTCCCCACAAAGCTGATAGGACAGGAATCTCAGAGAAGCTCCCTCCAGCCAGGTCCTAGGAGAGCCTGCTCCTTGAAACTTGAAACTTCCCAAGTACTATCACTTCAAGGCACACAGACCTAAGAGGATTAAGGTAAGTATCCCTTCTAAAAGCCTGAAAAAACAAAGATTAGTTTTTAGCATCACAAAGAAACATATATTTATATAAGTTCTGAAGGCGAAGAAATATGTGAAGACTTTTGGAGAGGGGGCAGGGGCAGAAAAGGCAAATCATCCCTAAGCAAGGGGAAGAACATTCCTACAGGATTATCCACTGTTTACAAGGAAACAGATTGGAATTAAAATTTACGCAAAAGTCACAAAGAAGACCCATGTGCCAAAACCTTATTGAGCTTATTTTATTAAGTGAGAGCATTTGTGATGGGACCAATTAGCAGACTTCTTCATTTTTTCCATTGTATACAAAGGGTGCTAAGGATTATTAGGATAATAAAGTTAAATCAACAATGCCAGAGGAAAAAATACACTTAAAAAAATAACCTCAAAACCAGCTTTCTATATATTCATAATGGAATAAATCACTTAAACTTCTTTTTTTAAAAAATATTTTATTTATTTATTTGACAGAGATAGAGACAGCCAGCGAGAGCGGGAACACAAGCAGGGGGAGTGGGAGAGGAAGAAGCAGGCTCCTAGTGGAGGAGCCTGATGTGGGGCTCGATCCCGTAACGCCGGGATCACGCCCTGAGCCGAAGGCAGATGCTTAACCGCTGTGCCACCCAGGCGCCCCAAATCACTTAAACTTCTACAAGGCTTAGTTTCCAAAGGAAATCAGTAATGAAAAATCAAAAAAAGAGAAAGTTTTGGAGGCTGCGATCCGATTCAAAAGTCGAAAGGAATCTACAAACTTCTGGAAAATGCACATCCAAGCTACAGTGTGCATATAACTCACTTACTGCCCTGGAAATACGCTCCTTTGAAATAGTCATCAATCAAATCGATCTTCATACAATTTTATCTCTCAGTCTCTCTTTTTTTTTCCAGACAAAAATGAACGGCTACTTCCTCCTCCCTCAAAAGGAAATAGATACAGATTTCACAAAGCAAGCAGAAAGTAAACATTCATTCTGCTGAAAAGTAAATTTCCACCAGAAGGTCCTTTTGTTTGGATTGACTGAGAAGGTAAACCCGTGAATCCAACACGGTCATCGGTGACATGCGACCTATTTCATTTCTTCTTCACTCTGAGAGCAGTAAGAGCTGATAAGGCTGATGTACAAACACGAACAGTGATAAACGGTGTCAGAATCCCCGTGGCTCCTGTGGTCGGGTGGACCCGAGGCTAGGAATTCGCCAAGACTTCAGGTGGAATGTGTTTTAGTCACTTCCTTTGTCAAGTAGGTCAGAGGTCATCTGTATCCGCATCTGTGTTATGCATTTCAGAGTTAAGGATCCCTGAATGTAAAAAAACTTCAAAAACCCACTGGTACCTCTCCGGGTGTCCATCCACTTCTACCTGCCCCCAGACTAACAAGGACTTGCCACCACCAAGTGTATCTGTGAAGTCATTCCACGGACACTGATCAGACTCCACCCCCTAATTCCTTCATTCTCAGATGCACATGTTAGAATTTCTGCACGAGGTTTTGCCCTCTTAGAGCCAATGAGCCTGTGTGATGTAGGCAGTGTCTCCTCCTTCGCTCAAACTGTTATTAAAGTAATGACACATCTTACAGTGGCTTGCAGCTTAACATCAAGGAAATATGTACGCTCTCCCCCACCAGTCCCCTCATATAGAAGACAAGTCTGAAGTGTAAAGGCTCAGAGCTTATTTGCAACAGCTTCCATATCAAGGATGGGAGAACACTGAATGAAAAGATGTAACCTGTTTATTTGATTAAAAAAAAAAAAAGTCTGCCAAAGATGCTAAAACATAAAGGAATTCTTCTTAATCGTTTTGAGAATGGGTACTTCTCTTCCGTCCGAAAGTCAATCAAGCACGTTAAAACCTGTCCTTGGGCACCAGGCAACTTCAGGATACCGGAGCAAGCCTTCACAGTCTGTCCCCACTTTCTGACAAGCCCCCTGGAAGGGTGGCGAATCAGGACCTGGCTCTGATCTCATGGAGACGCTTCCCTGAGGTTGACCAGATGCCTGTCAGCATTGTTGGCAGTGTTTTGACACTAGCAGAATCTTCCTGAAAAAAAGCAGTGAGCTAGGATAATGAATAGGGCTTTTTTATTCACCAAGTAGCAAAACCAGATGAAACGTCAAGCTTTGCAGGGGTACAGTGTCTTAGGTTGGGTTTCCCCCCCAACAGCCCCTGACATGGGGATTTGAGTGCAAATAGTTTATTTTGGAGGTGATCCCAGGAAGCACCTGTAGGGGAGTGGGGAAGTGAGTCAGGGAATGGAAAGAAGACAATAAAGAGTGCATTATGGAGCAGGTTATTGCTGTGGGCCACTCGGGCTCAGTCCTGCTGGCAAATCCTGGGAAAGAGTGGAAGATGTGATTCAGAATTGTCCCAACCAAGGGGGCAGGAAGCTCGGGTGCTTAAACATCAATGCCCATCCATCGCTGATTGAGGCTGCTCCCCTGGAGATACTCACTTTTCCAGCATTTGGGGCCTGCCTGGGGCATGGGCCAAGCCTACTCCAGCAGCCAGAAAATATTCTCAGGCAGAGAGTGGCAGGTGTTCACAGCAGAAGTCATCAGAATGCAGGGACGGTGAGCGCTGAGGAGATGCCGGGAGGGCGCGGACAGTGTCTGCTGCACACAGATACTGTGGAGTTTCTTCCAGGCAACATGTAGCATTTCCAGGGACGTGGCAATTTCCAAAAACAAGTTCACAAGCAGTGAGTTTTCCTTATTGCCATCACGTAATGGTCAAAACAGAGCTGTGCAAAAAACCATCTCTCATCTCCTCCAGTTATCTGATGAAGGAACACAGAGTGGCTTGGAATTCCTCCATGATCTGATTCAAAATCACAGATCAGCGTCTCAGAAATGGGTGATGTCACTTGATCAAGGAAGTTCTACAGTTTTATTCCTCCTTCCCAACCATACCCTAGCTCAACTATTTCCAAGATGCATGGCTTCAACAAGGCCGCCGCAGCTATGTGGATTATTAATTTCACCAGTGCTGGGATAAACAGTCTCATAGGATGTTTGAAAGAAGAGGAGAATAATGCAAGTTTAGGCAAAGTTCTAGCATTTTCAAAGCAAGCCTACTTTCATGTCACACATTTGGCCTAGAGGATTTTCAAGATGGACAGAAGGAAAATATTCCTTTAACTGTTTCCGTTTCATGTTTCCATTGGCCCAGACCTCACTGCACGAGAGGTATTTTTTTTTTTTTTACTATGTCTTGTTACATCCAGTGCTTCAAGTAAAATGGGCTCATCATATTTCCTTTTCTTGAACATTTTCAATTAAGCTTAATGTAATCAAAGATGTGTGTGTGTGTGTGTGTGTGTGTGTGTGTGTGTGTGTATAAATAAACGTGGGAGGATCTTAATTCCCGCCAATGGGGGAAAAATATCATCCATGATGATCAATATGTGGTACTATGATAATCGGACTGATCACATATTTTCACCCTGCGTCTTGCGCTGTGGGCAAAACACACTCCGCTACCCCACTGATCTTGGGCGGGGCCATGTGACTTGCTTTTGCAAATGGAAGTTTGCTGCTAACCTAGCAGAAACTTGTGTTCTTGTGTATTTTGGGTTGGCTTTTGTGCTTCTGCTGTTCTCTGTGAGAAGAACATGTTATGGACAGCCATCGGTCCAAAGAGGATAGATGAAGAAGACCTGATGGGGCACCTGGGTGGCACAGCGGTTAAGCGTCTGCCTTCGGCTCAGGGCATGATCCTGGCGTTCTGGGATCGAGCCCCACATCAGGCTCTTCCACTATGAGCCTGTTTCTTCCTCTCCCACTCCCCCTGCTTGTGTTCCCTCTCTCGCTGGCTGTCTCTATCTCTGTCAAATAAATAAATAAAATCTTTAAAAAAAAAAAAAAGAAAAGATGAAGAAGACCTGAGCCCGATGACCTACAGCCTGGATCCTGGAGTCCAGCCTGGTCCAGTCAAGCTGTGGCCAATTCGCAGACCTGTGGGTGACAGATAAATGCTTGTGATCTTAAGGCACTGAGTTTTGGGGTGTTTTATTACACAGCATTATTACAGCAAGAGCTGACTGATACAGGAGCACCTTTAAGCACCTCGCACGAGCTCGGAGTGAAAACATCTTGGTACGGTTGGATTTACAACCTCTTCTTTTTTCTCAAAAAGCCAAATTTTCAAACAGAAAAGGAAGGGCATTGAAAAAATAATATTCTTTGTTTGTGTGTTTTACTCTCACTTCTCCCCCAAACTATGTGATCTGTGAGAACTGGCCTGTCATTCTACTCGTCTTCATTTTTGCGGTTGACACTAATTAGCAGCCCATTACAACGCCTACCTCCCAGCTGATGCCTTTGGATGTGAACTTTTTCAAGTTCCACCTCGTTGTAGTTATGACCTTACAACTTCTCACTCAGCCACAGTTTAATTTGTAATCAAAATTATGAACTAATGAAATAACACAAGGCTTGTTTTAATAGGGTGGTTTGCTTGTTTGTTTTCAAAATTATATCAATTTGCCACTTTGTGATATTCACACCTTTTTTTAATGAAAGCTACATCTTTCCTATCCCCATTTGAAATGAGATGCCTCCTAGACTTGTTGCATACAATTAAACCACAACAAAAGGAAGCCGAAGTCATTTCACTTTTCATAAGGCTGTAATTATTCTTTAACTATTGGAATACGACATCCCTTAGGAGCTAATTATTGAAAAGCTCTCATCACACGTAGGAAACACACAAACAAATCCTTCAAGCACAAAGTAAATGTTCAACATTAAAGAGCCACATCCAGGAAGTCATACCAATCAGTTGGTCCGGCTAATGACTAATCTGATTTTTGGAGTAGTTGCATTAGATAATTATGATGCCTGTTCATAACATGAAAAGCACAGCCTTCCATTGACTTTAATAAAGATCTGGCTGTAAGAAAAAATGTGCGAAGAACCATAATACAAAATTTGCATTGCAGCAGAACCTGGGAGAAGTGTGGTAGACGTTTTTTTAATAGAAAACATTTCCTCTATCACATGGTAGATATATTTAATATATCTTTTTATGTATGTCATCGTGGAAAGCAACGTGAGCTAGTATTTCAGTATGATTTCATATAAGTCATGCAGTCCTGTGTAAGGCCCAATTCAAATTTTTGAATGTCTTATAAAATGTTTCTTTGAGTCAACTAAGACTCACATTAGATATATGCAAGGTATTAAAGATTACACTGTGGCTCATATGCTAAAGGACTCAAAGTCAAAGTCATATACACAATATGATGACTGCTCTACTCATTTTAAAATCTATTTCTATGTGAGCATATTCAAATCCTTCTTAATTTTTAAGTGGTTTTAAAACGAATAAACTCTCGGACACTGTTGATGGGAATGCGTATGAGCACAGCTTTTTCAGAGGGCAAATAGTCAATAACTATCAAAATTAAAAATGTATATACCCTTTGATCTAGCCATTTACCTTTCACTGTCTTTATCTTGCAGCTGGACTTGTATTAGTGCTCCAAAAAAAAAAAAATGTGTAAGTTTGTTCATGACAGCATGTGAGGTGGGGGGGAGATAAGTAAATTAATTAATTAACTAATAATCAAATTGCCAATTAATGGTTCCTCAGCAGTGACTAAAGACAGAGAAAGGGAGAAGATACTTAAACACACTGTTATGCAAAAATGTTCAAGTTCTATTAAATACAAAAAAACTAAGTTATAAAATAACGTGTAGAGCGTAACTGTTCTAGGTAATCTAAAAAGGTATACATACATGTCCCAGATAAATGTATACACAAATAATTTTCATCCCTATGTGTGCTGATGCATGTATTTGTATGGTAGTGGGTAGATAGATATATGGATGACGGATGACAGATAGATAGACATAGATAAACCTTCTAGAAGGACACACAAGAAACAATTCCCAGCTCTTTCTTCCGGGGAGTGGCGCCCTTGTAATGTGAAAACAGCCAACGACGATAGGAGAAACAATAAGCACAGGGGTGTTCCAACACAACTTTAATGGATAGAGATGGCCATCGTGTGACCTGTAGTTTGTGGCCCCTTGCCCTAAGGATCAAATCCTCCCTGGCTTTACATGTCATTTGTCATTTACATGCTAATGACTCCCGGAAGTGGATCTCTCCAACTCTAGTCTTGCCCCTCTGTGATACTTGCATGCTACCAAGCACTCAATGTTTTCACTCGGGTGTTACAGCAGAGATGAGTAACGGTCCACTACTCATGTGTCTGCCTCCATAGCATAGTTACAGCCAGTAAGCAGCCACGTGGCCCAGGCCTACCTCTCCCATGCTTCACCCTCCCTGCGTCTAGGTACCGCCATGTTACTAGTTTTTTGTCTCATCTGTCAATGGAATGCACCCTAGGGGAGGGTAGAGCCAGAGTGAAGGAGCTGGATCCTTGAGTCGCCACACTGAAGGTCTCTCATCAAACGGAAATCTCTGCATTGGTCTAACGAGTGAGAAACCAATGTGTTTTAAGCCACAGAAATGTGGGAATTTAGCTTACGGTAGGCAGTATCAACCATCTAATATCAGCCATCTAAAATTTAACATGTCTGAGACAGAAACTTAATTTTTTTCTTCTATGCTCCTTTCCCAGTATCTAATCTCAAAATGGCACCTCCATTTATCTATTTTTCAAGCCAAACACTTGAGTGTCATCACTGACTCTTCTCTTCCTCACATACCTGACATCTAAACCATCAGTAAACACCTTAAAAATATATCTAAAATTCGGTCATTTTGTAATGGTTCCACATCTGACATCCTGAACCAGAGGCACCGTCATAGGCCACCTGGGCTATTGTAGTGGCTTTCCTGATCAGGCTCCCCACTTCCAGCGGACCCTTCACCTCTCCTTGTCTAATTTTCCACATCAACTCCCGTGTGATCTTTTCAATTCATAAGTCAGGTCATATTACTCCCCTAGACAAAATCCACACAATGGTTTCCATTGAGTCTGAAATGAAATCCAGACTTTGAAATCCCTGTGTCAAGGCCCCACTTGATCTACCCCATGACTTTCTCCGCAAATTCATCTCCTACATCTCTTACCCTCCAACTCTGCTAAACTGTCATGGCTTCATTAATTCTTCCTCAAGCATGGTGAGCAAGCTTCCCTCTCTTGGTCTTTTATGTGCTGTTTCCATGACTTTGGTTTACACTGTTATTTACTCTCTAGTGTTCCCTTCTCAGAGAAGTCCTCTAATGGTCACGCTATCTAAAATATCAACCCTTGTCATTCTTTTATCACCTTGTTCCACTTTCTACCTGATAGTATACCGTGTATCTATTTATTTGCATATTTCTATTGTTATTGTTAAAATGTAAGTGTCATGATGGCAGGAACTCCATCTGCCTTGAGTATCATTATAAACCCAGTGACTTGAAGTGTGCCAGGCACAGAAAAGATGTTCAATAAATATTAGTTAAATGAGTTAAATGTTCATTTCTTTCCCTTGAGTTGTGTTAGAGCTCTTCCATACGTATTGGGGTCTGTCCTCCCGAAAGCTTCATCTGTGAAAAACCACCTGGCTATATGTGTGTGTTATTATTTTCAAAGCTTTCCTTGCAAATTCGGACATTGTTCCATTGTCTTCTGACATTCAGGTTTGTCCAGAAGAACTTAGAGGTGGCCTGATTTTCATTCTATTTTAGATAATCTGATTTTTCTTTACGGATGTTTATAATGTTTTGAAATCAATACACAGGCTGATTGGAGTACTTTTTCTCTATGGTTTTGCTAAAAATGTGATAAACTATTCCAGATCTATAAACTCAGACCTTTCTCAGCTCACAGAATGTAACCCCAATTACTTGTTGATTATTGTTTTTATTCCAAGGTTGCTTATCTCCTCCTTGGACACATTTATAACCATTAAGCTGGACCCGCGTTGCCGCACTATCTCGTTGCTTGACTCTCTTGGTCTTGGTAGCGTGGCTCGAGTTTGTCCTTCATGACACTCACTCAGTTTTCTTTGGTCAGCTTTGCTTTTTCTTGCCTCTGATGAAGATTTGAGTTTTGTTTTGGCATTTTTAACTTGCTCACAATTCTTTACTCTCTCCCTGGATGAGGTTCTGTTGTCAGTTTGTATCGGCCTTACGTCTTTCATCTGCTTCTTTAAAAAATCATGGTCTCCTTGAGTATTCTATGGAGAATGCTAAAGAGCTTTCTAATTTCTTCTTCTGTTTCCAGCGGTAAATCATTTTCAGAGGCCTACCCATTCTCTGGGTCTTCAGGATGAATGCTCTACAGTAGTTTTTCATGTATTATGCTTGTCCCGCTGGTAACTCATCCTGGAGTGAGGAGAGCTCTGTCCATGCCTAGCGTTTGTCATCAGACAACGCGGCCGAAGAGAGCAGCGCTCATGCAGGAGAGGGGCAGATGCACACGTTTCTGGGTGACAGGGAGCTTGAATTTGAGCACAGAGGATGGGTGGGGAGGGATGAATGAATACCTGATTGCATTATTATTTTGGGAGGGCGGTGACATAATGCAAATGGGGCATGGATTATGTTTCTCAATCCAATTCTGCCAACTAATAACCAATCCTCCTGGATTCCCCACTTCAATTTTTAAAGAACCGAACTTTTGTCTTCTACCACACCCTCCCTCAAATATTCCTTCTGCAGTTTCTCATAACCCCAAATTCATTTTTTAGGTGAACCTGGCCTTCATTTCAGTGATTGGTGGTTGGCATATATTTACTTTCTATAGTACTGTCGATGATGGGCCTTCCCAGAGTCTTATTAATGTTAATTACCAAACGGTAAGCTTTACTGTAAATTAGAAGCCTTGTGGAAATGGACATCATTTTCAATCAACAACCCTTTTCACCTGTTTCCAAAGACTTAAAATGTGTGCCGGCAAGTATGGGGAGTTAGGTAGGAATGGGCTACAAGGATGAGGCAGACACGGATTCTCCCCAAGGGAGCCTGTAGTCTGACAGGAGCCAAAAACAAGTGCCGGGGACTTTTGACAATACAAAGCCCAAGCAAAGAAAAATATCAGTGGCATTACAAAAATGACCAGGTAACACATGTCTAGGCCTACCAAGACAAGGCTTCAGAGAGGAGGTGATATTTGGGTATGGTTCAGGCACAGAGATGAGAAAAGGCTCCCAGTATGAGAAAAGTCTCTGATCAAAGTTTTCCCAGAGATAGGAAAACTTGCCCGGGTATGGGTAATAATAAGGATTTGCATGTGGCTTGAGGATAGGGAAGTGTTAGTTTCCTACTGCTATACAAAAAATTACCATGAACTTAGCAGCTTGAAATAACAAACATGTATCATCTCACAGCTTCTGTGGGTCAAAAGTCTGGGCTCAGCCTAGCTGGATTCTCCACGCAGGGCTGAAATCAAAGTCATCCTCTCTGGAGCTCCTCTTCCAAGCTCATGTGGTTGTTGGCAGGACTCCGTTCCTTGCTGTTGTATGAATCAGGTTCCCATTTTCTTGTCAGCTACCAATCAGGGGCCACTCTTGGTTCCTAGAGGCCACTCTCAGGTTCTTGCCCCCATCATGTCCTCCTTTGTAGACCTTCTCACAACATGGCAGCTTACTTCTTCAAGGCTAGTGGTACAATCTCTCTGACTTCTGGAAGGTTCCAGTCTCACTGTTTAAAAACTCACCTAATTAGGTCAGGTCCACTCAGGCAGGATAACTTTTCTGATTAAACTCCAAGTCAACTGCTTAGTAACCTAAATCTATTCACAGATTCCTCCCATACTCAAGGGGAGGGGATGACAAGGGGCATATATTCCACGGGGCCAGGAATCTTGGGAGCCTGATTAGAATTTTGCCTATCACAAGGGCATTAGAAGGACATTAGTCCTAGTGAGTGAAAATGTCAAATACAGGAGGACCTTGATGGGAAGCTAAGGAGTTTGGGGACGGATGATTTTTGAGTTGAGTTGTAGCATAATAAGAATTAGAACAGAAGATGGCAGCATCTTTATCAGAATTCTGCAAAGATTTGGATTATTTTACTGGCATGTTAAAAATGAAAAAGGTTTAGAGCAAGGACGGCAATTAGGTTGCATTAACTCTGATCGAGTAGTGGCTGTCTGGAGGACTGTGTGGGGAAGAGCTGGGGCCATTTCTGGGCTTAGTGGGCAGCAGTGTTGGGATCTATTGGCGATGTCAGCTGGGGTGAGGGTGGTGACAAGTGGGAGCGCCAGAGCTGAGGACTGGCCACCCTGGCTCTTGAGGAAATAGTTTCAGACCTGGCACCTCTGAAAAGGAAAATAACAAGTCTATTTTCCAGGCTCCTGTGCTTTAGTTTAGCACCCTCCAAAGCAAATCAAAAATAGCAAACATTAGTAAGATCTTCAAGCCTTTTCCCAATGTCAGGACTTAGAGCAAAATACAAATAAATTAATCCACTGGGAGCTTCTTCTACTCGTTCCTCCCTGTAAAAACCCAGCTCCAAAATTTGGGAATTTCTAACAATCTCTTTAAACAGAAGAAAACAGGTCTGCTGCCAGGCAAAGAATTCAAATGCACTTGCTCTAGACTTTGAGGATGCTTTCCAAGGCTGCATGGAGAGGGATGAGGAAGTTCAACGTCTACTGATGGGTCTGAGTCCCAGAGGGAAGCACAAAGGTAGGGTCATGGTAGGGTCATGGTCATGTGCATGGGATGTGTGTGTGCTGGGCGGGAGGCTGTCAGCCAGGCAGAGCACACTCTCACCTGCACCGTCCACTGCTCAGGCTCTCCCACCTCATCTCGAGCGCCTCGGGAGCAACCTAATGTCTTCACACTCAAGGGCAATAATCCAACAGCCTGCTCGGGAATTGTCTCCTATGACCAAAAGATCTTCCCTGGCTACTTGTTACTACTTAAGACAGTGCTTACGAGGCTATGACTCCAGTGCCTGCAAGCCCTGGGGGATTTCTGGCTCTAGTGGGGTGGCAGATTAGGCTTACCACTTGACAGATGGTTTCTTGGCACCCCATCTCTCTCATGTCCTCGGAAGGAGTAAACTTCCCTCCTCCATAGAGGTGGGCGTGGCCATGCTACCTGCCACTGCCGCACACCTGGTGAGCGCTACTTCTCACACCGCTCGCTGATATTGGGCTTAGCCACGGGACTTGCATTGGCCAATGGGAGGTTAGTGGTTCTGATAGGATCAGAGGTTTCCCTTCTTGTGTTTTAGCCATCGCTGGGAAAGACATGTGCCCAGACAAATGCTTGGTCCAGAGGATGAGAGGCATTTGGAGCAGACCTAAACCCAACCACAGCTTGGACTCAAGCCTACCAGAGCCCAGACAAAGTCAAGAAAGCTGTCCTCCATTTGTTGTTACATTCAGGTGCAAATTGATGGGGGAAGGGGAGGAGAGCCAGGTGTGAGAGTGATTTCAAAACCAAGGCTATGTCTACACTAGCAAAGGAGCCTAGATCTGGCCCTCTTTCAGTTAAATATTCTTGCTCCCCCACATCACAAGGACCCTGCCACACACAGGGTCCCGGGATAATACTCGGAACATAGACTTACATGGTCTTAAATCTTAGAAAGGTGTAAGACAGTGGAGAGTCAAGGGTGAGGCTCTGGGGGCCAGAAGGAGGAGCCTGGGGAGGGGCTACAGATCTGGGGCTCACTCAACAGGCAGTTATAGGGCCAGGCTGCAAGAGGCAAGTTGCTCCCCCTAAGGCTGTGGTGTGGGGGAGTTGCAGATCACTAAAGTTTGCAAGAAACTTCTGGAAGTTGCACCCCAAACCCATCACCAAGGCAGTAGCCCAGGGCAAGACAGTGGCTTGGGAGCTCAGAGCTGTGAATTCATTTGGAAGGAGAGAGGGTCTCCCAACAAGACACTTGCGGACAAGCCAGAAGATTAGTCTGGGTTGAGTGCTTTGAACAACCCTAAGGCAGGCACTCAGAAGCACAATGAAACAAGGAAGAGCTGGGACTCTGCCAGACTGCTTGAGGTTCAGACCCTGGCTCTGCCATTTACTAGCTGTGTGACCTTGGGCAAGTTACATAACATCTCTGAACCTTACTTTCCTAAGGGATATTAGTTACTAGAATTCTCTTGTTAGGTCCTTAAAAGGATTAAAATCATTATATATAAAAAGCATGCAAAATGAACTAGAGTAGTGTGTATTATTGCTGTTGTTATGGCTCACAAACCCATGTCAGCCTCTTGAGCCAGAGATACGTGTTTCATAATTTAGAACTGTTCAGATTTTAGTAAAGAAATACGGTGCTCATATAAACATTTTAGAAAAGAAACATGGAGCCCATATAAAATTGCAGCAGGGTCTGGGGCTGCATTCTGTAACCAAATGACATGAATATTTATGCAGTGAAATGTATGAATATTTAGATCAAATAAAAACTATAAATAGCTTCAAGTCAGTTCGGGGCAGGTTTTGCTACTATGTAAGATTTTTTAAAAAGCAAAGTAAACAAATAAAATGAAAAACAAAATCCCTTGAGTTTCTGGAGCTTTGGGGGTTTGGGAAATGCATAGAGGGATTGTGGCTTTTCTGGCTGGAAGTGATTGGAGCCTGCATAAGTGTGTCAGGGCAGGAGTAAGGTGCAGAGAAACACTGGGAAAGACTGTAGGAGGTGGGCTTGGAGCTGAGACCCTCAACGATTGGAAGGGCCACGAAGGCAGTACTCAGGCAGCAATACAGCTGTCAACGTGGGCAGAAATAGGAGCCCAGGATGGACTGCTAAGTGTTTGTCAAGAGGTAAACTAAGGCTGGATTATGAAGAGCCTTGAATGCCAGGAAAGAATATATATAGATAAATATATATATAATGAGTTTTGCTAGTATGAAACTGGTACAGAGCCTGGCAGTTTCTTTAGAAAGGATGGTCTGGAGCTATGCACTCATAGAGGTCTGTGCCTTGCTCTAGAATGTTGTTTCCTTCACCTTCCAAGTCTTGCTCAGCCACGCCACCCTCTCTGGGACACCGCCTTTCACCACAGTGGCAGGCACTGTCAGCTTCCCACTCACATCACCCTGGCACCCACTGGTCTACATGGAAGGACTCACATTGCTGCAGAACGCCCACATGTTTCTGCCAAGAGCTTTTTCTGATGGACCCTGGGCTCGTGCACAGAGTAAATGGGAAATGCAAAGACTCGATGCCCTCAGAAACAGCCCTGGACAAGTGATAGTCAGGACGCTAGGGATAACCCTCATTCCTTCACCCTTCAGGAGGGGGTCAGGATAACCCTAAGGCATGTTCTCTACTGTCTTCTACAGTTCCCCAGGGGCAATGGCTCCCCAGATGCCCCTGGCAGTAACCTTCAATGCTTCTTGTGTTGGCCTCCTGCCTTTTCTGTTTTGGTCTCATTCCTTAGCTAGTTTCCAGGTTTGGGGATCACCTTCAAAATAAACTGGTTGCACATAAATCTTTGTCTTAGGATCTGCTTATGGGAGAACCCAAACTGAATCACCAGTCACGGGATTGCCCTTGACCATGCACTGACCTTTTCATGCCTTGGCTCATGGTTTCTGCCAAGAGAGGCTAAGCTCCTTGAAGACAGGAATTTTTCATTTACTTTTGAATCCCCATGGTGCCTAGCAGAGGGTAAACACGAAATAATGTGGATTGACTTGGAAAACTGGGTAAGTTGCAATTGCTTGCAAGTAGCTAGAGGTCACCAATGACTCCAGGGATCAAAACTTAGATTCTGGGTTTTAATCATTTGCTGTCACACTGACCGTCTTAATGATCTTGAGCAAGGCAGTTCATCTCCCTGAGACAGTCGCTATCTATGAAATGGGGATAATAAAGTTTGCCCGACGGAGCTGCTGTGAGATTGAAATGAGATCATGTGTGTGAGGCACCAAAAGCATATTTCCTGCCTCTCCGTGTTAGTCATAACTTTATACCCACCCTGTTCCCAAATACCCCCCTTCTTCACCCCTGCCCTGTCCGTAGCAACTGTTTGAGTCGTGGTCTTGAGCTTCTCTTACCTACTTATTGAAATGGGTTCAAAGCCACAGGCATATAATTTACTGCATCCCATCTCCCAAACAGAAAACCTGAATCTTTAAATGAAGGCTTTGTGGCAATGTTTCCATGTTTCATCACTAGCCCCTAACACAGACACAAGCACACACGCGTCCGAACACATAGACGTATTCTTTACGTGGCCTAGGTTTTAGAATACCTGGGATAATACAAGGAAAGGTCACACCCAGGAAGCTTGCCATGAAGATCATAAACATAGAGCAGGAAACCCCTAAATGACATTCCAAGGTCAAGCAACATGTAGCATCCACGTGTGTGTGTGTGTGTGTGTGTGTGTGTGTGTATGAGTGTGTGTGCACATGGAGATGCATAGATCCTACCCGTCTTGCTCTTCTAATTCTCCTGCAGGCAAATGTGAAGACAGAAGGCATTTTGATAGTATAGTAAGAGTCAGAGTTCTGGTTTCTAAGTAAGCCCTAAACAGAAGAGAGAGTTGGATAACTCTGAACGTCTCAGTTGCTTCTCTGGGCCTCAGTTTCTCTACCTGTAGGAAGAAGAAAGAGTAAATGTTTTCTAAGGATCCACTTATAATCATCTTGGGCTTAGGAAGTTAAATTAGAGAAAAATCTGAATGCAGAAAGAATGCACCATGTGGTTTCACATTGTTCCTTTTTAAAACACCAACTGAAAACTGATGTGTTTTAAAAAAAAAAAAAGTCTGTGCTATTACACCCACCATGCTTCTTTATGAACTGGGGGAAAGAGGAGAGATTTATTTGAAAGTCAATAGACTACAGTATTTATGGGTCTACTGTATGTGCTTAGTTTAAATTCAGCGTTTTGAATGGGGTAGAAACAAACACATCGGAATTTGACCAAGGATACATTCGTATGTCAGTTTAATGCTCCAGCTGTTTAATCAAAATATGAATAAAAGGTCTGAAGCCCAACAAGCAAAAATATCATAGTTGTGGGATTCAGTGATTGCTTCCCCATTGTCATCCAATTACTGTGTAATTTTTCCCTGTGACTGAATAACTAACTGTTAGCAAATAATGAAAAGGCAATTACAGCCACGCTTTGTTCCTATTACTCCCTTCGTTTTATTCCGGCTGTAATTATTGTCAGAGCTGGAGGTTTGCTGTACCATGGCAGCGGCACCAGGAAGGAAAATGGAAAGGGCCTGGTGCATGGAAAATTGGAAATGTCACAGCTACCTTCATCGGCACTGTTGGACTTCTGAGATTAAAAACTCAGAGGAGAGAGCTCTCCCTGTGGGTTTTACAAATTCTCTACCTCAAGCTGTCGTGGCAACTGGGGGAGTGGGGACAGGGGTGAGGGTGGGGGGCCAGTGGGGAATCAACTACCATGTCTGTCCTGTGCGCCTGTGTGTGTCATTCCCAAAGGACCGTGCCTTTCGCCGCAGTCCGCCTGAAAGCAACTCTTGAAACTCTTCGTTTAGCCTTTGCTTCTCATTAATGGTCTCCATGCTGCTTCATAATGGGGAGTGGCATATAAATGATGCATTTTATGGGGTTTGATCTTTCTTCAGAGAGGAAATATGCCGCATATGGACAGATGTCGGAAAAGAAAATGATGATCGTGCCCCCTTTGTGTAGTTACTGGGACCTATTGTTAGAAGCTTTCACTGACCGTATGTGATGTGCCTTCCTTTTTGATTTTATTTTGATTAAAAAGAATCTGTTAAAAAATTTTAAGAATTTTAAAAAGCCAAACAAAAGAATAGAGGTACATTTCCGATATTTTTATCTCTTATTTGCTTAATAACCACATCCTGAGTACCTATGATGTACAAGGTACTGGACTAGGTGCTGAGGAATCAAAGATGGGTGTGACATGATTCCTGACCCAAAAGGCTCCATCTTCACACTCAAATAAATGTCTCTCTGCATGAAAAGCAACTGAGCATAGTCGAAGGCCAAAAGAACTATATGTTTGAAGACCTGGATTCTAATTCCAGCTTTATGACTTACTCGCTGGTTTATCTAATGTATCAGTTAGCTACTGCTGTGTAACAAACTACCCCCCAAACTCCGTGGCTTAAACCAACAATCACATATAACTAAAGCTTATCAGTCTGCAGGTCAATGGGAGGCTCTACTCCAGGTTAGGGTTGGCTGGTGCGTCTTAGCTGGGGAAGCTTTGCTCCACATGTCTCTTTTCTTCCTTCTTGGAATAGCGGGCCAGCCTGGATTGTTCTTCTCATGGTGCTCTCTGAAGAGCAAGAAAGCAAGCAGAGAAATGCAAACACACATCCCCAGCACTTTCTAGTCTCTGCTTAAGTTATGTCCGCTAACATCCTATTGACCAAAGCAAATTACATGGTCAAACACAGAATCAAGGGTCAGAGAAATGAACTCTACCTCTCAATGGGAAGGACTTTAAAGATAGATAACAAAGGGAATCAATACAGTTAAAAATGAAGAGCTGCAGGAATTAATGCAATCAGCCCTCCTTGGGTACAATTCCATGCCTCAGTTTTCTTGTCTGTAAAAATGGAGGTTTGCTTTACCTGCTTTAAAATATCACTGGAAATACCAAAAGCGAGGAAGAGCATTAATACGCTTTGACACAGCTAAAGAACTTAGCTGTGTAAACAATTATTGCTTGTCTTGCTTTCTCCTTACTTGTAATACCATAAAAATGTTCCGATTTCTTTTTTCTAGAACAAAATGGGAGATTCTCTATAAACTTCAAATTTCTTTCAGTTCAACCATCAGGTAATCTTTCATTCATCAGAGGGATTAAAATGGAAAATGGAAATTTCTTACTTATAGATCTATTCTTTCTTGTTGTATTTGTAAAATAGGTCACTTCTCCAAGACCCTGATCTGATTTGAGGGCAGACAGAATCTCAAAAGCTATTGTTCTTGGTTCCTGTGGCAGCCAGCCCTGAGCGTCCCCTGGGTTTAAGGTGGAAGAAGAAAACATTTATAGGCTAACACGAGCCGCTTTGCCAACTACTGCCCTTGGGTTATTTCCATAGCAAAAGGAAAGAAGGTTATAAGGGGTTGATTGGTCATAAATAAATAAGCAAGGATATACATTGACAAGGACAGGAGAAAGGCAGATTAGTAATACCAGAGATAAAAGTATAATTTTTAAAAATTCAAAAGAATCAGACAGATTTGGATTTGAATCCTTGCTGTACTACTTAATAACTGGCTTACTTAGCTCCTTGGAGCTTCTGTTTCCTTATTTGTAAATTGGGGATATAATACCCCACTCGTTGTGCTCTTGTGAGGACTAAATGAGATAGAATATACAAAGTTCCTAGTATCGCATCTGGTACATAGGATATACGTAAGAAATTAGTTCCCTTTTCCCATGCAGATATTTTGAAGTTTATTTTCCCGAGAATACATCAGGTCACAGTTATTCAGTTCTATAACCAAGACCGTGGAATACTTTATTTTCTCCATTTGCCATATCTCAGGCTAGCATGGATCACAACCGTAGCAGAGCCTCCAAGAAAAACTCCGACAAAACAAGCAGACCGACTACAATGTGTTTTGCCTGAGAACCTCGCAATCACTGCAGAAGTCAGAGAACCCAAAGAACTTGTCCTCTTTCTTTTTGTTCTTCCTCCAGGCCAGGATATCTGTGTCTCTGTCTCTGTCTGTCTGTCTCTCTCACATTCCTTTCATGCACAACTTGTGTTCAATATGGTCAGTGTCTCTGCTGAGGCCAGGATTGTAGCGATTTGAAAGCCAGACTCTTTCATCAGGCGCAGAGAAAACCACGTAAGAACAGTATAGAAGAGAAAGAAGAGAGAAGTTGTGTACATGAGAATATAGATGTGAAATCCTAAGAAACACAGTTTGCTAAATTCAACATATGTATTTTTTAAAAAACACAAATGAACAGATAAGATGTATTGCAGGAATATAATATTTAATATCAGAATAAATTCAATAGTATTAACGCCATGAAGGAAGTTAAAGACGATAGTTACATGACAATCTTAGTAGAAAGTAGAAACGATGTTCTAAAGCTGTGACATATCTAAAATTTCTTTTTATTTTTTCATTTTTTAAATGTAAGACTGGTAGAGAACTGCCATCACCTGCTAAAGAGACTGTAGGAAAGGACATACTCAGTGGAGAAGTATTGAATGTGCTCCTTTTAAGACAGTCAGTAAGTTAGCGCCTTTACACTAACAATAACCAATTAAAAAGTGGTAATAAAAGATAGGATACTACCTAGAACAAGTAAAATTAGAAAGCACCACGTGTGCAAAAGTCCTTTAAGAAGAAAAATAAATAAAAGAAAACATTTTTCAAGGGCATAAAAGAAGACTGAAATTAGTAAACAGACATAAGGGGCTCCTGGGTGGCTCAGTCGGTTAAGCATCTGACTCTTGATTTCGACCCAGGTCATCATCTCAGGGTCGTGGGATCAGGCCCGGCATTGAGCTCTGCGCTCAGTGTGGAGTCTGCTTGTCCTTCTCTTTCTGTTTCTCCCCCTGCTCTCTCTCTCTCTCTCAAATAAATAAATAAAATCTTAAAAAAAATAAATAAACAGACATAACATGCTCCTGGATGGAATGGCTTGGCAATATAAAGATGTTAAATCTCCTCAAATAAAAATACATATAATTCCAATCAATGTCCTAACAGGATTTTATCCTTCATTGGTACCTGAGAGAGATATCCTCACCCATGAATGGGCAAGGACAGATTATTTATTTAGTAAAAGGAGAACTGGACTCACAGCATGGAGAATTTGGATCACAACCTCACACCGTATACAAAACTGTAAGCGCCAGATGCATGAGATGAATTAAAGCCTGAAATTTGAATAGAAAAAATTAAGAAATATAGTAAAAAAATATGATAAATATAGTTGTGATCTCAGAGTAGAAGCTGATTTTTTTTTTTTTTTTTTTGGTCAAAACCCAAAAGAACAAATGATATAGTAGGGGGGGAAAATGGAGGGGATACCAAAAAGGTATAAATATGTGTTTCCCAGGAAGGGAAACAGAAATATCTAGCATGTAAGCAACGTTCATGCTCACTGATAGTCAGAAAAATGCAAATGAGAACAAACCGTGATGGCATTTTATACCCATCGAACTGGGGAAAAAATCAGACCATCAGATAATATTCAGTGATGGTGAGGATGTTAAGAAATGGGACCTCTCTCCTGCATGGATTGCTGGTGGGAGTAATCCATGAGGTATTTTAGAGAGGAATCTGGCAGTAACTAGTGAAATTAAATACACATAAATCCTGGGATCCTAGGGCCCCTACTTCAGGGTGTCTACCCTGGAGACATTCTCCCAAAAGTTCACAGCAACACATGGACGGGGTCTGCTTTCGAAGCATTGTTTGAACTGGCAGTTGGAGACACAGAGGTGTTTCAGAGGCAGAACAGAGGAGTAAAACGTGCTTCTGGTATACAGTCCCTTACCTGCAATTCTTTTAAAAAGATTTTATTTATCTGTCTATTTGTTTGCGAGAGAAAGCGAGAATGAGCGAGCAGGGAGAGGAACAGAGGAAGAGGGACAAGCAGACTCCGCGCTGTCACAGAGCCTCGTGCGGGGCTCGATCTCACGACCTTGAGCTATTGAAATATTCAGATACTTTCTCTCGTATTTTGCAGTTTGTATTTAATTTGGATGATTCTCATCAGAAATATTTCAAAGTATATAATATATTTCCCTGCCTATTTACACAAGGGGTATGGATCATCCTTTAACGAAGCTGCAGATTGACGAATGACTACAGTGGTAATGTAGCTTTTAAAATGGTGATGCTCTCAGGACTGCTGGAAGTGAATGGGGAAGTTGTCCCTGTACTGACCAATCCTAGGTTGCTCTCCCCTCCATGTGTTTTGTGCTTCCTATTATTTTTTATTTCTTTTTCAACACAAAGCTGGAAGCATCCCCTTGTTGCTTCTGTAATTGTGTCTGCTTCTAATAAGCCCTTCCTGCCCATCTCTGAATGGTTTGCTCAGGAAGTCCCATCTCTAAGACTGTTAGTAATGTTTGTAAAGTAAGAGTAAATAAGATCACACTCTGTGAGGCCCCTCTATGGACAAAAGAGGCCTTGTGCTCGCTATATTGACTTAGGTTTATGTCCTTCCAGTTGTCCGTGTGCTGGTTAGAAAGTTTACCCAATATTTCATTGTACTGGTGTGTCCCACTCCAGCTCTGTCTTTGCCCTTCTTCACCTTGTCTGTATCTCCGAAGGCTGACACTTAAGATCACCCAGCTTCCCCTGTCAGCTGGATTTCAGTTGAGTTTGGTCAATGGGAGGAACCAGGGGGAGATTGGTGGAAAAGAGGAGAGAGAAGCTAAAGTTATAATCTCCATCCCTTTCCTTTCCTTGGCCACGTTCCCCAGTTAGGGGCTGTCACTCTCCATGACCATAGCTCTTGGCAGGTGGCCTCTCCTCCAACGTTCCAGGTCTCATGGGCTCTGGTGACACCATTCTTTCCCCTTATCCTTTCAAGCTTTGGGGTGGTAACAACTTCTCACTGTTGCTGGTTCCTGGGTGATTCATCATTCTTTGTTCATTCCTTTACTGCTACCCCCACCTCTGAAGTTGTACCTCCATGAGAGACCCTGAACCATGTGAGTGGATTGTCTCCTGCCAGCCTTGACTGAACCACTCACTCATTCAGCAAGTACTTATTGGACACCTACTATGTGCTCAATACTGGGGATACACTGCTGAACAAGACAGACATGTTCTTTTCTCTGGGCAGCCTAAGTCTAACAGGGGAAGACAGTTGTGAACGTGATGAGTATTTCAAACGAGGAGTGTAGGGTGTTTGGGGGGCCCACAACTATGGTAAAATGGTCCCTGGGTAGGAAAATGCAGCTATCCATATACACAGCTGAAATAAAACCATTGTTCCCCAATTGTCTCCTGCCTCGGTTCACAATAAACAATAGTTTCCATCTTCCAGGTCAAACAGTGACACCAGGAGATGATCGCCCCAACGTTCTGAGCTACAGAGACCTAGAGGTGAGAGGGAAGGAGGACAATGGGCCACATATGGCCTGAAGGGAGGAAGGGAGCCCCAATTTGTGTTCAAACTCGAAATACCCTCAACTATCCTCACCCCAAATCAGATGCCATTAGGTTCTCCCAAATACTTCCTATAACTGCTCCTGCTTCCAGGAGACCACTCCACATCGCATAAAATAATGATACTACATCTAAACGTAAAAGGAAAGACATCATTACCAGATTAATACATCGTGAAAAAAATTCACATTTCTGATAGATACTTAACAGTGCATTGGTGATTAAATTAATTGCACGTGCCGAACGGAAAGATAGCTCTTTAATGCATGTTAAATATTAACAATTTGAGATAATAGGAGTCTACATGGCTCCCCTTTACAGCTTCCTTTGTCAACGAAATGTACTTTCGTGGAAAGAAAGAGATGGTTTGGCGTGCGACAGTCTTACCCAGTGAAGGCCGGCACTGCGCCCGCCACACCAGGGCCACCAGCAATCAGCTTAATCATAAATGACCGGAACCAAATGGATTCAGGCAGCCAGGCTGACTACTGAGTTTAAAAGTTTTATATATCAAGAGTCTGAATGCCAACTAAATCAAAACCTTTCAAGGCAAATCAAAGGGCCAGCGGACTTCTCCCTGCTCCTGCCAAAAGCTTTGTTTCACCATTTCCTCCCAGGGCCGTCAGGAGGCAGCGGCTGGGGGTGAGTTCAGCCCCATCCAGGGACATCCATACCTGCTTCGTCATCCCCAGAAAGCCAACCATCACCTTTACATTGGGAGCACGGGAGGGTGGGTTGCCGAGTAGGTTTGGGGGGGGGGGGGAGCAAAGAGAAGCAAAACAAACTGATTGATTGCAAGCCCAGCTATGATGTCAGCATGAATTAATGTTTCCCACAGGCATGCTAATCAGCTCCATGACATAATAACGGCTTCTATTACACCGGTGGGACATCAAAGTTATTCCAAAGATAACATAACACAACACTTGAAGCCCCAGGAAACTTCTACCGCGCTTTTAGATGTTTTATAAGGTTACCAATCTTTTCATTGCTGGGGAAACAAAAAAGCTGAAAGGAAACAGAATATTGAATTTGGGATGAATCAGGGTTGGAAAGTGATTTCATTACAAATTCCAAATGTTCAAAGAGATAGTAGCAATTAAAAAGCTGCAAGGGGTCGCCATTTAGAAGCCGCTCCGTGCACACTTTTCTCAGGCAGGCAGATGGGCACAAGTCCCAATTTAGCAAAAAAAAAAAAAAAAAAAAAAAGTCTGTATGAAAGGTATTTGTTCAAATGAGCAAATGAGTGCACGAAAAATTTATAAGGTAGGAGAGTGCAGAGCTCGAGATTTGCTTCTCTCCCCTCACCTCTTCCAGATTATTTGTCTTCGGGCCCACTGTTAATATCCCTGAGACTCGTTCTTCCTCTAGAAGCTGGAAATCATGATATCTAGCGCACAACAGCGCTGGAGAGCTAAGTCGGGGAGTATGTTCGCAGCACGGCGTCAGAGTGGGCACAGGTCAATGCGCCTGTTGTTATTACTATCGATGAACATTGGCATTCCTCAACACCGATGCGCTATTACTACTGGTAGTAACACTTCACGGCATGTGCGGTGCTAACGATCCACACTCGCCACCCTTTTAAGTGCTCACAATCCTATGTGCTACGTACTCTTAGCCTCGTGTACAGATGATGAAATCGGGGGGCAGAGAGGTTGAAGTTACCTGCCTGAGACAGAGAAAAGAAGTGGCAGCTGGAGTTCAGACCCATGCCATCAGACTCCGGTCTGTATCCTTCACGGCTACTTTCTCTCTACTTTGCACACAACAGGGCACGCACACGCTCACACACGCAGACACACAGCACACTTGTGCACCGTCTAGAGCGAATGCTGCTGTATCCTAACCATTCACTGTGATGACTGCGGACTCCGTTTCTGCAGCTTGGCCTACGGGCCTGGGAGGCCCAGCAACTCCCCTTACTCAGTAGGACCTTGGGGAAGTCGCTCAACCTCTCCGAGACTCAGTCCTTGATCTGTACGATGGGGATACTCTGAGAACTGACCCCTCAAAATCTTGTTGAGGGAGTTAAATGAGATGGTGCCTTTCAAGCATTTAAGACAGTGACTGGAGCTTGATAAGCACCTGATAAATTTAGCTATCATTATTATTACAAATGAATAAATAATGGGCATCTCTCTGTCTGTCTCTCTGTCTGTCTCTCTCACAAACACACAGACACACAGTCCAGTGGCAACCCCGGGCATATCTGGGATGGAAGCTTCTAGAAGGGGATGCATCTGACACAACCATTTGTGCCACAAGCATTCCCTCAGAGTATCTGAGAGTTACAGAGGAGGGGGGAGGACAGAGGGAGGTAGCCATTCCATGTCCTACAGATGTCCCTTCCTCTCTCAGACCCTCTGCAGGCAGATCTCTGTCTCTGCAGCTGCCCCCTCCCTAGGCTTGCGAGTGGTTCTGAGGGATGCCCACAGGCAGACGGTAAGCCCTGCCTGGAGGCGAGGCTCCCAGGGTCTAGAATTCCACTGAAACGTGGGAGAACCAGGTGTCACCATGTCTCCTCTGCAGACCAGCTGACTACGCTCCCTGATGGTTTCTGACTAGGTGAGGAAGACTCAAAGTTTGTCTACTTGCCCAGCCTCCTGTCCGTCCCATGGCTGTCAGATCTGTGTGTTTATTTGTGGAGGGACAGTGGACACCTGGCTCCTTTACTTGATAAAATGGGCAGTCCGAAGTAGAAGGGGCACCATGGCTTTTCTGGTGTTTCTGACACCATGGGAGTCTGACAGGGGACAGTGGTGCTATGAGGAGGGTGGCGTGGGGACCATCCCCACTCCTTGGGGGACTCACCGTCAAAGCCTCACTCTGGGCCCCCAGGGGACCTCCTCTGAGGACCCATCAGCAGGCCAGACAGCTTGACCTGAGGAAGAGCAAGAGGACTAAAAAGTAAAGGACAAGAGCAGAAGCCAAGGAGAGAGAACAAAGGACAAGGGAAGAGACAGCCATGAGGAATGTGGAAAAGATGAGCAGCCCCTGGGAGAAAATGCTTTGTCTCTAACCGTGAGCTAATGAAGAATGAATGAATGAATGAATGAATGAATGAAACAAAAAATCAGCTACAATTGTGCCTTAGAATTTGCTCGTTCCTTCAAGTGAAGAATCCTGACTAACCTGGTTTTCTTTTTGCTTCTGGAAATTTTATAATGTGTGTGTGAGGTATTTCCCGTGATTTATTTCTTTTCTTCCAACTTTTTAGAATGGACAGAATGGGGACGCCTGGGTGGCTCAGTCGTTAAGTGTCTGCCTTCGGCTCAGAGTGTGATCCTGGCGTTCTGGGATCGAGCCCCACATCGGAGTCCTCCGCTGGAAGCCTGCTTCTTCCTCTCCCACTCCCCCTGCTCGTGTTCCCTCTCTCGCTGGCTATCTCTCTCTCTGTCAAATAAATAAAATAGAATCTTTAAAAAAAAGAAAAAAGAATAGACAGAACAGACAGAATTGGGGAGGAAAATGTCTAAATTAAACAATCCGACTCTTACGATTTTCCTAAGCTCAGTGGCGCTCTGCTTTTCTGAAGCTGAACTAAATTTGGCATCTGATGCATTCATTCTGCAGATTATTCTCAAACACTGTGTCTAACTGGGGACCCAGTGGTCACACATCCCCTGTCCTTGGGTTGCTTATGGTCTAGAGGAGGAAAGAAATACACTAGGGAGTGGTCAGTGCAGTGACCATCTCACCCCTGCTTGGCCTTACCTCTGATTTCAGCCACAGCTGGTGGACAGTACCAGGCAGGGTGGGTCCCATTGCAAACCAACACCCTGAGTGTCACACAGCTTCATTTGCTGGTTGTCCCTTGACATCCTAGAAGCCGTGGAGAGCTTGCTCAGCCCATGCTCTTGCACGGCTAGAAAGTGCAAGGAAATTAGCAACTCCTGGGGCAACATTTGGCCAGTGGGGATGGAACCAGCAGAGAGATGACCCAGCTTCCCATCCTTCAGGTGGGCACCCTGGCATCACTCCATCTACTTCCCAGCGGCAATCTCAATAACGGACTGCAGGACTGCCCTTCCTCCTCCTTGGTTTCACTCTCCCTGCACCATGAGGTCGTCTCCCAAATGAACTACCCCCACCCAAGTCCTGGTCTCAAGGGTTGCTTTCTGGGGACCCAAGTCAAACAATGCAATCTAGTTCATTCTAGAGGCATCAAAACTACTCTCAGGGGCATGGAGGCAGGCATCCTGATGATGTGTCAGCTGACCACTGAATGGTGAGTAGGTGGGGGCAAATCGAGATGCGTGGTGAGGGAGAGGTCGAAACGTGGCCCATGCAGAAAGCACAAGGAGGAGCTAGAAAAGCATGGGATGTTTGTAGGACTGAAATGAGGCAGAAAGTTAGCCCACTCACATTAGAAAACTATGTCTGTGGAACCAGATGGAAGAATTCTTCCCTGTCCTTCATGGCAGACCCAAGAGCTACCTCTTTGCCATCACAAATGATCACGTGGTTGACGGCAAATGATTTTTTTTTAGTAAACATATTTGCATTTTGGGAAGGCCTACAGGAAAGTCTTTTGTATGGCAGGTAGAGGCCTTCGGATTGCTGGACAGAGAAAGCCAGCAAAGAGCACAACAGACTGGGTAGAACCTCTAGGACCTTCAGTCTCTTCATCTGTAAAATGAGCCTGTATGTCTCAGGCACAACTGAGTTACTGACACCCATGGTGTCGCAATGCAGATAGTCAGTACAACCAATCCAGTCTGGGACAATAAATATAGTTGGCCAAAACTTCTTTTGACCAAAATGACAGACCATATCCATCCAGCCATCCCTTGGAAAACCATGTATAAAGTGCTTCCAACAAGTTAAGATATTCCAACTTAACACAACAGGGCCAGGGAAGGGCACCGGGGTAAAAGGCAGAGGGGCTGGAAGCATAATTGTACATTTTGACATTAAATGAATTACATGGAAATTATATGCAAATCATTATGTAAATGCGGCATATGTTGTTTTCGAGTTAACAGCTTGGACACTTTTAATAATTGCAGCATTTTTCAGGGTGAATTAAGAGCCCCAATAAACTATATTTAGGATTCACTTCAGATGAACAGGATTTAATGGCCTTTGTGTTTCATTTTAAGTGGCTCAGGTTAAGAGAGAAACTTGAAATTCTCTCTCTTAGTCCTCCAAAGGCCATCATATATTATACCCAATTCTTCTGATGACAATGACGACCTAGGACAATTAATAAGCACATTAATGCCAAAGCCTTTGAAAATATGAACTTCTCAAGAGAGCACTGCTTTATCTTTATTTTATCCTTTTATACCTTGTGAACTGATGTCAAAGATTAAAATGAAATATCCTTCTCTCTATTGTATTATTCCTCACTAATTTAAGAAAAAGGAACCCCAACATCACACGAGCAGATGTAGCCCCGTTGTTCCTTTGGACAGTGCAGTTGCCCAGAACACCTCTGATTTCTTCATCGAAAAAGGAGATAGCACATTCCCGGTTCTCTCGTCCTCCCTCTTGCCAAACAGCCTCAAAATGTTTATTTTCTGAGAAAACTCAGCCACTGCCCAAGCACGGTAGGCACAGCGAGCGAAGAAGGGGATTTCGATGTCCTTTGCCGACCTTCATTTCTGGGCATATTTTAGGCCGATAACCTGAAGATTTTCGGATTACAAAACCTGTAGAACGAGTGGATGACATACAATGAACATCCTTTTAAAGGCAGCAAAGCCGAGCTTGAGAAAAAGAAAAAAAAAATCAGGGAACTCCCCAAAGGCTTAAAACAAAGAAGCATTTGAAGTCTGCAGAGTTACCCGGGAAAGGATGCCGCAGCCGTCCCAGGCTGGGGTTCATGCAGCCTGTCTGGGCAAAACGGGGGCTGAGGGGTTTACCACCACACAGGGAGAGGAATGAAGGCTTCATGTCAGCATAAAGTCAGGACACTCCAAGAGCTACGTCTTCTGACAGGGTGGACCAGGCAATCTTCCGTCCAGCAGAGAGAAAGAACTCGACTTGTCTAGACCTGCGCCTGGGTGGGAAAAACAATGTCACCGTGTCCCGTGAGGATTACAAGGACAAGACTGGCTTAGGGTTCGCCTGAAGCCCACAAGCTGTGGGGTGTCCACGGGGCATATCTCCACGGGTAGCTAGCGGACAGAAACAAGCACCGGTTCCCACAGGTGTCCCTCACAGAAAGCCCCACGGACAATGAGGTCACAACGCACAATTACAAAACACAGGAAAGAAAAACCAGCTTCCTGGGCACCCAAATGGCGGGACCTCAAGGCTTCTCTTCCAGCATCTGGGGATAAACAGTCTGATGGTCTAAAAAAGAGATTCATCTCTGCACCATCTACCTGACCCCACGAAGCCTTCTGATGGTTCTACTTCCCCATGAACGTGGTTTCTGGCAGACGAGCCTCCATGAGCTCCGCGCGAAGAGTCAGGCGAACTTAGAGCAAAGGGGAAACGCGCATGTTTGGGTGGATGGGGAAGATGGCCGTGAACTTCAAATCCCTAAGCCTTCCAATCCCGGATAACTGCCCACATGGAAGCAAGACTTGGTTGCCCCAGTGCAGGGTTCAAGAACGAAAAATGCCGGCCCTCCCGGAGTCTTCAACCTGAACCATCGGGTTCTGAGCGATGGATTTATACTAATGGAATTTTAAGCAGCATGACGCATTTTGGGTAGGACTTCCAGGCAAGCAAATGAGGCCTCAGAAGTAGCTCACCTCACACACAAATCGAAGACAAATTTGGGTAAAGGCAGGCTCCCGGGGCAACTGAGTTCTATGAGTGACGGATCCTAACAATTCCCACTTCCTGTTGAGGGGCCTTCAGTGAATCTCTGCTCTATTCTAAAAGGAGCCCCATCTCCTTGGCCTCTTTTCAAGGACATGATGATTTTGCTCCACTCTACACTTCCGCCACATCTCCCAGGGCTCCAGGCAAACTGGATACTAGCTGTTTTCCAACTCAGCTTCCACTTCTCCACTCTCTGTTGGGGATACCTGTCTCTCTACTCCTCCCCAGTCCCCATTCTCATATCCACATAGTCAATGGCTACTCATTTCTTGAAACCTGACTCAAATGCCTCTTCCTCCAGGAAGCCTTCTTGATCCCCAGTTCCAAAAGTGACCCAACATGCCTAGAGATGCTACCGTACTCTGTCCACACCTCACTTCTAGCCCTTATCCCATCCCACCTTCTGTTATGGTTCCTGGTAACCTCTAGCCTGGAGCTCATGAAAGATGAGCCTTGGGAAAATGCCTATTGAGTAATTTGAAGAGTTGTACAAATTAATTCTGAGAAAGGACTACAGTATCATAAAACAGTACCTGTGCCACAAAAACCTAAGCACCCGTGTGTCCTCATGTCCTTCTGTGCCTCACAATGGCTTGGCTTCCTGCAGGCCATAGGTAAGTGAAATATTGAGGTCACATTTCCAACATTTCGGTCATTTGAATGTCTGTTGTACATAATTTCTCTATGTGCATATGATCCACAATATTATTTATTTAACATTTTTCTTTAAATTGACTTGCTATTCTTTTTAGATTTTATTTATTTATTTGACAGAAAGAGAGAGAGCATGAGAGCATGAGTGGGGGGAAGGGGCAGAGGGCGAGGGAGAGGAAGAAGCAGACTCCCCAGTGGGCTTGATCCCAGGACATGGAGATCACAACCCAAGCATAAGTAAGACACTTAACCAACTGAGCCACCCAGGTGTCCCTAAATGAACTCACTTTTTAAAATCTAGATTGATATATTTCATTTTACTTTTGAAAAATTTATTTATTTTAGAGAGAGTGCATGTATGAGCAGGGATGGGGGAGGGGCAGAGGGACAGGGAGAGAGAGAATCTTCAAGCAGACTCCCCGCTGAGCACAGAGCCCACTGTAGGGCTAATCCCATGATCTTGAGATCAGGACCCGAACCAAAATCAGGAGTTGGACACTTAACCAATTGAGCCACCCGGGCGCCCCCAGATTTGATGTATTTTAAAAGGAAGCTTGTCATCACTACCATAAATGAGAAATTAATATCACTTGGAATAAGAAGAAATTGCCATACAAACTAAATACAAGTATAAAGACAACAATACTATGAAATTCTCCTTGGACATCATTGCTCGCCCAGAGCTCAGTGCTTGAGGCTTCTGCGTTTTTATTAAAAAAGGAGGTTAACAAATGTTAGACAGGTATCAAAGGCTCGATCGGCAAACTGAGAGTTCCTGTTTTGGGTAATTGGTGCCACCAAAGGAGCTCACGCAAGGGAGTCTCCAGTTACCACTGATTCAGGGTGATTCAGTGCCCTGCCTCGGGAGGTCCTAACATCATCTTGCTTGTTTCCAGCAGTGGGTGTTCAACAATGAGGGAGGGCTTGTGTAGTGCACGGGATGCTTGCTACAGAATACGTGAGACTCAAATTTTTTATTTTTATTTTTTTTTAAGATTTTATTTATTGATTTGACAGAGAGAGACAGCCAGTGAGAGGGAGAACACAGGCAGGGGGAGTGGGAGAGGAAGAAGCAGGCTCCTAGCGGAGGAGCCCGATGTGGGGCTCGATCCCAGAACGCCGGGATCACACCCTGAGCGGAAGGCAGACGCTTAATGACTGCGCCACCCAGGCACCCGTGAGACTCAAATTGGAACCCCAGTGCTATCACCGAATGTATGAATGATCTTAGAAAGTCACGCTGTCTCTGAGCCCCAGTTGTCCATCAGCAAAATAAAGATAATAGACTTGCTTTTCGAGGGCTGTCCTGAGCTCAGACATAGTATTTACAAAAGGGCCAGGGAAGTACCTGGCACATGGTAGGTTGCTCACTGCACCCTGGGAGTGCTAGTCATTATTGTTGGTGGTGTTATTATCAGATGTACCGTCAAAGCGCACCTCCGAAGGAAGAAAAAGAGGTGGAAACAAGGCAGATGCCACCAGGAACCAAAGATAGACACAGAGGCTGTGCTGTTCTACTTCTCACTTTGCACACCGATGGCCAGAACTCAGCCCCAAACAAGGAAGTTGATGGGAGACTGGCATGATCTCCAGGCACCTGGGGTACCCTTTACCATAACTGCCCAGTGTCTGTTGGTACCAGGGCGATAAGACACTGAGGGCTGTCATCCATAACCTCCCCTACCAGTGAGCCGTACAGTCCCTCAGAGTGGGTACAAGGGGAGCAAGGGCAGGGAGTGGGAAGGGCACCACTCCATGGGTGGGGGAGCCACCTAGAGAATCAGGAGAATCAGACAGGGAGAGGTAGGCAAAAATGGGACCAGACTGGGACGAGGGTTCCTTTACGACCATTCCCAACCCCAAAGTCCATGGAAATTACATGGAAAAAAATATATACTATGAGTATTCAGTATATACAAGCCACAGAGGCACAGAGTATCCCCCCCTTAATATCATTAGTCTTCTCAACTTCAGAGGGAAAGATCAGAAGTGACCAGACAAAAGGAAGACTCGTAAGCTTTCCCACGCTCGACGAAAGAGCACAAGATAAGGGAAAAAGTCTCAAGTGTTTGGCCCACATGACATTTAAATAATGCATTTGGCTTTCCACTTTCCATCCACATGTGTAATACCACGTGTTTACTCTGATACTTGCCATGGACAAAGAAAGGACTCAGGAAGGAGGTTCACAGCTTTCATTGCTAGAGTCCACCGTTAGGAAGGGAACAGGAAAAAACATACAGAAAAAAAATGGAGCAGGGTGGGGGTCGGGGATCTGCTAATTCTCTGATTATATTGTCTATACAAGACCATACAACGAACTTAAATATTTTCTTCCCGAGGTCTCTAAACAGCCAGGTGTTTGAGTATCACACAAGCCCTGGCACAAAGTATTTTTGAAAATAGCCCTTCTCACACCTGAGTCTCAAAATGTTAGTGATGAAGTGGGTGGAGTAGAGTCTCCTTACCTTTCGGATGTTGGTCCTCCTCCCTTAGTGTCTGCATTCAAGCTAACGTTAAGAGCCAGGAGACCTGAGTTCAAATCCCTGCCCCACTAATTCCAACCGAATGTCCTTAGATCAGTCTTTTTAAACTCCCTGGGTCACAATATCCTCATCTACAATGCAGACAAGCAAAATAAAAGTTCACTCCGAGTGAGCGCTTGGAATGTGCTAGATTTCCTACTTGGAGCTTTAACTCAGTTTCTCTATTATTTACAGAGATTTCACTATTTTTAGAGGTTATTTCATTCGGCCTTAACACCCTGTGAAGGAAGGACTGCCATTCTATTTTACAGATGAAAAATCAGGGTCAACGAGAGTTGCGTCCTTGTGCAAGTTAATAGTGGGTGTGGCCAGGAGTCAAACCCGGGTCCATGTGTGTCCTTTTAGTGTTCACGCACTCATTTCTTTATTCGTCAAATATTTGTCAAAGGTCTTCTGTGTTTAGAGATAAGCATTATTCAAAAATTTACCCTATCGGGCACTTGGCTGGCTCAGTGGGTTGAGTGTCCAACTCTTGATTTAGTCCCGGGTCATGATCTCAAGGTCGTGAGATGGAGCTCCATACTCAGCAGGGAGTCTGCTTGAGAATCTCTCTCTCTCCCTTTCCTTCTGTCCTTCCCTGCCCCACCCCCAGAAAATAAATAAATAAATCTTTTTAAAAAACTGACCCTATAGAAATGCTGTGACTATCTCTAAGCTAACAGGTGAACGCACTTTCGTAAGCAGTTAAGTGAATGAATGAACGTAGGCTGTTCATCTTTTACTTCAGTGGTAGCTGACTGCTGGTGAGAACTTTCTAGGCTCCAGAAAGGTCCCCCAGCAGGTAATGGAGCTAGTATCCCAGCTACTCAAGTCCGCCTGGAACGACCACTTCAAGGCCTCTCTGAGATGCCCCTGTCTTGGGACCCCACTGCATCCTGTGGCAGCCTTCACCTTCCTTCACTCCTGAGTCAGTCCAAGGAAGAGCCAAAAACTTAGAAAAACCTTCCACTTGGAACCAGTCTCCTCCAGGAGAAATCCCAAAGTACCCTGGAAACAGCGACTCTCTTATCTAGGCAGATGATGGCAAATTTTTCTTCCTCCCTGACAATGATCTTCGTTGGGGAGGGAGTCAGGCGGCGTGGACGATGGGTGAGCCTAGGTCCATGGCCAGCTGTCCCACTTGAGAGCCCACTGGATAGACACTTAGGCCTCTCCACCAATGATGCTGGTAATCCCTGGGATATATGTTCCATCCTCATCTGAGCTGGGGGCTCCCTCACCTCGACACCCCTGTGCTCACATCACACAAACACACTACAAAGCACATGGCCCCAAAGAGGGAAGGGATGCCCTGTGTGTGTTCATGCATTCACTATTGATTTTTCTTTAATACTTGGGACTTCTTAAGACAACTTGGCATCTAAAGTGCCAAGGTCAGAAGTTAACCTCTCGACTATTCCATAAGAAGACATCCATTCCTTTGGAATAGAATTGCACCCGAAATTCCATTTAAGCAAAAGCCTTAAGATGCAGGATAAGTTGGGGTGCCTGGATGGTTCAACTGGTTGAGGGTCCGGCTCTTGATTTTGGCTCAGGTCCTCGGATTGAGCCCCACGATGAGCCCCATGGAGGGCTCCGCACTCAGCAGGAAGTCTGCTTGAGGATTCTCTCCCTCTCCCTCTGCCCCTCCCCCGGCTTGCTTGCTCTTAGTCTCTCTCTCTCAAATAAATAAATAAATAAATAAATTTTTTAAAATGCATGATCACTTGATAGCAAGCACCTACTCGTTGAAAACAAACTTACTCCGTGATTTCCGATCCTTATGAGATTTTCACGATCTCATGACACTTGATTCTTTTGTCAGAAATAAGATTATATATATATATATATATAATATATAATATATACAATATAATGATGGGCAACAGTGTCTTTTAAGTGGAGAGGGAGAAGTGAAAGGGATTTTTTGTTTTTATCATTCTAATTAGTTGTACCAAAAAATACATAAATACACAGAACAAAGGATTTGTAAGGAAGAGAAAAGCACTGTTACACGATAACTAAAGACAGAAAAACAATATTATACAGGAACTAAACAAAAATAGAATTGACACGGGATGATACTGCCATCCTTTGTGGTTTTGAGATGATCCACTTTGACACAAGTCTATTTGGCTTTTATTGTCAATTTCAGTCAATTCCCTTTGAAAAGAAAAATCAAACTCTCATAGACCCACAAAATCTCAAGGGCCTGGGATCCAGTTTGAGAAATGCTGTTTGGGGTGCATCCGAAGCTATTAAATTAAAATAGGTTTGCTGCTAGTGGTAAAATGGATAGTCAGAGGCCTTTTCTTAAAGACTGTCTTAAAGGACAGACGTCTCCATGCTACAAATGGAAAAATCACAGCACTGGAACCATCCAGACCCTTGAGCCTGACCTTGACGCTGTCCCTTACTTCCTATGTGCCCTTGGACAAATCCTGTAATATATTTGAGCTTGTACTTCATCACCTATGAAAAGAGACTGGACTTCCTCAGGAGGGATCCATTATTTTTCCCTTTTAACTCCAAAAGTATGTGAAAATCATTTTCCTTATATTTTTGTTGAGGAGCTCATGATATGTTAAGATGTTTAGACTCACTCATCTTTGTTATAAAACCAGAGATGTGCAATGCTGACATGTGTAGGTGGTCCAGGCTCCAGAGCGAGCATAGTTGAAGAATCTGTCTCAGGGAACCAAAGTACAATATGAAAGAATGATAAAGGATGAACCACGTTATCTAGCTGGACTTGACTCTAGGTTTCTTTCCCTTTGGTCAAATATATGATAATGTTTTCCTTAAACATCTCTGCCCAGTCCTAGCTGCCAGAATGAAGAGAGAAAGACAGTGTTCATACACGTCCAGGACCTAGGGAGGGACAGCCTTGTGATGCCAGTGTGGTGGCAGTCACCTGGCCAGCAGGGGCACCAAGGACAGGCAACTCCAAAGATCAGAACGGATGGCCCAAACAGATCACCCTTCTGCGTCATTGGCAGCCAGCTCTAGAGAGCAGGATTTGGTCTTGGAGTCAATGGATTACTTTATCTAAGCTCCCCTATATGGGACGGTGGTGATTTTAACGTTTATATTTGCAATGGTGTTGATGGTAAGCACCATGGCTTACCTATGAGCACCTATGGTTGGCAAAACCTTATGCCTATGGAAAAAGTGAAGCAGAGAAGGAAACTCTAACACTACCACTAATATCTGTTCACTAAACGAAGATGGAGTACCCAACTAGTAACCAAGTGAAGAGGAATAAATTTTCAACATAACCAATGGGACCTAGTTTGGCAAGTCACCAGACTATGTGGTTTTCTGCACATGGAGTAGAGAAAAGCAAAACTCAGGTTCCAGTACATCAGCCCCAGGACCATGTGTGGCCCCCGACAGATTCCTAGCATGATAGCAAGAAGACCAATGGTAGAGCGAGAAGTTCCCAGGACTCAGACTACAAAGTCCTGGAACATTCTTATGAAACTACCAGAAGATCATCTTTTGGCAAGAGAGCATCTTGACAAATGAGAGCATTCCATTTAGAAGTCCACTATTCTACCACGAGAGTTTAAGGAAGAGTGGAAAATGTGCCCTTCATATTTCTGTGTCTTTAGATTATGTTTTGTCATAATTTCACCTCAAAGGCCTAACCAATCTCGACAACAGTCCATGTAATATCGAGAAACAGAGCAACCATTTTGTAACCAAGAGGACAAAAGCTCTGTATTAAGGATGGAGTTGTGGAAACACAGAAAGAACGGGACACGATGGTCCTGCAAAGCAACTTTATTAACTTGGACCACCTGTCTTTGGATTTTGCTTCATAGGAAAATAAACACCTGTATTTTTAAGTCACTATTGGTTAGGTCATTTGGTTGCTAGATTACCAGTTTATTATCAAAGGATATAACTCAGGAACAGCCAGAGATGAGAACAGCCACAGGGTAAGTAAGGTATGGGGAAAGGGCAAAGAGCTTCCATGCTCTTTGAATACCTCGCTCTTCCCAACCCAGAAGCTCTCCTAACCCCATCCATTGGGTTTTTATGGAAACTTCCTTACATAGGCATGATTGATTAAATCACTGCCCCCTCTCCCTTCCCTGGAGGTCAGGCAGGTAAGACTGAAAGTTCCAGCCTTCGAATCACATGGTTGTTTCCCCTGGCAACCAGCTCCTCTCCTTTCATATTTCCCCAAAGTCATATCACTGACATAAACTCAAGTGTGATTGAAGGGATTTGTTATGAATATCAAGACACCTTTATTGCTCTTATCACATAGGAAAGGATTTTAGGAGCTTTGTGCCAGGGGACTTAGACCAAATAGCTATTTTTTATTGTACATCACAGTATCACAACCACCAGGGACACTAGGTCTGTGCAAGAAGAAATAGTAGGAAACAACAGAGCATCCAATGAACCTGGAAATAGAAGAATCTTAAAATAGCCAACAGGTATTCACCAAAAAGCCAGGAAGACCAGTAGAAGAAGAGTAGCTACAGTTAGAAGGGGTTTTGCCCAATCTGATAGAGGGCAGGTAGGAGGGTCCACAGCGTGAATCGAAGAGACTATAGGAATCTGGTTCCTCTTCACATCCCAAACTGGTATGACAGGACTCCCTTTTTGGAGAAGACCGCACCCCAAGGAACAACTGATAGAAACAGAATCAAAATTAAGTAGGAGAGAGTCAGTAGACACAAGGGAAGGAGAAGGTACGAATAAATACAGGGGAGGGAAATAGAGTTAGGAAAGATCAGAAATAAGCCACATACTTTTTAATGCTACACAAACGCGCCAGAAGAGGGAATTCTCTGAAGTTATGAAAGCTACCCGGGACTACAGTTTCTTCTAAAAGTTCAGGAAAACTAATTTTATATAAAAGTGAGCACTTTATATGTACTAAGGATAAATCCCATACAAAGTTATTTAAGAAAAAAAAAAAGAGGAAAAAGTACAGAACAACATTCCTGCAGAAGAGGAAAGCCTGCCAGAAAAGTACATCCACAAAACTGATCAGAACTATAAACTTCTATTCTAAAATGAGCTGAGGGGGCCTGGGTGGCTCAGTCAGTTAAGCGTCTGACTTCAGCTCAGGTCATGATCTTGGGGTCCCAAGATCAAGCCCTGTGTCAGACTCAGTTCATGATTTCAGGGTCCTGGGATCAAGCCCCGTGTCAGACTCTGTGCTCAGCAGGGTGTCTGCTTGAGATTCTCTCTCCCTCCCCCTCTATCCCTCTCCCCTGCTCGTGCTCTCTCTCAAATAAATAAATAAAATCTTTAAAAATTAATACATAAAAATAAATAAATAAAATGGGCCGAAAGACAATGAGAAAATATGTAGGACACAAAAGAATAATATTAATCAGAATTAGAAAGACCTGGAGAGGAAGCCACAGAAACTTTAAAAAGTAGAAATTTAAAAAATTGTTTTAGGAAATGAAAATTAAACTAGAAGGAATACAAATACGAATAAATATGACAGATGATGCCTTAAGGTAAATAGAAGATCAAAATCAAAATATAGAAAAACAAAAGAGATGAAGGAAGAGCCAAGCAGGGTTTGAAATAAAGAGGCAAGTATTTAAGATGGGCAAAGACTGTCTAACATATGAATAATAGGAATGGCTTTAAAATGAAAACCAAAACAGGGAAAGAGAATGAATACTAAACATTATAATTCAGGAAAACTTTGCCGAAGAAAACAGATTTGAAACTAAACATTGAAAGAGTATATTGCATATCTGAGACTATTGACCCAAAGCTACCAACATCAAGCCATAGGGGAGAAAAATTAGTGCATTTAGAAAGAAATAAGGAAAAAAAAGAAGGGAGGGCGCCTGGATGGCTCCATCAGTAGAGCATAGGACTCTTAATCTCAGAGTTGTGAGTTCAAGCCCCATTTGGGGGTGGAGCTTACTTAAAAAAAGAAAAAAGAAAAGGAAGAAAAAGGGAGGGGGCAGGAAGGGAGAAAAGGGCGTCAAATATTTAAGAAATTCAAGGAAAGAAAATGTGAGTAAAACTTTGTATTTAATAGAAGTAACTTTAAAATGTGTCCTTTAAAACAAAGGACACAGACAAATGTTACCCCATCTAAGAACTCAAGGAATATTGTTCTCAGGAGACTTTCTTGAGGAATTTTCTAAAACATAAGTTTGAAAACCACCAAATGACTTGAAAGGCATCAACACTAGGACTGGTGGTAAGCGCTAAATACAGTTACTTGTGGGCTAAAACCCAATGGGGGTTAACAGGAAAGGAGTATAATTTGTGAGAGCGACTAGGTCTGGGCATCATCGCTATGGTATGGCTATAACACAGTAGGAAGAATGAGAGAGCGTGTGGAAAATATTAAAGACTTTTCTCGATGGTTATGTTCAAGGTGTAGGGTTAGTATTATTCTGAAACTCTTGCTTAGTTCGGAGTCAAGTAAATGAGTAATAAGGGATATTCTGATTTTTTATCATTTTCTGTCCTTGGGAACCAGTATTCTCAGTGTAGGAAAAGATGGGGCAGATGCATTGTAGAAGAAGTTAAGTTAATGTTGTTTTTTTTTTTTTTTTTCTTTAAAGCAGTAACTACGGTCTGAAGTTGGAATTAGAATCATCAGTATAAATTCATGGGGTCCACTGAAATGTTCGAAAAATAGCCGTCCATCGCACAAGGACTGCAATCTTGAAATACTATTTCCCACTCAAGGAAGAAACCAGGGCTTCTTAGAAAAATGGCTGATGTTTATGTCTAGGGCAGGAGTGTAAAAGATGAGCCTAAAATATCTTGTCGTATCAGACATCCAGAGACCTTCCAAAAACTTAGGGTCATGTGAAAAGGTCTCCAGAGCCAACTTCGAACAGGCCAAAAATGGGACCACTGAAGCTTCAAAAACAAAACATTACTATTGATTGTATCCCATCAAACATGTTTAAATTCATGAGTTTATAATGACATTTTGTAAATAAACATTTTATTTTAGAATAGTTTTAGTTTACAGAAAAATCTGGAGATGGTCCAGAAAGTTCCCATATGCCCCAGACCCACTTTCCCCTATGGTTCCCATCTTGCATTAGTATGATACGTTTGTTACAATTAATGGACTGATATCGATACGTTATTTTTAACAAAAGTCCGCTAACCTGAAACATCTCTCTGTTTATTTAGATCTGCTCTGACTTCTTTCATTAGGGCCTTGTAATTTTTCACATACAGATCCTGCATGTTTTGTTAGATTTATACCAAAGTATTTCTTTTTTCTTTTTTTGCCCTTACCTTCTGTTTCCCCCTCCCTCCCTCCCTTCTTTCCTTTCCATCCCTTTCTTCCTTCATTATTTCTTTCTAGTGCTCAGTTTGTTTCTTTTTTTCTTTTTCTGATGCCCATTCATAATGATATTTTTAAAGATACTGACTGGTCATCCTTGGGCTGATAGGGAAGCCCAATCATTATCTTGAAAATTAGTAAATATAGGGGAAGAATTGAGCCTTTATCCAATCCTTCATATATAAACTGGACCACTGGGCGATCAAATATAAATGAAAGCAAGCCTCTCTCTATATTCATATTTCTATTAAATGAAAAAAATAACAAAGTTAAAAATATCATTTTGCAAACTCTAGAACTAAGCATTGAACGTCTACGACAGCCAACATCACCAAAGAGCCCCACTCATGGCTTCTCATGAAAGAACACATCGCCAACCATATTCTTCCCAAACAGATCAGACGTGAGGCCATCCAGCTTCTGGGTCCCATTGCAGGAAAAAAGCAGTTTAAGAACATGCCACACGGCATCCTGAATTTGCAACTGGCAAAATCCAGACTGTGAGAAACTCTTAAGATCAAATGTCCTAAGTCCTTCAGCAGAAGTAGTTAAGGAATAGAGAAGAATAGAGAGAAAACATATAGACGAAGAGAAACTTTAAGAACATAAAATGCCTTTACAAATGGGCAAGTGTGCCCACTTGACCACAAAAAAAAAAAAAAAAGAAAAAAGAAAAGAAAGGCAAGAGAATGACATAAAAGTCAGGATCATGAAAGAATGTTGTCATTGGAATGGGGTGACTGGCCAAGTCCTTTCTCTTGATCTGAGTAATGATTGCAAGGGTATTTGTCCTGGAGTAACTATTTAAGTTACACATTTGACGGGTGTGTTCTCTTCTGTCTTGTTGTACTTTAAAAAGTCAAAAAATGTAGGAAGAAGAAAGAAAATGGAGTATTCTAGTCTTCAGGTAAGGTCAAGAAAGTGATAAGCAAGTTACATACACTTAGGAGCCATGAGTAATAAGTCAAACATTTTCACTTTACATAGGAGCCAACACTGTTGGATTAGGCTTATAGAGCGTTCTGCAAAATACACATCTGTCATTGCTGCTCTGAAATCCTGAATGGACCCTTTGTTACACCTCATTGTCGCCCTTATTCAAAGAAATTAGCAAGTGGAAGAAAAAAAAAGAAAGAAATTAATGCAGAAAAAGACCCCAAATTCAACAGCCTCTTCTGTTTCTGCAAAGATCACTCTGAGAGATTTTTCAAAAATCCCAGGAAATTGAAAACATCTCCAGTGCAGATGATCAAAGCCCTTCCTATGGGACACTACTTCATAATTGACTCATGCAAACTGCTGAGAAGTTTATACCCAACCTACATTTTCTGTGAGGTTAACCTATTATTCCTGGCCCCCTTGTGTGCTTACATTATTCTCAAAGATATCGGTAAACAGTCCCTTACCTTCCATCTTACCAGTCAAACAAACACGTACAGGAGAAGTTGAATGCATAAATAGTCTCCACTCACATATTTGCAGTTCAAACGATTGGCCCACAAAGGGAAAAACTAAAGTCGAAATGTTCTCTTTAGAAGTGTTCAGATATTCAGAGGAGCGGAGACAAAAACATTCATGGCAGAGGGAAGACACAGCGGCTTTTTATGTGCTGTGGCCAATGACGTCATGGCTGTTTTTCCAGACCGGTCATCATTTTGCCACATCCTACAGGTGCATAAGAGTGGGAACCTTCCCCAAGGTGGGAAAATCCATATTTTAAATTCAGGTCTATGATAATCTTCTCTTCAAATGGATTAATCTTTCAGGTTTGGATTTCACCTAGACCTTAGCCAATGCTTTCCATTTTATAGATGGGGAAAACTGAGGTGTAGAGACATGAACGCCCTCTCCCAAGGTCAGACACCAAAAGAGACAGAACCAGGATTTGAATGTAGAATTCTTAAATTGACCGGTGTCCATGGCATCTAAGCAAAGGTGAACTCAGAGATATTTGTCAAGTATCCTGGAACTGGAGTCAGGGTGGGGGAGCAGGTAAGATTTTTGCAAGTAAAGGCTGCTTTTAGGACATGTAACCCCCTGGGTATCAGGGAATGCAAAGAGGCAGCCTCGCCGGGCTCTCAGACTAGGGAATAAGCCTAGAAATCACCCGTTCAGAAAGGATCCAAGGGTCTACCTTTGAGCAATTGAGGCCCCTGGACGTCAGGGACCAGGACAGCACAGGGAAACACAGACTTGGTGCGACCATGACACGGAGTAGATACTAGGACGAAGACAAAGGAAAGACAAGGTCTACCGCAGGTAAAATATAGCACCGGGGAAGGAATGGTGGCATAGCCAATTCTATCCCAGGACCAACCTGGGGAGAATTCCAAACCCCCAGAGATCTTAGGTGGATGTTGACAGAGCTTGGGGTCAGCCTGCTGCCAGTTGGAATTTTCTAGATGACTGGAGGTGAATATTTCACCAGTCTCCTCTGGTTGCTAAAGTCGGTCTTGGAAATATGTACTACATAATTATGACAGATTTCTGAGACCACGAACTAAAAAAACTAATTTCACCTCTGTCAATACAATATAATCTTCCTTCCACTCCAGGGTGTCCAGAAAGTAAAATGTTATCGGTGGGAAAATTGCACGTATTAAAATCTTTCCAACTTTAATGTTGTTCCAAAGGAAACGACATCATTTATTTCCCTGTACTTTGGAAGCAGCCAAAATCCCTCTAGGTCAGAACCGAAAAGCTGCAATTAGCCAACTAATTTAGACAAATGAGGGAGGGTCTGTTTGCCCAAATTCCCCAAATCATTGGAACTTTGTAGACCTGCCCCCCCCAAATAACATCAGCCTGAGTCTGAATCTTTGTGGTTATCTTACTAAAGCAAACAATATATTACACTCCGTGATTTGGGGGGAGGGGGTTGGTCTTTTTTCTAATCTTTTGACATTAGATCTACTGGAAACCCATGGCTAAGAGAATCCCATCTGGGTAAAGAGAGAAAAAGATCCAATTAAGTAGGAAACGCTAACAAGCTGCTTGAGCGAGCACTGAGGCATGCCGGGATAGTACATGTCCACAAAGAAAATATTAATTTTAAGTTTAGGAAAAAAAAACAAAACAGGGAATTTGAGGGAGGGGGAGGATAAGAAAAAAGTGTCAGGATATTTATATAAACTGTCATTCCTGTGTTTTCATGAAGGCTCATGCCCTCTAAACAGTCCATCAACACTCCCTCTGATCACAGACTTTGCCCTGGTTGAGTGGGGAGATGTCAGCCAAGGAGAAAAACATGTGGAAAATCTGTTAACCACGTGTGTCATTCCTGATGTCAACAGGTAAGGAAGTAGGGGAGCGGCCTCACATTTGTGCATTTCCACTCGGGCTCCGAGAATGGAAAAGGGCATCAATGGGAAATAGATATTTATGATTCCCGTTGTGGTGGTGGTGGCGGTAACGACGATGATGAGAACACGCAGGACTCAGGGCGAGCCCCACAGAAATCCAAGACCACCTGGCGCCCAGTGTGACGAATGTCACACCAGCGACGTGTGTGTAAGTAACACTTTGGGAGTTTAACTTTGCATTTCTTGCCAATGGAGGGCTAGACGGGCTCTTTTTTGGAAACACTGGGATTTTTTTTTTTTTTTTTTTTCTTTTCTGGTCTTACCTTAAAACCTCTTTTCTGATGGGGTGTAGAACTGAAATCCGCTTGCGTGGAAGGAGTCAGGGAGGAGCGGGAGCTCCTGTAGCACTTTCGTGCAGGGGTGCGTGTGTTGGCAGGAGTTCCGGGGCTCCAGGGAGAACAGTGGGTGGTGCTCAGAACTCAGTTCTAGTGCGGCAGCCTTAGCGGTTAACCTGGGGACGTTGGAAAAGTCATGGAAACTTCTGAGCCTTGGTTTCCTGCAGAGTGACAAGTGTGGCGTAGGGCAGCATTTCGAATGCCATAACAGGCATGCAGATCACCGGGGGATCTTGTTAAAATACAGATTCTGTTTCAGGAGGTCTGGAAAGGGACCCGTGACTCTGCATTTCTAATAAGCTCCCGGGGGATGCTGGCCCCCGGACCACCCTTCGAGAGCTTAGATGATGGTTATAGTGGACATCTGCTTCATCCGCTTACCCAGCATCCAAGAATTAGAGCATCTCCACTCTCTGATAAGTCACCTGGTTTTCTTTTGGAGAACCCCACCTCCTCCCTCTCATTTGGGACACTCAGGTGGGGCTGACGCTGACCCTCACCCTCAGCTCCAACAACGGGCCCAGGTCCTAGGCCTAGCCAATCAGGGTACTCCATCTCTGTGATTGGTTCCTACATGGGCACATGACCCATGGCGGGTTAACCCAACACAGGGCTTTGGCTGCCCCAACTATGGTGAGAGTGATGTTCTCTTAGCTGGGGTTATAAACTATAGCAGGATAATAGTGGCATGGAGAAGCCATTTTATCACATCTGGGTAAACTCTGCCTGAAAACAAAGTTATTAGAGAAGAAAGCAAAGCTGAGAGATCTAATGGCATTCCAATGACATCATTTGAACTCCTAGATACAGCCATGCCTGAAGCTAGAGAGCCCTGGCTTCTTTAGCAACACAAGCTCGTCAGATATTGTAATGGTTACATACATGATACACTTATAAATTGCAGCTGCATTATCAATATTTTCTCCATTACTGTCTTACTATAGTCAGCAACTTTTCTGTAAAACGCCAGATAATAAATATTTTAGGCTTGTGGACCATAGGTCTCAACAGGAAGTCCACGTTAGCATACAAGTAGCCATAGATAATATGCAAACAAGCGGATGAGGCTGTGTTCCAATCAACTTTATTTACTAAAATAAACATCCAGGGGCGCCTGTGTGGCTCAGCGGCTTAAGTGTCTGACTTCTGCTCAGGTCATGATCTCAGGGTCCTGGGATCCACCCCCAGAGAGTCTCCTTCCTCAGCAGGGCATCTGCTTCTCCCTCTCCCCCTACTTGTTTTTTTTTTTCTCTCTCTCTCAAATAAATAAGTAAACTCTTTAAAATAAGGATCCAGCCCTCAGGCTATAGTCTGCCAACCCTGGTCTAGACAATCAACAAAGCCTTGATTTGTAGTATTTGCCATTTTCCATAGCGTAAACACCCCCACCGTGGCTGACGTCAGGCTACCAACATAATGTCACCGAGTGTCGAGCTGGGGAAAGATGAGTACTAGGTCCCCTTTTTATGGTCTTTTCACCATATAAATACAAGCACCTCCATAACATAGATCGTAGTAAAACGTAGGAAAATAATCAGGAAGGGCTGAGTTTTAAGTCCTTATCATTTTTGTCTTGATACCATTTTTTGAATTGTAAGTTTATAAAGTTTACTTTTGAACAATAGCGTTCACCCAAGAGTTCAAATGTGAAACAGAGAAACCAGGATCTAAAGCTATCACAACGGTAGATCAAAGTTTGGAAAGGGATTAATGGCATCTTCAGGAATTGTAGTTTAAAATTCCAATGTATTAGACAAGTCCTTTTTGAAATGGTAATGCCTTGTACCTGAGTAGAAAAGACAATTAAGATAATGTGTTAATTTTCCCCTTGAATCTGACAGTAATATTTTGATCCTGTTAATTATCCGGAGAACAGAAAATGCATCTAGCATGATAGTTCTGTGCAGAGCTGACATGCTCGCTGCCTGGTTAAGTAGGCACGCTTATCCTATAATTAGCTGCTCGGAATGCAATCTCCATCCCTTCCTAAATACACCCACTAAAAAATAAACCAATGCGGCATTTCAGAGCGGCTCCAATCGGTTCCCCGCCCCCGCCCCTTGGGAAAGCAGCCAATGATTATTTACTAAAACTTATCCTCCTTTCAAAACTATCAGAAAATAGCAATCGTTCGCTAATGATTTCTGGCAGGTGAGGGTAAATCAATGCTTTAAGAACACCGAAAGACCATGTCATTAGAGCCCCAGCCTGCTCGCCTTCTCTGAGGGATAAACTTATCGATGCCGCTAACTGAACATTTTAATGAGAGTTCATTACAAAAGGGCAACCTTTTAAGTGGGCAAGTCAATCCATAAGGGGGAGCAGTGTGGACCCCAGATCATTCTCATAAACTGGCGAAGAGGGCTTTCTAAATAATAGTGTGAGTTTCAGGGCAGTACTCTCTCCTGAACGGAAATTGGGGCCCATGTAGTTGTGCGTTTTGAAAGATATTTTTTTTTAAGATTTATTTATTTATTTTGAAAGAGAGAGAGAGAACCAGCAGGAGGGGCAGAGGGAGAAGAAGAGATAATCCCAAGCCTGCTCTGCAGTGAGTGCGGAGGCTGACATGGGGCTCGATCTCACGACCCTGAGATCACGACCTGAGCTGAAACCAACAGTCGGATGCTTAACGGACTCTGCCACCTAGGAGCCTCTTTACGGATATTTTGTATTTACTCTCTTCAAACAACCCATGCCAACACCTCTCTGGGAGAGCTAATGAAGGAGGTGAGATACTTCCATTAGGATGGTGGCATTTGGTCCATGACACCACGGCAATCGCTGTCTACCTGTGGTATTCAATATAGTCTGTAAAAGCACAAATCATTCCTGCCTGGTTTTATTCCTATCACGTGTCTGTGTGTCTGATCTCCTCTGGTATTTTATTTTATTTTATTTTATTTTATTTTTAAAGATTTTATTTGTTTGAGGGAGAGAGAGCAGAACCTGGGGAAGGGAGAGGCAGAGGGAGAAGCAGACCCCTCACTGAGCAGGGAGCCCGATGCGGGACTCGATCCCAGGACTCCGGGATCATGACCTGAGCTGAAGGCAGATGCTTAACCGACTGAGCCACCCAGGTGCCCCAAGGAAATATACCTTCTAAAACACCATACAAGGTTAAGGGATTGCTACTGTTGCCATGGGACCCCCACACAGAGGGCCTCGTGCATAACAGGTGCTTACAGATCTGCAGAACGAATACACGCATGAGTTTCTTCACTTAATCATCTTCTGTGTAGAATATAGAGCTTGAGATAAATGCACGGGGGGAGCCTGGCAGCCTGGGTTCAAATATCAGCTCTGCTCTTTGGTCAGTGGCCATGTAATCTTGGGGGAAATGAGTTACTCTCTCACTGCCTCAGTTCCTCATCTGTGAAATGGGAGGGTGATCAGTGCACTCCGTGGGATTGTTAGGAAGGTAAAATGAGTTCATAGGAGGAAGGTTCTCAGCACGCTGAGTGCTACGCAAGTGTTAACTATGACGGCTTCCGTCACCATGACAGAGACTTTGCCAAACAACATACTACCTTCCGTGTCCCACCTTTGGCATTTATTATTTCACGGACCCGTTTTTGCTAGGAATTACATTAATAAGAAAATGTAGGATTGCCAGGATGGTTTAGTCGGTTGGGCAAGTGACTCTTGATTTCGGCTCAGGTCATGATCTTGGGGTCCTGGGATTGAGTACCCTGTGGGGCTCTGCGCTCAGAGCAGAGTCTCTTGAGATGCTCTCTCACCCTGACCTGGCTCACGTGCTCTTTCTTCCTCAAATAAATAAATGAATAAAATCTTTTTTTAAAAATGTAGTTTTTCCTTGACATTTTGCCTGGGTCTGCAGGACTTGATGTGTCGCCAAACTCTTCGTGGTCTTTCATGCTCCTTCCTCCTCTATCTGTGGTTTGCACATGCTCATGGGATCCCCGGTGAACCTGAGCCTTGGCTAAGACCAAGAGGTTGGGGCTATGTTGTCTTGATTAATAGCGACCGCAGTGGAGGATTGAGGGAAGCAAGCTTTGTTCCGATAGGAGCAACAGGAACGGTTTCATAGACGAAGCAGGTTTTTTAATTTTTGTTTTTCTTTTTTCAATGCCCAAACGTGGCATGTGGCCCCGTGTCCCTGACAAGGTGAGGCCAAGAAGGAGGGAGGAAGTCCAGCTGCTGTGTGGGGCCCTTTCTTCGATCAAAGCCCAAGCTCCACCTTTCAGGCCAGGTGGGCGATTACCCACCTTCTCGTCACCCCCTCCTTCGGGGCTCTGTGCCCAGAGGGAAACAGTCCATCACCTGCTCACCTGGGACGCCACGTTCTCACGTTCCTGCCTTCAGCCTTCACTCATCCTTCCTTTCCCTCCAACATTCTCTCATTCCGACGGCCCTTCACTCCAGCATCTGTTTTCTCCATCACTCATTCATTCAATCACTTATTGAGCACCTGCTGTGTACCTGACACCATTGTGGGCCATGGCAATGCAAGAGCAAACTAGACAAAACTTCTGTCCAGGCGGAGTTGACAGCAAAGCAGCTCCCAGGTCGGGCCGAGGCTGCCGGGCCACGGTCTGCACTTCTGGCAACAAGGCAGCAGGGTGCCTTGCGGATGCTGCGCCTTCAAAATGAAATGCATTTTTTCATAGACGTCACATATCTCCAGGTGGAGCTTGGTGCAGGGGTGGGTCCAAAATCATCAGGCATGGGGCATGCTCCTGGTTGCTACTCCTTAACTCCACTCTCAGGGATTTTTAAGTAAAATAAACCATTGGGAGGCTTTGTATTAAAAAATCTGAATTGGGACGCCTGGGTGGCTCAGTCAGTTAAGCAACTGCCTTCAGCTCAGGTCATGGTCCCAGGGTCCTGGATTGAGTCCTGCGGGCTCCCAGCTCAGCGGGGAGACTGCTTGTTCTTCTGCCCCTCTCCCTGCTCTTGTGCTCTCTCTCTCAAATAAATAAATAAGTAAAAATCTTTTTTAAAAATCTGTATTTCCAAATCCTATGGGGGGTGGGAACACTCATGATGTGCTAACCCCAAACTGTCATTCCTTAGCCAGGGTGCATGCCCTGCTTCCAGCGTCAGCCACCGTCCCCATGGTTCTCTGTTGTCCCCTAACACAGAGGCTGCTGTCTACTGTTCTATGGTCCTCACCCCTGTGACGTTGTTCCATGGTCCAAGAGAAATGTGACCTACTTCTCATCCCCTCGACTTCGTCTCTATCCTTAGTGGGACAAAGCAAGCTAGGCAGAGAGGAAACATGTCTCAGCCAAAACTCAAAGCAAGTCTGTTTCTATGAGAAAGTGAGAAACATTTCTAATTCTTTGTATTAGTTGCTTTGGCAGCAAAGAGGTCCAGTTAGGACACCCCTGCAGTAATCACGATAAGGAGCAAGGAGAACCTGCCCCCAGAGTGATATTGACCGAAGTAATGAACAGGGATGATGAGCAATTTTGACCTGGCTCAAGTCTAATGGACACGGCACGGGAGGTCAGACCTTCCTTTTGCCTCTCTGGGGGTCAGCACTGTTCATCCTTGGACGTGGGTTGAGGGGGCAGAAAAACTGCCAGAATGCTGGGACATGAATGAAGATTTCTCTTTCTTTTGTCTTGGTCAAGCAGACTTCTAAAAGTGTATTTAAGAAATCTAGGGGCACCTGGGGGGCTGAGGCGGTTAAGCGTGTGACTCTTGATTTCGGCTCAGGTCATGAGCCCCAAGACAGACTCTGTGCTGAGCGTGGAGCCTGCTTAAGATTCTCTCTCCTTCTACCCCTCCCCTCCCAGTATGTACGCACAGGCACTCTCTCTCTCTCTCTCTCTCTCTCTCTCCAAAATATAAAAAATTTAAAAATCCAAACACCGGTAGTCCTTTTTAAGCAGGAAAATAGAACAGGCTCCATTGTCAAGCAAAATGTAACTTCCTTCTCAACTTCGTTGATTTTTAAATCAAGAGATGATCGTAAGTAATTGCCCCGTGGAAATAGGTGAACATTTCTGTGGCTCATAATTGAGTTATTACATTTATAACTTCAGTTTGACGGAAGACTAAAACACACAAGCTTCGGGGCACAAAGAAAAAGGCTAATAAATTGAAATCAGGATCTTAAAGGGGTACCTGCATCCCCATGTTCACTGTCGCATTCATACAGCTAAGACATGAAAACCACCTAGATGTCCACTCATGGACAAATGGACCAAGAAGATGTGGTATATACATATAATGGAATATTATTCAGCCTTTAGAAAGAAGAAAATCCTGCAACTTGCAACGGCATGGACCAATCTGGAGGACATCATGCTAAGGGAAACCAACCAGACACGGGACAAACATTGCACGATCTCACTTATATGAGGAATCTAAAATAGTCAAACTTCTAGAAGCAGAGAATGGAATGGCTGTTACCGGAAGCTGGGGAGAGGGGGAAATGGGGAAGCATCAGTCAAAGGGCACAAAGGTTCAGTAATACAAGACAGGTAGAGCTAGAGGTCTACCATGCAGCATACTGCCTAGCATTAACAAGACTGTATCATACACTTAAAAAATTTCCAAAAAATATGTTAAGTGTTCCTATCAATAATAATGATGATGATACCAATACAGGGGGCAGGAGGAAACTTTTGGAGGGAATGGAGTTGGTTATGGCATAGATCGCGGTGACGGGTTCACCGATGTATACTTCTCTCCAACCTCTTTAAGGTGTATTACATGAAATATGTACAGCTTTTTGTCCGTCAATCATACCTCAACTAAAAACGTATGTCTATCAGTACTATAAAAATTTTTTAAATTGAGAACACCAAGTGTTGTTGAAACTAGTAGGGAATGGGAACCCCTTCTCATATATTGCCGATGAGCATGTCAATTGGCATAATCACGTTGGAGAGCACCTCTGTGTTCCTGGGGGAAGTTGACAAGGCCTAGAGTTTTGGTCTAAGTCCCTGTCCCAGAGATAGCCTTTGTCTATATGCACAAGGAGACATCCCCCCCCACCACCACCTGATGTCCATTATGGCCCTGTTACTAATAATGAAAAAGTAGAAACTACCCAAATGTCTTTGAGTAGGAAGAGGGTGACGTCTTGGCTGCTAGAGGGTCCTAGAGGATCCAGTTCAGCCTCATCCGGTCTGGGTGGGGACAGCGGTCCCACCGTGGTTGCAGCGGAGATAACGGCAGTAGCTTGGGCCAACTGAGGTGTCTCGTCCCTCTAGGGAATAGCAACTGGGAAGAGTCATGCCTCCTATAGAGAGCATGGGCCAGACCACCCGCAGCTCACCGACTCGCGGCTTGTGCTCATGTTCCTAACAGCCAATCGCACTATCAAACTGTGGCATCGTCATCAAGTGACGTCATTCTGTTAATATATTAAGATCTAAGGGTGTCAAGTGATTTAGGGGACATGATTACCAAGTAGCATTTGTTAAGGAGTCCCAGGTCTCAAAAGAACATTTTCCCAGAGACTCTCACTGGGGCACGTAGTGTATTAGTAATAACCGTAATCATAGCTCGGGGTTATCACAAAATTGTTAAAACAAAACAAAAAGGGAAAAAAAGGTTGTGTCACCACCAAAAACTACTGAAAAAAAAAAACTATTTTCAGCTCTCCAAGTTCGAAGGTTTAGTTTCTTGAGAGTTTACTTACGTGAAACATCTTATTCCCATTGATACCCGATTAAGGAGGCCACTATGCATTTTCTCAAATGAATCAAGCATTGTTTCATTGTTTCTCAAAGCATTTTTAAGAGCCTGGTGACAGAGGAAATGTCTGAATTCAAAAGGAAGTCTTAAGGGGTTGTGAAGTCTCAGGAAAGTTCTTAAATGACCTAACCAGATGTTTTGAAGTCTGATACACCCTTAACCCAAACTGAAACTCATAACAAAGTCAAAAGCAATAGAAACCAAATTGATTCCAAAATGCCTTTTTTAACAAACCTGACTGTTTACACCCATTGACTTTAATGGGGCCTAATTCCTACTTGGGAGAGATTATATGGCCATGGAAACAATGAGATGCATAATAAAGTTTGAAGATGAAATAAAACCCAAATCTCAGGTAAGTCCTTAGTGCTGGCTAAATTGAGAATCCACGTTTCTGAGGCTAAGCAGAACCGTGGTTAAGAATGTGAGTCCTGTTGCCAGCCTGCTTGTGTTGGAATCCCAGCTCTGCCGCGTGCTTGTGGTGACCTTGGGAAAGTGGTTGGACCCCTCCTCCCTTCAGCTTCCTTATCTGTAAAATGGGTATAAGAATGGTACCCACCTCACTGGGATGTTGTGTGGGTTAAATGAGACCGTGCAGGGAAGGGCTTCGAACACAGTAAATGATCAGTAAATCTTACCTATTGGAATTATTTTATTTTATTTTTATAAACGTTAGTTGTATTACTGAGATACTGAAGTCATGGACAAACCAGGACTTTTCTTTTTTATATTTAGATGTAAGACATTTAAACTTTTAACAGTACTATTGAAGGAAAAAGAGGTTCTCTAGATCTCTTCACCCAAGAAATAAAATCCCTGGGGAAAACTGAGTTCCTTTCATTGGTTTGTTCATTTTGTGGACAGGATGTATTTTAATCTGGGGCACCTGGGTGGCTCAGTCATTAAGCGTCTGCCTTTGGCTCAGGGTGTGATCCCAGCGTTCTGGGATCGAGCCCCACATCAGGCTCCTCCACTGGGAGCCTGCTTCTTCCTCTCCCGCTCCCCCCCGCTTGTGTTCCCTCTCTCGCTGGCTGTGTCTCTCTAATCAAATAAATAGATACAATCTTTAAAAAAAAAAAAAGGATGAATTTTAATTTGAGAGGGTTTGGTTTGGTATAAAGCATTTGAGACATTAACTGAGCCTTAGGGACAGAATCAAAATAAAATGGTCCTGAGTTGCCATGGACCAGTAGGACCCTTAAGGACTCTAAAGAATGCTGAGGGTGGGCTCTGCAGACACGATGGCCTGGTGGCTTTCCCGCTAACTTGACAGGTGACCGTGAGCGAGCAAGTCACTCCCACTCTCTGGACCTCCACTGGCTCACCCACAAAAAGAGGGAGTTGAACTAAATGGTCGATTAGGTTTCTCTGGGCTCTAACGGCTTGTAGGAAGCGGTGATATCTGACCGTTCCCTGGGGGGTCTGACTCTGCACTTGACCGCTAGCAGCCCTGGGCTCCGCGGTCCAGAGCCAGCCAGGCACCCCCTCCACACCAGCAAACTTCCCACTTCCGGCCACTGGGCTCCAGGGACCCCCCGCAGGAGGATGAGGGTCAGCCCAACCCCCTAGGCACCCAGGGAGAAACAGCGCTGCTGACTCCAATTCAAACCCTGTCCCCGTCTCACACAAAACCCTGTTTATCCCACTGGAGAGGAGGGTGGAAACCACTTTACTTGAAGCAGAGCTGAAGAAATAAATATTCGAGAAGCAATAGCTCATTATTTTTGAGGACTCTGGAATGAAAGTCCAAGGTAGAAAACAGCACAACCGCTAGCATTTCCATTCTGAATATATGCCCAAAGCTGTGCGATTTGTTTATTATTCCTTCTCTTTAAAACCTGCATTAATTCTGATTTCTATTTAAATAAGAATGATTAAATTTTATCAGCTGAGATGGAAATATTGCGATAAACACTGGCTCGTGGCCAAACTAATCTCCCAAGCCCACAGCTTACGGCCATTGTCTTGTATAGATATTTGAATGGCAATGGGCTTTTATCAGTATTTCTAAAGGCACTCATTTAATTATGTGGTTGTAAGGATTTTCAAAACCCAAAAGAATACCATCAATACATATTCATTTCTTGGATTAATTCGACATTAACATCAGAAAATATTGTTATTTAAAGGATGCTCATACTTGTTTTTGCTCTTGCAAAAAGAAAGAAGGTATCCAATTCTGGTCGCCACGGCGTCTTTGAGATGCTCTGTCTAAAGCCAAGTAGGAAAATGTGAGGCAGGGAGGTAAGGCTGGAATTTAGAATTACAGGGATTACATGAAGGGCTCAGAAATTTCGTAAGTGATTAATAAAGAGGTGTACTTCCCAGAGGCTGGACCATGACAAGGAAACAGAATCTCTGATCTAGGAATTGTGGACACATGTGTGGATCTCGTCAATCAAATAGAATGTATCTGAAAGCCTCAGGAGAGCAAGTTCAAGTGCAGGGGCAGTCTACCTGCGCAAGACGTTCATACTTAGAAGCCCAAGTGATCTAGATTTCATTCCTACGGGGGATACCGGATTTCTTCAAGAACCGATTAAAGATACAAAAATACATCTGACACCTTTAACATTAACAATGTTTCCTCCAAAGCAGATCTTTATATTTCAATGATGAATCTGTTTTTGTGAAGCAAAGACTCACAGTCAACCTTAACCTTGGGATTTCTTCTTGTGGCAAGGTGGCTGACTGGGACATATACATTCATTGAAACTGAAATCCCTGTGATCCGTGTCTACAAATTCAACACCCCCCCCCCCCCACCGGCTCGTTTTTGCTTTGTTTTCAATCTGACCAAACTACCAGGCGATTCTTCCTGTGTTGGTCATTTGAGGGAAGGAGTAGGTTTGGGAACTGGCCAGGGAGAGAAAGAGAGAGAAAAGAAACAGGTGAGTGGTTTGCCAGTCTTGTTAAGACTGATCTCTTTCTATGTTGCTCAGCCGTCCTGGTGGGTGCGGGACTGGTAGGTTTCCTGGGATGAGGAATTTCCAGTCCTAAAACCAGGAAAGTCCCAGGCAAAAGCAGGAGGGCTGGCCATTCTATACTAGTCTTCTTTTGATCTAGACTTCCAGGTCAAGTCTTTTAAAGCCTCAAACAAGGGGCACCTGGTGGCTTAGTCGGTTAAGCATCTGCCTTCAGCTCAGGTCATGATCCTGGAGTCCCAGGATCCAGCCCAGCTCAGGCTTTCTGCTCAGCAGGGAGTCGGCTTCTCCCTCTCCCTCTAGTCCTCCCCTGCTTGTGCTCTCTCTCTCTCTCTCTCAAATAAATAAATAAAATCTTAAAAAAAATAAAGGCTCAAACAAGCTGAGAAGAGTGACATTTAGATCTGATTGAGGATTACTGAGAGGTACAACCTGTCACAACGAAAATGCATGGAGGAAGTTTGTTGTATAGGATGAAAGAGGTAAGTGAAAGAGACTTTAGAAACCATTTCCTGCAGACATGCTCAGGGGAACACAAATTCCGTGGGATGATATTCAATTTTATGTGAAAAATGGTCCAGCGACCACATAAATATATGCCACTTAAAAAGGCCCCTTTAATGCAGGACTTCTCTGAGCCTTTAATAAGCTAGTATGCATCGTTAAGTAACGGTACACTGTTAAACATGGTTAGCCACAGAATCCTTTCTGCCAGGGAGCATCTTTTGCTATTAGTGTTTGGGAGATCCTACTTTAGAAAGCAAATGCTCTAGGCCAAATTCCTCATTTGAAATACGGGCCAAACTCCCATCAGTGTGGTTGGTTCCAGGCAAGGCTGGTGCGACCTCAGTTTCTCAGAATTAATATGCATAAGAACCAGCCAGGCCTCCTGCTCCCAGGCACATGCTGATTCCATAGGTCTGGGGTGGGGGTGGGGCACTGAGATTCTGCCTTTCTCACCAGCTCCCAGGGGATGCAGATGTTGCTGGTTCACGGACCACACTTTGAATAAAGAAGCAAGGAAGTAGGATGCCGGTCTCCTGACTTGGTGCGTGTCCCCGTGCCGGTGCATTGCAGCCTCTTTGGAAGTGGATCGAGCTAGCCCCGCGGTCACAGCGGCACCCTTTGCCTTATTCTGGTTTCCTTGGCTGAGTCACTGCCTGCAGCTCTTCAAAGCCACTCGCCCTGGTGATAGCAGCACATCGCGATGAAGGAAGTATTTCCTGGCCCCTAAAATAAATTTCCTCTTTGCTGTATCAGAAATGAGAAACAGATAAAGCTTTGGACCAGAGGTCCTGCATAGAGATTCAAATTTTAAAAATCACTCAAAATAACTGTTTAAATGAGTCCAAGGAGAAAAAAAATGCCTTCCGTGGCCATCTCATGTATTTTTCAATTCCACTGGAAAAACGTGGCATGCATCTCACCAAAACTGGTTCAATAATTGTGCAACTATCTGGCTATTGCCAAAATATGCATATAGCGTAACCTCCAGATTCTCACTCAGCATGAAGATTCTATCCTATAAGGAAAACATGTTCATCCTGATGTTTCAGGAGCTTTTGTACCTGCGTGGGTATAATCCCTGCAGTCTTTTCTTTGTGGAGGTTGCTGGGAAAAATCAGTTTTTTGAAACTGTTTCAGTGTCATAGCCATAGAGCCGGTCCATTTAGGGGCGGGGGAGGGGACGGTTAAGGAGAAATGATCCCAAAGGAAGTACATGAACTTCTCAGTATCTAAATGGCTGAAGGGAGAAAGGAAAGCAGATTCTGCTGCTTGAAGACTCCACCCTGGGACACTAGAAGCGGGATTGAACTGCAGAGCAAAGGCCCAGGGAGCCAGCCTTCCCCTGACTTTGGGATCTCACACGGAGCAGGACCACAAATTTCCAACATTCAAGGCCTTTGAAGGCCCAGCTCTGCTGTCCACTAGACAGTGCATCGTTTTCGGTCTGCTCGTTGGAAAATGGGGAATAGCTCTATCTCATTGGGTTGGAGGGTTCGATGAGAAAAATTTGCATATATTACATGCATATATTAAATGAGAAAATGGTGTGTATTACTTTGCATACATTACAAGGCAGATGTTGACAGGGCTGAGCTATAGTTTGGGTTTGTATTTTTTAATTATTGTAAGAACACTTGAGACCTCCCCCCCACCCCCGTAAGGTTTTAACTGCACACTACGGCATCGTTAACTGACTTTATGGTTTCACAATCAAATTCGCATCCTATTTCGCTGGTTTCGTGCATTCTCATCATACATGTGTTCCAAGATTAAATGAGTTCCTTCTAACCATCAGCCTCGTGAAGCACTAGGAAGTCAACAGTGAGTAAGACGCTAGCCTTGCCCTCCAGGGTCCCTCATGGGCTCCCAGGGGAGTGGACACTGCAAGCAGCGATTTAAGTCTGCATGGCAAGGAAGGAGGGACAGCTCACCAGCCTCTGGTGGAAAGTGGGAAGAGGGGCCGGGGAAGCATGAGGGAAGCTGTCCAGAGGAGGAAGCTCTCAGATCCCCTCCTCAATCTTCTCTATGGGCTCTTCCTCCAGTGCCTGAAGTGACACGCAGATCCCATCCTTGACCCCTTCTCTTCTCAACCTCATTCCCGGGAATGCTAACATCTCCTGTTCCACGGCTATGTTGCTGACATTCGCGTCTGCACTTCCAGCTTAAGTCTTCTCCCGAACACCAGATTTGATGGCCTGCGGGTCAGTTGGGTCCTCCAGAAAGCAGAGACTAACACAGAGTCTGGAGTTATGTCATTTATTGGGAGTCATGCCTGTAAAAGACAGAAGAGGATGTATCGTTCAGCCATTGCCATGTAACAAATTACCCCATTGTCTCTGTGGGTCGAGAACAGGGTACAAGGTAACTGGGTACATCTGATGCACAGTCTCTCACAAGGCTGCCAAGCATCAGTGAAGTTCCGGTCTTGTTTAAAGGCTCAAATGGGACAGGATTGTCTTCCAGGTTCACCGGAATGGTAGTTGGCAGGATTCGATTCCTTGCAGACGATTGCACTGAGGGCCACAGATGGTCGTAGGCTGCAGCCCACCTTAAATTTCTTGCCTCTCCATAGGGCAGCTCACAATATGGCAGCCTGCCTCGTGGGAGTGAACAAATGGGAGAGAAGACAAGAGAGCGCTAGTAAGACAAAAGTCCCAGTCTGTGGTAACCTAATTTCCAAAGTGACTTCCCATCACTTTTGCTGATTTCTGTTTGTTAAAAGTGAGTCACTGGGTCCAGCCAATATTCAAGGAGAGGGGGTTACATAATGCCTGGAGGCAGGGATCATTGGGTGCCATCTTAGAAGGCAGCCTGGGACAAAGGAAGAAGCAGGACTGATTAAGGAGAGCCGCTGGGCTGCAGTGCAGACCTGAGGTGATGATGGGAGGAGTAGGGAGGAAGCAGGATAAGGAAGACAGAGCCTCAGAACATGAGGTTCATCTGATAAAGCCAGCGCAACGGGGAGCTTCAGAGCAAAGCTCGCTCATTGGAAAAACTGGGCAAAATGGCCATGACCTGGGGACTACCAAGAAAGCACATGGTCGTGGCTGAAAGCAGAGTGGATTCTGAAGGCCAACAGCTGGAGGCTGTCAGGTAACTGCCTGGCTGGCTGCTGAATGGCAGGTTCTTCCTTGAAGGGGGGGACGTAAGTGGCACACTGTCATGGCCACCACCTCCACAGCGTGCAGATCAATGTTTTGTACAATCTAGGCGCTCATCAAGTGCATACATTGTTAATGATGCTTACAAACATATCGGTTTGTATTACTTATGTGAGATGAATATTCATCATCATGTTGAGACAGCAGCCAGACACACGGTCGACCAACAGGGCCGTCTGATCGCTTGATACATCTCCAAAGTTGAGCCCTTTCCTACTTCTCAATGATCTCGGCTCTGTGCACCCAACCTCAGAAAGGGGCCAGTGTGGACCAAGGTAGATCTAGATCTGATGGGTCTCTCTGGTTCTGGGCCTTCTAAGCTCTCTAGTGCGAAGAGAAGCTCCCCAAAGCGTTGGAGGTTGGAGTGTGATCACGCAGCCTACTTGTGGGACGTACACCATTAAACCTCCAGAAGAAGGTGTTCTAACTTACATGAGATCAAAACTGACCTCCCCCATCAGCTCGTTCACACTCAAGTTTTGCACGTAAAGGTGCCATTTAGCCACACCTACCTTCACACGCCATAGCCTGCAGCACATTCCTTGGTGAGGTACACCTATGCTGTGATGCTTTGCGATTGTGTTAAATACCAGTTGTTCCTCACTACTAAGACGTGAGGGCAGGACCAAGGCTTTGGGTGCCCAGCATTTAGTACCGGAGTGGCAGAAACGTAGAGACTCCACGAGTGAATGAGGAGGGAGACGCACCCCTCTTTGATCCGTTTTGGGAATCTGGATTTTCACACATCGGTCTTGCTCAAGCAAGAAGGGACCTGTGTATTCCCAGATCCCTCATGAAGACGGACACAAAAAAATGTGGCTCTCTCAAGGGCTCTGAAATAACGTGCCCAGTTTAGTCACGTTGATAGCTAGGTTATAGTTTGTGGCAACTTCGCCTGTGGAAAAGCTTTCTAAAGTATATTAATCTAGCTATCCTGTCAACCTATATTCATTAAGAGCCTAGGGTGTGCCAGCCCCAAAGAGATTAATGGTTGGTGGATTGACTCCCTTTCACCTGGCTTATCCATTTATTCCCCTTTCGGTTTTTTTATTTACTTCTGTATCCATCCACATATTTATTTATTCACTTAGACACATCAGACCTTATTCCGATATGGATTGAAGGTGGTTTAGAGAGATTCATACACTACACCACTGCAATATAAATAATGAGTAGGTGAAAATAAAAAGGAAAAAGCATAAACTCAGTATGTATGGGCTGAGGCAGGAATAAGTCAGACTCTTTCTTGGCAAAAGAATGTTGAACTCAGGGCGCCTGGGTGGCGCAGTCGTTAGGCGTCTGCCTTCGGCTCAGGGCGTGGTCCCAGCGTTGTGGGATCGAGCCCCACATCAGGCTCCTCCGCCATGAGCCTGCTTCTATCTCTCCCACTCCCCCAGCCTGTGTTCCCTCTCTCGCTGGCTGTCTCTCTCTCTGTCAAATAAATAAATAAAAATCTTTAAAAAAAATAAAAAGAATGGTGAACTAGGCTCTCATGATCACGGTAGATGGTTAGGTATAAGATACTGGGGCCAATCTACTATAAAAAAAATTCCCTGTGGACAGTTTTCTTCATTTAAATAACCCTTTCTTTTTCATGTCTGCTTGTGTTTTAGGGGGCTTTGAAGATCTCAAGTAGCTCATTCATTTTTCTTTTTTGTCGCTTTCCTTGTTCTTACATTTACTGGTTCTGGCTATGTGGTGGGCCCTTTGCCCAGTATCATGGCGCTAAGGAAAAGGGTGTTGAGTGCACAGTTTTTTACTGTTAAAGAGGCTCCAAGTCTAAGAGTGAGAAGACACGAGTCCTGCTCATGGCCCTAAAGTTGCATGACTGCGAGGCCTTGGCCAAGTTCATCCCGGTCTCTGGGCCTCGATGTCCTCATGCAAAAACGATGGGTTCAGTGATCTTGAACGTCCTTAACTAGATGTAAAGTTATGTTCTAAAGGACAAACTGGGCAGAAATAGATCAATTCAACCGCTCTGTCGGTCTCATCCAACAGTTTGGATTAGCGTAACTTGGGGCAAATAATCTACGTTTCCCGGAATTTACGTGTTCCGCGTTTTATGCCCAGCTGCTGTGCATACCACACGGACATGTTCTGCAGGCCAAACCCCAAAGCACCATCACCTCATGGACCCTCAGAAGATATGTTGACGGGAAGGATGGGGCTTCTATAATAAAAGTTACCACCCAGAATTCTCAAGGACTTAAATGCAAATGTCCTATCTAAAAAATACTGATAATTGTTAGCACTAAACAAGCTTTGCAAAGGCCAGACACTCTTCTCAACATTAGACAATGCATCACCTCATTTAATTCCAGCAACAAACCTATAAGGCAAGTCTTCATTATTGCCTCTAGTTTTCCCCGGAAGGACACTATGGGAAGTTAAGGGCGCCGTCCCGCCTGGCCACCTGGAGATGTGAGTCCAGAAGTGGGACCCGGAGCACGGCTCTTCCCTCCTCACTCAACCCCCTCTCCTCCCAGAGGGCCATACCTGCGGTCCCCCGGGGGTGTTTTGCTAGGTGGTGGCTTCGTTTTTTAAAACCAATAGGCTTTATCTCTAATCTGTTTCTGATGCTTCTAGCTAAGAAAACCGTCCAAATTCAGATACTGGAGAGTCTTTCTAGAGCCCATTTCCAACTCCAACTACCTAATTTTGATTCTCCACAGCAAAGCCCATGAAGACACTTTGGCGCCGCATCTAGGGCTGGCAAACGTTTTCTGTGAAAGGCAGATGGTAAATACTTTACATCCCGGAGGCCACGGGGTCATTTTATAACTGCTCAAATCTGCTTTTGTAGCGAGAAAGCAGCCAACAGTTAAATAAGCATGGCTGTGTTCCAATAAAACTTTATTTATGGACACTAAATTTTGAATTTTATATAATTTTTACGTGTCATGAAATATTATTCTTCTTTTGATTTTTTTTTTTTTTTACAACCCTCGAAAGATGTAAAAACCATTCTTACCTTAGAGGATGAACAAAAACAGGCCCTGTGCTGGACCCGGCCCGCGGGCTATTGTTTGCCAAACTGCCCCAGACCGCTCACTTGTCTCGGAATCAATCTTTGGGAACAAACAAGGCTTTCCTTTAGAGAAAAATGCGACCACCAGACACTCCGTGTTCTAATTTCTTTGCGCTATTTATATTTTCTTGGTCGAACTTTTTCTTCTTCTTCCTCCTTTTTTTTTTAAAGATTTAAAATTTTATGTCAATAAATATTTAAGCATCGAGAAGATTAAATCCCACGTCTGCGTTGCCTGCCAATAAAGCGGCCGTCAGAGCCCGTTGTCTCCACTTGTTTTGAAATCCAAGCCCAAGACAAAGTCAAATATATTCCCAGGTATCTACAAATGCACACATGAAACATAGGTGTACTTTAAAGAATAACCTAACAGAAAGTACTTTAAATTTCCCAGCCTTTGCTAATGCAGGCGGCTAATCCTATTTATATTCATATTAGCCTGGGTATCTTTTTCCCTAAGATTTACCTATTTGTATGCTTGCATGAGTTAAACTGCCTTTTGCATGATATCAGTACTTTTGTAATTTAAATCTATAAAAGGCAATTTCTTTTAAATATCCTTCCTAACAGTGGGTGAAAGAAACGCTGAAGTTATTTGAGGGCTGTACACCTCAGTAAACATGGACGCTGAACTCCAGGCAATGTGCAGCACGCGGGAATTAATCTTCTGGGCTGGAAGGGGGACAGAAAATAAAATCAAGACTGAGAAAGAACTAGCCTCTGGAAAGGGCCAGTGTGGGTTGTTATCGAAGGAAATGGTGTGTTTTAGAATGGGTCCTCAGACCAGGAAATCTTCCTCCCCTCCCCAAAGACGGTTGAGGACTCTAGGCTTTTCTGGTGGGGACTCTTCACTTCCACCATGACGTGAGTCACACGATAAATAAGCTTTACAATTTAATGGCAGTGTTGGCTGATTGACAGGCGGCCAGGGGAAATTTTGATGTCAGTTGTGGCCCCCCCACGGGATACCGGAAGCAGCAGGAAGTGGGTAGGCATTGGGGGGTGAGGGGGTGAGGGTCCAGAGACACAGAACACATTTTTATCCGGTTAGAGTCACGTTCTTCCCTTGCAGAATCCCTGTGACGTGTTCACCTTCACCATCTCCAGCTGACAGAAATGAGATGCAAATAGGTTAATATGTAATCTTGCCCCAAAGAAGTAGTGTCTTCCCCATATGTGGGGCATAACACATCAACACACTTCTTTTCTGAGCAGGGCTGGGCTTTTCCTAGCAAAAAGGGAACAGTGTGTGAAGCCAGCCGGGAGGGCCGTCCAGAGGCATGCCCTCACTTCTGGCTACACTGAGCCTGTGGTCCCCGGGGAACCGGCCCTCGGGTTCACTTCCTCTGACTCAGGCCATGGCACAACTCCCAGAGCTTACCAGCTCACTGGCCTGGGCTTGAAGGAACCGGTTTCAAACTTGAATCTCTCGTTGAAAGTAACCCTACCATGATGCCAGGACAATCCAGTGTTTTAAGCTTTGCCTCTGAAGCAGTGAGAGTGGTCAGACCTGGGGCCTGGGGCCCACACGGAACTTCCCCCTCCCCCAAGTTTCAGACAGACCTCAGGAAGGGAATGTCCCTCCAATGAATCTCTACACTTTGCCCTTCCTCTTTCCCCTGGCTGTAAGCAAGGTCTATACAACCTGAGTGTCCAGATGGAAAGGGGGCATTCTGCTTATTACCCAGTTAATTACACAAAGCTCATGACTACTGAAGGCCACATGCACACAGACACACACACACACACACACACACACACGTACACACACACACACACACACACAAACACAGGCTCCCAAACCCACCACCCTGAAAGGAGCCATTATAAATGTTTCATGTGGAACTTTCACAACCCATCAGACTCACCAGAGTTTTCAAATTAACTCCCTTTCTGCCCAAGGGGATCGCTCTGAAAGAGATTTCTCCAGCCTGGAACCCTGCAAAAAACTCTGAATTTGAAACAGAATGCAAATAATGCATTTTGACTCCCTAATCAACAAATGGGATCAAGTTGAATTGATTAAGAACCTTTGAAATTAGCAGTCTTTAATTCCCTCCATGGCCTGCTGCTGGTACTCTGAAGACAGAAGGGGACTGTGTGTGTATGTGTGTGTGTGTGTGTACGTGTGTGTCTCTTTCTGTGTGTGTGCCCATGTGTCTCTGTGTGCTTGGAGTAGAGGTTGAGAAGTTGGGTCTCATTTTCTTTCGGAGCTCGTATGATGGTCTTTTAAAAAGAAACACATTTTTTTATTTTAATGGTGACACAACTGTAAGAAAGAAGGCATTCACCTGGCTCAATTATATGGCTTCCGTGAAGTGCATTTCCAATAGTTCCTGGGCTGCATGAAACCCACACAACTTTAGTGAAGGAAAAAAAACCCCATAAAATCTGAAATGAATGTATAAATAATATGCAACTGTCTAGACGTGTAGGGCACTTGCAAAGAGAGCAGGTCGGGAAAAAATTGTCCATCAGTCAGACAACCATAACTGATTCTGATGCTAACTAATGGTACGGATATTCTGCATTCTCTCTATGCGAAAGGCTTCGCTGAGCATTCCTTCTTCCCAAGCCAGTGGTCTTCTACTTATCTAGTGCTTTATGCAGCCTTTGGAAAATGCTCTTGCTATTTAAACATTAAAATTAATGCCCGAAGAATAGCGGCTGAGCATGGGGGTGCCACTGACCTGTGTGATTGGCCTTTGGTAAAGCAAGAATAGCCCTCCTCCATCAGCAATATGTGCTTTCCACACCCACAGAATCTTAAACAGATGTAGTTATGGAAACTTTAGGAGTGCAAAAGACCCAAACACACGCACGCATGCATACCCTCCGTGGAACATTTTTGTTCACCGGTTATAAGGCACAAGGACAGGTTCAGGTATTTAAATCGTGTACTGTTGGTGCTTTTAAATGATAATAATCTGTATACGTAGCAAAGAAAAGGGGGGGGCGCTTGAAAATGAAATCAAGCACGAGCACTGACTGCCCTATTCTGTGACAGCCGAGGGGATCCCCGTATGCAATGGGGCTCCACGTTGAAAGTGCTCTCCTCCCAAACTCTGAGCATGAACAAGGTTCATCCGCTTGTGCCTAGGGCTGGGGACGACCGCCAGCTGGCTCCCCAGCCTGCCAGCCCCACCCGCTCTTGGAGAGAGACCCCCAAAGCCACGCAGCCGTGAATTAGGCTGGATGCCTGCGGGAGGAAAGAGCCTTGCTTCCATTGCAGGGAGGAAGTTCAGGGGCAGACAGGTGGCCGTCCTGCTCTGAGCCGAGCATCCACACTCTCCAAACTGGGCAGACCTCTAGGGAAGGCAGTGACAATACTAAAATAATCATGAGAGTACCCTCCTCCTTGTATTGAGAGCTTACTCAGTGTCGGGCCTGAATTTGGAGGCACTGCCCCATTTCACCCTCACAAAAATCCTATGCAGTCGTAGGATTTATTATTGTCATTTGACTTGTGAGAAAATTAAAGATCAGCAGGGTGAAGTAACTTGCCTGCAGCCCAACAGCCGGGAAGTGGCCAAGTGCAAGCTTGAGTCCAGGCTCCCTGAAAGCCAAGCTCAGGCTCTGACCTCGCCCGGCTGCTCAGATCTGCTGACCCCACACAGGGCACAGGGCTTAGGGCCCCCTGGCGCTAGAAGGCTTCACTTCTTGCAAAAAGCATGATACGTACCTCGACTGTCGGCACGAAGACAAATTCAATCTGGACTTGATCATATTTCTGTTCCACCAAAGCCGTAGTAAACTATAATATTAATTTAATTTTTTTTTTATTGGAGGAGAGGGAGAGGACCATGAAGACAAAAATGCTTTAGACCCATGAAATTCATAAAGCGGCCCTCCCCCCACTAGATCTTAGAGATCTTTTGGAGTCTATCTTCTCGCTTTACCTAGAGGGACACTGAGGCCTGGAAAGGGTAAGGGATATGTCCTAGGTTGTCCAGTGCGTGGATGATTAAGCCTGGACCCTTGATCTTCCCAGCTTGCTTCTGAGCCATTGCCATGAGTCGGAAACCGAAAACTTCTTTTTTTCCTTCTTGTCGTAGGTAGGGGCGTCCATCTAAAATGGCCTTTGATCGACTTCTGTTCTTTGCTATTTAACATCTCACAGGTATTAACCTTAATAGCTTCATGACTTTTTAAAATAACGTAAACAGAGAAAGCACACGTGAGAAATGCGGGGACTCCAGATGGTTCTTCCCTGGAGTCGCCACTGTTTATATGAAATACAATCCCATAGGCAAAGGGGTTCGGGCAAGGTTCAAAAGGCCTTATAGAGCTGAAAGATTATTAGGAGAAACCATTTATTGGGCTGGATGTTTAGAATTGAAAAATGAAAACAATTTCCTTTCGAAAGTGCCAGTGGACATTCTGGAACACCGATCTGCGTGATCTACCTTTTGGGTTTAAATCGGTCAGAAGTGCCTTTGCTCGGACCTCCCACCAGGAGCGGTGGCCGCTGGCCCCGTCCCCTGTCCCCTGAGGCCTCCCTCTGTTGCCTCTCCTTCCCCTCCCGGACAGCCAGGGACCCAGCCATGACCAGGATCATTTCAGCCACCATCACCTCCTTCTGGGCTGCCCCTGTTGTTTCTTTTTAATGCCATCAATTCATTTCCCTCTTGTTTTGACCAGCAAACAGCACTCGTCTGCTGCCACCAGGAGGTGTCCCTAGTTCATACTGCTCACTTTGTATCCCCCAAACCCACGGTAGGGCTGATCGGGCAACACTTGGTGCTCGAGTTTCCATTTCAAAGTATTATGCTGCGTTCTTGCCATTAAAGATTCATAGGTCGAATTAAAGATTTATTTTAGGGGGTGCATTATTATAAGGCAAATCACGTTCTTTTCATTTAAACATACTAGCTATTACGATAGCATCTTTTTTTTCTTTCTTTCTTTCTTTTTTTTTTTTTTTACTAAAAGCTCAATTACATCAGTATCACTCGAGACCCTCCAAACACTAAGCTAAAAGCAGGGCTTCTCAGCGGCCAAGGGCCTATTGCCCTTTAAGGATTAACTTTGCTAAGAATGAATCCCATCCTTCCAATGCAGAGTTATCTCCCTAATAAAAAACTGAGCGAGGTACACCTTTGCTTAAAACCTCTGCTTGCTTCCTGCGGCTTCGGAATGAAGCTTAACCGTCTTCCTCTGTCTTACAAAGCCTTCTGCAGACTGGCCCGGGTTGCCTTTCACGTTGCCAGCTGTGCCTCCCGCTCCCCTTCACACCAGAGGAGACCTCTCTTACACGTAGGAAGGCGCTCTTCCTGCACCTTGCATTCAAGAGCTAGGCTAAGGGATACCCCAATGTCCCGCACCCTAGGGCAGAGCATTCACCCAAGTCCGTGTGCCTCAAAAATCTGGTTTACCTGGCCATATGGTTCAAATATCTCTATATGCATCTCCCCTGCCCCTCGTCTGAGTTCCCAAAGATAGGAGTTGCGAATGATTTCTATTTGTAACCCCAAGGTTCAGCACAGTGGCAAGCACACTCCAGATTAGTAAGATTAGTAAGCATATTAATAAATGAACAAGCAAAGGAATGAACCCCCCTGCCCAAGGACTAACACGCATATGGTCAACAGAATGAAACAATAAAATCAAACAATACAATCAACGACAGCATCAACATTTTGGTTCTTCTATTCGGTAAATATGGAAAAAAGCAAGTAGATACAGGGAATAGTCAAATTCTCCAGGGAGGTTTCCAATGCAGGGTGTGATTACATTAAGGGCTCAAGAACTAATCCAAATGGTCCAAGCCCTTGGTTGGGACCAGAGCTTCTGAGCTTCATGGCTGTTGATCTGATCTAATGAGGTCTTTGATGGGAGACATTGGCCCCATTTGCAGTTGACCAAGAAAGTGTCTGCTCTACCAAGGGGCCATCCCAACACCTTGTCTTGGAGGAGGGTGTGAGAGGTAAGTGTGGAAGCCCAATCATGGGGCCATCGATTCCAGCCATATTTTCTAGTTGAATGACACCAGCAATAAAAATGTTTTGACTTTCGTCTATCTGATTCCTGTACCTATTTCTTGATTCATTCCGAGCTCAGAGGGGGGAAGCATTCAAATTAGCCACTTCCCAAAGCCCAACGGGTTGCCCACATTTTTTCAGCTCTGAATTGCATGATGGACCCCCAGCCCATGGCAGGACCCCATAGAAAGATCTCTTTCTTCCACAGACATTTCTGATTGAAGAAGTCTGTCCCATCTGATCTCATTCCTGGTCTCCATTTCCTGTTCCAGAAGAGAACCCAGAGTCTCACTCACGTCAGTGCTGGAGGTATGACAACCACCACAGAACCAGCCACGCCAGAATGAAACACAGCATCTTGGTGAACCACCAGCCAGACTGAATCCAACTGTTCATCCCACTCAACTTAAGAGAAGCCAAATTTCGCCGAAGAGAAATAGAGCAATACCAAGTCCTCACCTACAACGTTGAAGCAAAAACAAATCTTCGAGATACTTTCTGAACCGAGCTGATGTTTCATTCTGTTGCAGTATCGAATACCTATCAGGGGGGTATTTTTTTCCAGGCAGAGAAAAATATTCAGCAAATTCGACCATGTTTATTGCTTCCCTCTCTGCCTTTTAATTCCCTCAACTTAAATCGCATTCCCTCTTGGTCACCACCTTTCCGTTCTGTTTCATCTTTGACAACATATATGCATGAATGACCCAAAAAAAGTAGCCAAAAGATTTTTATCTAGGTTGGTATAATATTTCATGTTTTTTCAAAGAAGAAATTTTGAAATTCATGGCTGCAGCACGTATGATGACAGAATTTCCTCTTCTTAAGAAGCCTGAAAGAATTTGTGAAGGATGATCTTTTAATAGATTTCAAGTAGATGAAACGTGTCCCTTTGCCATCTGGGTAGTTAGCCTGTGGGGCTTCTAGTTCTGACTTGCACGCTGTTCAAACCTGACAGTGGAGTGCAAGTTAAATAAGAGGGTTGGAGGGCCATATGCCTGTTCAGTTGTTTGTTCATTTGCTCATTCATTCATTCAACAAATATTCAGTGAGCCCCTCTGTGATAGACCCATAGCAGATCGAGGGCAATTAGAAGTGAATAAATCATAGCCCTCTTTGGAGTTCACCGATTAGTAGAGGAAAGAAACAGTAGTGAATAAATTGCCCTAGGATCAGGGCCTCAGAGAGGTAACAAGGAGCTCTGAGAACACCTTAGGCCTCTGATTAATGGTAGTGACCATTTATTTATCCATAGATGAAACGCCTATTTCCAGGGAATTTGAGTTCAAGGATATAAGTTTATTCAACTCTATTTAACTGCATTCTGTCAAGCAGGAAGTACTTTCAAACCTGACAAGGGGCCCTGAACAGCATCAGCCACATAGCATCAGCTGGCTGGGCTAAGATTAGAAATGACCTGGGGGCACCTGAGTGGTTCAGTCCTTTGAGCGTCTGACTCTTGATCTCAGCTCAGGTCTTGATCTCAGGATTGCAAGCTCAAGCCCCACATTGGGCTCCATGCTGGGCATGAAGCCTGCTCAAAAGAGATAGAAAGAAAAAAGAAAGAAAGGCAGCAAGGAAAGAAGGAAGAGGAAGGAAGGAAGGAAGGAAGGGAGGGAGGGAGGGAGGAAGGAAGGAAGGAAGGAAGGAAGGAAGGAAGGAAGGGAGGAAGGGAGGAAGGAAGGAAGGAAGGAAGGAAGGAAGGAAGGAAAGAAGGAAGGACCCAAAATAATAGTTGTAGCCAACTGACTGTGCATTTATTTTGGGCGAGGCACACTTCAAAGCACTTAAATTCATTGCACCCTGTAAGGTAGGTACCGTTGTAATCCCCATTCATAAATGGTGAGCCTGAGGCGCCAGGAAGATGAATGACTTGTCCAAGCACACAGTTTGTAAATGGTAGATCATATATCTTTATTTACTGAATGGAATACAACCTAGAGGCATTCTCTTGAGCTAACTCCTTGCTGTTAGTTTTCTCTCTTTCTCCCTGTCTTTCATAAAAATTATGTGCATTCTTTACAAAAGCAAACAAATGAAAAACCAAAATAGTCATGTTTCGTGGGTTTGAAGATTCTCAATTCATAGGAATTCTCTGTTTTCTTAAAAGTTAAACTTTTTATCTTCCATGAATATTCTCATACAAGACTAAAACATACAGCTTATATTTTTAAAAAGCAGTAATGCGAAATCTAATAGGTAAAACTTATAATCAGAAAAAATGAGTAAAACATATAAAAGTAGTGACTTAATTCTTCTTTCAATGAGACAAACTAAATTTAAAACAAAATCGGTAAAGTTCGGCTCCCTAAATTCATTTTAGAAACATGCACATAAAATCACTGCAAAATTATAGGTTTTTTTTTAAATAATAAGAACAAGTCCCTCCCTTACTTTTCAAAGATGAAAGAAGAAAGATTTATTGAACTCTAGTGAAATAAAGATTTGAGCATTCATTCTGCCCGAGGGACTGTACTTAATCATCATGCCTCAAATTCTCACAACTAGAGATACTCCTTTGAATTAAAACATTGTCATCAGAAGGTTTCTATACTCTATATATTAATCTAAGAGGCAAGGAAGCTTATGATAGCATATGAGTATCTTGTGATAAAATATTATTGCTTAATTTGTAAAATTAGCTAACTACAACCTTGGAAAGCGTTCAGCACAAATATATCAGAAAAGGATTCAGGAGAAGTAAATTTAATTAATGATGAATCTTCATGGCTTTTCATGTCATTTTGAGAATTCTATTTCTTATTGATTTGTAAGAACTCATTATATATGTTAGTGAAAGTCTGCTGGGTCCAATCCATTGCATTTCTTCTCCTTTCTTCTGGGAACAGAACCACTCTGTATTATGAAAAATGCATTCCAGGTATTTTGTATGGCACTGACCTACCCCTCTCCCTGCCACAAGCATAGCACACGATCTATGCCAGCCAGAAACGTCGGTGGATAAACTGCCAAAACCTAAGAACAAAAGAGATAGTAACCCTCTTCCAGCCACGGACTTATGCAGCAATGGACCTGTGACCCAAGCTGGGCCAAAATACTTCCAAAAGCTTTTCTGCTAGAGCTTCAGAGAAGGGGCACTCCTTCCTGGGGGGAGTGTCAGACTGGTAGGGTAGGAGGCACTGGACTACAGGCAGCCAAGATGGCTTCCTCATGAAGAGCTCTTCAGGCCACTCCATCCCTGGACTTGCCAGTTACAGAAGCCAGCAAGTCCTCTTGTATGCCTCAGCAGTATTTGAACTGAATTATTTTCACTTCAGGTGGAAGCAGCCTTACAAACTCACATATTGAAAATATGCACATCTTGTCCGCCCCAAATGTGGCAAGTGCTTTCCCCAATGGCTGCCTTTCAATTTGACGGTTTTTGCCATATAGAAGTGTTTCATTTCTAAGGAGTTAATCCTTTCCCACTTTAGCATCTAGTCTGTTGATACACTTCAAACATCCTTCTCAAAACCCTTCTCTCACCAAAGTGAACAAATAGTTACCTATTTTTTTTCTAGTACTTTTATGGTTTCGTTTTTACGTTTAACCTTTACTCCATCTTTAATTTGTTGTATTGTCAGGTGTGTAATAAGTAGCCAATTTTGTTTACAGATAGTCAGTTGTCCCAACATCATTTGGTGAACAATCCAATCTTTTTCCAACTATTCCAGGGCTTCCTTTACTCTGTCCCAATCCATAATCATGCTTGGTTTTTGTTTTGGCTGTTCATTATGCTTATCCGGGCCTCCCGCTTTCTGTACCAGCTTTGATTAGTTATTTTTTATACCTGGTAGAAGAAAGTTTACTTCCATTCTTTTTCTTTTTCTGGCTATTCTTGTATATTTATATTTCCAGATTACTTTTAGAATCATTTTTCTTTTAAGTTTCATAAAATCCTTATTGGGATTTCCTTGGAACTGTATATGCATATGAATTTGGAGAGAAGTGATATGTTCATAATATTGAGTCCACCCTTGCAAAGATGAGATGTACTCTTGAATTATTAAAGTTATTTTTACATTCCTCAATAGAGCTCGATAACTTTCCTTACACTGGTCCTGGGCACTCGTTTTTTTTGTTAGATTTTTAAATGGGATTGTTTAAGCCATCATATTTTCTAAGTAGTGTTTACTATTATATAAGATACCTATTGGTCTTACAATTAGGATAGTAAAGCCCCCTGGGTTCCAACAGTCTTCCAGTATTTCTTGGGTTTTGCAGATGGACAATTTCAGTAACTGTAAATAATATTTTTGCCACCTTCTTTCTAATACATGAACCTCGTTTCTTATTTTCACCAATTAATGGGCGAGTGCTTCCAGAAACTTGTTAAAACATATTCATGAGAGGATGTGTTGATCTTCTTTCCAACTGTAATGATATGATTCTAGTGGGTTTCAGATGTGAGCAAGATATTGTCTGTTGATTTGAGTTTATATATATGATGAAGTTGTCTATATGACGAAACTGTCAAACCTAGATTAAGAAAGTATCGTATTCTAATTTTTATTGAGTTTGTTTTTCTTTTTTCTGCCTTTCATGCATTTTGTTGTTGTTGTGGCAAAAACTTACCTATGAAATGCACAGATCTCACTTGTTATAATTTGATGAGTTTTGAAAAATGCATATAACCAACAACTCAGAGTCACAACAAAATATAGACTATTTCCATCATTTCAGAAAGTTCCTTCCTCTCTTTTCCCTATTGATCCCCATCCACATCCTGACTCTGAGGCAAGTATTGATCAGATTTCTGTCACTATAAATACGTTTTTTATTGAGATATAATTCACAGACCATACGATTCACTTTTAAAGGAAGTGTATGAGTCAATAGTGTCTATGCTTGTCACAAAATTTTACAATTATCCCCACTATCTAATTCCAGAATATTTTGAAATATTCTGGAAAAAGAGAAACCACGTACCCATCAGCAGTCACACCGCATCCCCCTCTCCTCCCAACCCCTGGCAAACACGAATCTACTTCCTCTTTGTACAGATTGGCCTATTCTGGTCATTTCCTATAAATGGAATCATGCAACATGTGGCATTTTGTGTCTGACTTTCAGTTAACATAATGTCTTTAAGGTTTGTCCATATTGTTGCATGTATCAGTACTTTCTTTTTAAGGCTAAATAGTATTTTATTGTACGGCTATATCACATTTGTTTGCCCATTCATCCGTTGTTGGATAGTCAGGTGTTTTGTTTTTTTTGTTTTTTGTTTTGTTTTTGTTCTTATAAGTAATTCTGCTATGAACACTGTGTACAAGTGTCTGTGTAAACATGTTTTCCATTGTCTTGCATCTATACCTTGGACCATGAGTTAGTTTTGCCTGATTTAAAGTTGCTATAAATGGAATCACACTTCTGGTGTCTGACTTCATTAGTTCAGCGTAATGTTTTTGAGATTTGTTCAAGTAAGTTGTTCCCCTTTATTTCTGGGTAATATTTCATTCTTTATTTTAAGTTTATTTATTTTAAGTAATCTCTACACCCAATGTGGGGCTCGTACTCAGGACCCCAAGATCAAGAGTAACATGCTCCTCTGACTGAACCAACCAGGTGCCTCTGGGTAGTATTTTGTTCTATGAATGTATCAGTTTGTTTATCCAGTCTGCAATGGATGGACATTTGAGCTGTTCTCAATTAGGGGCTATTATGAAGAAAGCTGCTATGAACACTCCTTTATACATCTTTTCATGAACCTATGTTTTCATGTCCTTTAAGTAGATAGCTAGGAGCTGAATTGCTGGACCAAAGAATAAATATGTGGTTAGCTCTACAAGAAAATGTCAGTTTTCCCAGTGGTTGTATCACATTAAATTCTTACCAGTGATGTATTCAAATTCTAGACATGCCACATTCTCATTAACATTTGGAATTTTCAGTCTTTCAAAATTATAGTTATTCTTTTGGGTATGTAGTGGTATCTCATTACGATTTTAATATTTTTCTGATGACTAATGATGTAGTGTTTTTTCATGCACTTATTGGCCATTTATATCTCTTCTATTGTGAATTGTCTGTTCAAGTCTTTCGCACATTTTAAAAGTTGTGCTGTCTTTTTAGTAATGAGTTATAAAAGTTCTTTATATATTCTAGATACAAGTTTTATGCCACATATATTTTTTGTGAGTATTTTCTCCCAGTCTGTACTTTGTCTATTCATATTCTTTTTTTTTTTTAAGATATTATTTATTTATTTGACAGAGACAGCCAGCAAGAGAGGGAACACAAGCAGGGGGAGTGGGAGAGGAAGAAGCAGGCTCCCACCGGAGGAGCCTTATATGGGGCTCGATCCCAGAACGCTGGGATCACACCCTGAGCCGAAGGCAGACGCTCAACGACTGGGCCACCCAGGCGCCCCTGTCTATTCATATTCTTGATGGGGGCATTTGATGAGCAGAAATTTTTAATTTTGATGGAATCTGTTGTATCATTGTTTTAAACTTTATGGTTATTTCTTGCAGTATCTTTTCTAAGAAGTCTTTACCTCAAGGTCATGAAAAATTTCTCCTATGTTCTCTTCTAGGAACTTTATAGTTTTGGCTTTTAGATCTCAAATTAATTTTTGTGTGGTGTGGAGTAAGGGTCAAGGTTCATTTTTCTTTTCCCACTAGATATCCAGTTCTTCCAGTGGCAACTGTTAAATGTTTTCTTTTATTGAATTATTTTGATGCTGCTGTCAAAAATCAGTTGACTGTGTAAATATGGATTTATTTCTGGAATCTCTATGTGTTTCATTAATCAGTCTATTCTTACACTAATCCTATACTATATTGGTTACTGTACGTTTTTTGTAAGTCTTCAAATTAGGTAGTATGAGTTTTCCAAATCTGTTCTTATTTTTGAGGTTCTTTTGACCACTTTCATTTCCACTTGAGTTTTATAATCTGTTTGTCAATGTAGACCAAAAGCCTATTGAGATTTTTATTGTGGTTGTATTTAATTTAGAGATCAATCTGGGGAGAACTGACATCTTAACTGTACTGAGTGCTCAGATCCATGGATATTCTATCCTTTCATTTATTTAAGTCATTCAGTTTCTCTCGGCAATATTTTATCATTTTCAGTATGGTGGCCTTACACATTTTATTAAATTTATGAAATTTTTAAGGGCACATTTTTTATGATACTGAAAACATTTTTAATTTATTTTCCAATTTTTTTGCTGCTAGTAGAGAGCAATACAATTAATTTTTATACGTTTACCCTGTATCCCGGCACCTTGCTAAATTTATGTATTTTGGCACTTTTTTTTTGTAGTTACCTTGGGATCTTCCGTGTGCACAATCAGGATATCTGTGAATAAGGACAGATTTACTACTTACTTCCTCCTTTCTGACATATATATTTTTATTTCTGTTTCCTGCCTTAATCGTACTGGCTACAATCTCCAACACAATGCTGAACAGAAGAAATAGAATAGTATATTTTAACCTTGTGCTCAATCCTAAGAGGAAAGTGTTTAGTCTTTCACTATTAAAGCTATAGGATTCTCAAAGATGCTTTTATTAGATTGAGAAAGTCTTCTTTTATTCCTAGCTTCTAAGAGTGTTTTTGTCTTTATTTTTGTTTTTCAAAATCAAAGCATGCTACTGGAAAAGCACAAGTCTTTCCTCACAAAGGAAGAAAGGTCCCTGTTATTGACCAGGCTAAAGCAGGAAAGGAGTCTGGTCTTAAACTAGAGGAGAGATTTCTTCCTCTTTCTGAAACTAAGAAAGGCTGGGTCTGGAATCAGGGGAAAGAGCATGCTTAGAGAGCTTTCAGGGATGGAGACGAACAGGCTTAGCCAAACTCAGGGAGGCTAATGGCAAAGATGAGACCCTAAGTGAGGTCAAGTCCGGGCTGTGGACTCAAGACACACCTGTGGTTTAATAAGGTGAACAATTCATCCAGGCTTGCCTGGGACTGTCCCGGTTTTAAAACTGAACATTCCTGGAAACTCCCTTATTCCTGGGCAAATTGGGATGGGTGGTCAACCCAGGTATGAGTCATATGTTCTCCTGTGTGCTGTACTGCTGATCCCCCAAGACTTCAGTAAGCACCGGGTTGGAAGCCCAGCTCCGTCTTAGCTGCACTTTGGAGAATAGGGCAGGGGCCTGCATCCATGAGCGAGAACCTGCCCCAAATGTGACATAGCTGGTGAGAGGCTGTCCTCTGAGAGTATGTGAATTAACCAGGACTGGTTAGTGGAACACAGAAATGGTTTTCAGGGACCCCAGGAGAAAGATAGGGAGGGCGAAAGGGACAGGATGGAGCCTGGACCTCCTACGGGGGCTTAGAGTCTTATTTGATTACACAAAGAAGTCCTGACCTTGAACAGGTGAACTTAGGGACATTCGGGTTACATATAGTTCTAGACATCTTCCTACATTGTGCGGAAAAACATGTGCCAGCCTCGGAATTGATTTGCCTTTCCTTTCTTTGTTAGCAAATATACAAGGGACATTTTTCATTCCCAACACCAGGCGTTCAGATGCAGAACTGCTCATGCATCTTGATCTTCTTCGGTGGAAAGAGTTAGACAATTGTCTGAGGACCTGGCGCTACCACTTCTTAGTGTTAGCACCTTGGAAAGATTTCTTAAGTCTTGGAAGCATCACTTTCCCCATGTCTTCCAATCTTTTAGAATATCCCAGGAGAACAAAATGAGATAAGTTATAAAAGCAGGAGCACATTATGAAATGTGTGGGCCCTTGGCACTCTGCTTTCATGGGCCCCTTCGTCCATAAAAAGGGATAAAAGGACAACTATCATCCAGGTGGGATTCATTACTAGGTTCATTATTATTATCTTAATTTTTAATCTTATTATATGAATTGATTAATATGTTCATATATTATATTATTATTACATTTATTATTTTCTTCCGGTTTCAAAAAAAATGAAATTGAACACATTCCTGTGGGCTCCACGGCTCTTCTGCCAGCCCTGATATGTCAAGCGCCTACCACGGATAGGCACATAGTAGGTGCTCCGTGATTTTTACTCTTTCTCTCCCAACACACATCGAAAGAAGACTTTTTCAAAACCTTCGAGCAGCAAATTAAAATTCAAGAAATAAAGAGCAAATGCTCCTCAAACCAGTGGATATCGGTAACAGCAGGTTTCACTTATAGTGAATATCACTTTACTGCTTTTAACAAACTTCAAAGAAAATGTTGTAAGGCCATTCATTCTCCATGTCTGTTTCACATCAGTCACAATTATATCCCGGCTTCACTTCTCCCCCCTTGTTATACCTCATAAATTGTGTAACCAGAATGTATGTGTAGTATATGGATTACATTAGGAATTGTCAGAAGCAGTCAGATAATAAGCATCTGCGCTCACCCCCACTTCGGGTGTATCTAAATTGCTCTGAAGGTACCTTAAGATGCAGCACCCGCAATAATGGGGGTCAGAAACACAGCTCTGGGAAAGGGACCCTACGTCCTTAGGAGTCCCTTCCAGAGAATGCTGAAATTGCCATGGTCACGTTTAAATGACAGTGCTACACTTCTCTGATGGCCACGTTCATCTCCTGTTGAGCGGTTGTGCAAAAATGAAAACAAAAATCAAATGCCCAATGACAGTGAAACCTTGTTTGTGGGTCATGGGAGAAAATGCTGGTTCCCAGGGCAAGAGAGCGGAGCCCCCAGAGATGTCATTCTGGCAGAATTTTCTGGAAGCAATGAAACAGCTCTGGGATGCCCGACTTGGTTCTTCTCTGCTCCTTTCATTCTAGGTGAAGACCCCTGGGTGTCAGCTGCCATCCTTCCCATAAGGAAGCAACTAGGGAGATGGAATGACAACCAGGGGCCCCTCTGGCAACGGTTTGGACTCCACAGAGCGCTCTACCTTCCCTCCGGCCCTCCCCGCCCCCACCTCTGGTCCCATCTCCTCACATTGTAAAGAACCGAAGAAATGACTCAGCAGTGGCCAGCAATTTTTTTCTGAACGGTACAGTTAAAAAAAAAAAAGTTATATGGCCTAAGAATACAGATTCCGTGTTCTAAATGAAAGAGCTTTAATAGATTTATATTTATCACTCTTGTTGCATTTATAAGATCATTGAAATTCAAGACTGTCTCATTGATCCAACAATGGGAGAGAGAGAGAGCTGCTTCCCACATGTGGCTTTTCCTGATAACCCGAGCTTTCTACCCTTTGAAGCCCTAGTACCTGGTACAGTTGGATCTCTCTCTCTCTCTCTCTTTTTTTTTTTTTTGGATAAAAATTTCCAAAATGTCACATGTGTTTTGCAGCCTTTCAAACAGACTTTCCTGAAACATAATTTAGTCTTTGTTGAGGGTCAGCCTGTGGCATTCTGCTAAATGCGTGGAAATTGTCGAGGCTGCAAGCACTCTGGCGTTATGTGGCTGGCTTCACCTGACTCCGTGTTGCTGCTGCCGCCGTACGAACCTGGGACAGTTACAAATCTCTGAGCACAGCCGCGTTCCCATCCCCAACATCAGGCCAGAGCGTGCCACCTCTGAGGGCTGCTGGGAGCGTTAAGCACCTGCTATAGATTTAAAGTGTTCCCCAGGATGCTTGGGAGATAGTAAGCATTTTTTTAATAAAGTGTAGTTTTTAAAAAGTGGATAATAATATAAATAAAATGAATACGCAACATGAAAAGATAATAAAAACTATAATACCCTGAAAAAGCATCTCTATGACACAGACAGGACATTGAAGGCTTTTTAGCGGGCACAAGTAATTCCACCTACTCTAGACGGCCCCTGAGCTCCCTAGCTTCTGCTCCCGCTTCCCCTAATATTCCTTTGTACACTCGTGTGCTTCTCCCCTCTCCCTGGGCTCAGGGCCGACTTCACGTCATATCTCCTCCAATGTTTTGCCTCTCACGTTCCATGAGAAGGGAAGCCACATTAGGCTGGACAGAGGTCTTTTTGTAGCCAGAGCAGATGAGTTCTAAGGGAGGCTTTAGGTGGTTTTTTTCAGAGCTGGGGGTGGACACGTACGACCTTTCGTGCATTATATTAGTCAGGATGGGCTGGGTTTTGCTGCAGGAACAGACAACTGCAAAGTCTCCAGGGGCTTGACACCACAAAAGTTTTTCTCATGCACTTCATGTGTTCCCTTGGGCAGCAGGAGGGCTCTACTCGACGTGGTCATTCGGGGACCAGGCTGACAGAGGCTGCATCTCAATACATGCTTCCACAGTCCCAGGTGGGGAAAGGGGATGTACAAATTGCTCAGTAGGTCTTACACATCCTGTAGGAAATCACATGTGTCTTTATGCTTACATGTCGTTGGCGAACATAAATAACATGGCTGCATTTAACTTCTAGAAGGCAGATAAATGCAACTCTATTATAGGCTGGCAATGAGGATGAGGGAGAGCCAGGTTATCCCATGCATGGCTTTGGGTTGATATATTTTAGCTAATAAAAATCCTATCTTATATTTACTGTGGGCCAGTGCTGTGCTAAGTGCTTTACATATAAGACCTATTTTCCCCTTTATACACATGACAAAATGAAGATTCGAACTACCTAAGTCACTTGTCCACAGCCATAAAGGTAGTAATAACAGAGCAAGACCGATCTTCAGAGCTGGTCTGTCTGACACCAAAGCCCCATGCTCTTAACCAACTTTTTCTGAATCTCAAATCCATTCTAGATCACTGAGGTTGATTTAAAAAAACAAAAAACAAACCTTGAAATGGGGGAGGGGGTACCTGGCTGGCTCGGTCAGTAGAGAGTGTGGCCCTTGATGTCAGGGTTCTGAGTTCAAGCCGCACATTGGACATAGAGCCTACTGAAAATAAGAAAATAAAATAAAATAAAAAAGAAACTTGAAGTGGGTGACTTATATTATTGTTTCATCTGTGCAATTTAGCCACCAAAGAATGGTCAGAATGTCCTTTGTTCCTTTTCTTTTCCCCATTGTCTTTCCACCAGAGGGACTGCTTTCAATTGAACGCATACATTAAGGAGAATGTATTACGTGCTTAGCTGTGAAACATGCCGTAAGAGATTCCAGGGCAGAGTCTAATCAACACTACAGTTCTTGACCTCTGATAGTCTATGATCTTCAAAGAGAGATCGGAAAAAAATAAAACAATTATAAAGGAAATATAAACGATAAGATATATTTCTATTATTTATATAATTAATATATTTATATATTATATATTATATATTATGTATTTATATATGTTATATCATATATATCATATAATATGTATCATATATCATAACATTATATATATTGTATATTTAATATATTTAATACATAATTTTGAGAAGTATGCTCTTAGTAGTAGGTAATGTGTTTTTTTTTCTTTCTGTTAGTTTTTAAGGGTGATACTCTGCAGTTCAACTACTGTGTCTAAAAGTGGGGTTATTTCTAATTATGCTTCATGGCACCTGGTGTGCTTCTTTAATTTGAAGACTCATGTCTTAGATAATGGCAATTCTGGACTATTATCTTTTTCCCTTTTACTCTATTTTTTTTTCCATTTGGACCTCTTCAGAAACATATGTAGGACCTTCTCTTTTAATCAACTTTCATATTTTCCATCTCTTTATCTTTTGTGTTATATTCTGAGTGATTTCCTCTGATTTGTCTTCCAGTTCACTTATTCTCCCATCAGCCATATCTACTCACAGTCCAAGTGGCCTATTGGTTTTCATTCCAATTTTTTTTCATTTTTAGAATATCTCCCCCACCCATTTTCAAACAGTTTTATCCTTGGTTCATGTTACCATTCCTTTTCTCATGTCTTGAAGTGGTTTAAAATATTCATTTGAAAGTCTTTTTCGATTGTTGTTCTATTATTTCTAGTTCTTGAGTTGCAAGTTTTCCCATTTGTCCCCTCTAATTTGGTTGGCTTCCTTCTGTGGTTTCTGTTCTTTTCTCTTCTTTTTTTCTTTCTGTAAACTCTTCTTTATGGAGATAACAGAGAAAGGGGAGTCTGTGGGAGTTTCATGTGCTCTAGAACATCCCTGGGGACTGTTTTTACATTTACCAATTCTGAACGAGATTTTAGGAAAATTCTCAGTTCGGTGTACCTGAGTAATGGTACCAGGCCTTACACCATTTGTGGCACAAATCTCCATTTCTTTTGGGTGATTTCTGTTACTCACGTGGCCTAGGAAAATTACAAGCTTCCCTGCTATTCCACTAGACTAGTGGATGGTTTCTCTAGTCCCTGACTCAGAGGATACTCGATAAGCTCTTCAGGACCCCTGGCCTCATGCACGTAGCCTGGTTCCTGCTCCTGGCACTCATGGGGCTGACTCAGGCCTACACAGTCCTGCTCTCAGTACTTCACATTTTGGCTGCTAAGGCCTCTCTGTCCTGTTGGTTCACACGGGAGAATTTTCATTTCACCTCCCTCTTATCACTGCAGCTGAGTATCTTGTCCATTTCTGACACTTGTGGATTTTCTTTTCTTGGCTGTGAGTTTGAAATTGCATTAAGAATTGGGGAGGGGGCATATGTTCACCTACATATTCAATAGTGTGAAGTGGAAGGATGTTTTTGTTGTGGTTTGCTTATTTTATTCATTCATTCATTTGTTTATTTTTTCATTCATTTATTTTTTATTTTTTTAAGATTTATTTATTTGAGAGAGAGAGAGAGAGAGAGCAAGGGGAGAGGCAGAGGGAGAGGGAGAGAAGCAGACTTCCTGCTGAGCCCAGAGCCAGACAGGGCTCAATCCCACAGGACCCTGAGATCATGACCTGAGCAAGATCGTGTCCTTAAGAGTCAGACACTTAACTGACTGAGCCACCCAGGTGCCCCTACTCATTCGTTTATTCTTTGCAATCAGCCCAGGTTGGTGCTATTGAACTGCAGCCACAGAAAGAGAATCTTAAATGAAAATGCACAGGACTTGGCAACTGGTGATGTGGAATTGACCTAGTTTGCATTCCCAATTCCTCCAAAAGAGGCATTCTGAAATAAGGGCTTGAGAGCAGGTATTTGATATGGACAGTGAGGGAATCAGCAGTAGAGAGTGTAGAAGTTAGACAGGGAAGGGAAAGTGGCCCAATAAACGGCGTTATCAAGCCAGTTATTATTCTGGGTAACTGGAACTTAATCCTGGGAACACACTGGGAGTTCAGTTATCCTACCTGAGGGGTGAGGAGCCTGTAGTATTTATACAACCTACTGCTGTCACTGGTTGAGGAATGCTTCCGAGAGGTAATCTGCCACCATTTCCAGCCCGCCACATGGATGGGTTTCGTTCTATATTGATGAGCAATACAGTACCCCAAAACTTAGTGGCTTAATATAACGATACACATTTATTATCTCATATTGTTTGTGAGGTTTAGGGATTTTGGAATAGCTTAGCTGGTTAATTCTGGTTTGGGTTTCCTCTTGAGGTTGCAGTGAAGAAATCGGCAGGACTTTAGTTATCTGAAGACTTGACTAAGTGTGGAGGATCTAAGATAACCCACTCACGAGGTTGGCCAGCCAGTGCTGGCTTTTGGCTGGAGGCCTCAGTGCCTTTCCACCGGACCACTCCAGGGTCCTCATGACATATGGCTTATGCCAGAGTGAGTGATCCAAGACAAAGCATGGCCACAGTGCCTTTTATGACCTAGTTTTCAAAATCACATTGTCACTTCTACCACATTCCATTTGATAGACGCGAGTCAAGTCATGAAGTCTGGCCCACATTCAAGAGGAGAGGAGGGAGGAGGGTCACAGAATATGTGAGCATATTTTTAAGCCATCACAGCAGGCAAAACGGGCTTTGGCAGCCGGAGACGGCCCTGGGGCAAAGAAATGCAGGTGCTTCTGGAAGTCAGGCAGGCTGAAGTGGGTAAGAGCAAAGGGGAATGTGTAGGGTACCAACAGCGCCCTCTTCAGGAATAAGTAAAGATGAGACCAGCCCATCTTCAAGGCATGAGGAAACCGACCTGTTTGATGGCAAGTTAACAAAGTGACATTGCAAAGGGCATGGAGACAAAGAGAGGGTGAAGATTTGGAACATATTAAGGATCAGTCTGCTGTGACCACTAAGAAAGAAAAAAAATTGTCGATTAGATTATGATTCCCCTTTGACTGTAGGATGTGTCCCAGGTTCAAAGGCATGAATATGAGAGGGAAAAAAAGACATCTTAGAATCAACAAATACAGTAGTTGCACAAAGAATTTCAGAGTTTTACATATATAATTGTTGCAAAAAAAAAAAAATACCCCAAAACCTAAATTTTACCTTCCGCCTTATATAGATACCATTAAATATTAAGCATAATCAGTAGTATGATATGGAGTTGTGGGTTTGGGTCCTTATGGGGCCATATCTCAAAATCTGAACAAGTCACATTTTAATCTGTCCGAAGCTCAATCTTCACAGCTACAAAATGGGGATAAAGTACTGCTTTGCCTCTCTTACAGATAAATGAAAAATGAATTCAAAATGGTCTAAAATTAAAATGTTATCAAGATATAGGCTGCAGGTGCCTATGATGCATGTTCGGAAGCAGCCAGAAAAGTCACAGGGAGTATGGGAGAAAAACGAACATTTTCTCTTTGGGAGCTCCAGAAAAAAAGAAGGTACGCTTTCCTTACCCTGCTAGTCAAACTGGAATGATCCCTGCATTTTAAAGAAATTTCTCTGCTTAAAGACAAAATGGGAAAAAATGAGAGATGGTGGCTGGGGACTTCAAAATAGTCTTATACCAGCTGTCCCCGCACAGAGATGAATTGAAGGAAAGAAAAAAAAAACCCAGTGGGTCATTTTCTAGCTGGGGCGATAAACACGGGCTCAAGAGAGCCACATACCTCATTGGCTGGAGCTAGTGAACCTGGTTATTGTTCACACATGGTCGTTTCCTAACGGTGTCTGCACGAGCCGAAACAGAGACAGAACTTGGGGCTTTCAGCCAGAAAAACCCAGGCTGCCATTTGGGGAGCAGAGAGCTCCCGATCTAAAGAAATGATACACACCTGAGCAGGTCTGATATATATTCCTTTCTGCAGAGGGCAGTGGAGTACATTCCTGGGCCATTCATCATGTTGCTAAAATTAGATCCTGCTTAGAAGGAATGATATATTACTGATTACATAATAAAGATAGCTATATTTCTCATGAGAAACAGAAGGGAGAGATATATTTAGGCGTAGGGCAAATATATCCTTGATATGAAAAATGGATTCATTAAGTATTTAATCTTTATACCATTCCTGTGAAATAAATGCACACATACATCACACGTGTTTTAAAGTGACTTGATAATTAATATTGTTACACTTGAGAAAAATCCTGGCTCTCCACGGAGAAGTCATGTCAGGAGTCAGAGCAGGCAGGCCGAGGCTTGCCCTCCACCGACGTGGACGCACTTTCAAAGCCAAGTGAACCATCCCATGGGCACGGAGGGGGTGAGCTGTGGATTTGCATTGTGATTTCATCTTATTTTCGGTGCGGCCCAGCGGGAGGCGCAGGGCCTTTCTTGAAGCTGATGCCTCGTCCATGTCTAAGGGTCACAGACATGGCAGCTGAGATGACCTTATGTACCAAAGGCCTCTGTTAATTGAGTAAACCTTCATTTTCCCCTTTCCACAAATAAATCTGTTCCTTCTCTGTCTCATTCCATTTCCCTCCTCCTCGATCCTCGCCACGAAGGGCAGTCCTCGCTTTTCTGACACCTGTAGCCGCCGAGATATCCTGGCGGTGATATTCCCACTTAAAACAAACACGAGTGTGTTTGATTGGAGTTTAAACAAACACACAGATTTGTAGCACCGCGGGTGTCAAAGATCAGTAAAAACAAATCTGGACGGAATGAAAGAAGGACATAATTCTAAGAATAATAGCTTGAAATAGTAGATTGACCTCACTAAAGATTATTTTAAAGAGATTATGGTGAGGAGGGAAGTACGAACAGGCTAGGAGTTAAGAGCTCACTCCTCGTATGTTTATGCTGTGGGAAAAGAGCACAGATTTTGAAGTCAAGATGGGCTTGGGTTCTGGTCCCGGCTCTGACATCTATCGGCTATGGGAGTTTTAGGCAAGGGACTGAACCTATTTTGATCTCTCCCTCATCTGTACTATAAAAATGGAAATCCTCTAGCCAGATGCTTCCACACGTTGACTGCACACAGAATACTGAGTAAGACGCCAAATTCTCCATCCCCTAGGCTCCACCCCCTCAGCTGAGCGCAGGCCGGTGAGGCCAGAAGCGCTTTCCCTCTCTCGGTGAAGGAACAAATTGCTTCCTCTACCGTAGGAGGCTAGAGGCAAACGTCAACGTTCTAGAGAATTTGCAGGGGCACGTTCATGGGGAAAGTCCTCCAAGGAGTCAGGAGAAGCTAGGCTCTGCTGTCGCTCAAACCATCCCCTGCTTATCAGAGGCTTAATATAACCAAGGTTCATATGGTTGTATTCATGCTATCCATCCAGGGCGGGTCAGCAGGTGGCTGAGTCCTATGACGTCACTCAGGGACCCAAGGCTCCCCCATCTTTGCCACCATCTGAACATGACGTGCATTGTTTGGAGGGGGTGTGGGAGACGACCACCACAACAAAACACAGCAGGGGCTCTTGATCGCTTCCACAGGGAACCGACAGATGACACTTCCTCTCCCATCTCAAAGGGTCGGAGAAATGCAATCCCCCCAGGTGCCCGGATGAGAGGAGATTCAGAGCTGAAGCCCCTTGTGCCGGAAGCCAAGTGATGAACCCAGGGCACCTGGCACCACCGGGTCTATGCAGGCTTCCAATAACCCCAGCTGCAGTTGCAGTCGCCCCGGCTCCCCGGCTTCCCTGGGAAAAGACTACTATGCAGTGTAGACCTACCCGTCCTGGGTGGGGTCTAAGCCAAGCCCATTCTCTCCTCCGGTTCATGCCTGCAGGTGAACTCTGGGGTTTCCACTAGTGAGCTATCTAAATAGTTTGCACACCTTTCCCGTGCCACGCCGAGCTGCCACCGTTGGGACACTTCACGGCAAGGTAATCACCACTGTTACCTTGTCACACCTTAGTTTCACCTCAGGTCGAAGTGAACTCCCTGTGGAGCTGATGGTCCTATCATGTCGCTGCTTTCCGGAAATGCTCCATCGGTACCTCCTCTGTTGGCCTCCCGCCCATGGTTGACTGATGGCCCTCATGGTCCCCATTCTTCACCCCTTCCCTCCTTGCTGCACGACTTTGCTAAAGAAGTGAACTCATTTCTTCATGACCTCAGAGGTCTTGTTCAGGTGCCCCTGTTCGAGGAGACTGACCTGTCAGGGCCTTTGGCAGCAGCAGGACTGGCCAGCCCGTGATGAGTCAGGAGGGACCCCTCTGTGAGGCGCGGGATTCAACCGGTTTGAAGCAGGACCCCAGCTGGTGGCTCGGGGTTCGGGAAACAGGCCCTGACTCCAGGAAGAAGAGGTTGGCAGGAGCAAAGCCAAAGGTGGTCAGGCACAGAGAGGCGGCCTGAGGTTTGGGTGAGAGACCAGGAGGGCAGCAGAAGATCGGGAATTTGAGGACCAGGACCAAGGGGAAGGTGCAGGGGCGGCACCGCGAGGCTCACTGGGCACCGTGTTGAAGATAGCGAGACTCGTTCCAGAAACCACAGGACAGGTGGAGAGAGGGATGCTGTGCTGAATGGGAGTCGGGCACCTCTACCTGGCGGCCGGGGGGAAGCAGAGGCCGACAAGTGCTGCTCACTTTGCTCGAGCAGATGCCAGCCGCCTGCTGACCCACACTGGTTCTCAGCCTTCCTGTAAATCAGGAAGACATAAATCAGGGTGCCTAAGCTCACCGCCCCCCCCAAATCCGGGCTTGATTGGTCCTGGTTGATAGGATATAACATTATTAATAATGTGCAGCCTGAGTTGAGAACCACTGAACCAGTCTGCCTGTCCCCTGTCCCCCACCCCGGTACAGGTCTCTGCCCTGATCTTTCTCTCTCTCTCTCTCTCTTTTAAGATTTATTTATTTATTTGGGGAGGGGGCAGGAGCAAAGGGAGAGGGAGAGAGAAACTCAGGCAGACTCCATGCTGAGTGCAGAGCCCGACACGGGGCTCGATCTCACGACCCTGAGATCACGACCTGAGCTGAAACCAAGAGTCGGACACTTAACCGACTGAACCACCCAGGCACCCCTGTCCTGACCTTTCTAACGACACTCGAGTGAAGCACTCCTGCCTACAAGTTTTAAAGAAAAAAAGTAATATTCACACACAGGCATACAAGAAGGAGGAAAAAAAAAATTTTTAGAGTAACTTTTAATCCACTGTTTACACATACAAGTTATTTAGAACCTGTAAGCTGAACAAATATAGGCATTTGCCCCAGCCACATATTTGCGTGCCCTGCTCAGTAATGATCAGGCCCTTAAAAAAGACAGGAAATGTATTGTAAGCTCTCAGAATACTTTACACTAAAGAGATTCCTTAAAAGATGCATTTTAAAGCAATTTACAAACGACACAATAGGGGTTTACCAACCTCTTTTTTAAATCTATTCTCACCAAACCCTGGAATGCTAGGGTTCTTCACACAAAGTACCATGTGCTAAAGAGAAAATAAAAGACATGCCAGGATACACCCCAGACAGAAGGCTCTTGGGATCTGGGGTTGGAACAGGCCTCTTGGACAAGGTGCCTCTTGATTTCAGGCCTGAGGAAACGGAAGCCGGCAGTTATGTGACCATCTGGGGAAAAGATTTCCAGGCGCAGGGAATTATCAGCAAGAAAGCTCTGCAGAAGATTCTCACCTGATGATCAATGAAAGAGGGGCGTAGTGTGGCTACTTGAGACGGAGCTCACCAGAGTCTTTCCTCATCCGAAATGGTGAGTTCCCCAACCCCCTGAAGGGCGGAGAGTGACTAGTACAAAATCAATGAGGAATAGGAGCTCGATATATTTTTAAAATACCATGAATGAGCACAGCTGGTGTTATAGACAGTATTCTGGGGATAGTATTATCCTCTTTTGCATAACATTTATAGAGAACAGAGACGGGCATGGCCCTAGTCAGTTTTCCCTGTGAGTGATATGAAATAATCTTTTATTAATCTTATTTAAAATTTCTTACCATTGTACATGATCTCAGCAGACCAAGTGGAGAACATATTATACAAATCAAAGGAATAAATGAATATGAAAGAAAAGACAATTATATGCCCAAATAAAAATTTCTGCCCATTCCGTTACACTATAAAGCATTTTGTAAATGTAAATATTGTACATAAATATTAAATAAATATATTAATATAATCTTCCTCTGGGTTTTTTAAAATAAGAATCTCAGTGGGCAAAGAGTTATCATTTCATATTTAAAAGTTCTCTCAGGCCTATGTTTCCCAGCCTCTAACAGTTACCACAGGGAAGCCGTTATCTTGGTGGAGACGATGAGGGTGATGGTTGAAAGCACTGAGTTGGAATAAACAGAACGAGGTTCGGGTCCCTACTTTGCCATGTAATAGCTGTGTGACTTCGGACAACGTAAGTCATCTATCTGAGTCCTCGTTCTGAAATGTGCAAAGTGTTAACATTTCTCCCCAATTCAAATCACTGTTGTTGGAATAAAATGAGATTATTTAGAGAATGAGTGTAGCACAGGGCCTGTGACGTCCTCATGCTTATGATGACCATGTCACCTCATCAGAGGGCATGGGTGTTTGCAAGGATTACATACTTGTGTACTTGGAAATACACAAGGCAGGCTCAGGAGAGTCTGTGGCGTGGCAGCTGCCCTCCCACCAGAAGACTTGGCGTGGTCAACAGCTCTTCAGCGCTTTATCAGTCGACCCTCTCTGAAGAATCCAGAAGGGAAAGATCAACCTGTTGCAGAAACAGTTATACATAGAGCCTAGCCATTTTGGCTTCAAATTCCTCATTTAGGAATTTGACAATAATCTTAAGAATGGTTTCTGGAGAGAATTCCTGTCACCTGGGGACTCAAAGAGATGTCACCAATCCATATAAATAAGAAGCCAACTACACAGTAATTATTTACTTTGTAGAACTGTAAAGATTTATGTTATTCATGATGGTGGGAGATATTTCATTTTAGGCGTGTTTCCTGTGCTGCTACAGGGGTATCAGCATATTTTCCCTCTTTTCCATTCAAAACAAAGACAGTTAGTGCATTAGTTAGAAAGAGTGGGATTTATTCTAAATAACAACTTGGAATATAAATTGAGGATGAAAAGGATACTATAATCAGGAAGCATCCACCAACACCTCATCTGCTGGTAAAGTTACGCCTTCTAGAAAGTTCCACCACTCTCTATCCTGAGATTCACTCTGCTTAGCACTTTTCGACCCTCCGGGGAGTAACTGATTAAAATAACCATAACCTCATGCTTCATCTTTTAACCAAGGGGTGTGGATGTTTCCTTACTGGCATCATCAAAAATCTGGTGTATCCAGAAGAAAACCTTCATTTCCTGTTAGATCTAAAAGAGAACAAGGTTTAAAAAATTGCTACCACCCATTCCTAAATCATTTTATAAACACAAATTCTTAAGGGTCTAGTATGTTTGCAAGCACACTTCATAATCAAATAGATGGATTCTGTAGGACAAACAGCCCGCTAAAGCTTCATGGAAAAAAGTAATGAACCCAGAGTGAGGACTTGGGTTCAAGTCTGAGGTCAGCTATGGAGTAGCTGAGTGGCCTTGGGCCTGGTCCCCTCACTTCTCAGAATGTATTTACTCCTCTATAAAATGGGAGTGGTGATATTTATGTCAGGTTCCTCATAGCACTGCGGTGGAAATTAAAACAGATAGTGTGTGTGGGAGTGCTTTGAAAACTGTAGGAGGAACTGCTGCGTAAATGGTATTGTTATTACCAATTTCTAAGAATTATTGAACACCATATCCTTAGACCATATCAGCAAGCTGACACCTGACAAATGAGAACTCATTACTATGTCATATCCCATTGTCTGTGGCTGTTTTCATCCTCAGCTGATAGGGTAGCCTATGTTGCCCTGTCAGCATAAATCCTTGGTAGAGGGCATTTCTTTAGAAGTGGAAAGGATTTCTAGCTCCCCTCCCATCCCGTACCTTTCCACACACCCATACAGCCAAATAAAGGTCACTCAAAATTCCTAAAGCAAGAAAAGAGGAACATAGGAAGGATGTAGACACCTCTGTTTTAGATTTCTGCATTTTTATTAAGATTCTCTAGAGGTCCAAATGGCCACAGCCTCAACGCCTGTAATCTCCCTGTAACAATAACTCGTTATTTACCATTTGTTGAGCATTCAAGGTGGTTGGTAAAGAAATAAGCTCTTGATGTAGAATATCTTACTTAATCATCACAACAAACATGAAATACTGTTACTGCCCCACATTGAAAAATTGGAGATGAAGACTTGTGGAGGCTGGGCAACTTTCCTGAGCTTACATAGCTAGCTCGTAAGGGGCAGAGTCGGTACCAGATCCCAGGTCTGCATGGTTCCAAAGCGGATGGTCAGACCACTACATTGTCAAGTGTTTCCTAAAACCTGTCCTATTGTTGCTGTTAGTTTTGTCTGGAATTTCCCCTTGTACAGGTTGTTATGTGGTATATAGACTTTCTCCAGCATCAGACTAGATGCTGTCAAATGATTCATCTTTGCATCCAACAAATATTTATTGAATGCCTGCTGTCTTCCAGTTACAGCACTGCAGAGGGGAGACACGACTATACAAAATACAGCCCCATTCATCCTAGAAAGCATCCTTTCTCCCTGAGATATGTTGATGCACATTGCCTTAGGAAAATCTCTTCAAATCAAAATATAAACTCATAAAGACTATTGTTTATAAGAAGGTTCACCTTAGGATTCCTTTCATTTCATTCATTCAATCAATGAAACAATGAATATAAGTTAAATGCCTCTTAAGAGTCAGATACTGTGCCAGCCAATCTAAAGATATTATTGTATCAATTTCACCCTATATTTACTCATAGTTATTCCAGAAATACCAGAGAATACCACTAATACATGTTAATTTTCAGTTAACTATCTTGATGGGGGAAGGAAGATAGTTGGGATAAGAAGTGTGTGTGTGTGTGTGTGTGTGTGTGTGTGTGTGTGTGTGTTACTCCCAGGTGATATATATCTGGACCAAGAATTTGAGTGTGACCAAGAATTTAAGACTCTTTCCACTTTAAGATTTTATAAAGAACTTTTGAGTTTGTAAACAATCCTCTTATTTTGTTCTGTGGAAGAAGTATTTATAAACAGTACAACAGCTAAGAATTAGGGGGAAAAAAAGAGGTAAAAGGAAAAATGAAAACCTCCATGGGTAATCCAGGGGCTGAGCAAACTTTTGAATAATTATCATTGTTTTTAAGGTGTTTTCCGGGGCACCTGGGTGGCACAGTCATTAAGCATCTGCCTTCGGCTCAGGGCGTGATCCCAGCGTTATGGGATCAAGCCCCACATCAGGCTCCTCCATTGGGAGCCTGCTTCTTCCTCTCCCACTCCCCTGCTGTGTTCCCTTTCTTGCTGGCTGTCTCTCTGTCACATAAATAAATAAAACCTTTAAAAAAATAAAATAAAATAAAGTGTTTTCCATGGTTTCTGAGGACCAGGATCAGATCAAGCTTTCTTTTTTTCCCAAAACTTATTTTCACATTTTGGGGAATCTTTTCTTTGGAGAAATGTAAACTCCCTGAAGGAAATAGCCCTGCTATATTCTTTATAGCCCCACAGTGAACAAAATGATTTGGGGCACATAATAGCCCCTAAATACATATTTGCTGATTAAATACGTACTTGCTGATTAATAGATTAAGATTCTTGGAGAGGTAACAGCAGTACATGAAGAATTCCAGAGACCCAAAGCAAAGATATTACCTAAAAGCATTTACCTTCCCATTTGCTAAAGGCATTCAGCATAGAGTGGTTAAGAAACCAAATTCTGTCATTTTCTATGTCTGCATCTTTGGACAAATTACTTAATCTAATTGTACCTCAGTTTATTCTCAATGGTAAAACTGAAGAAAATAAGATTGTCTGTACTGTGAAGTCAGTGTGAGAATTAAATTAGTTAGTACAAGAGTGGTATTTACAACACCGGCCCAGGGAATTATGATAAATATTAACGATCGTTGTTTGTGATTCTTTTCTCTTATTTCTGAGAATGCAAAAGTCTTTCAAAATGAGAAGATAAGATGTAATACATTAGTTCATTCCAAAGATAATAGAAAATTTAGTCCTTAAGCTTAATTTAAATAAAGAAATTCAAAGTCAACTTCATGGTTAAGATGGCAGACTGCACCCATGCAACTGCTTCCACTTGGCTTCCAAAAATGGCAGAAAACAACCTTTTAAAAGAATGAGCCCACAAGGATTTGGAGAAGAAGAGAGGAGACAACAGTGACAAAATTTCTTTAGTCAGCCTCACACATATGAAAACTAGATTGACAACAGTTCTGGCACTGATTTGCAGAACAGTGGGGAAGGATGGAGTGTGGACGGAAAAACACAGCAGAACATCCAAGAGACATGTAGATAAAAGATCTAACGAAGTGTGATTGGCATGCCAGGAAGAAACAATAAGAAGAAATAATATATAAGAAACTTCTAAAATGAATGACAGATACCAAACAACAATCCCCAAACACTCAAAGAACACCAAGCAAAAGAAATGCTCCCCTCCCACAAGAATCACCACACCAAAGGCATATTCTATTCAAACTGCCAAAAAGCAGGGACAAAGGGAAAATTAGGAAGGCAGGCAGGACAAAAAGAATATTCCATATAGCAGAATAAAAATGAAGGATAAGAATCACCACAGACCTCTCCTCAGAAACTATGCAACCCAGAAGATAATGGAGGAAGTGTCTGTGAGTGAACAACAACAAAAACATGTGAAATCAGAATCCTATACCCAGCAAAAATGTCTTTCAAAAAAAAAAAAAAGGAGAAATAAAGACTGCCAAACCCAAACCCAAACCAAATCGGAGTGAATTCATTGCCCGCAGACCCATGCTGTAAGGAAGGTTAGAGAAAGTGCTTCAGGCAGAAAGACTCTACTAGCAGACAGAAACAGGAAGCTACACAAAGAAACCGAGAGCACCGGAAATGACAGAACTAAAGATAAACAAAGCTCGACATTCATTTTTTATTGTTTTTAACTGCTCTGAAAGAGAGCTATCTATAGCAAAAATAGTAGTCTTGTGTTTTTATGGCAGATGTAAGAGTAAATGTGTGGCAGCCATAGAACAAGAATGTGAGAAAGACATTGGGGGTGTATTGGTGTCCTTACACTAGTCTTAAAACAGAAGATTATTTGAAAGTAGACTTTAATTACGTAAGATGTATACGGTAAACTCTACGGTAACTACTGAAACTGATTTCCGGAAGACGTGTCCATGATAATCCAATGGTGGAAATAACATTGAATCATAAATAGGGCTCGATTAATCAAAAAGGAGGCAAGCAGAAAGGAAAAAAGGCACAAAGAACAAATGGAACAAACAGAGAACGGCTGGTTAGATGATAGGTTTTAATTCAATAGTTGCATTCAATGAAAACCACACAAATTAAAATTGAGATTGTTAGACTAGATAAAAAAATCAAGAGCCCACTATCTGCTTCCTCTAGAACCACCACCTTAAATATAAAGACACAGGTTGGGATTAAAAAAACATGCCATGTAGACGCTACTTAAAAGAAAGCTGAAGTCGCTTCATTCATATCAAAGTTGGGTTCGGGGGCACCTGGGTCGCTCAGTTGGTTAAGTGTCTGCCTTAGGCTCAGGTCATGATGTCGGGGTCCTAGGACTGAGCCCATGTCAGGTTCCCTGCTCAGCAGTGAGTCTGCTTCTTCCTCTCCCTCTACTCCACCTCCCACTTGTGCTCTCTCTCTTTCTCAAATAAATAAGATCTTTAAAACAAAAGTTGGCTTCAGACAAGAAATACACCAGTAATAAAGGAGCTTATTATATAATGAAAAGGGCTTCAACTCTCCAAAAAGAGAAAAGTATTGGTGATTTTATGCCTATAAATTCAAAGTTTAGGGCAAGTGGTTAAATGCCTGGAAAAGCACATCTTACCAACATTAGCACAAGAAGAAACAGAAAAATGCAAATAGCCTTCAATCTCTTTTCAAATTAAACTCATAATGAAAAATCTTTGGACAAGGCAAACCCCGGGGCCCAGATGGCTTTACTCACACATTTTATCAAAGTTTTAAGGAAAACACCAATACCGGTTTTACCCCAAACTTTGAGAAAATAGGAGATGCTTTTCAAGTTGCTTTATGAGGCCACCAGCATGACCCTGTTACCAAAACCTGACAAAGATACTACAAGAAAAGAAAAATCAGAGACGAAGATGATGCATGAGTAAAAACATACAAAATCCTTGATAAAAAATTTAAAAAATCAAATTCAGCATGATATGATGGGGATAAATGTTACTAACAAGTGGAACGTAGGCCAGGATTGTAAGGTTGGTATCACATTTTAAAATCAGTAGTTGTAGTTCACTACACTAATAGAATCAAAGAGAAAGCAATTTTTTTTAAAAGATTTTTTAAATTTATTTATTTGACAGAGAGAGAGATAGCCAGCGAGAGAGGGAACACAAGCAGGGAGAGTGGGAGAGGAAGAAGCAGGCTCCCAGTGGAGGAGCCCGATGTGGGGCTCGTTCCCAGAATGCCGGGATCACGCCCTGAGCCGAAGGCAGATGCTTAACAACTGAGCCACCCAGGCGCCCCAGAAAGCAAATATTTTGATGCAAAAATTTCGGCAAAATTCCACACTGGTTCATGAAAAAAAAAAACAAAACTCAAAAAACTAGGAAAAGAAGGAATTTAATCAGCCTGATAATGGGCATATAAAAAGAACGACAGGGGCGCCTGGGTGGCTCAGTGGTTAAGCATCTGCCTTCAGCTCAGAGCATGATCCCAGGGTCCTGGGATCGAGCCCCGCATCGGGCTCCCTGCTCCGCTGGGAGCTTGCTTCTTCCTCTCCCACTCCCCCTGCTTGTGTTCCCTCTCTCGCTGGCTATCTCTCTCTCTCTCTCAAATAAATAAATAAAATATTTAAAAAAACAAAAAATAAAATAAATAAAAAGAACGACAGTTAATGTCATATCCAATAGTGAAATATTGACTGCTTCTTAGTTCGTCACTGTCTCCATTTCCGCTCAGTAACATACTGAAGGTGCTATCTAGTCCAACAATGTGAGAAAAATATAAAGGGAAACAAATTAAAAAGAAGCAAAATGTGTTCTTCACAGTTGACATGATCGTATATATAAAACAGTCTAAAAAATCTACCCTCAGAAAGCTTCTAGACCTGAAAAGTAAATTTGGCCAAATCCTAGGAATCAAGGTCAATATATAAAATGTAATTATATTTCAATTTTTTACCAGCAATTAGAAGAGGAAGTCAGAAAGCAATTTTATTTACAATCGCAGGAAGAAATAAACTACTCAAAAATAAATTTAAGGTCATATATGCAAGACTCATATTCCAAAACCTCCATATTGCAAAAGAGATTGAATAAACACATAAAGCCACGTGACATGCTCAGGGATAGGGAAAGTTAATATTGTTAAAGTGTCAGTTCTCCCCATATGGATCTGTAGATTCAGTGCGATCCCAATCAAAATTTCATGAGGCTTTTAGTAGAAATTAACAAAATGATTGCAAATGTCTACGAGCATGCAAAAGAGGAAGAATAGGAAAAAGAACCTACGTGGAAGAACACATTGAGAAGACTTGCACCACGTGCTTTCCAGGTTTACTTTAAAACCACAATAATTAAGACACTGTGCTGTTTGCATCAAGCTAGAGAAACAAGTCAATGAGGCAGCATAAAGGCCTGAAAGAGATCCACACATATTTGGTCAGCGGAGTGGCAACAAAAGCCCGCGCATGCGCACACGCACGCACGCACGCACGCACACACCCCCAATGGGGAAAGGAAAATTTTTGCAACAAATCACGCTAGAATAATTGTCCATTAAAAAATTACAAAAACAGAAAAAAGAACCTCCTCTCTACCTCACGCCATATGCAAAATTTAAGTTGTGAAAAAAGGACTTACTGTAAAAATCTGAAACCATAAAGCTTCAATGTTTTCTGAAAGAAAACGTAGGAGAATATCTGTATAATCTGGTGGTTGGCCAAGATTTCTTTGACAGGACACGAAAAGCACTCATCATAAAAAAATCATGAGTGGGATATACTCCAATTTTTAAATGTGTGCTCACCCAACAACACCATGAAGCCAAGACGAAACACAGATGGGGAGAAATATTCCCAAAGCCTATTTCCAACAAAGGCCGTGTTATCTAGAAATACGAGAACTTCTGCACCTCGGTCATAAAGAGACAAGTCGATAGCAAAAACCTGGAAACAATGGAACGACCGTCAGTAAGTCCATTTGCAAACAAATGGCAGTCAACTCCCACAGTGGAAATACCATTTGGTAGTTAAAAGGAATAGATTTCTGCAGGAGTGTTAAAACCATCATTTTGCGCAAAAGCAGCCACGTGCAAAAAAATACGTACTGCATGCTGCCGTATAGGAAGTTCTAGAGAAGTTAAGGGTCACCTGTGATGATAGAATAAAGCAATTGCTTCTTGGAGGGGTACTGACTGCAAAGGTGTTCCAGGGAATTCTCTGGGGTGATGGAAATATTCCACAGCTGGACTGGCATACAGTGACGTGGGTGTATTCATTTGTTAAAACTCATTGAACTGTGCATTTCAAATCTATGCATTTCATTGTATATAATTACACCTCGACTTAAAAAAAAAGGAGTAATTTTTAAAAAATACTTTAATGGAACGTGAAAGGAGCAAGTCACAACAATACGATTCCATTTATGGAACATTCAAAAATAGGCAAAGCGAAACGGGTTATTTCTCACTGTGAAATTAATTTCTAAACAATCTGCCACCAGAGCCGAACGTGGTTGCCTCTGGGGAAGGGGAGCTGGGGAGACCGCTATTTTTCTTTGCAAAAACTTAGAACTATTTGAGGCTTTAAGAATCTGTGCATTTATAACTTCGGTACCAATAAAGACCAAAACAAACAAACAAACAAACAAATACCCATTTGCAGGCTGGTGATATTAGCTTCCACAAAGAATTGTTGCCATTGATTTCCGCCAGGACGTTGTTTCTGGGGGGTGAATCATGCAGAAACCTTGGGCCCTTAAGTCCAGGAGACGGGGGCTCTTTGCTGTTGGTTGTATAATAGGGGCCACCTTGTTACTTGTCAAGCGTGAAGGACGGGGGGGGGGGGGAATTTGGTACATCAAGTGTGACAATACCCTGCAGAAGTGTGCCTTCCATGAGAATACGGGCACAGAACGGTGACAGGAAGCCGCTCTGTACTCCCTAATTACAAAGTCTCACTTCCACCCGGCTGACACAAATGTGCAGTCAAATTAAATATTGTCTAATTAACTAGCATACACAAGCCTTCAAGACCGGTGACTAGGTATTTTTATTCGGCTGAACACACGAAACGCCAGGCCCTGCAGAGTCTCGGCCAACCCAGACCCGGGAGCTCAGCCGACTGCGACAAGGTTAGGCCATTTTGTTTTCACACATCTCTCCTTCAGGGCTCTGCTTGTAATATTTACAGAAAAAGGCAATACTGGTAAACAGTTTCACACAAGGAGGTGTGAGAGTGGAGAGGGGCCTATTCAAGCTCTGAACTCCCCTGATGAGCTGCCAGAAGTTGTTATGAATGGCCCAGCTGACAGGGTGATGACTGATAAAGCAAAAACAAACAGCTTGGGTAATTCATGAAAACACACAGCACCGAAACAACTCAGAGTGGCGAGTGACAGTTAAGATAATGGAATTTTGGAAGCTTTTCTCCAAGGGTCCTTGCCATACGATTATTCTGTTAATAGATTGTCCCTTAATGTGGCTGGATCTTCAACTTTTTTTTTTTTCCACTGAATAATATTTATTATGACCGCTGGCATAGAAGCCCGGGCCCTGGCCTTTCAAACAATGGTCAGTTTCTCCTACAAAAACCAGAGCAGGATGAATTTTTTTTAGTGGAGGCCCGGGTCTGCCATTTAAAGAAATAAAAGATCCTATTTCTGTTCCGATTCTAGAAACATCTTGAAGCGTTCCTCCCTCATCTCTTTCATTGAGAAACCATTTGCCGCGAACCTTTGATTAGAAAATAAATATTGGTTTACACACTCAACTGCTAATATTTTAAAGGAGGACGATTTAAATGTGGTCGAAGCCCGTTTCCAATGCACATAGCCTCTTCGGGGTTCATTCCCTTACATCAGGCGTGACCAAGCAAAAAAGTATCAGTTTGTCAGTGTTTTGCCTTTGTACCCAATGGTTTGTCCTGAAGTACACTGTGGTTTCTGTAACAACGAATGGCCTATTTCTCAATTAATGTTCTAGAAAACAGAAATATGAGGACATACATGCAGCATGTGTTTGCGTGCACAGAAATACCATCAGATCCTGTGCCCAGAGAAAGAGGGAAGAAGAAGGAAGAAAGCAGAGGCCGACAAACATAGGAGGAAAATTCAGGTTCTCCGTACTTTATTTATTTATTTATTTTTATTTTTTAAATATTGATTTGAGAGCGAGCACAAGCGGGAAGGGCAGAGGGGAACAGAATCTGAAGCAGACTCTGGCTGAGTGTGGAGCCCGACCCCCAGCTGGATCTCACGACCCTGAGATCAGGACCTGAGCCGAAGTCAAGAGTCCAGTGCTCAGCCAGCTGGGCCATCCAGGCGCCCCAGTTCTGTGTATTTTAGAGCCTGGCCACAGCGAGGTCTGGGGACAAGCAGCTAGTTGGAAATGCAGAAATCTCCGTCCCACCCTAGCCCCCAACCGGATCAGAACTTGCATTCTAACAGGTGATTCGTATGCATATCAAGGTTTTAAGAAGCTCTGTAATCTAGATGAGTGAGGTTTTCGGTTTTTTTTTTTTTTTAAGATTTTTATTATTTATTTATTTGACAGAGAGACAGCAGAGAGGGAACACAAGCAGGGGGAGGGGGAGAGGGCGAAGCAGGCTTCCCACTGAGCAGGGTGCCCCGTGCTGGGCTCGATCCCAGGATCCCTGGGATCATGACCTGAGCCAAAGGCAGCAGCTTCATCGACTGAACCACCCAGGCGCCCCGATAACTGAGTTTTCCTTAATAGCCTAAGCTTTATAGCTGTAAAAACTTACAAGGATGACGATCCCTGTTTCACCCAAAGTTGAAAACTAGATCATAAATTATTTAAAGCTACCTCAGGGGCGCCCGGGTGGCTCAGTCGGTTAAGCATCTGCCTTCTGCTCAGGTCATGATCCCAGGGTCCTGGGATGGAATGGAGCCCCACAACGCACTCCCTGCTTACCCGGCAGTCTGCTTGTCCCTCTCCCTCTGCCCTGCTTGTGCTCTCTGTCTCTGTCTCTCAAATAAATAAATAAAATGTTTAAAAAAAAAACAACACTACCTCAAAGTAACTTAACATCTTCCTTCTAATTTCGTATTTTCTTTTCCCCACTCCCCCAGGAAGTCTCAGCGTGTCCTTGAGTTCGCCAAGCCTTCTAGGGAGGCTCAGCCCTCCGTGAATCACTTTCCCTCTGCCCCAGACATTCACGGACTCCTCCAGCACATTTTTGAGGGACAGGCATGATGTTAACATGCTGGATTTTATCCAGTCACTACAGTGAACTATATGACTTCTCTGGCAACAATAAAGACATTTTTAAAAATCTCATCTTTTTACAGACATAGTGAAGAGAAGGGCCATACGCACCCCAATGTTCATAGCAGCATTGTCCACAATAGCTAAATCATGGAAGGAGCCGAGATGCCCTTCAACAGACGACTGGATTAAGAAGATGTGATCCATATATACAATGGAATATTACTCAGTTATCCAAAAGAACGATTTCTCAACATTTGCAGCAACATGGACGAGACTGGAGGAGATAATGCTAAGTGAAATAAGTCAAGCAGAGAAAGACAACTATCATATGGTTTCACTCATTTATAGAACATAAGAAATAGGAAGATTGATAGGAGAAGAAAGGGAAGAATGAATGGGAGGTAAACAGAAGGGGGAATGAAGCATGAGAGACTATGGACTCTGAGAAACAAACTGAGGGTTTCAGAGGGGAGGGGGGCGGGGGATTGGGATAAGCTGGTGATGGGCAGTAAGGAGGGCATGTATTACATGGTGCACTGGGTGTTATACGCAACTAATGAATCATGGAACACTACATCAGAAACTAAGGATATACCGTATGGTGACTAACATAACATAATAAAAAATTATTATTAAAAAAAACACAAGCAGCTGTTAAAAATGTTCTTTACATAAAAAGAGGGTAATAAAGTTAGATCTCAAGTAAAAAAAAAACTCATCTTTTAAAAAAAATTTTTTTAAAGATTTTATTTATTTGTTATTTGAGAGAGTGAGCAAGCGTGAGGGCTTGGTGCTGGGCGAGGAGCAGAGAGGGAGAGGGAGAGGGAGAGCAGACTCCCTCTCTGTCCCAGGACCTCAGGATCATGACCTGAGCCGAAGGCAGACACTTAACCTACTGAGCCACCCAGGCGCCCCTAAAAATTCATGTCTTGACTATAGTATCAACTAGTTAGCTGCTAGAATCCAGAGTAACTATCTTACAAGAGAGACGAATCACCCGCTAAGTCCTACACAATAGAGCTGCGCTACGCCTGCCAGCCAAAGTCAGCCGAGACCCCCTCTGGGCGTGCATTCCTTTAGGCCCTGTGGTCCTTAGTATAACTAGCTAATTATAGTTTTCTTTCGACTTGAAGCAACCACCGTGAGCCCTGGTTCAACTCTCAACAGCTTTTCTGGGTGTTGACAAATTTAAATCCCTATAAATGTAAAAAACTTAACATGGTCCCAGGTACTCCAAATATCAGGCAAAAGACAAAAGAGAAGTTGGGGAAGCTACTTGTAACATACATCATAAGGATGCATTTCCTTAACTGGCAAAGGTTTTTAATAATTCAGTTTGAAAACGCACACCCAGTGGGAAAATGGACAAAGGATACGCACAGGCAATTCACACGGAGAAGTAAAAAATACAAACTGAATTAATGTATGAAGGGCTCGGTCTTATTCATAATTAAAGACATACAAATCAAAGCAAGTGTGGAAGAATGGTTCGTTCCGATCATGTTGGCAAAAATTAAAATGTTCCGTAATATCAGGAGGATGCAGACACAGGCGCTGTCGTCCGCCGTGGGTGCGAATGTGTTGGTTCAGCTGTTTTGAAGGGCAGTTTGGTAATATCTACCGAAAGTGTGAAGGTGCTTAGCCCCCAAAACAACAACTCCGCTGTGAGGAATTTAATCTAGGAGAATATTGGCGAAAGTGCCTTACGCTAGATGGATGAGAGCACGCCCACGCAACAGTATTGGCGTTATTGGGTGTCTGGAAGCAATCTCACGAGCACCCCGGACAGTGCAACCCAGCAAGGGAAGCCCGCGGCGGCCATCCAGAGAATCATCTAGACCGGCACACGCTGCTAAGGAATGATCTCTGAGATGTACTCGTCACGGAGAGACAGAGAACAGAAAAGCGGGGGACAGAGCAGTGTGTACAATTTGATATTTTTAGGTTAAATAAAAATATGTATATATTGATCTATGATCAACTTTTTCTTTTCCCCTGGAAATATAAACAGCAGCTAAGATTATTTACCTTTATGGTAAGGTTGAGGGATGGGAGAAGGCGTTTTCATTTTAATTATATGTTTATCTTTTGGGGCACATGGGTGGCTCAGTTAAGCGTCTGCCTTCGGCTCAGGGCGGGGTCCCATGGTCCTGGGATCGAGCCCCGCATCAGGCTCCTCTGCTGGGAGCCTGCTTCTTCCTCTCCCACTCCCCCTGCTTGTGTTCCCTCTCCCGCTGGCTGTCTCTCTCTGTCAAATAAATAAAATCTTTTTTAAAAAATTATATGTTTATCTTTTGAATTTTCTAAAAATGGTGTGTGTGTGTGTGTGTGTAAGCAAGTAACACCTTGGCATTGAGATGATAAGCCATTTTGTTTTATTAAGTCCTGGATGTAAGAGTATTGTGGAAAATTCTTTGGAGTGATATTATTCTCCAAAAGCTTATCTTCACCATCGAATTTCCACAGGCAAGCAGGTTTCTCAACCACAAAGTAGCTAAATTTCCTAAAGAACTGTTGTAACCTCTGGAGCAATGGTGAGCGATTTTGGAGGGTGGAAAACTTTGAGAATTTAAGGAATGCGTGGTAGAAAAATTTAGCTGCACACAAGATTCTGGGTTCATTTCAGGGTTTCATAAAACACCTGAGACCCACCCATGGACTGTGTGGCTTCAAGGCCCTGAGGTTAAGGATCAGCCGCCCTAGAGAGTCTCGAGGGCGGAATGCCACCAGCTTTATAATTTTATACACAGCTCTTTGCCTGGACCATTTGGCCTTCAAGACCTTGCAGGGCTGCTCCTATGGGAAGACCTTCCTGTCTCTTCCAGGCCCAGTCCTGGTGAATCAGGGGGCCTGCTTTGGTAATTACATGGCGCTCAATGCTTGTCTCTATAGAAAGTAATATCTATCATGCTGTGTCATAATTGTTCACTTGTCAGAATCAACATCAAGATGGTTGACTCCTGCTGGGCAAGGGCACTGGTTTTATTGATCTTTCTTTGTTTAATACTTGGAGACATTAAAAATGCCCAATAAATGAACACATGCATGAAGGTCCAGTATAAATCGTCAAATCTTTGTGAATAACTACCTTCAAACCTGGTTTAATCCAGCCTGAGCAACACGGCCATCTTTCTGGCCCCATCAGAGAACCAGTGTGATACCCTTTGGAATCATTTAGAAGCTGTAGAGGAATTGCGATCATATAACCCCGGGATCTTCACATGTGATTTCCTAATCCAGGGCTCTGACTACTTCCTTTACCTCACTCAGCCCTCTGGTAAATTCCCTGGTCATAAAATGGATCCAGCTTATGAATGAGGATCGGTGGTTCAAGTTAAACCATCTGGGGCTGGAAGAATGAGTATCATTCAGACTGACTATGAACTGGGTTTCCTCTGATCGTCACTGACAGGCTGGTGAGAAGGCAGAAGACAGGATCAGAGGGTAATGTCCCATACCAGCATACTCTGGGGGCATTCAGTGTTGCATTCTGGACCTCATTCAGCTCTTTTCCCTGTTCTAACCAAAGAGATCATGTTAGGAAGGGTAAAGGATGCTATGTAGCCGTAGGTCGGAGCAGGAGTTCTAGATCAGCATCCATGAAATCATGACCAGCTAAGCTATTTCCGATGAGATGCAGTGCATTAGTCAGGATAGGCTGGGCTATGCTTCCATAACAAATAAACCTCAAAAAAACCAAACAAAACAAAAAACCCCAAACAGTGGTTAAATATAATACATGTCTATTTGTTTACTCGCCTGAAGTCCTCTGTGAGTTGGGTGAGTTCATCAGGGTGGCTGTCCACTGTGTAATGAGCCCTCAATCCAGCCTCTATTATTGAATTGACATCACCAGCTCAACACAGGTTGCCATGATGAGAAGACAGAGTGTGGAGCAGCCATGCTTATGCTTATACTCACTTATGCTTCCTCTGGAAGTGACACATGCCATTTCCACTTACCAGTGGCCGGAACTAGTCATGTGGTCCCAGGCTAAGTGCAAGGGAGCTGGGGAGTACAGTCTTTAAAAATGAGACATAGAATCGTCTCTGCTACATTCCGTGACCTCGTCTGTAAAATGAGAACAATATCCACCTTACAGTGTGTCTGTAAGAATTAAATAAGAATTCACATAGAGAACCTGACACATAACAGACACTCATGAAATGGCGTTGGTTATCTTCATTAAGGCCAACAACTCCTATTTGTTTGATCATTAGAGAGTCTTGTTAAGTTTTGGGGTCACCGTGTCTCCAAGGAGTGAAGCACCATGATGGTGTGAGCTAGTGTGCCTGGCAGCATGACTATTTACCCAAGGGAGAAACCATGGCCTTGGGGTGTGACATGAAGGGCATCATGGGGCAGTGGGAACCTGCCCAGAAAGGCCTGGTCATCACTCCCATGTGGTCACATTCCAGTGAGATACCTAGACAGACGTACATCACACTACTTTCCTGAACGTCTACCAGCAGCCAACAACAACAGCAAATGCTAACAATACTTCACGCGAATAATAAACTCAACTTTTTTTTTTTAAAAGATTTTATTTATTTATTCGACAGAGATAGAGACAGCCAGCGAGAGAGGGCACACAAGCAGGGGAGTGGGAGAGGAAGAAGCAGGCTCATAGCGGAGGAGCCTGATGTGGGGCTCGATCCCATAACCCCGGGATCCCGCCCTGAGCCGAAGGCAGACGCTTAACCGCTGTGCCACCCAGGCGCCCCTAAACTCAACTTTTTTGACAGGGATGGTGTCCACCTTTCTCTTGAACAGTAAGTCCCTCCAGTTTGTTTTGCTATCACATGTGTAACTACTGCTTGACAAAGTTGACCTTAGTTTGGTCAAACGTGCTCAATGAACATATGAGTTGAGCGGTAGATGATGTATTTTTAAGTATGATGTGATTCTTGTTTAACTCCTGGGTGAAGGGAGGAGAGAAAACACTTTGGGACTATCACGTGCAGCCCTGGAACTAAGTCATATGATCCGATTGCATTCGTGTTTTCCAGTTTCCTGACTGTACTCTCCATGTCATCGCAAGCACGAAACCTGTAAATACGGGGTTCATTCAATCACATTGGTCAGTTAGACTATTTATCTCAATTATTTTCTCCAAATCAAAAAGCATTACTCACAAAACAATAACCAAATATATAGATTTTTCCAGTAACCTAACCTAAGGATAGACAAAGCATTTCTGGTATTCCTTAGTTCATTCGATTTGACTTCAATTTGTTCTGTTTTTTTTTTTTTTTTTTTAAAGATTTTATTTATTCATGTGACAGAGAGACAGCTAGCGAGAGAGGGAACACAGCAGGGGGAGTGGGAGAGGAAGAAGCAGGCTCACAGCGGAGGAGCCCGATGTGGGACTCGATCCCGGAACGCCGGGATCACGCCCCCAGCTGAAGGCAGACGCCTTAACGACTGCGCTACCCAGGCGCCCCTGACTTCAATTTGTTCTTAAACATGGAAGACCAGGAACACAAAACAGGCTTTGCTGACAAAGAGAAGCCACCTTCTACCATTCAACTTGGGCTCTGGTGGGCCTTATTCCACAACATTCCATTGGCCCTGTTTAGACCTCACCATAACAGAGTGACTGTAGAGTGTGGGGCTGTTTAAACACTATTCTTTAAGGGACTAATTATCATCTCTTACAGTCTTTCAGGATTCCCCAGAAAAGCGTTCACCTGCTGTAACAGTCTGGCATGTCACCTATCCCCAAGGAAAACCCACTGGTACGCCCAGCACGTGTTACCAGCAGGTACCGTCAGTCTGTTTCTTGGTGCTGTGTCACATTTATGACACGCGACCAATGAATTCAATCACTTTTGACATATTACACCAGTCTGACATGCTGCCAATGGAAATGACATGACATTCTAAAAATGGTAATATTTAAAACCGTGATAATATATAGATCTAAATAATTGGGATGTAATAACACTTTCAAATGTTAAAAGGGAGTGCTAATAATCACTTTGTCCCATTGTGAAAATACATCTTGCTGAGACTAACAACACATAAATAACAATAACTACCAATATATTTCATGCCTGTTATGTACAGACATTGTTATAAGGACTTTATGTACCTTATCTCACATCCTCCTTGTGACAGGCCACTAAGGTAGGTACTATTATTTACCACCCCCTTTTATAGACAAGAAAACCAAGGGCCAGAAAGGTGAAGTGACCTGCCAGAGGAAGAAATCTAGAAGTTTCAATGGGCCTTTTAAAATTCCTCCATCAGGGCATCTGGGTGGCACAGTGGGTTGAGCGTCCAGCTCTTGGTTTCAGCTCAGCTCATGATCTCAGCGTTGTGAGATCCAGCCCTGCGTCAGGTCCCTCATTGGGTGTGGAGTCTGCTTAAGATTCTCTCTCTCCCTCTCCCTTTGCCCCTTTCCCTGCATGCTTGCATGCTCTTTCTCCCAAATAAATAAAAATAAATCTTAAAAAAATTAAAAAATAAAATTCACTCCATCAACAAAATTATATCCCTGATACACACAACAGAATAAGAGATATGGAACATGCGAATAGTACACCAGTCTTGCTACATGAAGGTCATCAGGCAAAGGACTCAGCTTCTATGAACCTCAGTTTCTTTATCTCTAAAATGGAGATGATGTTAGTTAGCATTCTTGGTACAAACATCGTGAGGCTTCAACACTATTAGGTTGAAGCCCTAACAACCCCCAGGCCCTCAGAATGTGACTGTATTTGGAGACAAGAGCTTTGAAGAGGTGTTTAAGTAAAAAGGAGAACATTAGGGTGGTCCTTAATCCAATCTGCCTGGTGTCCTAATAAGAACAGAAATTTGGGCACACGGAGACCCCAGGGATGTACAACACGGAGGCTAGACCCAAGGAGAAAGTGGTCATCTGCAAACCAAGAAGAAAGGCCTCAGCCAACACCAAACCAGCCGACACCTTGATCTTGGACTTCCAGCTTCCAGAAGTACGAAAAAATAAATTTTTGTTTTGGGAGCTACCCGGTTGGTGGCGTTCTGTCGTGGCAGCCCTAGAAAATGAATCCAAATACATTAAAAATGATTAGCGTAGTAACTGGCGAGTAATAAGGGCCCAGAAGGGTTTTACTATTAGTTGAGTTCTCAGCACGCACAGATACACATGCATACAGCCTTTATTTGGGCTTAAAGAACACGTACCCTGAGGTATTCAAACATAATCTGAAAAATGCTTCTTTCCCAATCAATAGACTTCATGAAACTTTAATTAAAAGGTTGAATATGGTTCGCTTTTCGAGCTAAGAAGGTCTAGCCATGGTTAAAAGTCAGTGACTATTACCTTGCATCATTCTGTGATGTGAAATCGCACGTGACTTTGAACAACTCCCGTCCTCCTTGGTAGTTAGCAGAGCACGCGTAGTAAGCGTAGGGTGGAAATTGACGCCACGGACAGCCATACGCGAAAGTCACAAGGCCAAGAGGATGGGAATAGCCAAACACAAACCCGTGTGGGTCGAAACAAGGGGCATGCAGAAATTTCCTTCACGGAAGCTACCTAGATCAGAGCTGGCATATAAATGTCATCTCGAGAGCCAGTTCCAATGACCTGTCTTGAACCCTTCTGTTAAGAAAGGTTCTGATGTGGGGAGCCTGGGTGGCTCAGTCGGTTCAGCGGACGACTCGATTTCGGCTCAGGTTATGATCTCAGGGTCCTGGGATGGAGCCCCGAGTAGGTCCCCTTGCTCAGCGGGGTGTCTGCGTCAGGATTCTCTCTCTCTCTCTCTGTTCCTCCCCCTCAAATAAATAGAAAAATCTTCTTTTTTTTAACTAAAGTTCTGATGACATATCTGGACTCAGAGAGGGGAGCCACGGGGGATGAGGGACACTGTTTGAACATGGACTGAGAAGGGGAGGGGTAAGTGTGCTGAGGGGTTACTAATTGGATCTGGAAATTGGTCAATGGGCCCTTCTGAAGCTCCTCGTATAGGCTTAAGGCCGATCAAAGTTTCAGGCACCTGTGAATATAGCATGCATTTGAGCACCATAACTGAGCAATTCTGAACGCATGAAAAAGTAAATGTTTTTCTTTAAACATATATGTCTTATGACATTCAAGCTTTGTTATTCAAGAGCACAAGGAAAACATTCTGTCCTGAGCTAATAAAGTCCATCAGCCAAATCACTTTTCAGGTTGCTCTAATTCGAGCTGACTAACCCATAGAATCACACATTTTTAGAAAAGACACATTTTTCCTCAAAAAGTCAGCTGGTGGCCTTTCGATTGCCACCAAAAAATAAGGTTGTAGCTCATACATTTGCGTCCAGGGCTTTGCAACCTCCAGGCACTATTTAGCTACTGACCAGTGCATATTATCTTGGAGTAAGCTAGTTCTTGGGGTGCACTGTCCACTGAGCTGTCCCTGGAATGGGAGAGGGGACCTATTGACCCCATAATGCCCAAACTTCATTGGCTTCTATTCCAAAGACCATGCTTGCACTGTAAGAGTGAGCCCTTTCCTCGGTGACCCCAACAGAGAAAGCCACTGCTAACGATTAACAATTCACATTGACATCCAAAGTGCCAAGTCGTCTAAAGAAAGGTGCTAAGAAGTCTAAGAACCTGAGTGTAAGCCCCAAATGGGCCAATTGGCTTCATGCAGAGAACCATCAGCCCCAGTCCCCACCCCCCCCACACATGGTTAGAAGGGGGAGGGACAAAGGGACGGACTCACGTCAAGTTCAGACCACTGTGGGACAGCTCCAGGAGCACGGGCTGCTCAGAGGGTCCCAACCCTCTACTTTCCAAGAGAATGGTAACCCAGTCAGGTTCAAGACTCAATATATATCACTACGGAAGGAAAACAGAAGGGCTCCAGTGTGCTACAGAAGTCATTCCCTGCTGCACATGTGAAGCCCACGGCATCTCACACGGTTCCTTACACACCGTGATGTACGACCAACCGCTGTTGCCTGACTACATTCTAAAATAAAAGTCAGCCAACCCCTGTTCCTTCAATCTAATGAAGTAGGCTAACCTCCAATCGGTCAGACGGAAGCTGGCTGCTGTGCTAAAAACTCTGCCCCAAGTTTGCAGATTTCAAAAAGAAAATCAATTACTCTATTCCTGTACATGTTCACGTAAAATCCAAAGTAGAACAAAATACGGATCGTGTCGGTTTACGCTCAATATGGAAACTATGGAGGAGACTGGATGGCTCCCTGGGAGCTCCAACAAACTCACAGGCAGAAGAAAAAATATAAATCAAAAATTCGACAGGCTAGCCACCATGAAGACTTCTCAGATCAGGGGGTGTCCGGCTAGCTTTTATGTATTCTAGCCTCATTCCTGCTTTCCAGCTACGCACGGCGAGGGTTTGCAAATGGCCCATTTCCTATGCCATTCCGAAAGCGGCGCCTCGTCAGGCTGGCTTTGCGTGCCACCAGTGGAATTGTCCTACTGTGGCGAATGCTCTGAGTGGCTGCTTTCTTCCTGGGAGAGGCAAAGACAGAAGCTTGTGTATGTAACACGGATTTCCTGAACTGATTCAGCCTACCTTACGCTTCTGGCACATGGACCTTTGCAATCGAAATTGCATTTAGTTATGCTTTAAAAATGTTGCCTCTAAGAGCATACAATCTCTCACTCCAATCTCGGGGCTTCTAGCACATTCCCTGAAGACAACCCCTCAAGTCCCTCTGCACTTCCGTCTCCTGCGTGGCTCTAAGAAGCTGCGAGAGCACAAGGATGGAAAATGAATTCAGGCAGCCTAAGTGGTAACCCTGTCCTCCACTTCCTCTTCTCTGCAACCCCATGGAATGCTTTTTGAAGTCGGGAGGAGCTCCATGGGAGGTGAGGGCTGACTCGGGCTGCCAGCGAGCAGAAATGTTCAGCTACTTAACACGGGGCCACATGTGGCAACTACAAAAACATCACCAGGATGTGAAACCTACTCACTTCAATGGTATTCCCCTGGCCCTCAAAGCTTTTCAAGCTTAAGGAACTGTAGGGGGAGATGAACTTGGGGGGGAAGGTGGGGAGAAATGTCTTGTGGTTGCAGTCTAGAATTTGTTCTATACAGTAAATCTTGGAACCGGGTCCTGTTGGGTTTTTTCCACCATGTCCCACCGGTCTGCGATCTCGGGCTGCTGGAGGGCTGCATTTAACCCAAAGCCCAGGGGTATGACGGCTCTAGAAAGCCGGCCGCTGGAATCTTCGGTGTTTTGCATTAATGGGAAATCAGGAGGAAACACTTGCCAGGGTAGGTCCCTCCAGGGTCTTTCTCAGGCTACACACTATATAGTTTCTTTCATCCTGTGCATTTGCCAAAAATGATCTGGGGCCGGCTTTTGTGCTCCTCTTCACCTGGGGAAGCTGCAGGTTCGAGTCCCGCTGTCCTGCAAGGAATCAGCCACCCAGCGCTGGTGTTCACGCCAGGAAAGATCGGTGGATGGAAATGTCATTGCTCCTCTGTGCCACCGGGAGTTGGATCGGATAGATGACCTCTGCGCTCTTTCCTTCCTCTGAGATGTCACAACTCCAGGCAGTGATGCTGCAGTGGAAAACAGTAGAGCGGGACTTTACCAGCTGGCATTGGACAGGCACGGGCCCGAGTCCTGGTCCTCGCGCTCGTGAAGGCCACAAACTCCTCTTCTGAGCCTCAGTTTTCTTACTTGAGAAATAGGAATAATAGGGGTACTCTACCCCGTGCGGGAATTAAATGAGATCGTGCAAGTTGCATGTGTAGCGTGGTGCCCGGCTCGCAGTATTTGGGCAATAAATTGAGTTCTCATTATTTAACACTGTGGGTCAGCTTCCAATCCCAGAGCACGGACCTACACACTTTTCCCCCAAAGGAACAGAGCTTCGCTCGTCACAGCTGGAACACAGATGTGGGGCGAGGAGGGGAGGAATGGGGGAAGGGGGGAAGCAGAAGACTGACTCTTCCTCTCCACACCCATCCCAGTGTCACTCCTTCATAAAGTTGTATGCGTTCGGGATCTGGCAACATTTCAAAGTGAGACAGGGGCTTCCGGTGGCATTTTTCTCCAGGCCAGGTGCAAGGAGAACTGCACACTTCCTCCAGTCTAGAACAATCTAGCCCTGCTTTGGGTAGTCTCGCTTATTCGTTCAACTGAGGTGGACAGAGCTGGTGCTAGAATTTGAGTAGAGTAGGTAATAAAAGACAAAGCTCGCAGCTTCGAGAGGAGGAGAGACAATCCAGGAGAAAGAAAATGGAGACCCAGGAGGGGCTTTCTGAGGAAGTGATAGTTGAGCTAAGGCCCTGAAGGAAGAGGACAAGCGCTCCAGGCAAAGCAAACACAAGACCTAGAGGTTGAAAAGGGCACTGGGAGAAGCAGGAAAAGTCCATCAGCAACAACAAAACCCCTATGGGTAGCTTGCCAGGTATCTGTGGTCAAGGACACCTCCTTCTAGAATCTTCCACACGGAGATCATTACCTTGCCCTTCTACAGAGCTCTGAGAGCACAAGCAGTCAGCAACTTTCAGAAGCTTCTTGGCTCTTTACTAGTTTAGTGAAGACACTCTGTAATTACACTGGGGTGGATCAGACCCAAATGCTAAGAGGTCTCAGAAGTTCGCACAACTGGAAAATGACTACCAGGGCGACCTTCCTGTGCATCGATTCAGGAAATGAGAACTGGGTGGGGGACTCGGGTGCGGGGTTTCACACACTTTTTTACTTGCCTTGTCCACGAGCATTCCCTATGTGGGTTCTTCCCTCGGACCTCAAGCTATTAATAGGTGCAGAAATTCTAAGTTGTACACTGATCACACTTAAGCAATTAAGACACTGAGTCCTAGCAGTCCTTTTCACTTGGCGTGGGTTAAGACCAACACCGGAAATGATATCATTCCTAGGCTACTGTTTATTCTGCTTACGGAGCCAGCCAGTGCATGCCTGAGTCTCCATTCATGAGTCTGTCCTTCGGGCCGCCCTGTCCTCTCCCCGAGTGAGCATATACGGAGCACCTGCTTACTGCACACACGGCACCATGAGAATAGCACTCTTGAGAGGGGTAGCACCTGCTCCTGCAGCATTTACCCACTAGCAGGGCAGGATACGCACATCAATCATTAGTGCAACTGGCAATAGCCAGCAGGCCAGCCATGGGCCGGGAAGACCAGGATCTTGCCAAACGGGGGCTCAGGACTGATCTCTCTGAAACTATCCCTTTCTTCTATGACCCCTTGTGCATCCGAGCTCTCTTCCCTGAGGATATACGCTCCAGGAGAGCTCGGAGCTGGCCGAGGATGCATAGAGGAAAGCCAGTGTGTTTGATTGTGTGCGTGTTCTTTTCATAAATCTGGAGGCAATGCTCAGTGGTAACAAAGAGGGGTGTGGATTCACAACAAAGCTGTGTGTTCTCAACACTAGGGAGCACTCCAGAAACAAGGCATTTTCTCAGGGCTGTCATTGCTTCCTGAGCTCTCCCATTCATCTTAAAGCCCAACCGAGACTTCACCAGGATTTCACTCGGTTAGATTTTCTGAGAACTAGTCCTCTTTCCCCAGGACACGTTCATTCTTCTCCCACTTCTCACCCCAAACCACCACCTCTGAGATCTTTCGGTGATAAGAATTTCAGGAGCTGGGTTCTCATCACCTTTCATTTCCTTCTGCTTCATTATTTTTTTTCTAGAAACTTTTTACATCTATAACCATTAGACTGACGCCCGATCTTTCAAATCCCTCTAAATCCCTTGTGGACATGTCTGCTCTTTTTCTTCTCTAACAAGTGCCAGACTGCTTGACCTAAACCCTTGACTGAGACGCTTCTCATGTCCCATCTCTCAGGACAGCACATCCCCATCAGAAGTCCTTCATGTCGACTGGCCTCAGTCTTAACATTACGGACATTCCTCAGCAATTGTCCTAAACACCATCACTTACTTTACAGGTAGAAAGAAATGATGATAACCCATTCCCCATATGTAAAGTCAATAGGTCCATTGTGCAAAAGAAGACGACCCCCCTCTGGAGCGCCTGGGTGGCCCAGTCAGTTAAGTGTCCAACTCTTGATCTCACTTAATCATCCCAAAGTGAAACTCATCTCTGAACAAGCTCCATAAATGTACATACCCCTTCTAATCAGCTTTTAAGGAACTTCATCTTAAATATTACAGCTACTGACCATAAGACATTGGGGGAGATCCTCCAACATGGAAGAAAAACACCGAAAAATGGGATCTGGAAGAAACTGAGACCATGCAGAGAACGAAAGAAAATAGGATTTAAAATGAAATTATTAACACAAGCTGAGAAGGAAAAGCAGCCCCCAGCTAGAGGAGCAAGGGACTGATTATCTCCTGGAGCCTCCAAAAGAAACCAGCTCTTTAGCTGAAAACCAGAGTTTTAGCCCCATAAATCTCATTTTGAACTTCTGGTCTCCAGAACTATTAGTGACTAAACAGCTGCTGTTTTAAGGCATTCAATTTGTGGTAATTTGTTATCTCACTGCTGGGAAACTAACTACAGGACTAGGTTTTGAATATCATTGTAACCTATAAAAGTGAAGCCTGGGAAATCTCTTAAAAAAAAAAAAACCCTAATGTCATTCATGAGTTAATTTTGCAAACTTCCCCCACTGGGTAGAAAAATCTTCTTTTTCTCTCTTTCTCTTCCTAATGGCTCCCCAAATCTATTGGAAGGCAGATAATATGAGATAGCACTTTAGTGACAGGCCTATGTTCAAATTTGGGCTTTTCCAGAATTTGTCAGATTTAAAGTGTGGATAATAATACTCATATATATTTGTTGTCAGGATTTATCCCAGATGTTACCAAATTAAAAATCAAGCAAAAAAAAAAAATAAGAGCCATCAGATTAGTAATAACCTCAGAGAAATAAGAGAAGATGTTGTATCTATGAAACAAGAACAGGCTGTTATCAAACAGGAACCATCACAGTATAAAATAGAGCTTTTGGAAAAGTGTGATGCCTACAGTAAAAACATTTTGAGATGAAAATATTGTATTTCCATGTATACTTCTTTAGAAAGTGCCAGGAGGATGTGCTCCATGAAAATGAGAAGCAAGAAAGAGGAGGACGTAGAACTGGGAAAACAGAGTCCAAAACAGAAAAGCACAAAGATCATCATCCTTGCCTCATGCCCCCTTTCTGTCAACTGCAAAGCCAGCAATCGCCAATGCTCAGTGGATCTGTCTCATGTTGCATCACTCTGACACTGACCTTGCTGTCTCCCTCTTGTACTTTTAAAGCCCCTTGTGATTACACTGGCCCACCTGGATAATGCAAGATAATCTCCCTATTTAAGGTCAGTTGATCAGTGACTTTAATTTCACCTGCAACCTTCATTCCCCTTGCTATGTAATGGAACGTACTCACAGGTTCTGAAAATTAAGACATAGACATCTCTCTTTACCATGACTTTATACCTTTCTAAACTACTTGCATTTGTTAATCTAAGTCCATATTGTTTTTATAATTTAAGATTAAGAGCATTTGATAGAGTTTTTTTAAATATAAATATGTAAGCTTTCTTTTACATCCTAATGATAAAAAGTGTGATGTTGCAGGATTAGACAAATGGAATATTCCAAAGAACTGGCAATCCAGAGACGTGTGTAGGTGGAATATAGCATTAGACAAAGATCATATATCAAACCAAGAGAAAAAAAAAAAAACAAACGAATGGTTCACAGAGGGAACCTGTGGTTGCTACCAGAAATAAAAGTTTTGATCTTTATCTCACACCACACACCCAAGTTAATCCCACACGGGTTAAAGATCAAAACTTCAAAAAAATTAAGAGTAGTAGGAGAAAATGTAGGAAACCATACTTGTAAGCTTGAGATAGTGAAAGGCTTTCTCATACCTCAATCCATAAAGCAAAACTTGGCAATATTAAAATAAAACAAAGTAAAAATACAAGCAACAGCCTTAGAAAAAAATTTGATAAAGTATAACAAGGAGTAGGGGCACCTGGGTGGCTCGGTCCATTAAGCTCCTGACTCTTGATTTTGGCTCAGGTCATACGTAATCTCAGGGTTGCGAGATCGAGGCCCATGTCAGGCTCCATGCTCCGCAGAGAGCCTGCTTGATTCTCCCGCTCTCTGCCCCCCACTCACTCTCTCTCACTCTCTAAAATAAATAAGTAAATCTTTTTTTTTTAAGTATCAAAAGGAGTCAATAGTCATTCTCAATAGAGATCTTCTGTAATTTGATAGGAAGACAATGCTTTAGGAAAATGAGCAAAGGACATGAACAGGTCCCCTCTCCGAAGAAGAAAACGTAAAGGCAATAAATACACGAAACTACACTCAAACTCACTAATAAGGAAAGTCATACTGCAAGGAAAGAACATGAGGGATTTCTGCAGGCACATTGTATTGGTTGAGAACTCAGACTCCGGGGTGCCGAACCTCTAGGGTTTGAAGCCTGGCTTTGCTGATTTCTCACCGGGGGCCTTGGGTGAGTTCCTTAACCTCTCTGTGCCTCAGCTTCCCTCTATGTAAAATAGGGATGGGGATAACAATAATATAGCTTAATGTTTTATTGTAAAGATGAAATGAGTTAATATATGGGAAGTGCTTCAGGGAATGCCTGGCACAGAGTAATCACTAAATATTAGTTCAATATTTTATTATGACACATGCACAAATATACACACATACATGCCACAAACACACACACCCAGGCACACTCAGAAGTTACTGACGTTATCTGCCCTAGCAAAAAACTGGAGATGACTTTAAATGACATCAATAGGCAGTAGATAAATAAATTTTATATCTCCAAAATTTGGAATGGCGGTTAGCTATTAAAAGGAAGGAGGAAGATCTAGGCACCAGTATCATCGGAAGATGTCTATGATACATTAGGTGGGGGAAGAAACAAGTCACAGGCATCTATAGAATGATCCAAATTCTGTTCTTTAAATTTATTATATGTAATATACACAAATGAGTATATACCTGTATGTGCACGTTTAATATGCGCAGAAAGTGTTATGAATGTTTGATACATTATCAAACTGTTCGCAAAGGTGACCACCAAGGAGGTGAGTAGCATCGGGGTGAAGGTGAAAGGGAGAACTTACCGAATAAACTTTTACATTTTTCTTTTCTCCTTTTTGTTTTATTTATTTATTTATTTATTTTTAAAGATTTTATTTATTTATTTGACAGAGAGAGAGACAGCCAGCGAGAGAGGGAGCACAAGCAGGGGGAGTGGGAGAGGAAGAAGCAGGCTCACAGCGGAGGAGCCCGATGTGGGTCTCGATCCCATAACGCTGGGATCACGCCCTGAGCCGAAGGCAGACGCTTAACTGAGGTGCCACCCAGACGCCCCTGTTTTATTTATTTATTTTTTAAAGATTATTTATTTGAGAGAGAGAGAGAGCATGAGTGGGGGGAGGGGCAGAAGGAGAGGGAGAGAGAGACAGAAGCACACTCTCCACGGAGCATGGAGCCCAACTCGGGACTCAATTCCACAACCCTGAGACCATGACCTGAGCTGAAGTCAAGAGTCAGACACTTAACTGACCAAGCCACCCAGGTGTTCCCCCTTTTGTTTTAAAATAAGCATGTGCTTTTCTAAAACTTACAAAAATTAAGATAGAAGAAAATCACGATGAGTTAGGATACAGTCTCAAAATACTGACGTAAAGACGATGGCAAGCGAAAGAAAATGAGGAAATCAAGTCATCCTGTAACTTTCTTTTTTCCCCAAGAAAAGAAGGAATGAGTGACAAAGGAATTAGTCTAGTTTTGCTTCAAAAGGTGTCAGTTTAGTTATGGTTTTGCAAATACTTTGAACGTGGGCTCAAAATGTCAAAGTCCTACGTCTTTCAAGGATGAAGATTCTACAGCAAATAGTCTCCATTAATTGCTTCGAATGTCCGTACTATTTTGTGAGTTTCACGTCCCCAGGGAAATGTTTGCAAAATTCAAACCATGGGCCTTCAATATTACTTAGATGACATAAACAAATTAAAATAAGGCCAGCCTAAGCCAGTTGTGTTTATCAACCTGATCCCCTCGGAAAATGAGAAATGAAGTCAAATACCCTTTAATGCTATTTATTAGTGGAGTAATATAATACATTTTGACAAGTTGAACAGTTGTAACAGGCAGCTGTTAAAGTCTCTACAGGGCCTGTTTAGAATGAAAACAGGAGGGAGAGACAGCTCTATAACTGGGTTTTAAGAACAGCTCAGCCATCAACTATATCCTAACCAAGTACTTTTATCCAGTTAATTTACGGAAGGAATCCCTTAGGGTCTCCAGCCGTCTACCGGCGCAGCTCATTAGAGCCCAGTATCCAACTTTTCTCATTGTAACACTGAAAGCATTTATGCTTAAAATGTAATTAAACTTAAAACAAACAAGATCTTTATTCCCTGATAGTCCTGCTATTTTTAAATTGACAAAGGCATGAACTTCTATAGGATTATTTCGAAAGCACTATACATTTCAGCCACTTATGGCAAGACATTTGCCCAACTGTTCATCCTGGATGCAATTAGAAATCTAAATACTTGGGTAACGGGTTTCCACTGGGAATTAAACTTGCAGATCTCTTACAAACGAGTAATGTGGTAAGACTTGCTGTCCAATGAGGTGTCTTATTGAAATATCCCAGGCCGGTTCACTTGTCACGGCTGTCGTCTTAGCCGCTCGTACTCACAGTGTATAGCTTTCATTACGAAAATAGAAATTTGTGTCCTAAGTGCTGTTACATGACTAATGCTAAATATTTAATTCCCTGGGGTTCCAATTATGGTTGAGCCCTGGCAACACTGATTCTACTTTTTAATAACAACTGTAAAAGCAATTTGAGCATTTTTCAATTAATTAAATACATAGCGAACGAGTAACCTCTTGTCATTTTGCCCTCCAGGACCTGAGCTAATTGGTGTAGAAGAAAATGTTTTGAAAATTAACTGATATTCCGGTCGGCACAGTTATACCATTAAACTCTGGTTTGCAGAATGAAGTTTGTCTTCTAATAGTTACACTCCATAGAGTCCGCAGATGTGAGGAAGTACCTACGTTTTATGTACTTAACGGTGCCTCTAATTAGAGCAGAGTTGAAAGTCGAGCGTTGCTTCTCTAAACACCAGTCAGTATCAATAACGCTTTGCATTGTTCACAGATAAATGCAAGAGATTTCAACAGGGGAAGGCTTCCCGGATTTCATTCCGTGTCTTCACGATTTAGCTTAGCCATTTAAAAAGTTTGCCCGTAAGAATTCCTATCGTTAATTATAGTCACACACACAAAGAGCCCCCAAAATAAATTCTGACATTTCTGTCACAGGAGAAAGTTCCACACCAAACGTCTGGGAAAGTTCTTCCTTTTCAACACTGTCGCAGTTTCTCCTTCCGCCACAGAACAATGTCATAATAAGTTCTAAATTGGTTTCTCAGCTTTGGAAGTACGGTGACGATGAATCATAAAAGCAGATGCTGTTTTACCCACATTTTTAAATGAACCTTTTTCTGAAGTGCAATGAAATCTGATTAAAGAGACCATCTCCTTGTAGAAAAACGTCTCTGACAGGTGTTCTTCCAGCCCCGAGTCTTGATTGGCCATAATCTAAAATCCATGCTCGGAAAGCGAATGCCTTTTCCGCAGCTGTCTTTCTAACAGAGATGATCCCCTAAACAGGTTTCACTGAATTAGGAATCTCAGCAAAAGCATTGTGGCTCATGGAATAAGACACGGAAAGTGAAATTAATCACTCTGGGAGAGAGGGGAAAAATAATAGGGAACATGTAATCATTTCCATACCAATTTTTAGGGTTTAAGTCTTCAATATTTTGAAGATTTTAGTAACATCTTTGAGAAATGAACTTTAATTACAGGATTAACTTGATGGTCCCCGTCTGTTAATATAAATAGATCAGCCTTAATTTTGTGATTTTTTAAGAACTAAAGTAGATAATGAGAGCATTTTAGAATGTGGGGGGGTTGGGGGGACTCCTCAGGAAGGATCTAGTCTGTCATTGAATACACGCCCACACATAAAAATGAAAAGAAAAATAGACACCTGCTTATGGTTTATTTCAATATTACTCTATATGGAAGGTAGCATCGTATCAGACCTTCAAAACCATTGGCCATCGGCTTAATATGGCCTATCATTAACAATTCTTTTTTTTTTTAAACATTAACAATTCTTTAAAAAAAAGCCACAGAATTTGTAAATGACGTATTAAATCCAGTATTGCCAATGATGTTATTTCCAGCCCAAAGAACAGCTTAAATTTTAAAATCTAGTGTCAAATAAAGACACAAGTGGTAAAGATATTGTTTGTATTAAGGAATGGGTAGGAAAGGATTCCAAAATAATTTAGTACTTAGTTCTGAAAAAGGATTTCATTAACAGAATACTAATCCGCGACCAAAACACAACTAAGTAAAGCAATACGAGGCTCCCTAAAACACTGGACAATCGCCACATGATAACCAAAGCCTCTGTATTTCGACCCGGGGCCCTTAAACTATTGACCAGCTGGCCCTCGGATCCCAAAAAGGCAGGAGCAGATCCGGGCTAGTTGAAGACAATAGACTTATCTTCAGGATCACACGCCCATCAAATTCCCCTCCTCCTCGTTTTAGATGACCCGAGGCTTCATCTACTCAGAACGGTTGGCTGTTCCAATCTGAGAACATTGAGAACCAAGTCGCACCTACGACTCACCAGTACAATTACATAGGAGCTGGGGGTTGGGGGGAGCTCACTGGTCTGGGAAGCAGAGGTCTGGGCTCAGTCCCAAAGGTACTAAGTGTGGTATGACCTGGGGCAGGTCACTAGATGCCCCGCACCTCTGATCTCCCTGTTCTGACATGCGGGATCATATAATCCCTGCGTTGTGCTGAAGACTCCATAAGAAAACATGATGAAACACTGGAGAGGCTGCAAAGCGCCATGGAAATGTTAAGATAACCAAGACGTCCGGTCTAACGTTCACCTACTGGGACCTTTAACAACACATTTTTCATTCGTTTATTGTGCAAAGAACCTGAAGTTTAAAATGTATGTAATGCATCCATAATCATGTGCATTTAAAAAATTAGAATAATTGGGGCATCTGGGTGGCTCAGTCGGTTAAGCGTCTGCCTTCGGCTCAGGTCATGATCCCTGGGTCCTGGGATTGAGCCCCATGGGGGGTTCCCGGCTCAGCAGGGGAGCCTCTCCACCACCCCAACTCACGCTCTTGCTCTCTCTCAAATAAATAAATAAATAAAATCTTTAAAAAAAATAAAATAAAAATAAATTTTTATTTTTATATAAAAACTCCACAGTTCTGACCAGAGAGTCTTTTAGAATTAAGGCGTTAGCTTTCGTCCCAATAAATTACAAGCCTAAAGAACATATGTTGAGCATTTTATAAAAAAGGAAAAAGAAGCAATAGGATAAAGAAGAAAAGGAGAACTAGCAGGCTATTATTACAACATAGGCATCATTTAATAAACTCTGAACTAAAATGAGGTCTGCGACACGAGGTCCAGAGCTCCCCCACACCGTAGGGAACCATCGACTTCCGCAGAGCCCTGCCAAGCAGAGAAGCGTGTTGAGGGAAGGAGTTAGAGCAGCTATCCCCCAGTTAAATATCCAGTTGGCCGAAACACACGGAGCATGGACATGTTTGGGAACAAGGGTTTTTGCAGGGACAAGGGCAGTTTGCAAATTAATACACCACTGCAGAATGGGAGCTGCGAGTGGGCCCCCAGAAGTCCTTTCTTGGGTTGGCCTGTATTGTAAGGAGCGCCCTCGCTGGTCCCCAAGTGCACAAAGCATGAAAAGAGCAATCTGAAGAGCAGAGGAAGGACTATAGGTAGGACCGGTGAGAAGTCGAGATGACAGCAACTGAACAAACGGGACCATTTTAACAAATGGCAAGGAGAACTGAAAATAAATAAATAAATAAATAAATAAATAAATAAATAAATAAAACAAAACAAAACTCCCATGTCCTTTAACGAGAGCTGAGTTAGACAGGACAAGTCTTCCTGATGACCGTGAGTTCCCATCAAAGTTCAATGAGACTCGGTTTCCAAGATAAGAGGGAAAGGCATGATCCAATTTTAAAAGGTTTCCCTCGCAAATAGTTAATGTTCATTCTTGAAACTTGGCTATCTTGTATAACCCACTCCCTGAGGGTTCCAGATTATCGTGGTTTTACTGTAGTTAGATAGTTTTATGGTTAATGTACTGTGGTATAAATAAATACAGCTTAGCCTAAGCGTCTCCACTGAAAATATGTATGTCATAAAATGACAAATAAAATAGGTCAATAACCAAACCCATAGTAAATAATTCAAGCATAAAAGTACATAACATCAGAATAAACTAAAACTGATCCTCTTCAGGCGTGATACATTTATTCAATGGACTTCGACGGTAAAAAGAGATGTCCGAAGATAAATGGTGAGAAAGGAGGTATCAAAATCGCTAACTTACACCCTTTTGATAAAATCTAAATAGTTATGTGCCACATTCATGAGAAAAGCCTATAGAAAAACAAAGCTAGCTAGAATATTATAATATTCTACACCAGGCTGATTTGATTTGACATCATAAAGACGTAGTAGGTGCTCACTAAATCGATGTTGCCCAGAAATATAATTGATAAGTGGCTTGAATGTCCTATAAATTAAAGGTAGGAGATATCAGGAATATCACCAATGCTTCCTGGGAGTGTTTAGACATCTAACACACAAGGAAAGAGAAAGAATCTGAGATCGTCAAGGACACTGTTCCACTGCCAGCTACGAAAGACACACCGACTAGGACCGCGTCTAAGAGCAGAAGCAGCTGGGTGAACAATGTCCTGCTCTGCTTAGCTTCCAGGGTAGGGACTGTGGCCAATCTGAAGACACGCCAAACAGCATCAGGAGACAACGAGGACAAAGTCAGGGTTCCAGCCTCACAGCTCCCTCGGCTCTAGCGTCATTACTAGTTGGTCCTGTTCAGTCAGGACGACAGAAGAGGCCGTGATATGTGACTTCGAGGAGACAGGGAGGCAGAGTGACCTCCACGGAGCCCCTTGGGGGCCAAGGGAGGTGACAAAAGACTCTATCTTCCTTCACCCCCTTGCCTGGTGCTGGTTACATCAGGGTTTGAGTAACCCCACTGTTTTGGATTTTAATTGACGGGGCCTCTTGGGTTTGGGCATTTCAGAGAGTACATGACTGTGGACACGAGCGTGCTCGCCTTTCACGTCTACTGGCTAAGTGCACGCGTCGGTCCACCGTCTACTGCTCTATTAACTCAAAGACATTAGTAGTGGTAACCTTCGCAGGTTTTCACACAGGCTGCGAATTCTAGACAGTCTATCTGGACCATGGACCATTCCAGGTGTACCCCAGTTTAGGAAAAGTTTAACTCGACTCTCCCAGGTCCCACATTCACACAGCCCACCAAACCCCAGGCAGGGCGAGGCTGCCATTCCAGAATCGCTTCATGACAACACTTCATTCCCAAACAGCTCCGGAGCGGGAACCTCTCTCGTTCTCTCTCGTGAAGACCTGGGTGAAGGATTAATTTTACAAACACTTCCACGGTGTTCAGTGCATGTCACGCAGCCTTCACTGTCGTTACACTGTCAGGAAAGGACAACTCGAGCCTCTGCTCCTGATAGGCAAGTAGAAGCAGATGATGCATTGTTTGTGCTGTTTGGAAAGAAGAAGAAAAGATCCAGGGATTTAGAAAGTCTAAAGGTAAAGCTAGCGAGGCGTCTGAATGGTTGTTTAGAGACAGGGCAGAAGAAGGGGGATATTCTCTCTCCTTTGAGTGGGGGTTGACCAACTACAGCCCGTGGGCTAAAATGCAGCCTGCGGCCTGTTTTTGTAAATGTTACTGGAAGACTTTAGTCAAAGTGTCATTGGAACGCAGCCATACCCACTTGCCCGTGGCTGCTTTTGCCGCGCAGTGACAAAACATCCAGTTCCAATGGATGTTGTCTGGCCCACAAAGCCGAAAATATTCACTCTGTGGCTCGTCAGAGAAAAGGTTTGCTAAGCCCCGCTTCCTTGGGGCTGTCTCTGGGAAGGATGGGCATCCCAGGAGAGCTGCCCCCATCCTGGAAAGCTACTGCCCTACCCCCTACCTCAATTAGCCTCTTCCCTGCTCTCCCCCATCCCTGAGATATCCAGATGCTGGTTTCAGAGTTGTTTAGTAAGGACGTGGCAGGGCCCGCTGGGGTCTACTCCAGGAAAGCAACCACTGCGGGAGGAGATGCGCGGCTGGGATGGTAGACAACGATGCTAACGGAGTCCCCTGGTCGGGTGGTGAGCAGCCTTGCAAATGGCACTGAGGGGCAGGAGAGTGTTAGGCAGGGGCTGTCCCCCTGAATGATTTCAGCAAGGGTGTGACAGGATCAGATGAGGTGAGAGGTGTCTCTGTTCTCCCACATGCTGCTGTACCCTTCCCACCATGTCCACTCTGAAATTCCCTAATCATCCTTCTCTATGGACTTCAGGCAGTTCGACCTCCTTCCCTGGGCACTCAGGGCACTCTCTGACAACTGCAAAAGTCTATCGTTAACACCCCAAGTCATCATTTTTCTCAACTGCCTCTTTGTCCCATGCTTTTCCATCTACCTGTAATGATGGACCAATGGTTTGAAGTTGTTTGATTTTGTTTCTAATTCCAATCTTCTGCAGATCAGTATTTTTGTAAAATACAAAATCATGCACTTGGGATATCAGGGCAATGTCAAATTGCTATGCAAATTTCTCCAATCTTTTTCTTATCTTTGATGTTTATCTTGTCACAGGCTGATAATAAACATCTGTGTCAATGAATTCAGGAAAGGGGCAGATACAAAATTAATATACAAAAATCAGTAGTATTTCTCTATGCTAACAACAGATTTTCTGAAAAAGAAATTAAAAAGCAATCCCATTTTTAACAGCACCAAATACAATAAAATAGTGATGAATAAATTTAGCCAAGGACATTGATGAAAATATAAGACATTGATGAAAGAAATTGAAAAAGACACAAATAAATGGAAAGGTATCCTGTGTACATGGATTGGAAAAAATTAATATTGTTAAAATGTCGATATTACCAAAAGATTGAATGCAATCTCTACCAAGACTCTAATGGCACTTTTTGCAGAAATACAAAAAACATTCCAAAAATTTATACAGAACCACAGAAGATCTCCCGAATAGCAAAAGTAATCCTGAGAAAGAACAAAGCAGGAGGCATCACACTTCCTCATTTCAAGCTATATTATAAAACCATAGTAATAAAACAGTATGGTACTTGCATTAAAAAACAAAGAGACCAGTGAAACAGAATTGAGAGCAGAGAAATAAACCCACATACATGGTCAATTAATATTTAATAAGGGAGGCAAGAATAATCCTGGAGAAAAGCAGTCTCTTCAATAAATGGGATGGGAAAATTGGAAATTCCAATGTAAAAGAATGAAACTTGACCCCTATCTTTCACCACTCACAAAAATCACCTCTAAATGGATTAAAGACTTACATATAAACCATGAAATTCCTAGAGGAAAACACAGGATAAAGGCTCCTTGACTTGGGTCTTGGTAATGAATTTTTTAAAACCACACCTCACAAGCAACAAAATAAAAAACAAACAAGTGGACTGTATCAAACCAAAAAGCTTCTGCACAGCAAAAGAAACCACGAACAAAATGAAAAGATGATCTATAGAATGGGGAAAAGTATTTGCATATATCTGAAATTTCTATATATCTGATAAGAAGTTAATATCTAATATATATAAACTATTGAAAGAATTCATACAACTCAATAACAAAACAAAACAAACAAAACCCAAAATAAACAAATAATCCAATTATAAAATGGGCAAACACTTGAATAGACTTTTTTCCAAAGAAGATAGAGGAACTCGCAACAGGTACATGACAAGACGCTCCCCATCACTAATCACTAGGGAATGCAAACGAAAACCACAATGAGATATCACATCACACCTGTTAGAATGACTCTCACCAAAAAGACGAGAGATAACAAATGCTGGCATGGATGGGAAGAAAAAGGAACCCTTGTAAACTCTAGCTGGGATTACAAATTAGTACAGCCACTATGGAAAACAGTATGGAGTTTCCTCAAAAAATTAAAAATAAAACTACCAGTAATCTATCAATCCATTTGCTGGGAAAATATCCAAAGGAAATCAGACACTAACTTAAAAAGATATCTGCACCCCCATGTTCATAGCAGCATTATTTATAATAGCCAAGACACGGAGAGACTCCAAGAATCCACTGATGGCTGAATGGATATTCATAGATAGAGCTACAAGGAGAAATAAATGAATCTACTATTACAGTTGAAGACTTTAACACCCTTCTATCATAAACGAATAGACCCAGCAATTAGAAAATCAGTAAGGACATAATTGGAACTCAACACCACCATCAATAAACTAGCTATAATGGACATCTATTGATTATTTCATCCAACAATAGCAGAACACACATTCTTCTCAAGCTCACATGGAACATTCACTAAGGTAGACTACATTCCAGGCCATAAAACACACTTCAACAAATTTAAGAGAATAGGATTCATACAATATATGCTTCCAAACTACACTTGAATTAAACTCAGTGAAACCAGTAAGATAGTTGAAAGACTCAAAATAATTGAAAATTAAATAACACATGGGTCAAAGAAGAAATCTCAAGAGAAATTTCAAAACATTTTGAACCAAACGAAAATGAAAACACGACTTAGCAAAATTTGTGGGATGGAAGGAAAGCAGTGCTTAGAGGAAAATTCATAGCTTTTGAATGCATTTATTAGAGAAAAAGAAAGTTTTTAAAAACAATAATCTAAGTTTCCACCTTAGGAAATTAGAGAAGAGCAAGTTAAATCCAAAGTAAGCAGAAGAAAAGAAATAATAAAAATTAGAGCAAGAATCAATTAAATTAAAACCAAGAAATCAATAAAGAAAAATCAATGAAACCAAAAGCTAGTTCTTTGAAAAAGATCACTGAAATTGATAATCCTCTAGCCAAGCTAATTAAGAAAAAAAGAGAGAGAGCACAAATTACTAATATCATAAGTGAGGGGCGCCTGGGTGGCACAGCGGTTAAGTGTCTGCCTTCGGCTCAGGGCGTGATCCCTGCGTTATGGGATCGAGCCCCACATCAGGCTCCTCTGCTATGAGCCTGCTTCTTTCTCTCTCACTCCCCCTGCTTGTGTTCCCTCTCTCGCTGGCTGTCTCTCTCTCTGTCGAATAAATAAATAAAATCTTTAAAAAAAAAAATAAGTGAAAGGGGGACATCAGTGCAGATCCAATGGACAATAAAAGGATAATAAAGGAATGAATGTCATGTTTACAAATTTAACAATCTAGATGAAGTAGACCAATCCCTTAAAAGACGCAATCTGCCAAAACCTACCCAAGGATAAACAATCTGAATAGGCCTCTATCTATTCAAGAAATTGAGTCAATAATTAATAATCTTCCAAAACAGACAACACTAGGCCCAGATGGGTTCACTGGTGAATTCTACCAAACATTTAAGAAAGAAATTATACCGATTCTCTTCAGTCTCTTTTGGAAGACAGAAGCAGAGGGAAAACTTCCTAACTCATTCTATAAGGTCAGTGTTACCATAGCACCAAAACCAGAAAAAGACGTTTAGACATTATAAAAAAGAAAATTACAAACCAATATCTCTCATGAACAGAGATGCGAAAATCCTCAACAAAATACTGGCAATTAAGTCTAACAATGTATAAAAAGAATTATATAACACGGGTGCAGAATTACACACCACAGCTGTATGAATGGGATTTATGTCAGGTGAGCAAGGCTGGTTCAACATCAGAAAATCAATTAATGTAATCCATCACAACAACAGGCTAAAAGAGAAAAAAAAAATCACATGATCTTATATGGAGGAAAAGCATTTGATGAAATCCTACACTCATCCATGACCAAAACTCTCAGTACACTAATAGAGTAGAATTTCCTCAATTTGATAAAGCATGTCAGCAAAAACCCCTGCAGCTAACATCATACTTCATGGCGAGAAAACAGAAGCTTTACCATGGAGATTAGGAGAAGACAAGGATGTCTCAACTCACCACTCCTTCTCATTAGATGTCCTAATTAATGTAATAAGACAGAAAAAAGAAATAAAAGGTATACAGATTGGGAGCAAAGAAATAGAACTGTATAAGCAGATAACATGAATGTCTATGTAGAAAATTGGAATCAATAACCCCCCAAAACCCTGTAATTAATAAACAATTACAGCAAGATAGGAGGATACAAGTTCAATATAGGAAAGTCAATTGCTTTCTTATATGCCAGCAATGCATAAGTGGAATTTGAAATTATAATTATAATGAAATACTTAGGTATAATCTAACAAAATATGTACAAGATCTCTATGAGGAAAACTACAAAACTCTGATGAGAGAAATAAAAAAAAAACTAAATAAATGAAGAGATAGCTCATGTTCATGGATAGGAAGACCCAATATTATCAAGATGTCAGTTTTTCTCAACCTGATCTATACATTACATGCAATCCCAATAAAAATCCCAACAAGTTATTTGTCAAAATAGACAAACTGATTCTAAAATTTATATGGAGAGGCAAAGATCCAGCATAGTTAACATAACATTGAGAAAGAACAAAGTTGGAGGCCTGACACTACCACTTGAAGACTAACTAAAAAGATACTAATCAAGACAGTAGCATTGGTGAGACAATAGATGAATAGAAAAGAAACTCCAGTGGCAACCCTCCCTCTTCAGGAGCTTTGTACTATTGTTCGATACTACTGCTTTGATGCCCCCCCCCAAAAAAGATGAATAGATCAATGGAATAGAATAGAGCCTAGAAACAGACCCACGTAGGGACTCCTGGGTAGCTCAGTCAGTTAAGTGTCTGCCTTTGGCTCAGATCATGATCCCAGGGTCCCGGGATGGAGTCCCGAATCGGGCTCCCTGTTCAGTGGGGACTCTGCTTCTCCCTCTCCCCCACCCTTCCCCCTGCTCATGCTGTCTCTCTCTCATATAAATAAATCTTTAAAACAAAACAAAACAAAACAAAAAAGAGACAGACCCATGTAAATCCAGTAAACAAATCTTTGATAAAGGAGAAGAGGCAATACATGGAGCAAAGAGAGTTCTTTTCAACAATGGTGTTGGAACAAGTGGACATCCATATGCAAAAAAGTGAATCCAGACACAGACTTTTAGCCCCTCACAGAAATTTATTCACAATGGGTTACAGACCTATATGTAAAACATAAAATTATAAAACTCCTAGTCGGTAATATAGGAGAAAGTCTGGGTGACACCGGATTTGATAATAAGTTTTTACAGACCGCTAAAGGCATGATCCATGAGAGAAAGAATTGGTAAGGTGGATTTCATTAACATCAAAATTTTTTGCTCTGTGAAAGACACCATCCAGAGAATGAAAAGACAAACCATAGACTTGGAGAAAACATTTGTGAAAGACACATCTGATAAAGGACAGTTACCCAAAATAGACGTAGAATCCTTAAAATTCAGCAATAAGAAAATGAGCGACCCAACTCAAAAATGGGCCAAAGACCTTATCAGGCACCTCCACAAAGAAGATATACAGCTGGCAAATAAGCACATGAAAAGATACCATAGGCCATCAGTGAACTGCGAATTAAAAGAATTATAAGATAGCACCGCACACTTATTAGAATGGCCAAAGTGCAAAGCATTGATACCACCAAGTGCTGGTGATGATACGGAGCAACAAGAACTCTCATTCATTGTTGACGGTAATGGACAATGATACAACCATTTTTGCAGACAGTTTGGCAACTAAATATAAAACTAGATACTCTTACCATACATTTCAGCAATGGCCCTCCTTGGTATTTACCCAAAGGAGTTGAAAATTTATGTCCACCCAAAAACCTGCACACAGATATTTATAGCAGCTTTAGTCATAATTGCCAAAATGTGGAAACAACCAAGATGTCCTTCATTAGGTGAATGGATAAACTGTGGTACATCTACACAATGAGATGTTATTCAGCCCTAAAAACAGAAGTGAGCTATCACACTAGGAAAACACACGGAGGAACCTTAAATGCAGATTACTAAGCGAAGGAAGTCAATCTGCAAAGCTGCATACTGTGTGATTCCAACTATAACATCTGGAAAAGACAAAGCTACAGAGACAGGAAGAGGTCAGTGGTTGACAAGAGTTAGTGGGGAGGAGGAAGGAGGGGTGAGTAGGTGGAGCACAGGATTTTTAGGGCAGTGATACTATTCTGTATGACACTGTAATGGTGGATACATATCATTATACATTTGTCCAAATTCACAGAATGTCCAACACCAAGAGTGAAGTGAACTCTAATGTCAACTATGGACTTTGGCTGATTATGATGTGTAAATGTAGGCTCATCCATCCTAACCAATGTCCCACTCTGATGGGAATGTTGGTAGTGGGGGAAGCCTCCCATGATAGTAGGAACAGATTGAGGTGTGGGATTTAAGAGGTTTTAGAAGGTAAAACTGACCCAACCTGATAGAAGCTATGAGAGTAACACTGACCCGATTTGGTAACTAGGGCAAGAGCGATGTCATGAACCAATACAGTATGTTCAGGAGGGCATGGGAAGAAGTAGACTCAGGGCAGAGAGGACAGAGGGGTGATCGGGAGCTGTCCCAGTAGACAGCTGAAAATCTGAGACCAGGGTTCAAGCAAGGGAACGGTCCTGAAGGGAAGGTAGTGCTCCTGAGAGCAGTCATCTTTGAGGGGTACGTCAAAGGAGGTGGTCTACAAAAGCCACAGGGTCAGAGGCCAAAGAACCCAGGGACAGCAGCATCTCAGAAGCCAAAGACACTGTAACATGCACAGTGTGGTTAAGTCCAGTGAGATCGAAAACCATCAGATCTAGCCCTTTGGGTAATTAGAAAACCAGATCACGTGTGACGAATGGAAAGTCAGAGTGGAGAAAGCGAACATAAAGCCATATTTCTACAGACACATCTTTCTACAAGCTCGGCAGTGAAGCAGGGAATATTCTGAGTGGAGCTTAGTGGGAGACGCTGAGTCTACAGGGAACATTTTAGAATGGGAGCAATTGAAGAAAAGAAATTAAGCAAAGAGGGAGATTTTTAAGATGCAAATTAGCCAAGAAATTGGGAGAAAATGGAAAAGAGAAAACAAGGGGTTAGCTAGACAGGAGACAAGCTACCCATTCTGAAAAATGAGGACGGTAGTAAGGTTGGGCACGGAAAAGGTATGGAAATAACTTATCATGGTTTGCTCAAAAATCGATCTCATTCGGTTTTACAATCAAAATGTGCACTAGCTCAGCTTCTCAGTGGATGTCAAGGTTTTCAAAGTCAAAAATTCAAGTCAGTACCAAGTTCCAACCCCCTTCTAACTCTAAAACCTGGGTATTCCAACTCAACTATTTTGGTTCTCACTCTTATGAGCAAACAAGTTCAAACTCTATTTCGTAAGCACTCTGCAATAGTCAGGAATTACTACGGTCCATATCTACTCGTCTCTGCTTCCCACCAGCCCCACCTCGTCGGGTAGAAAGTCAAGGTGGCCCTGAACTCTGTTTTGTGTTCCTCCTGTGAACATGGCGGCGCCCTCGGAGGTGTAAGTGTCATTATCATGGCTGTGAGAGTCCTAAGTTTTCCTCATGATGTACGTCAATTACAGCAAGCAGATATAGACAGGAATATCATAAAAAGCTACCTTTGTGATTAACAATCCACCGGCTAGACTATAAACTCTGTGAAGGAAGAACCGTGCCCACTGTAGTCTCTACGCTATGACCAATGCTAGCCAGTATCCAGTGCCTCGTAGATGTTAAGTAAGTACATGTGGAATGAATGCCTGAGATAATAAGATCCAGAGAATATTACATACTGATCACTTAAGCTTATGTTGTAATCCAAACTCATCAAGTTTCCCAAAATAAAAAAATATTCTCCAGTGCTTTTGCTTGGAAATGTTTTTGCCCCTCTCTATCTTAAAATTTCTATGCACAATTGAAATTTAGTACACTTCATGTTTTGGGGGACAGCTATGGCTGGGAACACTCACTTTACCCCCTTTACGTACTTTTCAACCCCATCTTTTTCCAAACAAACATTGCCTGGTAATACTGAACCGTTCATCTCAGTCTGGCTTTTCACAGCTGTATCACATGCTGAGGAACATTTAATAAGGAAAGAAAACACATTTTTTTGAGACATTTTCCCATTAAGAGAAAAAACAAATTGCACCACTGGGGAAGAGACCTGGTCCCCACCTGCTTACTAGATGTTGAGTTCCAAACTCCTTAGCTATTCTACTAGGCCTCAAAACCAGCTGCTTGGCCCACACGGTGTCTCTTATTCCCATCAGACCTACCCTCCTGGGATCTCGGTCCCAGAACACCAACACCATGACCTGATTGTTTAAGTCCTGTGGACACCCTCGTGGTCATACTTTTCCTTTACCCTCATAAGAAGCCAGTCACTAAGCCCTTTTATTTCTAGCATCTCCGTGTTTCCCATCAATCCTTCAACACCTCTCCTTCCCTGGCCCCTCTCCTAGCTCAGACAACCGTTCCCTCCCTCCTGAACACTTACTCGCAACCGTCAGCCAACTAGTCTCGCACCACCCGATCTTGCTGGAATCCACTGCGCTCCCCCCACCCCCAAGGCCACCAAAGAGGCATCTATAAAACTCACACCTGATCAGGCGGACCTAAGATGAAGTCCAAGCTCCTCGCCAGGCAGACGAAAGCCCTCTGCAGCCCAGCTGCCTCTCATCTCTCTTTCCCATCTCCGCCCACACCCTTCTTGCTCTTCTCAAACTTCTCAGACTCCCAAATGCATCAGCCTCTCCTGCTCTTTTCGGTCTTTGCTTCCCTCTGCCTGGAGCCTTCTTCCTTCAGGGCTCCACCCTAATGCCCCTCTCTTCCGGGAAGCCTTCCTTGACCTTGTCCGCTATTCTATCAGGCTTGGTTAGGAATTGCGCCCCTGTGGGCCCACAGCATCTTGGCTTTCCCTCTTACTGTGCTGGGCTGAAATGGTGAAATGGTCTGTTTACGCTCTGTCTCCAGAGTAGAGGCTAAGCCCTACGCCCCACAAGCAAACACAGCGTGCTGTTCACCATTGCATCTCCAGGCCTGAGCCCCATGCTCACTTCGCTGAATTCAGGGAACATGTGGGATTCATATTTGGTTCCCTGGATTTATCGCAATGCTTAGATACGGCAGGTAGGCCTGAATAGTAGTGAACGAATGCGGTGTTCTACTGGCTGAAATGCAGTTCTGAGATTAACACGCTTGAACTGGCGACTTACGCCCACATTTGGTGCCCAGATGTCGGTATGACATGTACAGACGGGAAGTAGACATTTATTTCTGACATACGTAGAATAAGATACACCAGGAATAGGGCTGCGACAACAGCATCCCTAAGTTGAATTCCCAGAACTGGGGACAGGCATCTTCAAGTCGGCTGCACTTGCTTTTTGCTCTTGATTTAAACGATCCTGGTTATGACTTACTAGCTAGTCATTTCGTCTTGCTGGGACTCAGTTTCTCCCTATGTGAAATGAGGCTTTTCCAGATTCAAAAGCCTGCAGGAGGAAGTGGCCTGCTATTTTTACACATTGAGTTTGAAAGGCATTTGGAATAAGAAGGCTCCGGAAAAAAAGAAAATACTCTACCAACGGGTCTTGCAACTCACACTTTAGTGTATTCATACATAAAAGTTTAAAGATGGCGAGTGGGGTAAGGTAATTTAGCAATAAGTTGTTCTAAAACCATTTTGTGGAGAATACATATATAAACAATTATAGACAAAATTATAAAGTGCCTGGTATTTTAGAAGAATATACAGAGAATACAGCAATCATGGCAGAGTCAGGAAGTCTAGTGGTAACCAACCTATGATTTGCAGTATTTGTAAAAAAAATTTTAAAAAACTGACTAAAATTGCACTGTTTTATTTTATTTTTTAAACTGCTAAACAATATTACAAGATGAATCCACAATGCTTCCTCCTCATATATACTCAAAACTCTTACGTCACCGACCTAGTGTAGCTCTTCCACGACGCACATAGTGTTGGCGACGCCATATAGTTGGGTATATTGGGATCGATATCATTACGTATAAAACCCCGAGCACCTTAATTTTGATGTCTTTTATAACCACTTTGAACAAATCTACAATTTACACAAATGTAGAGAAACTCTAATAGATGCTTAGGTCTCTTCCTCTTCCAAGTTCCCAAGTTTAAGGGGCCTCGGTGATATGAGAACTTCCTATTTTAGTTTCCTAAAATTAGATGCATATTTAGAAAAGGCCCTTAATCTTACCACCTTGAGCACTTAAAAAAAAATGAGCAGAAATACTTGTATTCTCTTAGCTTACTCAAAATAGTTGCTTAGTGAAGTCATCAGCTCTCTCTAAATGTTACACATCTTTTCTTGATGTAAAGTTTTATCTATATACAATCTTGGAGTTTTCATTTTGGAGCTTTAAGAACTTTAAGTTCTTTTGTTATTGAAAGACCAAAATAAACTAAAATTTTAAGAAGTATAATAGTCTTATAGATTATACATTTAAGACACGAGAAAAGTGTAAAACCTCTTATTCCTTATCAAACATAAAGGGAGGGAAAGCAAATATTTTGTTTTACACATACACACACACACAAACAGATGGAGATTTAAAGCTAAAACATACTTCCAAGCCCTAGTTTTAGGAGGAAGAGTATCCGTTTGTTTTTTCACTCAAACCCACGTATTTAAATTCAAATATTACTTTTTTTTTTTTTTAAGATTTTATGTATTTATTTGACAGAGAGAGAGAGAGAGAGAAGAAGGAGAGCAAGTGCAAGCAGGGGGAGCTGCAGGCTGAGGCAGGGGGAGAGGGAGAAGCAGGCTTCCCCCTGAGCAGACAGCTGGATGTGGAGCTTGATCCAAGGACCCCTGGATCATGACCTGAGCTGAAGGCAGACGCTTAACCGACTGAGCCACCCAGGCACCCCGCAAGTATTACTTTTTTAAATAGCATGCCCCATTTCCGGTGAGTTCCTAAAACATAGCAAGCTGTTAAATAAGACTTTTGGGCAGTGACGTACCCCTTCAATGCCCCAGGAAATTCTAGCCAGACCAGATTCCACTCCACTTTCAACAAACCACACAAGAGCTCATTTCCGTCTCTTTGCTGATATCCTCCTCCGTATCACGTTTATGCTCCTTCAAAATTCCAGTCGGCCATCTTCCGTGAGGCCTGCTCCGGCAGTTCTAGCTGGCCTAGCCTTTCTCCTGAGTTCTGAAGGGTCTGGATTTCTAGTAATGCGCAGTCATGTTGGTCTCTCAGTTTCTTTTTACTTTCTCTCCTGTCCCCACCCCCTAATCTATGCCCTATGAGAACCAGGCTAAAAGAAGAGGGGGGCTGTCTTGCCTTCTTTCCTGTTCGGTTCCCAGCACCTGGAAGTGCCGGAACATGGGTGCTTCAGTAGCTGCTTAATGATGAGTGACCTACTGGTATTTAAAGATCACACGTGCACATGCTATCTTTTATCCAGGTCCTTTTTAAGGGCAAGGACTATGTTATTGTCTTAGATCATTTCTATCACCATGGTCATAAATATAACAGGCTAAAGATAGAAACTATATTTAGAAGCACGGAAAGATTGGGGTCTCCAGAGCCTAGTGCCTCACTCAGAAAAGTTAAAGATTTATAATATTGACTTTTGTTAGCAGGATCATTGTAACCAGTAAATGACATCCAATGCTTCTAAAAAGCTCAGTCTTTGGTGAGAGTTTCATAAATATATATATATATATATAAAATAGGGGAAAATCAGAATAAAAATGGTCCTCGAACAATCTTTTCAGTGGGTCTCCCCCCAAATATGGCATACCTGGTTTTGTACATGTCTCGTTATGCTGAGGTAAATACAATAAAACATACAATATAATTTCCACCAGGTTGGGAACAGAGCTGTTTCTTCCAGTAAGCATCGTATAAAGTAGTTGCATCTTTAGGGGTCGTGTACTAGAAAAAGACACTTTTTGGTTTTTGTTTCCTTCTTTTTCTTACAAACAGAAGTCTTATAGTCCAATTAAATGAGCATGAAACGCAACGCTACTGAAACCAACTGTTAAGATAATGAACTAATCCTACAAATAAAAACTGCAGGCGAGAGGATAGTGACAAAAGCACGAGTCCATCAGTTGGGAAGCTACACGATATATCCTTGAATGCCAAGTCTCTAACACTTAGAAAGTTCCCCCATGTCTCTCCCAGTAACCGCCAGCTCTGCAGCTACTTCTCTACAGTATATATCGACCTTTACTTACATACAAATTGCTTACCAAAAAAAAAACCAAAAAAACAATTTTTTTTCAAAAGTATTTCTCTAAAAATAAGAACAAAATCTAGGTTGTGGAGAACTGTTTTTGCTATCTGGCTACAAGTTATGCGAGATAGTCTGCATATTTTAAAATCAGAAACAAATCCAGTTAAAGCAAAGACACCGCAAAAATGTCGATGTCCGCCTTGTCTCCCCTTCCACACACACAAAATCAAGTCTAGTCATAAAAAGAAGTACTCTATGTAATTATCATATGACCCACAATTGCACTCCTGGGCATTTTTCCCAGGAAAAACGAAAACTTATGTTCACACAAAAACCTGTACACGAATGTGTAGAGCAGTTTTCTTCCTAGCAGTCAGAACCGGAACAACCCTGAAGTCCCGACCAGTGAATGGTCAAACAATCTGTGGGACCACCACGCCATGGAATACTACCCAACGATAAAGAAGACCAAAGTCCTGAGAAGTTCAGGTTGAATCTCCAGAAAAAATATGCTGAGTGAGAAAGGCCAATTCCCCAAGGTAACACACAATAGAATCGACTTATAGAACACTCTGGCAAAGACAAAATGCTAGAGATGGAGAACAGGCGAGTGGTTACTGGGGTTAAGGAGGGGGCCGGGGAGAAGTGAGTATGGATATGAAAGGAATGCTCTGTACCATGAGCGTATCGACGTTAACGCCCAGGCTGTGATATTACACTACATATTACGAGTCACTATTGGGCAAAACTGGGTAAAAAGTATAAGGGATCCATCCCTCCATTAGTTAGTATAACTGCATGTGAAATCTGTACTTATCTCAAAATACAAAGTTTAGTTAAAAATTTAAAAAGAAGAAACATTCTAGCCTAATACATTTACCTGGCGAGATTGAGATCCGAGCTTAAGAATACATCACAGCACCTTTGATGCTTTGTAAAAACTACAGAAGTGGATTGAGTACAAACTGGGCCAAGCACAAAATAGAGACCCGCAGCAGTTTCTACAGGTGTCACCAGCATCTGTGGATCTCCCCAGTTCCCTCACCGAGGACTGTCTCTGATCAGACCTACCCCCTCGCAGTGTTCACACCGCAGAGGCCAGAGGAAGCCTTCTGTTTTCCTACAGCTGCCACAGACCACAACAAGGCATTTCCCAATGGCAAGGCAACCCGTTATTAGTCAGTCTACACAACTATAAGAACTCTGTGAGAGAACTGGATGTCACCTTATTTACATAAATCAAATATTCAAACACGTAACACATGATCTGCCCGTTAAGGCAACATTTTCTTGTATCTGAGTTGAGCGAATAGATTTTGTGAGGAGAAATGTTCTGTTCCAGGGGCACTAATACAGAGAAGTAAAATATATGAACGGATTCAAGTCTTTTTTCTACCATAAATGTAATAGTTATATTAATGATGTTGGACTTCTAGAAGAATCGCTATGACAGAGACAGGGATTTTTTTTTTTTTTTTGAACCCTCTTTTCAAGTATAAACAATAATTCCATCCAATACAGACATTTTAGAAAAAAGGTCAACATATAGAATTGATTTTATTTTTTCTGTACTTTGATTCAAACAGAAAATGTTTGGTGATACTCTACAATACTAATCATTTCTAATAAAACGGATGATCAAGAAGAGTATGACCTTCTTCTGCACAACAACTGAGGATCTGAATTGGGAAAATAGTTTGGTCTATAAATAGGAACATCCAAAACAATGTAAACCTCTTGAGCGCTTGACTGTTCCAGGTCCTTTGCATCTAGATTGAACAGACCACAGGACAACTTCACAGGAAGTTTCAAAGCCCAATAGCTGAATCTAAAAGAAAAAAAAAAAAAAGATCCATTTAGTTGTCATGATCATTGTCACCATCAATCCCTAATACCTCAGACTTCCCCGACCGCACTCAACGGCGCCATGCTGCTTTCTGCTTGGGGGAGGACAAATCACTAATCAATTATGTACACTAATTAAAAATGCTACCTTTAGGAGCTGTTTTCGTACCTTAGTAATAGGAGTAAGTAATAGGGGTAAGTAATTCCTCTCGCCGCTGACTTTGAAACCTTTTCGCTGTCGCACTGGGCAGGATGCACCGAACATTTGCAAACACTTACTGCCACAGTCTACATACACCAGTGAACTGCCCTCCAAAAGTGGTGGTACGATTCTGCAACTGGTTGAGGTCACATGGAAAATAGAATTATATGCTAATTTGTTCCTATATTAAGTTATCATAGAAGGTCAGACCAAACACAGCAAAATGAATTCTGGAAAAAAAATTAACTAAGTAGATTGGTATGTACCGTATCAAAGTAAACTGTTTATCTTAATAGATACAAATACAAGAAAGATTTTTCTAAATGGGGGCATTTTCTCCTTTTCAAAAAATGAATGTTTGAACTAACCCCAGGCAATGACTTGCATGACTTAAAAACACTCCATATAAATAATTTTTCCCTAAAGAAGAACAAGGGCAGGGTATTGTTTCAAGGGGGGCAAATATGGAAAAGGGCGTTGTATCCAAAAGAGAATAATTTCCCCAGAAAAAGCTTTCCTTTAACTGCATATTTATTAGTAAAACTTGCTTCAGATAAGTAGTTGTACACGTGCACTATATAACGAACACAAAGGTTTAAACTACACGAGGGGGTCAACAGGTGCTGAGCATAATACATTTATTATTTAATTCCAAAGTAAACTAAACAACAATATAGATGTTTTCACTAGCCTAGATTTGTCTGGAAAAAAATGTTTTATTAAAAAAACTATTGAGAAAAAAAAAAACCCTATATTCACTTTTTTCTGGAAGGCGTATCGATAGATATCGCCTTTATCAATGGATACGTTGTACCGATACTACATCAACTTAAAAAAAAACAACTATAAAGCAAGTTAATGACTGAAGAATTTGTGGGCTACCAGTTGTATAGATGATGATGGTATAGTCCTCACAGTTCTATTTTCAAAGGTCCCTTTATAGAAAAAGGGAAAAAATCTGGGGGAGGGGGTGATGGAGAAATGAACTCTATGGGACCAGTATTTTATAAAGCATCCTATCTACTGCAGAACACAACTAAGATGAGTGACGGAGACCATCGGTGTCACACCCTTAGGCAAAATCCTGGGGAAAAAAAAAACGGATATTTTTTGTTCTAGGGTCTATCCTTCTTTCCATTAAAAGACAGGTTTATATTTTTCATTTTATTGCAACATTTCCAATGCCGTCCTACAAGAGAACTAGCGCTCACAAAAAGCCATCTGAATTTTCTTTCAATCGGAACTCATTTTTCATTTTTAGAGGAACTTTACCTATACTTTTTTAATAAGATGCCATAACTATTAGTTATCATAAAATACGCTGGATTCCCACGAAGTTATCGGTTTGACATCTTGTTCAAATACTTACTTTTCTGCTATCTGTTACCAGCAATGTTCACCCTGTTTTCTTCTAACCAAGTTAGATAGGAAGATACTTACTCAGACACAAAGTCTTCAGGCTCCTGATGGATTATAAAATACAGCTATCTACTTCTCTACTATTACTCTTGCTCGAAGGACCTTATGTACTGGGATCTTAATCTATCAAAAGTTGAGAATTACATTCAAAAAAGGGAAGGGAAGTCAGACAAAAATGAAAACATGCACTGATGCCTAAGTAAATTAATCTTCATTCCCACTGAAAGCAATCTGATGTCCAGGGACTGGGAATTATTCTACCATAAAATACGGCACATTAAATACTACAATAACCCATTTGAAATGTCCTAAGATAATGATTATGTCATCTACAAACGATCGTACATATAGTTATATTTTAATATTCATTACTGGAGGTTCTAAGCCAAAATATGTTGAAACTGTGAAAATACTCGGTCGGTTAAAGATAAGATCAAGCAAATCAAATTCTATGACTGAGAGTAAGACTCAAAATAAGATCTGAAAAAAGAATCGATAAAAGTAAAGGCAAAATATTTGGACCCTGGTTGTTAACACAAACAACACTATCATTCCTGATGGTCTGCATATAAAACTCCTTATCTCCACCAGTTAGTTGAAAAGAATGAAAAGCTCCTTACAACCAGCTAAAAAGAAAGACTTCACCAGGCTTCTTGAAAAAGCTCATTTTCACATTACTCAGGCTTCATTATGCTAAATCAATATTCGTTTAGTCACTGGGGTTATTGACATATTTTAAAATAAAAGTATACCCTTCAGCTACTGCACTCATTACAGGTAATTTGTCTTGTCAGAGAGCAGGGAATATTATCCTAGTCTTTCAGGGGCTGACAGCCCATGGAAATACCTCCCCATGGTTACAACTGTAAATAATTTTAAGGTAAAATATTGAAAAATCAATGACTGTTTCCTGCAATCTGTCACAAACAAATCAATCATAATCTGTACTGCCAGAGAGTATGATTTGAAGGAGATGGGAGCAGATGTAATTCTTGGCTGAAATCTCTCATTTCAAAATCACTTCACATAATGGTGTCATCATTTAAACACTCAACAGTCAGTGCAACTGCCACGGTAACATCTAGTTGGACAAAACCACGAGGAGGAGGAGGACAAAATGCCATCGCTATTACGTTAACAAACATTTAATTTTAATGGCTGCCGCATTAGTAAATTTCAGCTGCAAACAGTTTCACCTGTCCCCCTTCCCAGTCCTACATTAATCAAGGCTGCTGTTCTACGTACGGATGCTTAATAAATTAGCCTCCGACTCAAAACTAGACTCTCCCACATATACCTTTTCTTTTCAATGTCTGTTACAGAGAATGAAATTTGGAATTAATAAATAAGACATCTGGATTGTAGAATATCCATAATTCTGCCCGTATAACAAAGACAAAAAATAGTGTCATAGATGTCAAGATTATACTTTTAAAGTAGGTTTAAAGGTCTCAGTTGCCCGGATATTAAATTTTATATTTTCCTTCTATTAATACATATTACATCTCAACTTTGTAATATTGTAGCCTATTTTAAGATGACCAGCAAGACCCAGTCGATTCAAAAATACCCTAGCATTCTACACCTAAGCTATAGAGTGGTATTTTAAAAACTGAAGTAATAACCCAAGTATCTGAAGTGTAAAAGTTGGTCAAGGTCATAATATCGAATTGTTTTGTGAACGTAAACTGCCTTCCAAGTACACACTTTGATATCACCATTTTTTCTAGGCTACATGTTAATGGCTTCCTCGGCTTACGACGCCTACCTCGGCATCAATACAAGAATCTGAGATCGGTATATTTCCCCTTCTTGTTCTGTTAACCAAAAACATCATCTGATTTAAAGATTAAAAAGTCTTTTTTTTCTGCAGGTTTTTGTTTTTAAATGCACACTAGCCCTTTTAATGGAAGAACCTGACTTTAGCTACCACATTGCTTACCAATTTCCGAATTGTATCAGTGGACACCATGAAGCCCTTTATTATCCTTTTAATATCACTCCATGGGTATAGTTGAGGAAGTAGATGTTTTTGGTGACTAGAAAAGTATATCATTTTTCTTAAAAAGGAAAAAGAAATGGATATAAATACCATTCCACAACTTAAGCCTATATAAATATTCTTGGACACAGGCACTGGTCTTTCATAAAAGGGTTTTACTCTGTTTTTAATTTCACCTGCATATTCAATGTGGCAACACGGCACGAGGAGACAGAAAAGCTTTTCTTACGGATACCAACTGAGCGTGAATTTTGTCCTTCAAGAATCTTACAGTCGTTCTTGGGACACTAACACTGGATTTTTGCAAATGAACACACACCCGGGTAAATGATCAAAGATATCATCCAGAGGAAAACAAGAGTCCTCCATTCCATGGGAATCCCTGCGACAGCTGCAGAGGGAGCAGCAAGCCAACCTAGTGAGAGGAAAAAGAAAGTAGTACCCCGTAGCCTAGGACTGCGAGGAACATGGAAAGGGACCTAAAGGACCCATGCGTGTGTGAGCCCCTGCTCCGGAGCAGCCCAGGCTGGGCCCAGCTCTCTCCTCGGCAGAGCTCTGAAGCCAGTGGTCAAGCACCAAGTCTCCCACTCGGAGTCTGGCTGAGGCTGTCAGTAGATCACCCTGCAGAGAGTACGCTCCAGAGAAGGCGACAAAGACTGGGAGGTAAGCGGGGACAGCCAAGCAACGTGCTGAACGCACGCACATCAGCCACAAAGGACAAGGACATCCACCAGAACTGGGGAGGCCACCATCACAGATCTAATTCTCAGAAAGAAGCTATTTTAAGGGTGCTGAGTACGCCTCGATGAGATTTCTCAGCTCTCCCGGCACAGCCCACAGCCCTAAGGAGCAGCAGCTCAAAACTCAGCACGGGAAAATCAGATCGTTCCATACCCCACATTTAAAGAAATTGCTGGCTGGTAGATAAAGTTCTTATATGTAATAAAGGCTCAGGATTACAGAGGAAAGTATTCTTTTAAAAGAGATAATATTACCTCCCTATCTTCCGAATCTCCTCCTTCCGACAGCCAGTACAGGAGCTCCATTATGAACTGCAGATTCTTAAAAAGAAAAACAGCAATAGTTAGCTTCAGCTTTCCTTCCACTTCCTTCCTTCATGGAATTACAATTTAATTACCAATACTTCAATTGATTTTATTCCTGAATGACACATTTCTCAAAAAGCGTACTCTAGCTATTTCCACTAGAGAGCATTTAGCACCACCTTCTCAATTAATCAACCAGGACCCACTACTGTTGAAAGGACAGGTTTTCTTCATATATTTTTTAAAACAGGGGACCCTCCCACCTATTTTATATAAAAGGAGTACCAGTTTGAATACATTTGAGTATCACTAATATACATGAAATATGAATCTTAATAATAAATTTGGGCTGATGACAGATATAAGACAAAACCAATTTGCATATAGGTGTAGATTTCTCCTATATTTTTCCCCGAGGGGGGGAGAACCCCACCCAATCCCTTATCTTTTAAAGTCAACAACTTTACACGTGGTTAAAGCAACAACAACGGCAATGGCAACAGCAACAGCAACAGAGATGAAGCTTAAAGGCAAAGGGGGAGGAACTCCGACTGCCCATTGCTTCACATTTTCCTTAGATTCCGGTTGTGCATTTTCTAACTGGCGATAAGGCATCAGCCCCTGGTCTCACATGAAACCCCGTCTCCGTAAGACCCGATCAGTGACAGGGGAACACAAGTGTGTTATTTAAAAACAATTATATATCACTTCATCTTTATGTTAAAAATCCCTTTCAGCCCTTGGAAAGTTTACAGAGAAGCATTTGCTCTACTGTAGACTGGACTAACTAGAGCTGCCTTCTGCTTCAATTAGCCTTTTTTCCTTTGGTCATACAACCATCTTTTTTACTTAACAAAATACTCTCTATCACTAAACCCAGTTCCTTGCTCTCCCCAATAGACAACACGAATATTCTGCACAATAATTTTTTCTCATCTGCTTATATTCAGCAGGCCCTGTTTTGATGAGAAATGACAAGTTTTACACACACCTATACCCCCTTTGTCACTGAAAGAGTTGAGTACCCATGCCTGGAGCTGATCCTTCCATTAAATTTATTCTTAAAAGAACTGGTAATGAAAATAATCAAAAACTGTAATTTGGGATAAACGGATTATTTCCTTTAAATGATAATTCCACTTCTATAGAATATAACCTCAGTCTTGACTTTCATGGAAAGCACTGAGTTTATAAATTTCACCACCCGATGATAGCATTAAAAAGTAATTATTCAGTGTATTTCCACAAATCCAAAATTTTTCTATTTACTGAACCTTTGTTCAGTAAAATTTTAATAATCAAAGGCCTCCAGAGGCATTCTTTACATTCTGTACTTAGTTCCTATTACTAATATAAATGCTTTGGTAAAACCAACCCTGATGCTATTTTGCGTTTATTCCACACACAAACACACTGTGCTGCAGACACTCACTTGCAGATGAGCTTGGGGGTATGCAAGGACAGATTTCAGCCAACATTTGGAGGAACCCTGTAATTCAGAAGTGAGCTTAGCTGAAAACATCCAAATGTAGTATGGAAGCATCATACTTATAACCTGCACCAAAAAAAAAAAAAAAAAAAAAAGATTCTGTTTAAAGAAACACAGAAGACTAGTTAAATACTTTTGGGATAATAGATATGAATATCTAATCTAATTTCCTCCAAGGTATCACTCCATATTACGCCAAATAAACAAATAAAGGCTGTATCGAGGTGTGGAATATCATTAGCCCGAGAAAAGTCTAGAAAAATGAATTACATAAATGACAACTGCAGGAGAAAATGATATTTCCTTCTCCTGAACAAATGTTACGTGCATCCTTACTAATAAAGATTTAAACTTGAACTACATTAGAATATACTGGTTTTCAATTTTGAAGCATCTAAGTTAATTTGTCAAACTAAATTGGTGCTTAGGTATACTCTACCTATAAAAATACTGCAAATTTATGCAGAAATAAGTTACAAGTATCACGCTTCGGAGTAGTGCTGGGACTGCAAACCCTAGTCGCTACTGCGCAAGGAAAAAAACAATTCCAGGATTTTACATGTTCTTAGAGTTGTATCAGTTGCATCTTTTAAGAACAATTATTCTCTATAAAACAGCTAAAAATATACCAAAAATCTGTTAACATTAAAGGAGCCAATAAAATGCAGAAATTGAAGGGAAAAACACACAGGTACTGAGCTATTACCACACAAAAAAGGCTGTGCTCTCTCAGAGTTAAAACACTATTCCAAAATATGATACTGTTTTCATATTCTAATTTAAAGAACATGTTTAATTCACTTACGACTACATGATTTCACTGACTTGCACGTTATCAACTGAAGAACATTTAAATTTTTCCTAAAGATATAATGTAAAAATATATTAACAATTATGCGGTGTTATTCATTAAGACAGACAATAGGTAATTAGTTCCCATTCTTATTTCACTTCTTTTAACGCAGCATATACAATTTGAAAATAACACATGGATAACAGCGCAGGGATGCTGATCTTAGCTGCCAGAAGAAAAATTTTGATGGGGGGCGTTGGGGCATAAGTAAAGCAATTATCTCAAAATTAATACTCTTGTTTTAGTTTCAGCAAACAAATCTAAATAAGTCTTTCTTTGATTTTAGTTTACCATGTAATTCTAGCCAGCTAATTAGCCTTGGAGTCACGAATGAGCTGTGACTCTACACCTGGCTTCTCCGATCATATGCCTATGGCCTCCTCCACTTTCATTTCCTCTTTCTACAATGAGTTTTAATATTAAAGAAAAACACTCACACATCTTATATACACCACTGATGGACAGCCAGCTTCCAGGAAATCATGAGCTACAAAGAGAGGGGGGAATCTTAATGCAATACTTATGTTAAAGGGTATTAGGTGCTGGGTGAGCCAAGGGTAAAATGATCAGCAGCATCCCTCTTGCTATTGTTTTTGCATTCAGAAATTTGAAGTAAAGGACAGTAATATTATTTTAGTGGTCGCCCAGGTTATGATTCCGATCCTTAAACTAATAAGAGGCTAAATGCCCTGACTTCTCTTGCTCATAATTCGAATTTATACCCAATATTTTGGAAGAAATCAAACAGTTTTCTTCTATTTCTGGAAAGAAAAACAAGGCATTCCACAAACAGCCAAGCTACTTGATGATGTGAAAAGAGAAACTACTTTAGATCATTAAAACGGTCTAGGAGACGGTTTTCCAAAATATAAAGTGGCATAAATTTCTCATATATTTACCTTTTTATTATATTCCTGTTTCTGCACATGAAGCGAGCCTTTCTCTACAGATTTATTCTCAACACTAATAAATGTTTGCTTAATAACAGACTGTCCCATTTATGCTTTTCTTTCTAAATTAGTAACCATGACTCCACAAAGATAGAGCACAAAGAAAGCTGACAAAGGCATGGCCCAAAAGCCACAAGTAGTATTACTACATGCCAGAGCACTTAACATTAAACTACCATTTCTCTCTAAAACTTCTGTTGCCAGAGTGCTCACAAAATCTTGAAGCTCAAAGGCAGGTTTCAAGTGCAATTAAATTCTCCAAAAGCAAAACTGTACAAAAATATGCCGCCCTTCTTATGTCACCATTTTATAGACAACATTTTCTCAGGATCTTAATTAAGATAACGATGCACACCTGTGTCAACATTCTCTGGCAAGACAGCCTTATCAATCATAATCCTTTAAGTACACTCCAAAACAGCAAAGCGATATGACAGAAGCAATCTGTTGCCTTTCTTAGCGCCGGTGTTGTGTCTCTCCCACAAGAATGATGAGATCTTTAAAATACAGCAGACCTACTTTTATGAGTCTTTAAAGTTTTAACTGTAAACAGTTATTACACTAAATAAACAGGAATAACCTCTTTTGCACTTGATTTAAACAATGACAACTGTACAGCCAAAACTCGAAGAGCAAGCTCTGTAGCCATGTCTTAGGAATACAATTGTGGATTTTATTTTAAAGCTTTCAATTTTAAGAGTTATGCATAACTGGATCCTTGCAGACATGACAAACCAATAAACCTTTAGGAAGTCTTAAAATTACCATTTTTTAAAGTCCTACGTTAAAAACAATCCGGGCATGCCTATTCCCAGTGTAAGTTAAAATGTTGAGAAAGATACAAATGCAAGAGTAATCCTCCTGCCCTGCCCCCACCCCCACCTTCCCCAACCCCCGCCAAAAAAAGGAGTTATCTTGGTAATGTGGAAGGAGAGGGAGAGAGCTCCCACCTCTGCAGGGGGAGAAAGCTTCAGTGATCAGAGACCAGTGAAACTACAGCTTAACAAGTAAGCAAGTTCCCAAACGGGAAAGCTGATGAATAAAGAAGAAAGGCAGGGGAGAGGGGACCTTAACAGTCACCACTACCAAGATCAAAGCTAAAAACCTCGTGTTTACCAGCGTAAGCGTAAAAACTTTCACAGGAACGCTGAGAACCCCCGCCAGATGCTATTTGAATCCCATCTGCCTGCTAATGACCAGTTCTTCCATTTCACATATTAACACAAGTCTGAGACGCCGGGCGGCCGTGGCCAGCCAAGCAGCAGAGCCATCAATGTGCAAATAAAGCAGAAAATAGAGACATCCTTAAGAAATGAGTCTTAAATTTGACGTAGAGCGGAGGTGACAACCACAGCAACAGAACCATAAATTCGAAATGCTTCAATATCTTTCAGGATTCTCTCCAGTCCTTGACACCAAAAAGAAGACAGTAAAAGGAAAAGGGGAGGGCGGGGGGGATAGCCTAGCGGCCCAGAGTGGCAGGATGATGTAATGAGGATGTCTGTGTGACAGACTCAGATTCTCGGTGGCACAAACCTCCATGGCTCCATGTCAGAAAACAGCATCCTGGACGAGAGCCGAGAGGGTGCTGCGGCCGCGCGCGGCTGGAGGGGACACGCCCACGCGCGCCCGCCCGGGGACCGTGACATCAGGAAAGGCCCGCCCAACACTCACGCGGCCCACGCCCACCCGGCGCCCGGAGGCGCGCGGGACACCGCCGCGTCCATCCGGTCCACGAAGGACTCGGACGCGGCGCGAGAGGCAGTGAGCCCGCCCGCAATCGGGCGGGAACGCTGCGGGACGGGGGACCCCGGACTCACCTCTCCTCCGCCGCGCGAGCGCGCGGGCCGCGGACGCTCCCTCGTGGCTGGCTCGAGCCCCCGGCGGGCGGCGCGCGCGGGCCGCTACCGACCGTTAGCGCGAGGGGCTACAGCGGCGGCAGCGGCGGCGGCGGCGGCGGGCGGAGCCGGGGGCGGGCGCTGAGGAGCACAAGGGCCGCGAGAGGCGGGAGCTAAGGGAACGGGGCGGGGTAGCTCCCCGCGACCACCCGACCTACACCAAGCCCGGGAGGACACCTCTCCTTGGCTGTCCGAGAAGCCGCCACTGGCCAGATCCGCGCTCTCTCCAGCTCCGGCCGTCCCGGTCTCTCGGCCTCGCCTCAGTCTCGGGCGGCTGGCAGCCACCTGGACCGGGCTGTACCCGCCTCCGCGGCCGCAGGCTTCTCGTCTCCATGACAATAGCGCGCCGACGCCCCACCCAGCCCCACCCCCTCGGCGCCGTGACTCGTAGGGAAGCGGGTTCACGTCGCCGAGGGGCGGGGCCAGCGGAGGCCACCTTCCAATTAGAGATGGAGGCAGGGAGGGACAGGGCGGGGCTGACCGAGAGATTGTCGAATGTCTGCTTGAGGGGCGGAGCCGGGGGGGAAACTGACGGAGAGGAGGAGTTAGCGCGCGTGCGTGAAGTCCCGGCGCAGAGCGCGTCCGAGTTTACCGAGTGGGTTAGTGTGCTGCGACTGGAGCTATGGAAATAAAGTGTATCTTGCTTGTCAAAGTCATCGCGGGGAACTGTGTAGTTGTCCTTCGGCTTGCGTGTGGCCCGATTTTATAAAAGCTCACGAAGTCCCTGAAATACTGAGCTCTAGTGGAGTGCCCAACACTGTGCCAGCCCCTGTTTTGGTTCACCAGCGCCCCTGTCTGTCCCAGAGTTCGAGTGCTTCTGGCTTGTGGCGGCTCGGGTGGAGAGACAGGCAGGGGGTCTGTTTTGTATTCTAACTGTGTGGCCGTCGTGGGCAAGGGCTCTGCCTGTGACTCAGTGGTGTGTGTTTGCCTTGCCAGCGCCTCGCTGAACAAACAGTGGTTGGGTTGGGCAATGCCGAGTGTTTGCAATGGAGCGTGGGCGGGTGCTAAAGCGCGTGTTAAGGGGAAGGGGACCCGCACCCTCCACCACCACCACCGGCCTGGCAGGGGGAGCTGCGGATGGAAAGCCCCAAGGAAGAGGCGGCGAGGCATGGCGGGGGCGAAGGGGGTCCCGAGACCTACTCCGGCACAGCTGCTTCTTCCTATGGCAGCTCTTGCCCATTACCTCTCCTCTAGAGAAAGGCTATCCCTGTAGTCCCGGGCCCCGCCCCTCCCTCGCCGTTTGGCGGGGAGTTGGTGGAAGGGAGGCCGGAGATGTGCAGTTGTCCAAGGCCCGTCTCTCGCCCACCTGCTGCTGCTGGCGAAGAGGGACAGTCATCTCGGCCTCCCTGCGCCCCGAACGAGGGCATCCCTCCGTCTCTCCCAGGGACCTTTATTCCAGGTCTCCAACTCCCTCTCCGTTTCCCTGGCTCGGGGGAGAAGCCAGGGCGGGTAGGCGACGGTCCGCTTGGGAGCCCAGCCTCTTGCGGAACTAGAAATCCGCTAACTCCGCGATTTACTGTGGCAAGCACAGAACAGAGCGTTCGCCGGCGCCCAGTCCGCCGCCTCGCTGCCTTTGTGCTTCGGAGCGACCGGACCCGCCACCAGGGCCCGCCTTGTGTCGGAACCGTCACGCCACCCCGACTTAGCAGGGAAGGAAAGTTGGAAGAGATCGGCGCGCCTGGGATGTGATTGTCATCCTGGGGCCGGCGCTCGAGAGTCTGAGAAAGAGAGAGAGAGGGAGAGAGACCCGGGGGGGGGGGGGGAGAAAAAGAGGAGGGTGGAGAGGAGGGCCGGGGAGGAGAGGCGGGCGCGAGGGAGGGGCGAGGGGAGCGCCAGCGAGCGGGAGAGGGAGCCGGGGAGGAAGAGGGAGAGGGCGAGGCGCGCCTGGCGGCCGGGTTGGCTGCGGCCGCCCAGAGGTTCTTGCCAGTCCTCCCACCGACTACACCCCGGGAAGGAGGAGCTTCAGGCGCGCACAAGGCGTCAGAATCCTCAATTTCCAACTTAGCATCTTGGCAGGACCTTTGCGAAGCCAAAAGCAGAGCCCCCCAGTGCAAAGAACGAGGGGGAAAAAGAGAAAGCAGCAAGGGAGGGGGGGAAACCCAGCCGGGGAGAGCAAGGCGCGCAGAGGAGAGGGCTCGGCAGTCGCAGCCGGAGGCGCGCGGGAAGCCAGCGAGGAGGCGCCGCGGGCCAGAGTCCGGGAGCCGGGGCCCGAGAAGCGGCAGCCGGGGGCAGCCGGAGGCCAGGTGCCCGCCCGCTCGCCCTCGCAGGGCGCCGCCCGGCTCGTTGGCGGCCGCGGCGCGGCGCGCCTCATGCCCGTGTGTGGCCATGTCCTACCCGCAGGGCTACTTGTACCAGCCGTCCGCCTCGCTGGCGCTCTACTCGTGCCCGGCGTACAGCACCAGCGTCATCTCGGGGCCCCGCACGGATGAGCTCGGCCGCTCGTCGTCGGGCTCCGCATTCTCGCCCTACGCCGGCTCCACCGCCTTCACGGCGCCCTCGCCGGGCTACAACTCGCACCTCCAGTACGGTGCCGACCCCGCGGCAGCCGCCGCCGCCGCCTTCTCGTCGTACGTGGTGAGTGAGCGGGAGCCGCGGCGGGCAAGGGCAGCTGGGGCCGCGCGGGGCGGACGGGGGCTGCGGAGGACACGGGCCTTGGCGCCACCGCGGTCCGCCCCCGCCAAGCTTCGCGGCCCCTGCAAACTTGGGCGACTGTCTCGCTCGGCTTCGCCCGGGCCTCGGGCTCAGGAGTTGCTCGGAGGGCAGAGCTGCGTCCTGCTTGGGCAGCTGAGCTGGAGGAGAGGGTTTTTGGGGGAGAGGTCGCTGCAATTAAAGAGCAACATTTGGTTCAAACGTGAGGTCCAGGCCGCCCTGCAAATTTTATTTTATTTTATTTTTTTGGTTTTGCCATTTTGGAAAAGTAGTTCAAAAGAAATGGACCAGAAATCTGAGCAGAAGCGTGCTAAGTCTATGTAAATGTGTTTGGCCTCGCCTTTAATTAGTCCTCCAAAATGTTGCAAATCCGTAATCCTATCTTCGCAATCCGATTTGGAGGTATTAAATTTCAGAAAAGTCGGCCGAGCTGCGGTGCATCCGGGATTTTTCGGCCGGGTGCACTTTCTGGAAAAGCGCCGTGGGTTCGGTTTGGGGTAACATTTTTGGAGGGGTGGGAGTGCCCAGACAAGGCTTAGCTTTTCCCTTGCTTTTTTCTGTGGGGGGAAACATGCCTTGACTTCCCTTGCTCTCTCCCCTTGCGCCTAACGTGCAGCCACCCGGGCACGAAGTGCCGAGTCGCCGCCGCTGCCCAGGCCTCTGTCTGGGTGGAGGGCCTGGCCGAGGTGGCCGGATCTGCGCCTGGGGGGCGGACTTGCCCAGGCAGACGGGGGCCCACCGGGTGCCGCTGAGGCCAGGACGGCTTCAGGCGTCCCCGAAGAACGGGAGTCAGGAGTTGGCGCCCCCGCTGCCTACCGAGGAGGAGGAGCTGCCCCTGGGTCTGAGCCCGCCAGCCTTACCCCAGGGGAAGTCAGAGTTTGGGCCTCGCGGCTCGCGGACCCCTGGGCGCAGGGAAAGTGTGCTTCGGTCGTCTAGGTGGTACTGGAGACCACGGTCCACTCTCACCTTCTCTCTGCCTGTGCGTTGCAGGGCTCGCCCTACGATCATACACCGGGCATGGCAGGCTCCCTGGGGTACCACCCATACGCGGCGCCCCTGGGCTCTTACCCCTACGGGGACCCCGCGTACCGGAAGAACGCCACACGAGACGCCACCGCCACGCTCAAGGCCTGGCTGAACGAGCACCGCAAGAACCCCTACCCCACCAAGGGCGAGAAGATCATGCTGGCCATCATCACCAAGATGACCCTCACCCAGGTGTCCACCTGGTTCGCCAACGCGCGCCGGCGCCTCAAGAAGGAGAACAAGATGACGTGGACGCCGCGGAACCGCAGCGAGGACGAGGAGGAGGAGGAGAACATTGATCTGGAGAAGAACGACGAGGATGAGCCCCAGAAGCAGGAGGACAAGGGCGACTCCGAGGGCCCCGAAGCAGGTTGGTGGACGCGGGAAAGGGTGTGTTGGAGCGGGAGTAAGAAGGAAAAGGGGGGCCTGGAGGTTGGGGGCTAGGGTCTCTGCCTTTGCGGGCGGGGACCTGAGCCCCGCCGCGCGGCCTCCGCGCCCCTGACGGCCTGGGGTTTCGCCCGCAGGAGGAGCGGAGCAGAAGGCGGCTTCGGGCTGCGAACGGCTGCAGGGGCCGCCCACCCCCGCCGGCAAGGAGACGGAGGGCAGCCTCAGCGACTCGGATTTTAAGGAGCCGCCATCCGAGGGCCGCCTCGACGCGCTGCCCGGGCCCCCCCGCGCCGGCGGGCCCTCCCCGGCCGGGCCAGCGGCAGCGCGGCTGGCAGAGGACCCGGCCCCTCACTACCCCTCGGGCGCGCCGGCTCCGGGCCCGCACCCAACCGCGGGAGAGCTGCCCCCCGGTTCCGGCGGGCCCTCGGTCATACACTCTCCGCCACCGCCGCCGCCGCAGGCGGTGCTCGCCAAGCCCAAACTGTGGTCTCTGGCAGAGATCGCTACATCCTCGGACAAGGTCAAGGACGGGGGCGGCGGGAGCGAAGGCTCTCCGTGCCCACCGTGCCCCGGGCCGGTAGCGGGGCAAGCCCTAGGAGGCAGCCGCGCGTCGCCGGCCCCGGCGCCATCGCGCTCGCCCTCGGCGCAGTGTCCCTTCCCAGGCGGGACGGTGCTGTCCCGGCCTCTCTACTACACGGCGCCCTTCTATCCCGGCTACACGAACTATGGCTCCTTCGGACACCTTCACGGCCACCCAGGGCCAGGGCCAGGCCCTACAACCGGTCCGGGCTCTCATTTCAATGGATTAAACCAGACCGTGTTGAACCGAGCGGACGCTTTGGCTAAAGACCCGAAAATGTTGCGGAGCCAGTCTCAGCTAGACCTGTGCAAAGACTCTCCCTATGAATTGAAGAAAGGTATGTCCGACATTTAACGCGGGCTGCGTCGGTCCCGGACTTTCCTAATTTATTAAAAAACATGGCCTTGGCAGTTATTTTTCCATCAACGAGAGAGAAACAAAACTACCCCTCCTATTAAAAAGTTTATAGTTCGTGGAGATGGACGACATACACATGTAAACATCTCCTCACACAAAAATGTCTTAACCAACCGAAAGAAAAAATTAAAAAAGGATTTGTATTAAATCTTATTCTGTATATTTAATGTAGCATTTTTGTATTTAAATTGATAATTCCATATCTTTGAAGTAAATTATGAAATTAAGACACCTGTACAGGCATTTAATGTTTTTTTTGTAATATAAATATATACATTTGTGTTTCCCCCGAAACTGTTTCATAGTTTAAAAATACAAGTTTAATTTAATTTTTTACACCTATTGATTTTTCTGGGTATGAGCTAAAGTATTATCACAGAAAGGAAACAGGTTATACTCTTAGATTTAAAAAGTAAAAGAAACTGCAGCCGCCTTTGTAAAATGCAAAATATTTAATTAAAAGAGATTTTAACATAATCAGAGCCACTCATTACTTTTTAGAAGCCTCAATAAACTGTCCATCGCCTTGGACAAAAGGTGGAAACTGCAACTTTTTTTTTTCCCCGAAGTGGGGAGTGAAGGGTTCCACAGAACCTCAGTGTGCCAGGGGGGAAACCATAATTAGGCGGCAAGCCCCGGGGACCCTGGCCCTGCCGGGAATGCAGATTTGGATCACTGATTCGGGCTGCTTGGGGGAGATTGGACCCTGGAGGAAGGAGGAGAGAGACCCAAGTGTGTGCCCAGAAGGGAGAAGAGATGGCAAAGCCTGCTAGAGACACGTACCACCCGAGCTCCATCGCTTAACCTAATTACTTCCAATCAGTGTCGTGTTTTATGCAAAGCAATCAGCTGGTGAACTTTGCTAATGAGTTCGATTTTATGCCGGATTTAGCCCTTATTACTATTTCAAAGGTGCTGTGGGCTAATGCGGGCGGGGAGCGTTAGGGGATGCCAAAGGAGAAGGCTTTCCCCAGTCACTGTTTTCCCCACCCCTTTCGAAATTGGGCATTGATCTCTTCGTTGGATTTGATTAAATTAGTAAATGTTCCAGCCGCGACAGTGCGGGTGGTAGGTGGCCCCGTAGATCCCCGCGCAGCAGCGAGGCTGGGGCAGCGGGACCGGCTAGGGGACGGTTCCCCCCTTTCACAGGTAGGTGTCACACTTGTCCTGAATTACAAGCCTGCACTTCGCAGAGTCGGAGATTGGAGAGTGGGCGGAAGTGGGGGAGGGAGGGCCACAGTCGCTTGGGGGCAGTGAGGGGAGCCCCGAACGGACAGGAGGGCGCCCCTAGCCCCCGCTCCCGCACGGGCCCCCTTTTCGACAAGTGGCCTTCAAAAGTTCGAGGACATTTGCCTAGATAATGAGGCTGATGTGGACTCGATCAGGCTTGTCGTCGCGTTAGCACTTTCCCTGTCTCTGATTCGAGAGGCCAAGTAGCTAAAAAAGTATTTTTGAGGTTTTACTTTCTCGTTTTAATCCCGCATGTTTCATCTCAAAATGAAAAATCAGGATGAGTCTCAATCCCAAATGAGGAAGAGACACCTCCCTGTGCCCGAGGCCCGCCAACACTGTCGGTGTTCGCGTCTCCATTTTGCGTCGGAGAGGTGGAACCACGGACTTGCGTTACTTCGTGGGAAATTTTCGGTGGTCGGGGAGGGGAGGGTTTACAGCAAAAACATACTCCAGCGAGGGGAATTAATTTGCTCTATTAAACCCAAGCTCGAGTGTAGAGAGAATGTGTTTGCACATAATACTGGTTTAATTAGGCTAAATCAGAATGCACATATTTGCATTTCTACTCAAGACTACTTTAACCCTACTTGTTTTTTTAAATACACCCCAAACTTTCACCGGAGTTTTAACTTTTGCTATTTTTTTTTTTAAACCTGCGAGGAGGCTCCATTAGCTTATTCGAATTTAAACAAGTTAGCAAACTGCATTGTCCAGATGTTTTTGCGAACAGCAGTCGACTTAAGAGTTTAAATTAGTGAGGAAATTCAAGCAGGGAAAATGGTTTCAAAGCTGGAAGTGTGAATGATTAAATATGCATGAGATGATCGTATTTTATTTTGTCCCTTTAATTATAAATGATCTTTTTTAACAATTGAATTCCAGAGATGACTTGCCCTACCACCACCCCCATCCCCGCGCCCCGGCCCCCTCCACCCAACCAGCTGACAGCCTGGTTCACAATCAGCTTTTCCCCCCTGTTGAATATGCAGCCCCAGGAGTCACCTTCTCTTCTAAATAAGTCAGAAGAATAGGCCAGACCCCTTCTCTTAAGAGAGAGTTTAAGGACGACATCAACTCTGCGGGGTTTTGGAAGCGCTGGCCCTAAACCCTGCCCAAAGATTTTAAAAAAGAAAATTACAGGCCTCCTTGTGTTCCCGGGAATATGCAAATGGCGCGGCGCGGGCCTCCCCAGTCTGAGCTCGGAGGCTCGGGGCTGGGAGCCGAATGCCCGCGGGGCTCCCTGGGAACGGGAACCCCGCACCGGGGAGCCCGCGGCCTTTCTCCCCGACGAGGGGCAGCTTGAGGAGCCTCCCGGCCAGGGAGCGAAACCACCAGGGGCCGGAAGGCTGGAGCCCGAGTCGCTGCCCCCTGTCCGCATCCCTCCTGCCCTTGGCCTCTGCAGGGTCTACGGGTTTCTTTGCGTACTTCATCTTGAATGCAAGCCTCCAATTAAGTTTGGGGTTTGCTTCTTGCAGAGCTGGGTTTCGTGGCCAGTGGTTTTTCTGGTGTCTAGAGACTTTCCAGGTTGGGGGAAGCCTGCCGGGCAGTTCGGGGTTCGGAAATTTAGGAGATGTCTCTCGCGTTTAATCCTAGAAGTAGTTTCGTGTCTTTACGGTCCCAAGTGCCTCCTCGAGCCCCGCTTGGCCGCGTCTTGGGCCGTCTCGAAGGCACAGCGTCTTGGAGGCGCTGGGGGCAAACTTCCAGCGTGCAGTGGGGTCGAGGTTTGTTCGCAGGCTTGGATTGGGGCGCCGAAGTTGCGAGAGGCAGTGCTTAAGACACCTGGGTGCTGGGGCTGCGCGGGCGTTTGGCACCTGCGCTTGACTGCGCGGGTTCCGGCCCCCTCGAGGAGCGTTTAGCTTGGCACTTAGGGACCCAGAGGGCCGAATCCCACGCAGCAGGGGCAGCGGGATCACTGCGTGGGGTCTATGCAGTCACCCCCCTGAGGCAGCGCCAAACCGGGACTGACTGGGTCCCTTCCCTTCCCTCTCTGTGCGGGCCCGAATCAGTTCATGGGATTTGGGGGTGAAGAGCCAACAGCCCAGTCAATCCCCGAGGGCGCATAAGCGGGCACCGAGGAGGAGCTACAGAAAGGGGACATTGCTGCTTCGCTTCCCGCTCCTCGGCTCGGGATGCTAGGGCCCGAAATGATGTTCCCTGGCCTGGGTGCGGGGCCTGCATCGAGGCCTTCTGGTTTGCAGACCCTTCGGGGCCTCTCATTTTGCTAGAGGTGTGCAGCTCTCTGAGCCTGGAAGGTTGCGGGGGAGGGTCGTCCGTGCAGTTTCAGAACCTTCCGTGCCTCCCAGCCCACCTGTCCCTCACGACTACCTGCCAACTCGAGCAGAGGCAAGGAATAGCGCTTTGCAAAGCGCCCAAAGTGAAAGGAATGCGATTGCGCTCCCGAGAGGGAGCCAAACGAGGATACAGCTTAGGAAGGGCGCCGCCTACTGGTCCCCGGGCGCCACGCGGTTCGCAGAGAGGAGGAGTTTAGGCAAGACCTGGCTTCGTCCCCCACCCCCAGCGGGGTCTTAGCTCTGAACCCCAAGCGGGTCAAACTGAAACTGCCCAGCTACCGCACTCGCTGCGGCTCGGGTCCCACGACCCAGTTAGCACTGGAGATTTGGAGAGCGGGGCTCGCGACTAGAGCAGTTTTAACCCTACCGATTCCCGCCTCGGTTTGGGCACAGTCTCGGAAACCAGGCGGCAGGAAACTGAGAAATAGAAATATGCCCACGGTTGAACAGTGCGCGGGTGGGGGGGGGGCGCAGCCGTGGGTGGCCCAGGCAGCGCTCCCGGGCTCCCGCTCCGCTTCAGGTGAGCGCTTCCGCCTCTGCCGACCTTTCCGAGCCAGGGTTCTGGAACCCGCAGTTTTGTTTCATCTGCGGGTTGGCCTATCCGGGGTCTATCACGCAACCGGACCCCCCAAAACCGTTTCTGTCTGTTGGCCTATGCGTTGGACATCCATAGGAAAAGGAAAAACAAAACTACCTTCGCATTCTTAAAACCCTCCTATTTCGAAAGCATCTTAATGAGGTCGGCGTAGCGAAGCAAGAGCTGCACATCTGGGCGTCCCCTTTCACCCCTTCAGAGGCACTAACCTGTACTATCATCTGGTCTCCCCCTGGCGCAGAGATACTGGGGGAAAGCGGAGGAGCGTCCTTGGCCTGGCTCTTGGAATCCCTTTCCACTCGGCCACCGAATAGGAAAATCTGGCCTGACTGAGACCTTGCCACCTGCCCTCCTTCCAAACTGGCCAAAACTACAGGACTGTCCCTAGTCCCACTCCACCGGTCTCCCTCGGTGACCTGGCCAGAGTTGGTCTCCTTTTCGTTTTCGTTTAAATGCGACTTGGGTCCAGGGCACAAGGCGGGGCCCCGGTTGTGGCCTAACGGAGGATCGCCGCTGGGGCGGGGATGCAGCTCTGGCGGCACCCCCTGCCCATGCCGGCCCCTCCGGGCCTTGCCGGGTCTCTGGCCTCCTGCCGGCCATAGGCCCCAGCTCTGAGTCCCCAAAGCGGCCCTCCTGGCTGCGCTCATTTCCGGCGCCCGGACAAGCCCGGCGCGCCCAGACGCCACTTTTTCCCAGTGAAATCTGCTTTTATTTGCTCCGAGCAAACCCCGGGCTCTCAGCGCTCCCGCCTGATGGATGCAAATGTAAATGTGCACTTATTTAATTGGATCAGGCCCCAAGATAAAAGAGATAAACGGCTCCCCGTTTGCTAACTTATTTTCCGCGGCATGCGGCGCCGCGGAGGGGAAGCTAATGAAGGAACTGCGCGTCGCTCGGCGCTCCCGCTCTCCACGGTCACGGTGCGCGGGCCGGTGTGCAGGCTCGGCCTGCGGCTCTTCGTCTACTTCCTTGGCATGGCCCCTGCCCGCCGGGTAGGATGCCCGTGGGACCTTCTGTGCTCCAGGACCAGAAAGTGAGAAGGCGCGGGCGCGGGCTTCCCATTTGCAAATACCCCACGCCTCGCCACGATTTTCTCCGGCTCTTTCCCCTCTCTTCTCTTACGCAGCTCTCCATGCTGGAGTCCAACCGGCCCGGCCCGTTCGATAAAAAATCCTTTCTTGCTCTCCTCCCCAGGCGTCCTCTTTCACCCCAGGCGGCGGTCTCAGAGAGAAAGATGACAGGGCCACGAAGAAGGCTAGGCGCGCCCACCCCCACCTCCGCCACCAGGGTCCCGTGGAGCCGCCCTTTAAGACAGAAGGACCCCCTTCTCTGTTCCCAGATGGCTCTCTTTTGGAGCCTGGGATTTCTTTCAGAATCGTCAGGACGCCATGGATTACCGCCCCCCCCCCCACGCGCGCACGCAATACACACAGCCCTTCAATAATTTCAAGGGGTCACAGAATCCGACATCTAGGCATTAGGAGGAGAAAGGTCTGCCTGGCTCTTCCTTCCCCGGGGCCGGAGTTCAGACCTCAGTCGCTATCCTCAGTTCGTTCCCCAAGTTGGGCCTGGGATTTCCCCCACCTCCAAATTTTTCTTCCGTTCGGAAGGTCTGGGGAGGAGGTCGGGGTGGGTGAGAAGGACGGGAGGCCGGGCACAGTAGCCTGCGGTGCGTGGGCGTAAAGGAGCAGGGGAAAGGGTCGCCCTAGTCGGAGACCCTCTCCAGGTAGCCCCCTGGAGGCTCGGCTGGGCGGGACTGGGAGGGCTGGAGCAGGGGAGGCTGGCTAGGGCTGGGCCGGATGAGGCCGGGCTAGGCTGGGCGGCCGGGCCGCGCCCCATCCCCAACGCGCTGATGGATTGGCTTGTCAGGAGAGCTCTGTGCGCGGAGCCCATCAGAAAGCACTTACCTCGCTATACTGAAATTACTGTCTTTTCAGGGGCTAATTTGTGTAACTCCCATGGAGGGGCTTGGAGGGGGTTTGATGAGGCATAAAATGATGATTAATGAATTTATTGGCCGCTGCTCATCAAACAAGGGCTGGAGAGCTCCCGTCCGCACCGGCGGCCTGGCGGCGGCGCTCATCACAGCTGGGGTATGGCCTCGGGGTGGGGGTGGGGGGGCCAGCGCTGCAAGGGTTTCCCCCAGCGCCTGGCCCTGGCCCTGGGCGCTTTCCTTGACCTTAGCTGCTTTCCGCTGGCCAGCCCCGCAGTCAGGGCAACTCCAGCCGTGCCACCATCGCCCCCTGCGGGCGGGCTGCTCAGGCCTGGGGGGAGACCCGGCTCCTGTGGCTGCAGGCCCAGAGCGGGTGGCAGCCTCTCCAGCCTCAGCCTTGTAATAGCTGGGACAAGTGTGACCAGGGAACCCTAGGCAGCGTGGGGATGGAGACGTGGGCTGTTGTCCAGAGACATTATGGCTTACTGGTTGGGTGCTTGGGCCTTGGTGACTAAGTCCTACCTGTGCAACTTACTAAGTCTTGGACAGATCAAATAACCTCTGGGAGCCTCAGTGGCCTCATCTGTAAAATGAGGCCTGTACCACCCCTGGTTTTGTGAGGATTCTAGTGAGTGGCGCATAGCTGTCCTTCAATAGTTACCAGGGTCCTGCTCTCTTAAGACTGTACATCCTGAGACACACTACCAAGGCCTGGGGATAAGAGGGAAGGGCAGGAGACTGAGGCATCGAGTTCTGTCTTGCGGAGGACCCTGCAAGAATGGCTGATATTCCTCAGCACTCCCCCTCCTCCCACCTTCTATGGCCATGATCACGCAGCACTCCCCGGTGCCTGATGGGGGGGATGCTGGGAGCCTGGGAAGGCAGTTAGACAGAGGAGTGACCACTGAGTGATCAGAGCTGAGCTTTGGGAAGCTGGCTGGACTGCCTTGGGGTAGAATCAATTTCAGATCAGTCCTCCCAGGGTAGTTCAGAGCTCCCCCCACTCACAGCCTACCCTTTGTCTGCAGGATTCTGTCTTTTGGGATCTGTCCACAAGGGCCTTTTAGCTTTCTCTGGTCTCAGTCAAGAACTTGCAGCCCATGAACTTGGAAATTCGGCTGAGATTCTTTACCTCCCCTGCCTACATTGTATCCCCCATGCTGCCCCACCTCCATCTGCCAACACTCTGCTCTACCTTTGAGTCCCAGGACATCCTGTCCTGCTGAAATAATGCAGGAAAGACCTTGGCATCGACCCCTCCAGCGGAATGCTTCGATCAGCCTCCGGGTTAGTGCAGTTCTACTTAACCTGTTCCGTTCCCTTCCTCCAATATCTACTAATTGAGCACCTAAAATATCCCGGATGTGCCATTCCAGGTGTGTGATTTGGCAGTGGTGAAGAAAACCAAGCTCGCCCTCCTGGACCTTATACTGTGGAGGGGGAGACAGAAAGTGAGCAAATGAGTATGATGATGGCTTCTCACAATGTCTGGGTAATGAGTATTGGCAGAAAAATTAAGTAGGGTGAGGACGTGGAAGGGCGTGTGCTCTTTTAGCCAGGGCAGTCTGGAAAGCATCCCTTAGGAGGGGCAATTGAGCGGATACATGAAAGAAGTTGGGGAGTAGGCCATGAAAATATCGGAGGGGGTGATTCCTGGGCGGAAGGGATAGCGGGTGCCAAGATCCTGAGGTAGGAACAGATTTGAGCAACAGCGAGGGGAACTTTGTGGGAGGTGATGAGGCGAAGGCAAGGCCAGGTTCTGGCTATGGGGGGCTTTATTGGTCCTGGTGAGATCTTTGAGCTTAATGATGAGCGAGAGAAAGGAAGAGAGGGATGGTCTGGGGAGAGTGATGGAATCTAATTTATGTCTTCAAGGCATCCCACGGCATGAGGAGCTGCGAGTCTGGGTGGGCAAGATCAGAGCAGGGCCCAGTTAGGAGGCTGGCAGGAGAATCCAGGGGGAAGGTAATGCTGTCTTGGACCATGGTGGTCACCAGAAAAGTGGTGGTTTCTCCCAATGATCAGGTTCAGGCTATATTTTGAAAGTAGAGTCAGCAGGCTTTGCTGATAGGTTGAATGTGGGGGGTGTGTGGAGGGGAGTTCTGGATGCCTCCAAGGATTTAGGCCTGAGCACTAAGGGGCTTGGAGATGCCATTTGTTGAGATGTTAAATATAAGAGAGGGACAGGGATTTTATTATTATTATTATTAATTATTATTATTATTATTTTTAGAGGGAGAGAGTAAGACACTATTAGACCTGACCTCCTCACCCTTTGGCCCAAAAGCGCTGCTCCAGTGGACCCGCTGGGCCTCCAGTCACAAGCCCTAAAATGAACACACTATGCTCCCTCCCAAAACCAGACTTCTCAGAGCTCCCTACTCACCACATCTGCCCTTTCATTTCTTTTTCTTTTTCTTTTTTTTAATCAGTGGAGAAACAGAGGTCCTGAAAGTGAAAATGACTCACCCAAGCTCACACAGTGAGTTCCCAGGCAGAAGCGAGCCAGAAATCCAGGTCTGCTAACTCCTCGCTGTGTTCCGCCTGGGCCTTCACCCAAGCTACATTCTCTGGGATATCTGTATTTTAACAGAGAACTGGAACAAAATACCTTAACAGAGAGGAATGAATTTATAATGGTGGAATCTCAGACACGGTGACAGGCTGTCAAGGGAGATATTTTTAGGCTGGGCCGGGAAACATCTTAGCCCTCCTCCCAGGCTGCTAGAGGATGGCTGCCTCTTCACGACTCCGTGTGTGAAGTACAGATGAGGGGAAAGCTAGGAATGTGCCATCTCTCTCAGACACTCCACAGCAAGGAGGGACTGAGCCTGCGGCCAAGGAGGGTTTTCTTCCGTAAATCACCGCTATCTGAAAAGATTGGCTCATTTCTCCTGTTGGAAGTGACTGTCTGCCCGCCCGCCATTATCCTACATAATGCAAACAAAAATCAATGTTCCTTTACCCACAGGTTCACAGAGCAACTCCTATCAAACAAAGATTTGAGTAGGGGGCAAGGCCCGGAATTGTGGATCTTTCCTGTATTTATTTTTGAATTCCTTCCTTCCTTCTCTCCCTCCCTCTCTCCTTCCCTCCTCCCTTCCTTCCTCCCCTCCCCTCCTTCCTCCTCCTACCCCTTCCTTCCTTCCTTCCTTCCTTCCTTCCTTCCTTCCTTCCTTCCTTCCTTCCTCCTCCTTCCTTCCTTCTTTCCTTCCTTCCTTCCTCCTTCCTTCCCCCGTCCTTCCTTCCTTCTCCCTTCCTTCCTTCCTTCCTTCCTTCCTTCCTTCCTTCCTTCCTTCTTCTTATGTCTCAGCTTGACTGGTTTTTTTCTCAATTCTTTTCTTGACTCCTTGGGTTGGATATATGGTCGTCAGCTTGGCATTTTTTCCGTAAAACTATCAGTGGCTTTGTCCCCAAGGGAAGCCACAGGCCCTTAGGAACAGCATCTTGACATCTTTCAAGCAGAGTGAGACATCTGTTAGCCCTAGATTCCAAATACCCTCCCAGTTCCAGAGCGCCCCAGACACCTTCCCGGCTAACTCGGTCTGACATCAGACTTACCACACAGTTGTCATTTCTGAGACTTTTCTTTTTTTTTTTTAGATCCAAACCACAAGGGTTTTTTATTTTATTTTATTTTATTTTATTTTATTTTATTTGTTTGTTAGTTTTGTTTGCCCTGTATTTGTATCCAGCATCTAAATTCAAACCCTGTGGTCATAGGTGGCTCTTTTTCCAAATACTCATACGTGCAAAGATGTTCATTGGCCGTTGAGGACCCATTTTCCTGGATCACATAGAAGTGTGGATTAGTGGCAAGTTGGAGAAAAGGGTTCATTTAGAATAAACACCACCTCTCTGCTCTCATGAAGCGTATGGTAGAAAAATCGCTGGCCTGGTTTATTTTGGTTGGTGGGGTTGTTTTTCTCTCCAGGCTTTTTTTTTTTTTTCCTTCCTTACTTTTTCCTTTTTAGTTTTCGCCTTTACTCTGGCGAACACCCGCCAGGTCGTACACCATGTAGGAGGAATGTCTGAGGAGACGCCATAGGACTTGAGTCTGTAAGGAATGAGCCCTTAGTTTGCTCAGCGCACCTCAAAACCCTCAGGGCTCCCACCCTCCGAATCCCTGCTCCAGTGTCCGACAATTGCAACGACTAATTATGTAATCCCTTCCTTCGAGTTTTGGAGTTTTGTCACCATCTATTATTTTGAAAGGAATAGTTATATCGGTAACTGAAAAACCAGCCTCACCTGCCATCAACACAAGACAATGGTAGAAAGCAAATTCACGATGTGAGCTTCTTGGGGTCCTGGGCTCGGAATGTGAGCTGCGTCTCTCGGGGTCTCGGTTGGTCCCAGAGGCTTCCCCAACCCCATTCCTCTGCTTTGCAGGCTGCCTTCGAAAGTACGTGCGCCACACGAGCACCTTTTCGCCTTCCCTGACACCATCTCACGTGGCCCCGGAGATGGGCTTACCACACTTTGGAAAATGGTAACGGTTCCTTTTCTAGATATGGGGACGGAGGCCCTGGCTTGTTCGACGTGCTCAAGATCACAAGGCTGTTTGGTGACAGAGCCAGGGGTGGCCGCCTCCCCGCCCCCAGCCTGCCTCCCTGTGCTCCTTTCTTAATAAATCCCTTGGACAGTAATCCTCATCCCCAGGTCCGCTTTGGAGAAGGCAGGGCCACCTTGGGAGGATTGTTGTTGCTGTTCCTTATGTCCCCCTGGATCTGCAAGGCCTAAGCCCCCCCCTTTATTTCTTATCTGTCACTCTTTGGGGTTAAATAGCCAAGACCAACTACCCAATATGCCCTTTCACACCACAAAAGACTCTGGTCCTTCCTTCCTTCTTTAGGGAAAGGAGAGAGGGCTGAGGCCTCCAGCTCTGAACAAAGTTGTTCGGGGGGGGGTGGACTTGAGGGGGTGGCCCCTGCCCCTCATGTCCTCTCTTTCAGGCTGCTCGCAAGTGCCAAGTTTCCATCCCATTCTCCTCTTTCCTGAAGCTACCCACGGTGACACATGGTAACCTTGTTTACCGTGGATAAGTGGGGGAACTGTTGGGCCCCCGGCTGTAATGTCGCTCAAAGTCAACACTCCCCACCACATCTCGCCCCTTCCCCCTCTTTTCTCCCTGAGTGAGGACCTTCTGCACAGTGTACTCACCTGGGGGCCCTCCCCTCAGTGAAAGGACTTCAGAAACAGGCCGACACCTCTTTCCTCACATAGCCTCACTCCCCAGGTCCCATAGATCCTTCTAGGGGATCCCATTCAATTGCCTCCTTTTCGCTGCTCTGGTCTGAGGTGTTGTCATCTGTCACACATCCTCCTGACCGTCTCCCTGCCCCAGTCACCTTCGTAATCCCAACAGAGTCCGAAGCCTGACGTGGCCGAAGGATTCAGTACGTCTTGGTGGAAATGCGGACAAATGCATGGACCCCAAGCCGGTGCACCAGTCTGTATTCTCCCGCAGAAATAGGGATTTTGAAACAGCTCTGGGATCAGACCCATGTGAGTTCAAATCCGGATGGCGCTCTGTTATCCGGAGTGTATTTGTGAACCAGATTAAGTGACTGAGAAATCTATACAGAGAGGCCCAGGAGCTGTGGGGATTGAACAGGTGGGCCCTGGTGCCAGCCTGCCTAGCTTCCATTCCCATCTGGGCCATCGGCCGGCTGTGCAACCGTGGGAAGTTTCCTTAACCTCTCTGAAATTCAGTGTCCTCAGCTATAAAACGGGGATAACAGTGGTATCTACCCCAGAGGTGAGGATTAAATGAGGTAATGTGAGCAGAGCTCCCCGAAGCACATGGCCGAAGCTCCAGAAATGTACGCTTTTCCTAATATTACTCCATACATACAGTTTTTTTGAGGTTGAAAACAACTTCACCTGAGAATTTCTAAAATTGTGTGGTGTGTTTTTCCCCAGGTCTTAACTACTTCATATCTTTTTGCTGACCAGCAATGGTTAAGATGTCTAGAGTTAAGACAAAAAAAAAAAAAAAAAAAAAAAGCTTATTTTAAGAATCACTCCTTGGAACATTATTTCATTACTTAAACTTTCTGCTGACTCATCTATTCCTTGGTGACTGAGTCTTTCTTTACCAATAACTTTAATTACATCAATCACTCATTCCAAAAATTGCTGAATGATGAGAAACTCCTAGAGGTGACACTGTGGACTTCTGTCACACAAGCAGGGGACTGTGGAAGGGGAACTGCTTTTTCCTCCCATTTCTTTTTTCCTTCCTTCCTTTCTTTCTTTCTTTCTTTCTTTCTTTCTTCCTTCCTTCCTTCCTTCCTTCCTTCCTTCCTTCCTTCCTTCCTTTCTTATAGCAATCAGTACGTCAAAGAAAGAACGCGTGTTTAGCTCTCGCGATTTACCGTCTGCCCATCTATCTCCCCAGCCATTTATAATTAGCAATCTCCATAGCAGGGAGAATGCCAATTCACAACTTCTTGAATCGAATTGAGTGGAATTTGTTTCATCTTCTGACATTTTTTTTTTTTAGTCCTAAGGCCCACCTGCCTCCACCTCGTGGCTGGTGTGGGGGGGGGGACTGTAAAATACATACTATTGGAGAATTCCAGCCCCCATTCTTTTGCTAAAAGCTGCCAATCACTTGGTTTAAGGGTGACCCTATAACTTAAACAAAGATTGGTTATCAACAGTAACGGCTACCTTACTGAGGGACTGGTCCAGGCTCGTTATTACGGGAAAGGTTTTATGTACGTGACCTCAGGAGAACCTCATCGAACCTATAGAGTGTGCACTCTTAGTAGTCCCCACTTTACAGATGAAGAAACCAAGGCACTGAAAGATTTACTTGCCTGATGTCGGTGCTAGATATGAGCCCCTAGGAATGTCTGACCCTTACTTTCTGGGCCTCGATGGAACCAGGACAGAGTTGCTGGCTGCTCTTTGCGGCCTTAGGCAGTAGATGTTTTTCTGCTTCTTCGTGGCTCACCTCTGTGAGTGGAGTAAGGTACCTGCTTATTGCTGAACCGCCGATGTTATCTGATGCTGCAGAGAAGCAGGGACCCTAGCTTCGGTGAGAGTAGTAGGATGCTGGTGGGGGTAGCAGGAATGGCGGGCTTCTCCCAGAATCCTGCCCGAAGTGAGTGCTCTTCCTTTCTCACCTCCCCCGCACACTTCGTCCTCTCCCTCTCGGGCTGTGATGCCTCATAGGTCTGTCTCCAGGCCTTCCCCCACATCTTTCCATCGGCATAGGAGAGTATTAACGAGGAGACAGTAGCCAAGGGAGCTATAGAAGGTTGTAGAGCAGGAGAGCAGCAAAATCAAAGCTGCATTTCAAAAAGATTCAAAGTCCCACTTCCTCTCTATCATCCGAGGCGCTTCATCAGTCTGACCCCTCTCTCCTGTGTGGCCCTGTCTCCCAAGATCCCCTCATGGGCGTCCCGTGCTGTGGTCTCACTGGCTCACCATTCACTCCCCAAGCCCTGTTCCCAGGCTGGATTCTTTGGCTCAGAACAATCCATCCCAGGCAGCTGCCTAAATCCACTCCTGCTTTGGAGATGGAGCTCAAGGGCTTCTGGGAGCTTCTGGGCTTTCTCAATGGCTCCAGCCCACTCTGCTTTCTGTCTCTGTGGGACTGCTGTGGGGGAAGAGGCAGCAGAGGCCAGAGCAAGCTGGGTTTGCCTCCCACCTCTGCCATGTACTAGCGGTGTGACCTTGGGCCACTTTCTTAACCTCTCAGAGCCTCAGTTCCCCACAGTCAAGTCATGATGATAATATCTGTGTCCTGAAGTCTGGTTGGAATGAGCATGAGCCTGCCTGTGGAGTGCTCTAGGAGGTCATTCGTTTTAGCACCGCCTACAAGGCTGCTGTGTTCATTGACCACATACCGAGTGCCCGTATGTTAGGACAGAAACAAGATGGTTCCAGAAAGCACACCCTTCCGCGAGCTTCGAACTGGCTTTTCGTCTTTGCACGTATGTTTCCATACACACCGAGATGTGGTTCTAAACTCTCCTGGTCTATTTGTCTTAAGCCAATACTGTACTGTTTGTCTTACTACGGCTTTGTGGTACGTCTTAAAATTTTGTAGGGTGGTCCTCACTCTTGGTTTTTCTTTTTTGAAACTATTTATTTGACTTAGCTCTTTGGGGGCATTGATTCTCCAACGCACGTTTCAAGATGAGTTTATCAAGTGTTAAATCGTTTATCTTTGCACCCTTGCCGTCAGTACTGTGCTAAAGCGCACCCCAGAGTTCTAGCAGGATCTGTATCAGGCACCCTGGCAGTCTGTCCTGGGGCAAAGCTGAGAGAGGGCTCAGGCGACTTATCTCGGACGGAAGGGAGGAGTAAAGGCCCGTGGTGGCTCGGAGGCACGGTCCAGAGCTGGCTGCCTGAGGGCTTAGGAAGCCCAGTGTCCCCACATCCAGTGCGGGAGGTTTTCTCACTTAGATTAGGATCCCCTTAATGCCCCTAGCCCAGCCCCGAACCCTGAGTCCAGAGCACGGTGTGACTAAGAGTGTCGGCTTCGGAGCCAGGCTGCCTGGGTTCCCGGCCTCCATGTTTTCCTCCCACCTCAGTAAAGGGCAACGCCATCTAGAAACCCACAAGTCAGGGGGCGCCTGGGTGGCTCAGTCAGTTGAACATCTGACTCGTGGTTTCAACTCAGGTCATGATCTCATGGGTTGTGATCTCATGGTTCATGGGATTGAGCCCTGTGTGCACCCCCCGCTAAGCAGGGAGTCTGCTTGAAAATTCTCTCCCTCTGCCCCTCCTCCCCCATCTCTCTCTCTCTCTCTCTAATAAGTGAGTCAATCTTAAAAAAAAAAAAAACCTACGAGTCACTTCTCAGCTTTTCCCAACTTCTCCCAGTTGTCACCTGCAGGTATCAAATCTGGACTCGGATTTGGTCAATACCAGATCTCCAATTTTCCCCTTGAGGCTCTACTTCCCTTCATTCCTGCCACCATCACTGTGATCCAGGCCACGGATCACTGTCACCTCTTGACGCCTTGATGGCCTCCCAGCTCTAGTCCTGTTCCAGGGGCTAGCTGATCTTCCCCACTGGAGATACGCTGCATACGTAATGCTATAATTCCCCGCCTGAAATATTAAACGGTTCTCTATGGGCCTCATACAAGACCTGAACTCCTCAGGATGATGCTCCCTCAAACCCTGTGCTCTAAACCTGTAACACTGTTTGCCTTTGCTATGTACTGTTTGGCCTCCGGGCCTTTGCACACGCTGTTCCCTCTGCCTGGCATGCCCATATTCTCACTCTGTCCCCCACCCTCTACAGTCAATCCTTATGTGGCAAAAGGTCTGTGCTTGAAGCTCCCTCCTCCCTCCGTATCCTGCCGCCCTCTGTGCTGAGGCATACAGTAAGGGGTGAGCAAAATGTACTAGTTGTGTGAACTTGAGGATGCAATTCACTTCTGAGGTTCGGTTTGTCCATCTGTAAAGGGCACACGATCATAGTGATGAATCCATTGCACATGGACACTTTCTTTTTAAATTTTTTACTAAACTCTATCCCTGTTGTGGGGCTGGAACTCATGACCCCGAGACCATAAGCCACGTGCTCTACTGACTGAGCCAGCCAGGCCACCCACCCCTGGGTGGACACTTTAAAAGTCCATGTATGATTCACTGTCTCATAGGACTTTGGGGAGGAGTGAAGGGGATCATTGCAGACAAATTCATAGACCAGACAAAAGCATAAGGGCCAGCCATAGCCTTAAGGAATTTTCAGTGAGATCAGACTCCTACCACCATAGCCAACAACTCCTTGAGAGTCATTTCCTTCCTTTTTTCTTGAAGGAACCTCAACTTTGTTTGTGGTGGCAGTGTGCCCACTCTTAGGGGATAGCCATTTATGTCTAGGCCATTCACGATAATTTCATTCCCCTTTGCCAGATGCTTACTCTCCCAGCATCCTTTGCAGCTAGGTGTCCATGTGACCAATTCTGGCCAATGAGACATGAGGAGAAATCTACTAATCTTTCCAAATTTCAATTTCTTGTAAAATGAGGAAGTAGGATCAAAGAGCAGTAATGTTTAATCCCCATTTGCTTGTTTTCTTTCTTCCTTTCTTTTCTTTCTTTCTTTCTTTCTTTCTTTCTTTCTTTCTTTCTTTCTTTCTTCCTCTTTCTTTCTTTTTCTTTCTTTCTTTCTTTCTTTCTTTCTTTCTTTCTTTCTTTCTTTCTTTCTTTCTTCCTTCCTTCCTTCCTTCCTTCCTTCCTTCCTTCCTTTCTTTCTTTCCCTTTCTTTCTTTCTTTCTTTCTTTCTTTCTTTCTTTCTTTCTTAGCAGAGAACCTCCCTTTTTGGTTCCAGATTTTTCCTTGGAATCCTAATATATACAGCAAGCAAAGTACAATTGCTTTAATTGAAAGGAGGATTAAAGAGTGCAGGAACCCCATCCTAGCCTTCACTGGCAGCCCCCAAAGCATGTCCACAAAACAACCCTTGGCAAACCACTGGTTGGGAGCACCTCTATGTCCTGTTTTGGGTATTGTTTTATTTGTGTGTATTTTTGGACACCTATGCTAGTCCAGCATCCCGAATTTCCCTCAAGATCCACCGCCCTCCCCTCCCCTTGGTCCATATGCTTTTGATGAAGTTAATTTGACTCTAGTTCCTGGGCTAGACATAGGATTTAAGTCTGACTAACATTCCATCCCTCTGGATACAGTGATTGGTTCAGCAATGTGCATGTGACCCAATCTGGTCCAATGAGATTGAGGCCTAGGATTTTTATTAAAGTGGAAGAGAGGTAGAGGCATTCTTTTCCCATTGGACTTGAGACCTAGTACTAGGAAACCTGAGAATGAAGTCCACATGGAAGGGAACAGAGCTGAGAGATGGAAAGAGAGCAGACCTTAGAGACTTTGAACCCTTGCACTTAGCTTTGCTTGAAGACTGACAGATCTGCTGCTGGATTGGGGGGTTTGTGAGTTCACAAATTCCCTTCTAAGTAGTTTCACCTTCAGTGCAACCCAAAGAGTCCTAAATAGTATAGATCCTTTCCAGATCCGGAATCCTGGAAACTCTGAGAGGTAGATATGAAGATTGGTCACAGACTGTCCCATTTTCTCCTGGGCATGTGGTGGGATTGTACTTCTCCAGTCATTCTGAGCGAGGCATGGCCTAGGACTTCCTTTGCCAACGACGCGTGCGGAGAAGTGATATGTGCCACTTCTGGGTGGGGTTCCTTAAAAGTCAATGCGTGATTTACCTCTCTCTCTTTCCTTCCCATAATGATGTTCCAGATGGCAGAGGCTCCATCAGCCTGGGTCCCAGACTGAGGACAATGTGGAGCAGAGAGCCCTGCTGACCCTCGATGGATCTGTACCGTGAGCAAGAAATAAACCTTTGTTGATTCAAGCCATTGAGATGTTGGCTCATCTGTTAAAGCAGCTTCCCTTAGCCCGTCCCAAATAATATACACAGGATTCTTCTCCTCCTCCTTCTTCTTCCCCTGCCTTCTCCCTCCTTCTTTCTCTCTCTCTTCTCCTGCTGCCCTGCTTTGCCCAGCAGTCTTACGTAACTCTGTTTCTTAACTTATCTTCTGTCAACAGACTTTTAAAGGTTTTCATGATTGTTCATCCACTGCCTTGCCAGTGATATTCGAGTGGACATTGGCAGGAGATAACTAGCCTGCCCCAACAAAGCCGTGCCCCTGGCATCCATACCACTGCCAATCAATTACAGCAGTCGGCTAGTCATTCTCCCTAGCCCTCCAACCTCCCCAGCAGGCCAACCTCCTAATCATATTACTGGACTCACAAGGCTCTGAATCAGACCTTCTCCATTCATTATATTATGAAAATGGACAAGACCCTGCCGTTTGGGCTGTGGTCTTCATAACGTGAGGCTCTTGCCAAGATTTAAAAACTCAACGATTAAAAAAAAATCCTATACAAGATCGGCTGTCATTGTTAATAAGCTATTTCTAGAGCGGATGGGTTAATTGAGTCAATGCTCGAGACTCTGCAGCTGGGGAGGACGTTCGGCAAGTGCCTCGGTTCTTTGGGAAGCAGAAAAGTAGGAGTAAAACATTCTTTCAGCTTGAGAGTGGTTATCCTCATGACCCTCTACGACGCTGGTATAGCCCAGGAGTCTCGAAGGTACCTGCTGAGGGGGCCAGATGCGCCATGTAACGAGCAGAATCACCTGCACGAGAGTGGTGGGACCGTAGGCTACTATGCGGTGGTGTCTATTCAGCATTCAGCTCTGGCTGAGAGTCACCGTACAGGAATATAGGCTTAGCATTGCTGACTCTGTCAATGGTTCCCCCCCCCCCCCCGGGAAATTTGAAATCCATACAAATTGTCAACGTCATCACATTTTTCCTAAAATACTATTATATCTAAACTTAGTGGGAAAACTGCAGGTAGAACGTTTGACGGTTTATAACACAGTCATCCCTTCCCCCTCCCATTCTGCATCATCTCCATTTTACAGATTAGGAAACTGAGGCTTACAAAGGTAAAATGATTCACCCCAACGGACACAGCCGGACTCTGAAGCTCAAGCCTATACCTCCTGACTCCAACTCACCCAGATCCCAGGGGTCACCTCACAGCTCACATATATGGCAGGGAGGCCAACTGTCCACCAAAGACTCCTGCTCCCGTTTTCCCTGGTATAGGTTGCCAGTGGGTGGCAGTGACAAGCCAGAACTACGGGCTCCCCGCCTGGCTTCTAGGTGAAGTCACGTGACCAGTCCTTGTCAATGGAATCTGATAGGAAGTGCTACTTCCGGGAGCTCGCTGTGAAGACATGGACGTGCCTTCCCCCGCCCTCCCTTTCTCCTTCCGCAGCCTCTCGCAGATGAACACAACCTTGGAAACCGTGCTTGGAAATCAAAGAACCTCAAGACAATGAATCTGTGGCTTCTAGAATCATCTTTTGGAGGAAAGCCACTCTAATCAGCAGCAGCCATTTTGGACTCGACATCAGGAATCAATAAACCTCCATTGTGTGTAAGCCATTGTACACTTTTGGTTTTACTTGCAAAAATGAATGGATTTTTCAAAAACCTGTCCTTTTCTTCTCCTTTATTGGCGGGAGGAGTTTATAATGGACAACGTCATCCCCTTGAATCTGGTGGGTCTTGGGGGGAGAAAATGACTCAAGTTGAGTTGGGTGAGGGTGTAGCGGGGGTGGGGGTGTAACGGCCCCAAGTGTCCCTGCATCTTGCCTCCCCCCACCCCAACCTGGCTTTGAAGAGGGACTCGTTCATATTTCAGCTGGAGGTGAACATATTATCACTGAGCCCTCCTGGAGAAAGACGAAAGACAAAACAAGCATTTGGCCTGTCTGGGCCACACACCCTCAACCAAGATAGGAGTCAACATGTTTGGGAACATCAAAGACCGTGTGATATCTTAAGCATAAGGAGATTAACATTTACAAAGGTTTGCCCCTCGGCCTGTTCCCAGGAATCCAGCAGACAGAGCCAGAAGGGACAATTAACATCACCCACCTGCATAGGGGTCTTCTGGCATTTTGTATTAGAGGGTGTTTTTCAGTTTTTGGGTTTTGGGTTTTGTTTTTGTTTTTTTCTTTTTTGAGCCTTCTCCTGGCTTGGGTATGAAGGCGGTGGTGTCTGGTGTCCTATCTGAGCAAGAACCCTTTGCACATTTAGGGTGTTGCAGAACAGTCGGGAAATGACAGCACAGGTACAAAGACCCAGGGGAGAATTCTGCCCCCACAAGTACCAAGCCGTTCACCCTCAGAGAGTGAAAGCGAGAGCATCTTTGCCCATCTTCTTATAGTCAGAAACAGTCCCTGCGTCCTAATCCAGCCAGCCAGTACAAAACAGGGCTGAGACAGTCTGCAGGAACGGAGCGGGGGGGTGAGGCACTGGTTCGTCTCTTTGAAGCAAGAGGCCAAGAATATCTCAACACACTCCAAGTACCAGCAACAGTAGGCAATGGATGGGGACCAAAATCCCTTACAGCTGTTGGAAACCATACCCTATTCAGAGATAATTGGCAATTAGTTGAACAACTCCTGTTTAAAACACTCCTCCTCCCCACCCTCAAAGACAGCTGTGTTTAAAAAGGGGAGGGGAGAGAGTTCTCAAGAAATGTGGAAACCTAATCTTCAAGTCAATAAAACAAAACAGGGCCCTGGGAGTAAATGAGTGAGAGGATTTTAAAATATGCGGAGGCATTGGAACATCTTTTGGAAATGCACTGCCCTACTCTTCTCTTGAAGTGTAACAGGGTGGGCAGGGACACAGATGCGGGGGACCGAAAGACCTGGGTCTGAGCAGCTGCTCTGCCACTGGCCAGCTGTGTGAACTTGGCACGTTTCTTAACCACTCTAAGCCTCAGTTTGCTCCTCTGCAAAATGGGGATGACAGTAATTACGCTGGGGAGATTAAATGGGATGGTGCATGGGGCCTAGCATATAGTAAGTGCTCCAAAGCCTTAGCTCTCAGGCATACACGCTTATTCGGATCCAGGTTCCTTAGCCTGGCATTCAAGGCCCTCTACAATTTGTCTCCCACCCACTCTTCAGAAGTCTTCCCCATTTTCACATTCTCTGTTGACTAGCAACCAAATGGAACCAGTCCCCAGGGCCTCTGCTTTCTAATCTGAGAAATGAGATCAATGAACTAGATTCTCTCTAAGGTCCCTGTTAACCCTGTCTTCCGGCATCGCATGTCGGTGTTACCAAGTCCTCAAGGTCGGGCTCAAACACCCCCGTGAAGCCTTCCCTGGGAAGGAGTTGATTTCTTCTTGTAAAGCTCAAACCAGACTTGCAAATCATTGGCAGTTTTGTTTGATTTGCATTATATTTTTTAATTTTTATTTTCTTATAAAGATTTTTTTTTACGAGAGAGAGAGAGAGAGAGAGCATGAGCAGGGGTGGGGAGGGGAAGAGGAAGAAGCAGACTTCCCACGGAGCGGGGAGCCCGATGCCATGCAGGGCTCCCTCCCAGGACCCCAAGGTCATGACCTGAGCCGAAGGCAGACACGTCACTGACTGAGCCACTGAGGCTCCCTGCACTGTATTTTTAAAAAATCGGAAAATACTGCACCAAAATTTGGATTTCCAGCTTCTCTGAAAAAAGTCAGCAGACCCAGCACTCCTGGCCCCATAAAGCCTGAGCAGAAGCCCTTGTCTGGAGATGAGTCGCTGCTGCCCCCTGCAGGTGGGGCAGGCGCTTCGAGATTTTCCACATCCCAGGCGTCCCTGATTGACTTTAACAGCCTGAGCCCTGAAGGTAACTGAGATCCCTCCCCACCCCTTGTCCCCTGGTTCTTCCTTCCCTACTTTCTATTTTTATCTCAGAAAGGGCTATTTCTTGCTTTCTACCTTACGCTGGAATTACTGATGTTTGTAGCCATCTTCATCTCTGCTGCAGACTGAGAGCCTTGGGTGGGGGGCTCTCTTTTGTTCATCTGTGAAGCCCGAAGGCCCCGGCTCTGTCTGGCTTCAGAAAGGGAATCAGCAGGGCCCCTGATACCTACAAGTGTCACTCCCTGGTGTTGTGCAAACCAGTGCTGTGATGGACTAGCGAGTGAGCAGAATGATGAATGAACAAAGACGTGCACTTATAGAGCTCCTACTGTGTGCCAGGCACTGTGGGAAGTGCTTTGCAGATACCGACTTACTCATAAAATGAGTTCACATATGAATGAATATCAAATGAATGGGTCTCTCCATTTGGTTCTCAGCTCGGGGCTGGGGAACCTTCCTCCCCAGGAGACATGAGCGGATATTCTCAGCTGTGAACTTTGTAGGTCTGGGGGCTCTGTGCATCAGAGATACACTCACGTCAGTGGAATGGGGATCGGGGAGACTGTGATTGTTCCCCATCCGGAAACACGGTTCGTTGTCTGAAGGCCTTAGTGGAACCCAAGACCAGTAGACAGAGGTCACTGTCACCTACCAGAGCGAGATTACCTTCCCAGTTTCCCCTTCAGTGTCACCCAGAGCATCAATTAGAGCCTCGGTCCCTGGAGCGTGGTGTCAGACAGTCTGTTTGCAGAGCGCCTGGGTGGCTCAGTCAGTTAAGAGTCTGGCTCTTGGTTTCGGCTCAGGCCCTGATCTCAGGGTTGTGAGACTGAGCCCTGAGTTGGGCTCCAAGCTCATCGCTCATCGAGGAGTCTGTTTGAGATTCTTTCTCCCTCTCGTTCTGCCCCTCCTGTTCCTACTCTCTCTCTAAAATAAATAAAAAGATAAATAAATAAATAAATGTTAAACACACACACACACACACACACACACACACTTCTGTGTTTGCACAAAGATTTGTAGCAATCTGCTCCCTGTGTATGATGTTTTAGAGTTTCACAGATCTTTCCTTACTGGTAACAATCACCTCCACCGGCCACCTACTTTGATCTTGCGGAAGTCCCCCGTTTCTCTCCCTCCTCCTTACGTGCATTATGAGGTACGTAACACATGCATTACCTTATAGTCATTTCACAGATTAGAAAACGGAGGTCAAAATGGAGGAAAGGGTTTGCTCGAGGCGGAACTTGCAAGGCCAGAGATAATAACCTGGATTCTGGCTCAAATCTTCGTCTAGGTTTCATCGCCAAAATTTGCTTAGGTGGGGAAAACATACGAATCTGTTGGGCACCATTGTCATATCAACCCTGAGGAGGACATGGTGGTTACGGAGATTGAGGATATGGGGAGAGGAGTGACAGGAGTGTCGCTGGGGAAGTCCCCCAGGGCAGGGGAAGCAAGAGTGTCAAGTCCTTGGGAAGAGATTCTAAGAAAATCAGAGGAAGAGAGCAGGAAGGGGCAGGGCAGAGTGACTAAGAGCACAGTCTTTGGAGCGGGATAGGCCTGGGTTTAAATCTCACTTCCAGCTGTGTGCTCTTGGGCAACTGACTTCACCTCTCTGATCTCAGTTTGCTCGTCTTGTAACTAGGGATTGGGCTTGTCCCCAGGCTGTTGGGAAGATGGACTGAGACAGTACCTAGTCAGGGCTCAACAATGCCTAGCTGTTAGCAAATACCAGCTGCTTTGATCTCCTGCCTATGCCTTTGACGGAGGGGAATAGGCTTGTCTCTAGCCGCACAGCAGATAAGGGACAGAGACTGGACCTCCTGCCGTCCAACCCCCTGCTCTTCTAACACAGGAAGCAGCATTCCAGGTGGGTGCTCTGGAGGCTTCTGGGCGAGGAAAGCCCACTCCCCAGCAAACCGATGCTGGGCCCACTGTCTTCACCTCCGATGGTTTGCTTTGGTCTTGGCAAAATTCCCTGTTGGCATAAAAGCCAGGGCAGAAGACCCATTTTATGGCACCTTCAATCTCTCCTTTCTCCCCCAGAAATACATTCCTTCGTCCTAGGTGGGAAGATGCATCCTGATGGCCCCCTGACCCCTGAAAATGTCCCAGGACCACCGCAGAAGCAGCTCAGCCCCTTCCCCCCCCAGCCCCAGTCCACCCCCCACCATTCCCACCTCCAGCTGCTGCCTCCCTCTCTTCCCATTACCACCCCTCTCCCTAAGCCCTCTGGCCAGACCCGTGTCCTCACTGAAGTTCAACTGCACCCCTGCTTCTGAGGCTGAGAAGAGTCAACCATCGCAGGGCCATGGACGAATGCAATAGAAATTAGCCAGAGCCAGAGCGAGCGAGAGGGAGGCAGATGCATAATTTATAGCATGGCGGAGTGTGAGTGACAGGCAGCAGCGGGGGGCCTCAGCACCTTATCGATCCTTTCAAAAAACCTGAGAAAGGGCCCCGTGCTGAGGGCCAGGGGAGGCATGGAAGGTGCAGGCCGGGGCAAGGCCATTAAGGACGCACTGCGACCAGGCCAGCCGCCGGGGTGGGCGGGGGGGCTCCGGCAGGTGGGGCACACATGCGTGCCTCCGATCGATGACACCATGTCAAAACATAAAATGTATGCTTTGGCTCTTAAGCCAAATGCGCGTGAGATTTTTTAAAAGCATTGATTCAGGATGGATCAATGGAAATCGAGGCATATATATATATTTTTCCCTGTGCAAAAAGGGGGTTAGAACACTTTGCAGAGAGGCCCCCGCCAGGGGTGGCAAGAGTAAATGTTCTGCGAGGACTGCCTTCTTCTCCACCGGCCACCAGAGAGCTCCAGGAGGAAGGTCAAGGTGTTGCCTTGGCTTTCCCTCTGCCCCCCACGGCCCCACCATGGAGACGCCCACTAGCTGGGGGGTGAGGGTGTCCTCGTGTGCACCCCCAGGCGGGGAGCTGCCGTCCCTTCCCCCTGCGCTCACCCAGTCATCATCCAAAGATAATTCCACTCCTTCTCCAATGTCCAAGCAAGTCCGGCCAGCTGTACCTTCCAAACACAGCCAGGATCCCCCCAGTTTACGTCTCCGCTGCCTCCACCTGGTGCACCTCTCCCCTGGGCCGTGGCCTCCTCCTGCTTCCCACCAGGCAGCCAGGCGGCCCCCATCTGGCCCAGAGATCAGTCGGTGCCACATGAACCTGCCCCACATCCTCCCAACCGACCTCCCCTCCTACCACTCTTCTGCTTGCTCACGGACCCCCTCAGAGTCACCTTCCCCACTGCCCCACCTCCTGGCGCCCTGCGCATCCCATCCCTCCCTGCCCCACCCATGCATGACCCCCTTTTAACACTATTTATAATATTGTTTGTGGGTTTATTTATTGCCTGTAATTTCTTATCGAATGTAAATTACACGAAGGCAGGGACCTTGCTTGACTTCTTTTTAGAAAAATTTATTTATCTGAGAGCAAGAGAAAGAGCATGAATCTGGGAAGGGGGCGGGGGAGAGGGAGGGGGAAAGAATCTTAGGTAGACTCTGTGCTAAGCCCGGAGTCCCACGCGGGGCTCGGGGCTCGATCTCATGACCCTGAGATCATGACCTGAGCCAAAACTGAGAGTTGGAGGGTTCCGTGACGGAGCCACCAGCCGCCCCTCCTTTGTCTTCGGCACTGCTGTATTCTCAGAACTTGGAACAGGGTTTGGTACCAGGGCAGGGGGTCAGTAAATACTTGTTAAAATAGGGGAGGGAGGAGGGGAGGAAGGAAGGAGCCAGACCCAAGTAAGAGCCAGCAGCGTGCTGTGACATACCGTTAGCGTGGGTGCTATCAAATACAAAAACAGAAAGAAATCCCACCAGGTATGATCTGCAGCGACGTTCTCGGGAGCTGGTCACCTGTAGCTGGGAGTTCCAACCAGAAGCTCTAAATTTAGGATTTAGAGTCATGGAGGAAAGCATGTTATTAAAGTTCCTCTTTTGGGGGGATAAGCTCATCTATCGGATCAAACGAAACTCAGGGAGCATCGTAACCCTTGCTTCCCCCCGCCCAGCAATGTTGGAGCAGGGGCCTAATTTGGGGTGAACCTCTCTCTCCCTGGGCTCCAAGAGCATAACAGCGGTTCCTGTCCTAAAACCTTGGTGCAAAGGGCTGTGGAATTTGCGGGTGGGGGGGTCTCAGGGGACTCTCCCGGGCTCCCTGTCACCCCGGGTGCTGGCTTCTGGGTTCCCACTCGGGGATAAAGGAGGCTGGAGGCCTGCCGTTATTTCTCCGGTGCCCTTTCTGAGACCACAGATCATTTTTCACTGTCGCGAGCACTTACCTGGCCAGGACAGTCAGACATGATGATGAGATGAAATGAATCTTCAGCACCATGAGAGAGTCTGAGAGGTAATTCCACCAGCAGGCGTGTGACCCGGTTCCCCTGCCCTTCCCCCACCATCCCAGCCCCCTTCCTGGGAAGAAAAGGCTGGAGAGAATCATTTTATTCGGCCGGTGCTCGCGAAGACAATTATTTCATCATTTCCCTCAATCATCTTCCAGAAGGCCAGGCTCATTCTGTTTGTTATTTATAGGATGACGTCGGTCACCAACTTGGGGCAGGGGAAGGGGGGAGGAAAAGAGGGATGGGGTGAGAGACATGGGGGGACATGAAGAAGTGCTCGCTCACAGTTATTCTTTCCCCTTTTGCTTTTCCCCCAATTGCTTCAATATGTCTCTCTTCTCTTCCCCACATTCTCTCTCCCCTCGTCCCACTCCCACCTCCTCCCCCTTCCCCCTTTCTGCCTGCTTCTCTTTCTGCTTTAATAGCCCCCTCTCATCTTCCTGCTCCCCTGCCTCGACCCCTAGCCTGGCTCGCAGACAAACTTGACCCCTAATAGTTTCTGACAGTGAGCTCACCCCTGTGCAGAGCAAAATGCCCACCTACCCCATTTGCAGCATCTTGCACTGGGCACATCCCGTGGGTTTCCGTTAGTGAACCCAGCCCCTGGTTGGGGGTGTGGGTGCTGAGACAAGAGCCTCGCATTTTTACGCCCTCACTGTCCCAGCTGGGAGTGCCCCCTGACCCTTGATTTGGGCTTCGTGAGCTATTCATCCCGTAAGGTTCAGAGTTAGGGAGGCCAGGGTTCCCCTAGATATCTTCCCCCATCCCTAGATGCCATTCTCAGTGTTTAGTGCCCTGCAGGCCTAAAGGGGGCTTTGTCTAGGAGATAAGACAGAGAAGCAGAAGGACTTTGGACCAGACTGCACCACTTCCAAGCTGTGTGATCCTGGGCAAACTACCTAACTTCTCTGGGCCTTGGTTTCCTCATCTGTAAGGGCAGTTAAGTCCTGCCTTCCTCATAGGGCTCAAGCAAGGATTACATGTGTTAATACTTGCAAAGCACTCAGAACAGTAGCTGACACATTACAAGTACACATTCAGTGTTCACTGTCATCAGTATTTGCCATCTCATGTCTCAACCTGGGGATACAGATGTGAGGCACGGGAGGTGCCATCTGGCCTGGACCCAAAGAGAACAAGCCTGTTGACTTGCCGCTAACAAGTCTTAAACCATGGGCAGATCACGTTTCCTCGTTGAATCTCCGTTTTACTATCTCTGCTATGCAGGTACTCAGAGTACCTGGGTACGGGAGTGTTGGGAAGCTGACATGAGCTAACACATGTCAAGAGCAAAGGTTCTGAAGCCAGGCTTTTTGAGTTCAAATCCCAGCTCGATGTCTTAGTAGCTGTGTGACCTTGGACAAGTTACTTAACCTCCCTGTGCCTCCGATACTTCATCTGCTTATAACACTGCTCCCCTCCCCCCAACCTCATAGGGTGATTAGGAGGATGAAATGAGTTAATTTAAGGAAAGTGCTTAGCACAGTGTCTGGCACAGAGAAACGCCTGGGCAAGTGTTGGGTAGTCCTAGTTACTTCTAGAAAATGCTCTCTCCTGCCTTCTGTCTCTGAAGGATTTCTTCTCCTCTCTTCACTCTTTTTGTTAGGTGGCTTGAGTCAGAAGTTCTTGGTTTTTTAACCAAAATCCAAATCATTCTGACAGGCTGTGCTCTGGAAGCAGAAGGGGAGTTGAGATGTTTGGAGGGGCACCCATGTCAGGGACACACTGGACAAGGTGATGAGGGGCTGAAACTCCTAGAACTGGGCCCTGGGGGGCAGGTCCTGGCTAGGCCAGCGACTCCCTGTGTGACCTTGGACAAACTCCCTCTTTTTGACCTCAGTTTTCTCATCTGTCGAATGAGAATGACTGTTTGCCCACCTCCCACATTATCACAAAACTCAAATAAGATCATCAGGAAGCAGGTGTCCTGAGATTGGGGGAAGCACTCCGGAGCTCAAAGTTGCCCATTCCATTTGGGTTCTATTGGTGGCAAGAAACAGTCTCACTCAAGGGACCTCATGTCGTAGAGCGCACATGGGCAAGAACCCAAGAAAGAAGGGCTACCAGTTTCTGGAAGGGCAGGAAGCGAAGAGAGGCTCCAGCTCTCAGTCAGGAGCGCATGGGTCCCTGTCTATGGCTCTACTACCCTTGAAGCCTCGTTGAGAGTTGGCTTCTCCAGCCTTCCAGGAAGTTTTTTTTACTCTTCCACCTGCTTTCTTGGAGTTTTGCTGTCTTAAAACATCAACTTGCCCATGGCCTTGCTTGGCTTTTGGGTCTTCTCTCAACACTGTGGGTCACAAATGCACTTGTCCATGGATCCAGGCAGCGAACATAATGGGTGCAGTGGGACAGGTGGCAAGCAGACAGCGTCTGTGCCACCTGAAGCGTGGTTGGTCATTCACCTGCTCGCTCTCAGTCGGGTTCCCCTTCCCTTCCCTGCCGTGTGCTCCGTCGCAGGGTGGATACCTGTAAACTACATTTCCCATGATCCTTTAACCATGGTCTTCCAGCTAGGTTCAGCCAATAGGAGTTGCTGGTGGGAGACTGGGGGGCGGGAAGAAGGGACAAGTCAGGGTATTTCTCCCCCCTCTCTGTTGTGGAGAGCATCTCTGGCAGCAGGTGTTCTTGGTCTGTGACTCCTCCTGCTGGCTGGCCCCTCTCCACAATCCTTGTTTTTGCAGGACAGGCCCTCCATGGTTCAAGACTCTGCCAGCAGCGTCTATGCCTGAGCTGTTGTAACATCACCTCCTCCCTCTGGCCCTTTTGTCCCAGTTCCTAGTCTCAGGACTGCCTCACCTTCTCCTCATTGGTTGTTTTTTTTTTTTTTTTTTTTTTTTTTTAAGCTCTTCTAACATCTTTGCAACTAAGTATCCGCACTGCATTCCTTCTGTTGAATTCCTGGACATACTCTGAGTGACAGATCCAAGGGGCAGCCACTGCTCCGTGCCAGCCAATGGCTGCCCAACAGGCATGTGGGCCTCGCCTCGCCTGATCCGGTCTCTCAAGCAAAGGCAGGTACCTGGATTTCTAGATGATGTCTGAGTTTTACAGGTTCGCAGCTACTTTAAGTTTTAAGCTTTTATTCTGAAGGCTGAATAAAACAAGTTTGTGTGGGTCCTAGTCTGTAACTCTGCTCTCTCTTCAACCTGACTCAGTATTTTTGCTACTCTTCTTCTCCTGGTATTTCCTGGGTCAGATCCTCGGGAAGGACCTCGGATTGGTTAGTTCATGTGTTTGGGTAGGGTTGCTGACTCCTCCATGGATTTGCTGTTTTGGGATTGCTGATCTCTTTCAGCCAAGCAGCCGTGGTTGGGCATGGCAGAGGTGGTCATGTGGGATAAAACCAACTTGATTAAGGAATATGAGGCTAGATATCTGAACAGGTATTAGAGTCTGTTTGGCAAAATGCTTGCGTTCCAATCCAGTGCTCTTTCCACTTTATGCTCCAGCTACTCATCAACTCAGTAATTTTTTTTTGGGGGGGGTGTCCAGAATCAAAGACAGTTCTATAATCCAGGTGTCTCGGCTTGCATGAGTCTCTTCTGGTCTCAGGATTTCAGCTTATTTTTCTGGAAGATGAGAGGCTTGGACCTTCTTTCTGAAAATTATCTTAAGCCGGATGGTCTATGGTTCTCCAATTGCTATTTCCGTGACTTCCATGAATATGTTCACTCATCTTTCCATCCATCATTCAGCCAGCCAGCCAGCCAGCCAGCCTGCCACCTATCCATCTTTCCACCCGCCCATCCATTCAACAAATATTTATGAATCATCTGTGCACCAGGCACTGTAGTAGGTGCTGGATAAACTAGGACAGACTAGGACGGCCCTAATGGAACTGCGTTCTAGTCAGGGGAGAAAGATAATCAATAAGCAAATAAATACATATGTCAGATAAATTTTGAGTGATAGGTGCTATAAGAAAAACAGAATAGATGGATAGGACCAAGAACGGAGGGATGGTTGTAATTGGCTGGTCAGGAAAAGCCAGTGTGAGAGGTGACATCTGAGCTCAGATTTGAAAAAGGATTTGTGGGGAGAATATTCTAGATGGAGAATGTTCTAGATAGAGGGTTCAGTAAGGTCAAAGGTACTGAGAAGAAAGGGAGGAGCAAAAAGAAGGTCAGAGTGGTCAGAGCACAGAAGAGGGAGAGTGTTAGGTGAAGGGGCTGGAGACAGAGCAGGGGCCAGGATTTTCCAAAGCCCTGTGAACCATAGAAGGAACTTGAGGTTTGACTCTAAGTGCCATGGGAAGCCATTTCTGACCAGTGAGCAGCATCCTTGCCTGTCATGTAGCTGTGACCACTGTGACAGTGTTAGTTCTTAAGACCGGCACCAGATGATGTGGCCAGGCCAGGACCCAGGAGTGATGGTGTCAGGAATGAGGGAGATCCTGGGCATCATGCCAGCGAATGCTGGCCGGAACCAGACTGGCTCAGTCCAGTCTAGAGCTGAGGGAGGGGGCAGGTGGGGTCCTCAGGGCTCTAGATATCCGGCTTGGCCTGGATGAAGCTCTGGACCCTTCCCTTGCCCCAGGTCTTGCACTTCAGGGTGGTCGAGGCTCAGCCAGACTGCTCTGTTATTTACTAGCTGATGATCTGGCACAAGGTACTTACCTCGCTGAGCCCGTTTTCCCATCTCCAGCAAGGACACAATCACAGTGCCCTCCTATGGCCAGCCAAAGAATCCAGTGATAATGCAAAGAAGAGCAGAACACAGAGACCTCAATACATGTGAGCTATTTTTCTTCTTATTATAGTCTTGTTATCATCGCCAAGCCCTAGTAATTCTAGACAATGTCAGTAATAAAATATTCCTCCCCACCATGACTGGTAAATGGGTGGCCTTAGAATTTACCGTCCACACTGGGGCGTGGGGACAAAAGATATACACGGAGACCTACAAGGTTCTATGGGATCCGGCCCCCACCTACCTTTCTAATCTAATTTCTTGGCACCTTCTGCCTCATTTAAACTAAATGGCCCACACTTGCCTCCAGAATGTTCCAAGCTTCTTTCTGCATTGGGGTACTGCCTAAGACCTGGAGGATAGACTTCCCTGGGGCAGGGGCTTGGCACAGCAGCCAGAAGGAGGACCCTGCATGAGGGCTTCAAAGCACTTACCTTGGGCCCCATCCAAGATCATGGGAACTCCTTAGAGTCTTGGGTTAAATCCTCAGAGGCCCTCCTTACAATCAAGCCTAGAGTAGGACAAGGTCTCTTTTACATTGTTCTATCCCTTCCCATCTTTTATCACAAGGGCCATTGTTTTGCTCTTTATGGGATTACTATTTTCTGACCTTCTCCCCAGCAGGCTCTGAATTCCGTGATGTCAAAGACCATGTCTGATCTGCTCACGCATGGATCCTCAGTGCCGAACACGGTGTCGGCATGCAGTAGGCGCCCGCTAAGTATCGATCAAGGGGATGGATGGCTGCAGGAGGGAGCTGAGATTCCCAAGCAGCCCACGCTCTTCCCACAGCCTCATTCTGAAACTGGCAGCCTGGTTGGAAACGCTGATCAAGGCAGGCTAGAGATGCTCCTTATCAAAGTCAAGGCCAAGATCGGTGGGAAAGGATCGTGCCAAAGCGAAGGATCCAGATGTGCAAATTCCCTTCAATGAGGCAGATGTGACCCAGTGATTCCACACCAGGCATAACCGCTGCATCTGATTCCTCATTTCCATTAAAGGAATTGTAGCAGGTGCAAAAACTGGAGATTATCCCAAGAATTAAGATATGAAAAGCATGTTAGATCACTAAACTCCAATTAGGGAAATTAAATTGTGCACACTCCCCTCCTGACGCAATATCAGGAGCTTGCATTAGCTCTGGGCTCTGGTTCTAATAAAATTAGAGAATAACACTTTAATTGAATTGTGCTTAAAAGGATCATGCTGACAAATGTGATTGTATCTGGCTGGGATGCACACCTTCTCCGGCAATCATTAAATCCAATGAAATGCCAGTCTCGGGATCTTGACAGTTTTCTGAAACAATCTGTGAACCGTGCTGTATCTTGGAGTATCTAATCAATTTAGAGCCGCCTCATTAGGACTTGGCTGCTAACGGATACTTAAAAATCAAAGCAAATTACTGCACTCCATGGATAACTAGCTAATCATATCGATACAACATGGCTGGGTTGTGTTGCAACAATTCATTTCCTCTTTAAGAAGCCACTGTCACCCATAATTTAGGGATTGAGATTCATAAGCCTGATGCAGACAGCTCCGAAGTCAAGGATTTTCCTGAGCTCAGCACCAAGGGGCGCATGCCACCCCAGCTAGGGGGCTGAGCCAAAGCCAATCCCTTGAGTCCTTTGATTTACGTTCTACTAACCCCAAGCTCACTTCTGGGTAATAAACCCATGACCCTTATTGTACAAATAGGAATCAGAAGATCAGAGGTGGATAGCATCTTTCCGAAGATCACACAGTAAATTAGTGGCAGAGCCAGGATTTAGCCCTTCTTGACATCACATCAAATTTTCTAATATTTTAATAGCAGTTTAGAACAGTGATTATACCTTCATTGATAGTTTACTTGGGTCCTGATTTTTTTAACGTTTTATTTATTTATTTGAGAGAGAGAGAGCATGAATGGGGGTGCAGAGGGAGAGGGAGAAGCAGACCCCCTCCACTGCTGAGCAGGCAGCCTGGTGTGGGGCTGGATCTCAGGACCCCAAAATCATGACCTGAGCCAAAGGCAGACGCTTAACCAACAGAGCCACCCAGGTGCCCCTACTTGGGTCCTATTTTAATATTCTTACTAAAGAGAAACACCACTGCCACCACCATCATCATCGCGGTACAAATAGCTTATACTCATATAGAACTTATTGCAAATTTCAGGTCATTTCCTTTCCCCAACAACCCTGGAAGTCCATTCTGTGATTATTGTGGTAGGCATTACTGCCGTTCCCTGAGTATTTTGCACTTTCCCCTCTAGGACACATGGTAGGACTCCGCTTTCTGGCTCCAGGTGGTTGGATGGATCGGGAGACTGGTTCTGGCCAATAAGTGTGAACAGAAGAGACACGTGTTATCTATAGGCCAGAACAGGATTGCTGGCTCATGATCTCCATCATTGGTTCTCCTTCTAGTTCCTCAGCCAGCAACGCTTGAGCTGCTCGCTGCTCTGAATGCAACGAGCAGAAACTCCCGGCTGACCCGCAATGGACCTGTAACCTGAGCGAGAAATAAACCTGGGTTGTTGGAAGCCGCTGAGCTTTTGGGGTGATTAGTTATTGCAGGATAACCTAACTTGTCCTGATTGGTAGAAATATCACCCCTGATTTACAGGTGAGGAACTAAAGCACACAGAGATTAAGTGAAGATGTGGTTGGATTCAGGCACTCTCGATGGCTTTCTCTCCATTCCAGAAGTTTCCTTGGCTCCTGCTCTTTGTACTTCCCATCCCCTCTCCTTATTGGTGGCACCTCTCTGACACCAGTTTCTGGGCCCCTGGGGCTTACGGTGAGTGGTGGGGGCCAAGAACTACTTTTCGGAGGCTCAGGTCAGGCCTGAGGTCAGGCTCTGTCACTCGGCTCATGCCTGGGAAGAGACACTTTTTAACATCTGAACTTTTCAGGCATGTGAACTTGACTTTCCATGTATAAGTGCCCTTGGTGTCCTCCGAGATAAAGGTTGTTCAGGGGGTAGCTTATGAGAGCTGTGCTTTGTCAAAAGGACCAGCTCTTTGATAGAGAAGGTCCAGGTGCACTGAAGGTCGGGGCAGGGACATCTGATGGGGACTTTTCGACACCACACCTCCCCCACCTCCAGCCTAACTCACTTGGCGCCGCGATGTATTATGGGTGAGGAAGGAAGGTTCTGCTGTTAGGTTCCCTTGAGCATGCCTCACCATTGGCCTCACAGAAGTTTGAGGGGTGTGGCTGGAGGGAGGGAGCCCGAGCCCCGAGCCCTAGAAGACGAGAGAGAGGAGGAGAGAGTTTGCAGAAATTGTATACAGCTTTGGGAAATGTATACCCTTTGTGAACATATCGGAGTCGGTTAAGACAGTAATTGCAGACCTTCCCCGACACAGAGAGAGGGCAGGATGGCCGGGCCTGCTATTATCATGTTCTTTCAGGCACAACAGCTTGTTTACAGGAGGGCTGTGGACTGTGAGGCGATTGTCTGGTGGCTCCAGGGGCAAGGGCTCTTTGCAACCCCACCCCCTGCATTCAGCCGTCAGTGATGAGTCCTGGGGTCCCCCTTGCCAGGATGCTCAGTGGGGAGGGGGTGCAGACAGCTAACTAGGTTCCCTCATGAGCTCTTGTTCATGCTTCACATCCTCCCCACCTGCCACAGCCTCACGGAAGTCCAGCGGGCCCCGTCCGGGCTGCTCCATTGGAAGGCACTTGGAGCCCAAAGGGAAGAAATCTGGGTCCTGCTCTGGGCTCTTGCTCACCCACTGCGGGACCCTGGCACTTCCCTTCTCCTGTCATATCCTCAGTCTTTCCATTTTGAAGAGTCTCGCGAGATTAGCAATGATCAGGTTTAGATTATGTACCCAATCTTTTTGGGGGAGGGGATGTTTCTTGTGGATGCTGAGGTTTGACACAGATTATTATCATTTTTTATTTTTTAAAAAGATTTTGTTTGTTTATTTGACAGAGAGAGAGAGACAGCCAGTGAGAGAGGGAACACAAGCAGGGGGAGTGGGAGAGGAAGAAGCAGGCTCCCAGCGGAGAAGTCTGATGCGGGGCTCGATCCCGAAACATGGTGATCATGCCCTGAGCCGAAGGCAGACACATACGACTGAGCCACTCAGGCGCCCCAGATTATTTTTATTTTAATATCACTTCAATATTCAGATGTATGATGCAAATGACAGAAAACAGTGGTGGCGAATAAAAAGAGAAAACGCATTAATGAAAAGCTATAGAGTGGCCTCTAGACTTTCCCTGAGGACCAGAGAACAAGGAAGGAGACTCCAAAACATCCAGAGGCAGAACTGGCTTGGACCTTCTATATGTTTTCTCTTTTTTTCCATTCTAAGCTTCTGATCGAAGTCTGGTGAGGATGCATCTGATTGGTGGACCCAGGTCATGTGATTGTTTTCTAGCTGCAAGGAATGCTGGGAAAGCAAATCCCTGATTTCAGCTTCTCCATTTCGAAAGAGACCCTGGTGGCAAAAAAGGTCAGCAAGTTCCCCTACAAATTACAAATATAAAACTAGGTCATAGCCCTTGTTTACCAGTCTAATGCAAATGCATTGACGAATTATATATAAACTTAGCCAAAAAAACAGTAACATTTGGGGCCTCTGGGTGGCTCAGTCATTTGAGCGCAGACTCTTGATCTCAGCTTAAGTCTTGATCTCAGCTTAGGTTTTGATCTCAGGGTGGTGAGTTCCAGCCCCGCACTGGGCTCCACACTGGATGTGGAGCCTAGTAAAAAAAAAAAAAGAAGAACTAACATTCAAATTTCAAAATATAAACATTCAGGGGCGCCTGGGTGGCACAGCGGTTAAGCGTCTGCCTTCAGCTCAGGGCATGATCCGGGCGTTATGGGATCGAGCCCCACATCAGGCTCCTCCGCTGGGAGCCTGCTTCTTCCTCTCCCACTCCCCCTGCTTGTGTTCCCTCTCTCGCTGGCTGTCTCTATCTCTGTTGAATAAATAAATAAAATCTTTAAAAAATATATATATAAACATTCAAATTTTAAAACAAAAATATTTAAGATGAAGAATAATTTTGTTTTATGGAACAAAATCACCACTTGAAATAAGAATGTGGTGCTAACTGTTACACTAATGCTCTTCTGGAGTTCCAGAAGCATTCCATAGTCTGCCAGTTGGTCCTCATTTGGTATTACTGCATCTTCATATTAAGTTTATCTGTGTTCTTTTCTCCTTAGCCCTCAATGATTATAGTTGTATTTCTTGACACCAATGTGACTGCAAACACACACAAAAAGACATGGCTTTGGAAGGTGTGGTGGTTCTCAGTTGTAAGGTGGTCATCCCAGGGGCCAGAATATTCTGAAGACAGTAATGAATGTGAAAACTCTTCATAGTCTCCAAAGCCCTCTCCGATGGAAGGGATTCTCCCACATGCTCCTTCTCAGACTTTGGTGTGAGGAATATTAGTCCAAATTTCCAGTTCTACTTTCCTCCAGATAGAGGAATTGCACTTCCTTCTCCCCTTCAAGTGAGGCGTGGCTTTGTACCCAACCCAGATCTATGAGTGTGTCACTTCTGGGTGGAAAGCATTTCAGAGTCAATTCATGAGTCTCCACTTTCCCTTCCCCCTGCCATCATGGCCACTGAAATTCCAGCTGGTGCCTCTGTGAGCCTACACAAATGAAGACGGAGCTCTGCTCTGTGCCAACATGTGATGGACATGTAGTGTGAGTGAACAAATAAATCATTCCTGTCTTAAACCGCTGAATGGTTTGTTACGCAGCAGGACCTAGCCTGCGCTGACTGATACACTTGGTAAGGTAGGGATTACAATTGCAGCTATCTCATTGCTACGCAACAAAGAACTCTGGTACAGAGAGTTTGAGAACCTTGCTCAAAGCCAGACAGCTAGAAAAATTCAGATGTCAAACTCAAGTCCCCACCCAAGTCACTACAAATCTCGTGCTTCTCGCAGCAACTCACACGGCTGAGAATACAGTCTCTGTAACAAGCAGGCAGGACTGATGGAAAACATGGCATGTCTCGGTGGCGGGAGTGCAGGTTTTGAGAGCTCATGTAAAATATCAGTCTGAGTGCCAAGTACATTTCCACTTCAAAGTGCCCTAAGTTTAAGAGTGAGCCATTCCGAATGTTTAAATTTAAAAAGTCAGTTCTCAAATTCCCCCCAACAGCCAGGGAGGTTGACAAGATGATAGATGCATTTGGAACGGCAAAGCTTCCATTCCAAGAAGCAGTCCTTGGCTGCAAACCTGTTCACAAGAGTGGTGTGTGTCCCCACGTCTGTGGGTGGCCACGCTGAGTGCAGGAGAAGGGCTCTCCTTTCTGCCTGCAGGCTCCACCCTCCTCCACTTGAGCAGCAAACCGCTAGTCTGAAGGCAGAACATGTGGCTTGTAAGACAGGTGGCTCGGAAAAACACCAGGGCTCATTGCAGAGTTCACAGTCACTCCAACTATCACGCTCATGATATTAGGGGAATGTGACTGGAAGTCAGCAGAGGCTGCATAATTTAGCCAATATTTTCTCTAAATGAAACAGTCTTCATGGGGGGGCTGGGGGGCGGGCAGACTCCATTCTGATCTCCTTTTGAGAACCAAGTGCTTCCTGCGGGTTTCTGAGCATTTCCAACCCTCTCTCTCTAATATATGTAATATATAAATAATACATAATAATGTATTTATAATTATAAAATATATTTACACACACACATATATATATTTATATATATATATGTATATCCAGAGAGAGAGATTTATTTTAAAGAATTGGCTCATGCGATTTGGGGGGGCTGCTGGTCCCACATTCATAGGGCAAGTTGGCAGGCTGGAGATTCAGGGAAGAGTTGATGTTGCAGTCTTGAGCGCAACGGCTGGAAACTCAGAATTTCTCTGTTGCGATCTGGAGGCAGAATTCCTTTTTTTGAGAAACCTCAGTCTTTGCTCTTAAGGTCTTCAACTGACTGGGTGAAGCTAATCTCCTTTACTCGAAGTCAATTTCATACAAATATTAATCACATCTAAAAAAAAAAACGTCTTCACAGCAACACCTAATGTTTGATCAAACAATTGGTCACCGCAGTCTGGCCAAATCGACAGAAGATTAACCATCACACCGGGATGTATCTCGAGTGTGCAGCGGGGAGAGGCGTGTCCATGGCCGATGAAGCCAGCTGAGGTCCTATGAGCTATGACCACATACAGTGTTTTCCACTTCTGATGTCTCCAAGCTCCCGGCTCCAATTCCAACTTCAAGAATCTTCTGATGAGGAATAGCGTTTGATAAGATTACTAATAAAGATAGCAGATACCATTTAGCTTTACACGCGTGCCTTCATTTAACCGTTAGAACAGTCCCGTGAAATAAGGATTATTAATATTCCATTTCACAGAAGGGGAAACTGAGGCACAGAGAGATGAAGTTATAGCAGTAAGGACTGGAACCCACATTTCTCTCATCCTCTACTCTACTTTTCCTCATCAGTTTCCCCTACAGTCAACTCTGAAGGGAGTCCTCATTTCATTTTCTTTGGCTTGGAGCCGGAAACGCCAGTACTCTGGGACTGAGCATGCTCAGTGTCTGCTTTCTGTCACGTGGTACCAGAAGCACTCAGTCCCAGATCCCCAGGCAACCAGGCTCAGCTCAGTTCTTATCTGGGAATAAGACACGTACAGCCTTGAATCTGCCAGAGATCTCAGCTCTTCCCTTTTCTCATTCATGCCTCCTCTCACCCAGGTGACAACATTTGTATTCACTCGGTTCTAGGCGCTAAGGATGGAATAATGAATAATAATGCTAATAATGGTAGGGGGGGATGGTGATGAGGATAAAGAGGGTCAAGGTCCTAGCGATGGTGCTGATGATAATACAGCAGCCCTGAAGGGGTCTGATCAGTGCTAAGCCAATGTCTCCTTTGTTCTAGATACCAAGCCTCTTTTTTTTTTTTTTTTAAAGTAGGCTCCACACCCAGCGTGGAGCCCAATGCCAGGCTTGAACTCATGACCCCAAGATTAAGACCTGAGCTGAAGTCAAGAGTCAGAGGCTTAACCAACTGCGCCACCCAGGCGCCCCTAGATACAACTCTTCTATGTAAGCATCCTGGGCCACATCCGGGGACCTGATACCTGCCACTTGGTAATTTCATAGCCATGCCAGCCTTCAGCATACACGCCTGCACGCGTGCCCCATCACCCACCACCTCACACCAGGCCCATCGGTGTCTGGGTAACTCAGAAGAAAGAAGGTCCTAGGCCATGCACGGTGGAGATCAGGGAATTTGGTCTTGCTCTCTCCTGCCTCAAGATCTTGTCTTCCTGCTGTCGGGGCATGAGTCTCACTTGGCTGCTGATAAGGAGTGGTAACCACACATTTTCATCCAGTAGGGGTGGGTTCTTCCTCAGCCTTATCGCTATAAGAACCCCCAAAAGAAGAGAAGCAGGGACAGTGGCCAGTTCCTCTGGCCATGCTACCTCACTGGGCAGACCAAAGGCCCCAGACTACAGTGTAAACCTCTGGAGTTTCTTTTCCTTTCTTTTCTTTTCTTTTCTTTTCTTTTCTTTTCTTTTCTTTTCTTTTCTTTTCTTTCTCTGTTTCTTTTCTTTCTTTTCTTTCTTTCTTTCTTTCTTTCTTTCTTTCTTTCTTTCTTTCTCCTTTTCTTTCTTTCTTTCTTTCTTTCTTTCTTTCTTTCTTTCTTTCTTTCTTTCTTTCTTTCTTCCTCCCTTCCTTCCTTCCTTCCTTCCTTCCTTCCTTCCTTCCTTCCTTCCTTTCTTTCCTTCTTTCTTTCCCCCCTCTGGGCTCCTTTGTCACAAATTAATTGACGGTCTATGTGTGGGTCTATTTCTGGTCTCTCCATTCTGTTCCATTGATCTATGTGTCTGTCTTTGTTCCAATATCGTACTGTTTCCTTTGCTATAGCTTTGTGACGTAGTTTGAAATCAGAGCGCATGATACCTCCAGCTCTGTTCTTCTTTCTCCAGATCGTGCTGGCTGTTTGGCATGTTTCATGGTTCCACACACATGTTAGGACTGTGTGTTCTACTTCTGTGAAAAATGAAATTGAAATTTCGATAGGGAGTGCCCTGTATCTGTAGATGGCTCTGGGTGCTACAGACTTTTTAAACAAAATTCATTCTTCCAATCCGTGAGCATGGAATACCTTTCTGTTTATTTGTGTCTTCTTCAATTTTTTTTTCATCCATGACTTCTATTTTCCAGTGAGGTCTTTTTTGCGTCCTTGGTTAAGTTTGTTCCTGGGTATTTTATTCTTTTTGATGCAATTGTAAATGGGATTGTTTCTTAATTTATTTCTCCACTTGTTGATTATTAGTGTTTAGAAACGCAACTGCTCTTTGCATATTGACATGTATCCTGCAACTGTACTGAATTCGTTCATTAGTTGTAACAGCAAAGTTTCTTTCAGGTTCGCTACTTCTCAGAAAAGACAGGGTAGCAGAGATAAAGGTGGGGAATGATAACTAGCTTGGTCGTTCCCTTGTGTCATGAAGGTCCTTGCAAACCCAGTCCTCTCCTGGGATGGGGTCCCTACTTCTCCCATCCCACACCACATGAGTGACCTTTATCCTCCTGATTACTCTCTCTCTCTTAAAATTTTTTAAAAAAGATATTTCCACGTCTCTCTTTATGCAGGCGTTTTTGAGCTCTGCAAAATGGTGGCCACAACCTGTCCCCAAGATACTGCTTCCTACAGGATGGAGGGAAAGGGGTTCCACGCACAGGTTGCTTCCTGTACCCCCAACAGACCCTCTCTGAGGCTTTACCAGTTCAGTCACAGCAAGCCCAAAAAGCGGGCTAGGGATGGGATCAAGCCCCGTGAATCAAGGTAAAAGTGGGCACTCCAATTCCACTTCAATCTCCCCACCCGAGAGATGTGCACCAATGTTCGTTCTTTCTTTCTTTCTTTCTTTCTTTCTTTCTTTCTTTCTTTCTTTCTTTTCTTTCTTTCTTCTTCTCTTTAAAGATTTTATTTACTTCACACAGAGAGAGAGAGCACAAGCAGAGGAGAAGCAGACTCCCCACTGAGCAGAGAGCCCGATGTGGGGCTCCATCCCAGCACCCTGGGATCATGACCTGAGCCAAAGGCAGACGCTTAACTGAGTGAGCCGCCCAGGTGCCCACCAACGTTCTTTCCGTATCACCTGTGAGGCTGGCCCACCCCTCACCGCGAGCATTCATCTTCCTTGGTGTTGGTTCAGTTTATTCCCATGTGGAGGAAGGACCATTTCCCCCAGTTAGCATGGTTTTGCTGCTGTGTACTGGGAACCACCCCCACCCGTACCCCTCACACTTACTAGGCTAAGAAGCATTCTATTTCTGCTCCTACTTGAACCTGGTTTCTCTCTCTCTCTTTTTAAAAATTTTATTTATTTGACAGAAAGCAAGACAGTGAGAGAGGGAACACAAGCAGGGGGAGTGGGAGAGGGAGAAGTAGGCTCCCCGCTGATGCAGGACTTGATCCCAGGACCCTGAGATCATGACCTGAGCCGAAGGCAGAAGCTTAACCAACTGAGCCACCCAAGCATCCCAGAAGCTGGCTTCTCTTCCAGAACCGTAAAGAGGTCTGTCTGTGCACCCCCCAAGGAAAGGACCAATTCCTAGTAGACGCTTGCAATTTCAAGTCTTTAAGAGGGCATGGGCTTTTAACATCTGCATTTTCTTATTTGATTCTCCCAGCTAAGTTGTGATGGGCATATCATAATCCCCGCTTGTGCACTGGAACAATCCACAGTTCAGAGAAGTAAGGTCACTTTTCCAAGATCACACAGCAAGTAAACAAGATTTCAAACCCAGGTAGGCAAAGGCTGTATAAGGTGAGGTAATACCAGCTGCTACATAACCCCCAGAACTTCAGCGGTTTAATACAGAAAAAGCTTAATTTCTCACTTGCGTCCAGTCCAGTATCTCTGATTGGGAGGTTCTCCTGCAATCCGGGGACTCAGGCACCTTCCCCCTTGTGGCTCTGTCCTTTACAGCATGTGACTCCCAATGTCATCCTGGGGTCCTTTTCTAGTCCAGCCAGCCAGAAAGGAAAAGAGCACAGAGGATCACACCGGGAAGGGACAGTTATGGGATTGTTCTGTGCACCTGTTGCCCCCAGGTCAGACCCATCCCTTCCATGCTGAACAGCCTCAGAGTCTTCTCCACGCAGGCTCTCTAGGCCGCTGCTGATGATTAGCTGAAGCTCACCCCTAAGGTGAAACTTTTCCCGCCACCACCTTGACTTGAGTGGTTCAAGAGACACACATTTCTTCACTCCGCCATTTTGGAAATGGAGGGGAGGCATGGGGAGGGCACCATGACTGTGTCAGGAAACATTGTGAAAGGCTTTGAAATAAACAGAAACAATGTCCTGTCTAACCCATAGTTCTGGATTCTCCCCATGCGTCGTAGTCTTTGAGCTATTTTGCATCTCTGAAAATTGTAGAAAATGAATAATAATTCAAATACTTCCCGTCCATAGGAATGCAAATGAATTTTGTTTGGTCAGAATACAGTTGATTCATGACACGCGGGTAGATTATTTTTGCATATTCCTTTCTAAATTCATTTCCGTTTTCTTGATTGCCTTTCCATGTGTGTCTTCCGATGTCCCATTGAACAGCTGTGATATCTTACAGTTGCCTCATTAACTAAGGAGTGAAATAAACCCTTTGACGCATGTCCACTTTACCTTTGTGTGTTTGCATCTGTATACATAGACGTGTGTGTATGTACGTCCTTTGACAGCTACAAGTCCCCAGACGGAGGAGGAAAACCCTATGACACATTACAGTCCCCTCCTTCCAGGAGCCTCTCACTCATCACGGAAGAGAGGCAGAGCAGGAAACTGAGACCCGCCGTGGGGGGACTCTCAGATACCAGGGATCACACGACTAGAAACGGTGGGGCTGTGAATTCAAAGCCAAGCGAGTCTGATCGTAGCACCCATGTTTCTCACCCAACCAGCTCTTGAGGCAAAGGGGATGTTGACAGGGTGGATATGAACACCTCTCTTCCTTGGTAAATGACAAAACCACGGTTCAGGGCAGTTAAATGACTCCGAGATAAATCTGTATCCAGAACCGATCCCAGACCTCTATTTTCTGGGGCATCTTTAGGTGATCCAAGGGAGGGTATTTTTCTAGCTAAGATGTTCCTTGAACATCTGTTCCAGGTTTTTTTGTTTTTTTTTGTTTTGTTTTGTTTTGTTTTTTTAAGGCAGGGAAGATTACTAGGTGGTTTTGGTTCCTAAAATGCTCTCTGAACCTTTATTCATAGAAGCATAAGTGAGGCGGGAACCTGGGCCAAAGCGGGCAACATCTGCCTTGTCGGGTTCAGGTCTGGGCCCTGGAAAGGGCCAGAAGCAAGACAGCTGGCACGGGACACCGCTCTGGGGCCGCGGGAAGGTCATGGTCTGCTGAGGTTCCTGCCCCCAGGGCTCTGCCCAGGGTTTGCCAAGGCACAGCGGAGTCAGAATTGAGAGGTTTCTGGATCAGTGGAGGACTCCCAGGCTTTGAGGTCAGGCTTGAATTCAGATTCTGTCTCTGCCACCTGCCAAACGGGAGACTTTACGCATTAAAGTCTAAAGCATTCGCCGAGACTAAAGCGTGACATGTCTGACATCTCTCTGGACCTCGTCTTCTTCATCTGTAGGCTGGGGATAATAACCCTAACTTCACAGGGGAACCCCGGTCCAGCCTGCCTCGCACTCAACCCAGCCCTGTGCCTGTGGGCTGCTTCTGCCCTGAGCGGACTCACATGTCACGAGGGCTTGGGGCCGCCGGGGCTGTTGCCGATGGCTGGCATGGAGGGCAGAGAGGCCTTGGAGGCACCTTGCTTTCTAGGTCTCTTTCCTCTCTCTGACAGTAAAGGCTACTCACCTCTGCAAGGTGCCCGGAAAATAAATATCACTGGCTTCTGCTCCACAAAGGGCAAGCAGGTGCTTCCCGAGCCTGAGCTAGGGCCCCTCCCTGATAACGCTGGTCAAGTTGTGGGCCAACCATCTTATTTATTCCCATGTCCCAGAGAAAATCCACCCCTCGAGAAGCCCCAGGTCTGCCCGTCTAGTCTATTCTAGCAGACTCTGCTGGGTGCTTGCGTCACCCACCAAGCCCTTGTTTTTGACTCCCGCAGGTCTGCGGGAGTCCTCTGTAAACTTCACCTCTTGTCAATGGTCCCTGCTCAGGAAAATTGGCTCCTTTGACACCGTTTTAGACAAACCATAATGTGTGTGGAGCTGAAAGAGGTTCTATTTACAAGTCTGCAGGAAATAGCCCTGGGCAGAGGATGGTAATTGTAGGGTGAAGGTTCACCAGGGGCTCAGAGGGGAGAGAGGACCGCCCTGGGAAGAGGGTGCTGTGATGGGCAAGAGAGGGTGCAAGGGTCACCTCCGTTCCCGGGACCTGCGGGGGCACGAGAAGGCTGGATGGAGGGTGCAGAGGTCTCTCCTTCCACCTGCCAGCCGGCTGCCCCCTCGGCACTTTTGTACTTCCCACCCTCTCCCGGAATGCTCTCCCCCCAGGGATCTCAATGGCTCACACTCTACTTTCGAATCCTGGTGCAGCTGTGACCTTCCGTGATCCCCATTCCCAGCTTCTACGCAAACACACTCGCATACACGCATACACGAGCACACACACGCGCTCCCTATTTCTGAACCCCTTTTTATTCTTTTCATGGCACCCATAGCCTCCAGACATGGTGATTCATTTATCTGCGCCCTGTCCATTCCTTCTGTATTCTAAGTTCTCCCAGAACGTGGGGCTTTCGTTTGCTTCCCCACCGGATTCCCAGTGCCTGGAACAATTCCTACGTGTGCTCACTCATGAAGTGTTTAAGGAAAGGATTAACAAGTGAGCAAATGGGTGAGTGAACGGATAACTACATCCCAACATCAAGGGCCTCGTAGGTTCTCTCGTCTAATGGACCCCATCTCCCCGGGGTAGCGGGCCGCTCTCACGTTGTTGACCTTGACCTCCAGGCTGAATAAATCACAGACCCAGTGGTGGAGTTGCCATCTGGTAGAAGCCTGGGGGAATCACCAGAGCTGTTTACAAGGTGGGCAGAGCCAACGACGTGAGGCCCAGGAAGTCGTGTGGTATGTCCATGATAACCTGAGATCAAGGTGTCACGGAACCAGGGTTCAGAAGAGTCCTCCTGCCCCTCGACCCCCAGGCCCACGTGCTTAGGAGATGAGGGAGATCACAGCTGCCTGGGGTCCTCACTCCAGCCGTCCTCGAGGAGCTGACCTTGGTTGGCGGGATTTAGGTGTGTGGACAAGGGGCAGAGGTGGTGGGGTGACCAGGGTCTTTCTGCAGCAAAGGGGGGGGGTGTTGGAGGAGCCAGGGGGCGATGATGTCATTGTGGATTTCTTCCAAACCATGTCCTCAGCAGGAAGCCACTCTGACTGGGCTGGCCTTTGCTCCCCTTCTAGCTGCTTCTCAACATCCCAGACATCTGTCCTCCACCTACTCACGGCATGAACTCAGCAGGTCACTGAACCCCTCTGGGACCTCCTGACTAATGGTGGCCATGACTAACATTAGCCAAAACAAAAGGGCTGTCAGGTGGTTTGGGGCCCTCAGCAGCCTGTCCCCAGGAGAGAAAAGGACCAGGCTCTCCTCACCCAGGAAGGGAGGCCCGTCCTGTTGAGAGGGTAGAGGCCAGTCACCTCAGTCTGGCCTCCGTATTTTTAGCATCTTCCCTCCTTCCCTCCCTCCCACAAGCCACTAGCCCACTCCTTGCCCAAATAACAGCCACCAAAATAGCCCTGGCAGTTGACTGAGGAGTACTGAGAGGGTCCCCTCCCTCCTGCTGGTCAGTCAGGCAGGAGCAGAGGCCCTGGGACTGGGCGAGGCCAAGCGGAGGTTGTTAATTGTACCTTTGGTCCGAATAAAAAATAGCTCTCCTCAGGGCTGATTGCAGCACTCGTTCTGGGGAACCAGGTGCGTGCCTCTCGCCGGGCTCACCGGGGACGGACACCTCGGGGTCTGGACTTGGCCCTCAGCGACAGAGCAGGGCAGCCTCCCCCCACCCCCCGCCCCGAAGGAGGCAGCAAGGTGTGCAAAGGGACCAGAGAGATCGTCTTGCTCAGGTCTCCCTGGCACGCGGAGGGCCAGCGAAAACTCACGTGCCGGGCCATCACCTCCTCAGAGACACCTGGGCCACCCGCTTTGTGGAAACCGGCCCCCCTGGCCTCTGGCCCCCCTTACCTGCTTTTGTGTTCTTCACGGTACGGCTGGTAGCTTCTATCTGTTCGCATACGTATTTCTTGCCTCCTCCCCCCGAAAAGCCGGCCCCCCAAGGCAGGGCACTGGTCTCTTCGGTCCCCTCTGTGTCTTCAGGACACAGACTGATGGCGGGACCTCAGTAAAGTCAACGTCAGCCAGTAACTGTGTGAAGAAGACCTGGCCGGGTCCTGACTCCTGCAGTGTGGACAAAGCCACAAAAGGGAAAGAAATGAGAAACAAGGGCCTCCAGACGCCCGTGAGAACCATCCTTCCCGTGCGCCCAGAACCACCGTCTGTCCTCACAGCAGCCCTGGGCAGCAAAGACTGTACTTTTAGTAACAAGCACCCGAGCACTCTGTTTATGCAGTTTACTTCTTTATGTAGTTTTGGTGGTAACCCCTAAGTATGAGCAAGGCTCCTTAGGATCCCCATTTTAGAGATGACAACACTGAGATCCCGAGAAAGAAAGCACCTTGGCCCACATCACACGAGCCCTGAGCATCAGAGCTGGAACTGGAGCCCGGGGTGGTGGCCTGGCCCCAGAAGGCCTAGTCTCTAATTTCTGCACGCGCGGCCTGTTGTCTCATGAGACCTCTGACGTCCGGATAGCTCAAGACCTTCCCTGGGCCAGACTGGACTCTCGTCGCCCTGCCTCTGTTGGTCGTACCATCTGCGGGCCGGCCCATCTCTTTAACAGTTTTATGGGCCTTCATGCATGTCACCTCATTGGCCCTTCACGGTAACCCCGAGAGCTTGTCTTGCTAACGTTCCATTGAGCCCCGTGGTTGAGAGGTGGTCGCAGAGGCCCAGAGGAGGGACCTGCTGAGGGTCGCGTGGGTAGCGTCACCTGACCTGCCCTGCTTTCTCCGGGCACCACCCCGTTGGCCTCCCTTTCTCCCCCTTGGCGCCTCTCCCCGCTTGTGCCTGATGCCTGTGTGGCTATTGGTCCCTTGGCTCCGGAGGCAGGGCTGGCGGGAGGCTTGATCGCCACCGAGTGGTTGTTAAACACCTTTTTGACTTTTTATGAGCTTTGTCACCCTGCCACGCGCCAAGTGGCCTTTACGGCAGCACCGTTAAGGCAAATCATGAAGATGAACGAAGAAACCTCTCTGGGCTTGGATGCCAGAGTGTTCCACGGGTGGCAGGTACGGACGCCGTGGCAGCGTGGTCTTCGGCCTCCCTGCCTCCCCTGGAAGGATGCCCCAGAAATCAGGGGCCCCGGACCCTAGAGTCTTCTCCACTGACTTCTTGGTGCCTCAGACACTTGGTCTTGCCCACGGGGACAGGTATCTCTGGTTTGGGGTCTGGCTAGCATCACAAGTGATGGGACACAGGGTTTTAAGGTGTGACTGCAGGGGGATGGCTCCTCACCCCTGGCCTCGCACGAATCTGTAAGTTTCCAAGGCCATCTCTCAATGTCCAATCTGCCTCTCTAGGGTTCCCCGAGGCTTCGATCTAGCGACCCGAGTGGGTCAGCCTGCCCCAACCCTGTCCAAAATCTGGATTTTTCTCTACCATTTCATTTTTTCATTCATTCATTCATTCATTCATTCATTCATTCATTCATTCATTTCCTACTCAAATTTACCTCCTCAGTGTCCTTCCCTTTCTCCTTAATCAGCATTACACGCTTGTCTCTCTCTCTCTCCTTCCTCTATTTTTCTTCCTTCGATGAGTAACTCCTTGACATTCCTCAAAGTCTTCACGCCGTCTCTCTTACTAGAACGTCTGCTCTGTGAGGGCAGGGGTCTTGTCCCATCTGCTCCTCTCAGGACCCCCCCTGAGCTCAGCACAGCACCTGGCACAGAGGAGGAGCTCAGGAACGATTTGCCGCATGTCAAATTCAATTGCCCCGCACGGGGGCAGTCAGGTTACCCCGTCGGAACAGTCTCCTTGCCATTCCTCCCTCGGGGTCCATCTCGGAGACCGGGCTCCTCCCCTGAAATTGGCCACAAGCTTGTAGAACTTGCAGCTCTGGTGTGGACGATGTGGAGGCCTGAGCCAGAGAGGCGATTTTTCCCCGGGGTTTTTGGACCCTCTTCCAGCTACCTGGGGAGCCCTCATGGTCCTTACCCCACTCCCACCCCATGTAACAGAACAGGTCCCCTTTGACAAGCTTTACACATGGAGGGACTGCCCACGATTTTATTTGAAGAAAGAATTTCACCAAGTAGAAAATAAACTATTGGAAAAAAAATCCTGCCTTATTTTTAATAGCTTTAAGGCGGCCTGTAATGCAGCAGGCCAGGGATCAGCAGACTTTTTCTGCAAGAGGTCTGACCGCCAACATTCGAGGCTCTGTTGGTCGTCCAGCCTCTGGCCTTTACTCAACTGCTACAACTTGAAAGCAGCCAGAGACAATATGGAAACTGTGTTTCAGTAAGACTTTTTCTTCATGGACCCTTAAATTTCATGTAATTTTCAGATGCCCTGTTCTATTATTCTTCTTTGAATTTTTTTTAGCCCGTGAAACATGTAAAAGCTATTTTTAGCTCGCAGGCTGTAAAAAGGCAGGTGGCAGGCAGGGTCACCCCTGTGGGCCCTCGTTTGCTGACTCCTGGTAGCAACTGGGAAACCTGAGTTCAAATATCTCCTGGTCAGCAACTCACCAGGCAACCTTGAGCAGTTCGCTACGTGTGCCTCTCTGGGGCTCAGTTTCCCTATCTGGAAAAGGATTGGCCGGGGGGCAGATGGTCTCCCAAGCTCTGTCCCACTTGACGGTGGAAATTTCAAGAATTTTGCTGGGTAGGTGGAAGGACACAGTTTTGCCAAGAGTAAGCCCCCCCTCCTCTGGGAGCCCTCAAACCTCATCATCTGAGAAGGGGAGAGTGTGTCTACTTGGCTACGCCTGACTCCCCTGGAGGCTGAGTGGGTCTTGGAGTCTTAGGGACCCAATGACCCGTGGACAAAGGGTTTTTGGCTGAAACATCAGAAACCATCATCCCCATCCCTCCTTCCCATCTCCCAGCTGGGGCCCCTCACCATTCATGCCTGCCCCCCCCCCCCCCTTACCCCATGCCTTGCTTAACAAAGACAGAGACAGCAGTTAACACTGTAATGTTGAAAATTGCTTGTTTCAGAACATCCCAGTAAACAAGCCCGTCTTTGTTTAATCCCAGCCTAGCTTACTGTAGTTAATTATAGGAATTTGTGGCTATTTATGTGAACCGAGGACAGGCAAAAACATTCATTTGTCGGCCGTGTAAGTGCTGGGTGGGAATGGGCTCCAAGTACCGCGGAGACCTAGGTAGCATTTGTCCTGGGGGCTGTGCAAGGTAGCGAGGGGCCAGGTGTGTAATTATGCGCTCTGCCCCCAAAGACAGAGAAGGCTGCCGTAGAAAGTGACACCTAATGACTGTTTTCAGCCCACAATGGGTAACGGGAAAGACCCCGTGTTTAAAGCCATTGCCTGAGATGTGGGGCTTGCACCTGCCAGGTGAGCCGAGTTATTTCTGGGCCCCGTCAGCTGCCTGCCCTGTGTTCCTGTCCCCGGTGGGTGTGGGGAGAGGGGAGCAGGGCCAAGGTTTCCCAGGGGTTCGAGGCGCTGGGAGCAGGGTCACAGAAGCTAGCGGACACGGGCGCCGCCTTTGCTCTCTCTTCTCCAGCCCCAGAGGAGCCATAGTTAGCAAGGAATGTTAACAAAGAGGAGACAGAGCTGGCTAAACAGAGGTCCTACGACAATTCCCGGCCCAAACAGAGCTGCCCGGGCCCCCACCCGGACGAGAAAACAAGCCAGGCCTTTGTGCACACTCAATAATTATCACTGGAAATTACCCGAGTCAGGGCTGTTGAGCTGTGCTGGGGCGGGAGGCATGGGGGGAGAAACTTCTAAAAATTCTGGGTGACTAGGGGTACAGGACCTGCTGCTCAGGCCAATTGTCCAGGATACGGCCTGCCAGAAACCGCCCAGGGGGTCCAGGCACCCTGCTGCAGACCCCCCCGGCCCAGACTTCTGCCCTGGGCCTGGCTATCGGGAGCGCCTGATAGAGAGCCCTGGTTATTGGCTCAGGCCCCGTGTGCCGGTAAGCCCGTAATAATGGTGGGGTTGGGCCTGCTCTCTGTGCTAAACTCTCATTCCCCTTGACTCCCACCCCCATCTCTGTGCCCTCACATGTCCCTCTCTCTCTGTGTCCTGGCCCCCAATCTTCCACTCACTCCTTTTCCTCTTCTCTCCTCCAGAGCCAGATCTTGCTTCCTCCAGGAAGCCTTCCAGAATTCCTCCGCCCAATGTTTATACCTCCTTGCCTGACCTTTCACAAGTTAGCGATTCACTATCCTATATCCATGTCTAAGTGAGAGGACATTTACCTGACCCTTGAACAACACGGGGGTGAGGGGTGCCGAACCCCACACAGTCGAAAATCCATGTATCACTTTTTTTTTTTTAAGATTTTATTTATTTAGTTGACAGAGATAGAGACAGCCAGCGAGAGAGGGAACACAAGCAGGGGGAGTGGGAGTGGAAGAAACAGGCTCATAGCAGAGGAGCCTGATGTGGGGCTCGATCCCAGAACGCCGGGATCACGCCCTGAGCCGAAGGCAGACGCTTAACGACTGCACCACGCAGGCGCCCCCATGTATCACTTTTGACTCTCCCAGAACTTTTCTCTTTTTTAAAAAGATTTTATTTATTTGAGAGAGAGAGAGAGAACACAAGCAGGGGGAGGGGCAGTGGGAGAAGCAGGCTGCCCGCTGAGCAGGGAACCCAATGCGGGACTCCATCCCAGGACCCCGGGATCGTGACCTGAGCCGAAGGCAGACGCTTAACCGACTGAGCCACCCAGGCGTCCCCTTGACTCTCTCAGAGCTAAACTACTAATTGTCTACTGTCGACCAATAACATAAATAGTTGATCAACACATATTTTGTATGTTACATGTATTCTGTACTGTGTTCTTAGAATAAAGCAAGCTACAGAAAAGAAAATGTTATTAAGAATGTCATAAGGAAAGGAAAACACATTTACAGCACTGCACCGTATTTATCGAAAAAAAATCTGTGTGTAAGCAGATCCGTGCAGTTCAAACCCGTGTTGTTCAAGGGCCGACTCTTCCTATTCACACGTGTGCACATGAGCACTGTTCCGCCAACTGTCACGAACTTCATAACCACTCAGTGTCGACTCCGTGCCCGGCACAGCTCTAAGTGCTCTCCGAGCATTTACCATTTAAATCTTACAACTATCGGGGTGTGCCTGGGTGGCTCAGTCATTAAGTGTCTGCCTTCGGCTCAGGGCATGATCCCGGCATTCTGGGATCGAGCCCCACATCAGGCTCCTCCACTGGGAGCCTGCTTCTTCCTCTCCCACTCCCCCTGCTTGTGTTCCCTCTCTCGCTGGCTGTCTCTCTCTCTGTTGAATGAATAAATAAAATCTTTTAAATAAAAAAAAAAAATCTTACAACTATCTTACAAGTAGACACCAGTGCTATCCTTGCTTTACACTTGTGGAAACTGAGGCACTGAGAGGTTAAGGACATTGTCTGAGGCCCCGCAGCAGCAAAGAGCAAAGCCGGAATCAATGGTAAGGCTGGAGCTGGCGGGTAAGGGCTTGGGAGACCTGGTCAGGTGCATCTCCCCTCAAGTCTGCGTTTAGTCACCCTGGTGCCTGGAAATCGGCCCCGGTGGTAATATTTATGCCACGAGAATCATCAGCAAATGCCACCATACACCCCGCACCCCGGAAAGTTGGTTGTGAGACATTTGCCAGCACACCACGGGACTGGGTTCGTGCTGTTCAGCCCCCAAACCTGTGCTTGCTGCAGTATGATTTGGGGAGTATTTGTATCTCCCCCGCCGATCCCCACCACCCGGGGCACGTCTGGATACCCAAGAGGCGGGCTTGTTCATGTGTCCCCTCGGAAGAGCAGGGACTGATTTCCAGGAGGTTGGGAAGGGGAGGGGGTCTTTGTCTGGAGGGCTCTGACTTGGGTGGGGACGAAACCTTGGTGCTGGATGCCCTTTGGTGTACGGAGGTCCCTGTTAGTCCTTGGCGAGTCCAGGACCCTGGGCCACCAAGGGCCCCTTGGGAATGAGCGTCTCCTGGGCTTGACCTTGGCAAAGGCGGCTCACGTCTGTCCAGCTGCCAGACGGAGCCGAGAACTGCAGACACCGACCAATTAGCGGCTAGCTTCATCTTCGCTTCAAAAAAGACGAGACAAGAAAAGCTGTGGATAATGTTAGAAAGGGTCAAAGTTAGCCCTGTCCTGAGAGCCCCGGCAGGGCCGGGCCTGGACGGCTGTCTCATGAAGTTATTTTCGTTCCCCGCCCGGTGGCTTGGAGCACTTTGCTGGACACCCATCGTCCAGAAAGGCCAAGAGGCTCTTGTCTTTGAGAGCTGCCATTTTACACCAGGGTAATGATGGTTTCTGGGCAAGAGAGATCAATAGGGATAAAAATAGGCTTCCGTCACATCTGGAGGCCTGGTCTGGGTCCCTCGATGACTCAGAGGCACCCCGTAAACAGCCGGGGTGGAAACCACTTGACACGCCAGGTCTGGCAAAGCGCTGTGGGGAGAGGGGGCCTGGCCCAGCTCCCCAAGGTCCCGTAGCCCCCAGACCCAAGTGGAGAGGCCACTTAGGAGAGGTCCGTGTGGAGGAGGCCCTCATGGTGCCCACATCCTCGCCCAGTGTCCTTGGAGAAGGCCCCTCTCAGCTGTCCACAGAGCAAGGGGAGTGGGCAAAGGAAGCCAGTAAGGGCCCCTCGGGCCAAGTAGGATGCAAGGGGCAAGAAGACACAGGCTCTTTGGCCCTTAAGGAACTCACGGTCCAGGGGAGGAGACAGCCAGGGAAGCAGACAAATATTTCACAGAGTTAGCCCTGCAGGGGGCTGTGAAGGCACAGGGCAGGGCCCCCAAGTCAGCAAAGCGAACAAAGACAGACAGTAAATGATTATTTTTGTTTAAACACCAGCCATTTGAACCATTTGAGATGCACCTTCACTCTCAATACTCATATCAGTCCATCGACTTACTATTATACTTATCCCATTTTACAGACAACTAAACTGAGGCTCCGAGATCCATTGTAACACGTCGAGAGTCACCAGATGACGAGCAGGAAAGCCAGCCCCCATCACTGTCCTCTGCCTCCCACAGCTGTGTTCTCAACTTTCTGCCTTAGACCAGGGGTTGGCACACTTCATAAAGGACCAGATGGTAAATATTGTAAGCTGTGAGGGCCAGACAGTTTCTAGAACGACTCATCTCTGCTGTTGTAGTGTGAAGGCAGCGTTAGATAATAGACCGATGGATAAGTGTGCCTCTGTTCCAATAAAACTTTATTTACAAAAGCAGGTGTTGGGCTGGATTCGGCCCCCTGGCCTATCCCTACTCTAGTGCCCTGAGATATATTTTATTATGAAACTTTGGAAGGCTCTGGTAAGTTCCAGCATTTTCCACAGTGTTGGATCTCGACTTTTCACTCTGTGCGTTACTCTGGAGCAGCACTGTCTAATAGAAATATAAACATAAGACACATGCATAACTTCATATTTTCTAGTAATTACAGTAGAAAGGAAAAAAGAAACGGGTAAAATTAATTTTAATAATGTATTTGATATAACCCAACGTATCAAAATTATTATGATTTCAACAGGTAATCAATACAATAAATTACTGGTAAGGTTTTCCACATTCTTTTTTCCTACTCAGTCTTCAAACAAAAAAGTGTGTATTTTATACTCACAGCACATCTCAGTTCCTACTCCCTTATTTCAAGTGCTCAGCCCTTGACAGCACACACGGCGAGTGGCTATCTTGTGGGATACTGCAGCTTTCAAATAAAGCTAAGGTATTTTTACTGGCATAAGGTAAAATCCCTGGTATAAGTTGAAAAGACAAGAACATCAGAAACGAGAAATTCCCGGATGGATCAGTGCATTAGTCAGCTTTCTCCAGAGAAACAGAACCATTGGGATATATATTTATACACACACGTATGGTTATTCATATATATTTACAGTTGACTCTCGGACAACCTAAGCTTACATGCATATTCTTTCCTGCCCAGTGCAGGATGGGAGATGTAGTTTCTCTTCCTTAGAATTTTCTTAATAACACGTTCTTTTCTCTCGCTTACTTTATTGTAAGAATACAGTGTAGCATGCATATAACATGCAAGATCAGCGTGCACTGACTGTTTATGTAATCGGTAAGGCTGCTGGTCAACAGGAGGCTGTCAGTAGTTAAATTGGGGGGGGGGGGTGGTTAAAAGTTATATATGAGTTTTCAATTGCCCAGGAAGTTGTGCTCCAACCCCCCAGTTGTTCTAGTTGACGTTGTCTGTCAACTGTACTTCGGTAATAAAATATTTTTAAATAAATACACACACATGTAGAAGGAATGTATCCATACACATAAGAATTGGTTTATGTGGTGATGGGGGCTGACAAGTCCCAATATCTGTAGTTGGCGAGCTAGAAACCCAGGACGGTTGATGGTATAGTTCTCCTCTCAAAGCCGAGAGGGTGGAGACCCACGAACTATGTTCTAGTTCGAGTTCATAGGCAGGAAAAAAAAAAAAAAAGCAACCCAAAACAATAACCGGTCAGGCCAGAGGAGCTGCTCCTTTCTTCAAGGAGTGTCAAGTTTTTGTTCTATTCAGGGCTTCCATGGATTGGAGGAAGCCCACCCACATTGGGGAGGACAGTCTGCCTGACTCAGTCTATCAGTTCGCATGTGAATCTCATGGAGAAACATCCTCACAAACACACCCACAATAATGTTGGACTGAATATCCAGGCACCGCATCACCTGGCCAAGTTGACGTGTAAAATTAACCTTCTCAATCAGGGAAGGCTTCCCGGAAGAAGAGTCATTTAAATTGGAATCCGAAAGCAGGGTTCACTACAGAGAGGTGGGCATCGGGGTTCTGTGCAGAGGGAACAGCATGTAAAAAGGCCCAGAAGCAACAGAGCACGGAGTTGTTACAGACACTCCAACTTCAGATGGTCGTGCTCTGGACAGCAGGGTTGTGGTGGACAGGGCATAGGTCCGGGGGTTGTCAGCCAGGAAGGGGTCTAGGGTAGATGTCACGGGCTCCCCAAGCCTTGGGAAGGAGTTTGAACTTGATTCTGAAGACAAAGGGGATTCACGAAGGATGGATAATCTCCATCAGCTACCCCAAGGCCTCAGCAGATACAGGCAGGATCTGAGTAATAACTCTAACTGCAGCTTCGAACCCTTGTTCCTCAGCGTGTGGCCCCCAGACCAGCAGCACCAGCCTCCGGGAGCTTGCTGGAAATGCAACAACTTGGGCCCCAGCCCAGACTTGCTAAATTAGAATCTGCATTTTGACAAGCTGTCCAGTGCATTCGCCCGGATTTGAGACCAGTGACCTAAGTGACTTTGGTTTTGGTAGGAGGGGAACTTACTGAACTCAATCCACTAAATTTACCGCCTCTTCAATCCTGCTTCCTGCCAGCAACACCTGGCCCCCCTTACACCTCCCTGCACCTCCCAGCTTCCTCGGCCCTTCTGCCCAGAGGGCTCAGGAAACTCTTCCTGCCCCTGCCGTAAAGGAGGCAAATTAAAGAGATGCCCTGGACCCCGTTTCCCCTTCCTTTGGTATTTTAAATATTCCCTGTTTGGATTCCCTAGAGCTGTTTTAGATCTCTGCTTTTCTCTCCCAGGGCAAACATGGTAATGGCTGGCACTGCTGGGGCTGGCATGCTTTACAGTCAGCGCTAAGCAAGTGGACTCGCTTGACTTCAGAAGCCCCCACCATGGGCCCAGCCTGCTGGGCACAGGGGCGAGGGTGAGGGAGGAGGCATGTGACTTTGGGGGAATGGATTCTCATCACGGAGGGAAGCATTTGATTGGTTTCCGTCCTTGGCAAGTTCCCAGGCTGCCCGACCAGCATTTGTCATCCTGTTCATTTCGTTCCTATCTGAGGCAGGCCATTAAGATGCCTTCTTCCCACATTGCTCCTGGGAAGGAGAGGGGGCCTGCCTTTGCAGCAGAATGTGGGGGACATCCTCAGGTTACCACTCTGAGACCGAGGAGGGGCTCCAAGCACGGTCCCAGCAGCTCTCCAGCACGGCTCTGGCACTCGCTGAAGATGCTCGTGCTTGAAGGGTTAGGCCTTTCTGGGGGGTCCCCACTCTATAGCCCCATGGTCTGCTTACAGCAGAGGAGGTCACGGGAAGATGTTTCAAGTCTTATGACGATGATGAATGGAGAGCGATTTCGCCCGCAGGTTTTCTGATTCCTGAAGCATTTGCGGGGAATTGTATAAAAAGTAACTCGGAAGAGTCTCGTTGAACATGATAATTACCATTGATTGGCTTTTATTTCACTGACATCAAAATTATTTTAGAGAATAATTTTCCAACTTCAGATTTATCCTCCTTGGGATACTATCCTGGGTGTAAAGAAAGAAATTGCTCTTGTGATATTCTGCAGATAAGCTGTCTGCCCCAATCCTGGGGTGTAGGTTTGAGCTGCACAAAAAGAGCAAGTCATGTAATAGTAACAGCAATTGTAATAATAATAATAATAACAATAATAATGATGATAATAATGCACATTTATTGAGCACCTATGATGTGACCCCATGCTAAGCACTTCATGTGTTAATGTACAGATCGGGTTGACCTTTTATCATACCCATTTTACAGATGAGAAAAAAGAGGCACGGGGAGGTTAAAGGATTTGTCCAAGGTCATGCAGCCTGGCCATGACAAAGCCAGGATTTAAACGCAGTCTGATTCTAATGCTTCTGCTCTTTACCCCCAACGGTTCTGCCTCTTGGTGATCTGTACAATCTTATTTGATCCTTGGAACCACCTTGAAAAAGAAATTATTATGACCTGTATTTTACCGATGGAAGAGCGGAGTTTCCAAGAGGTTGTAAGAGCTTGGGAAGGGCAGGATGAAGACATTAACCCAGATGTTTCGGCTTCACATCTGCTGCTCTTTTCATTTTCTCGGAGGTGACAAACTCCGGGCCAGGCAGGAAGTGTAAACCAGCAAAGCAAGCTGCGGGAGAACTTGGGTGACCTGGAGGCGGGTATCATCTGGGGTGGGGGGCACATACCATCTGGGGGGAGGGCGGCAGCCATCACACTGCTCCAGGCACTCTGCAAGGCTGGCCCTGGGCCTCTGGCGGCCCCATCCTCTGATTGTCTTAGAGAAACTCAGAAAGCTCTGGAAGCTCAGTTTTGTATTTTTAAAGATTTATTTATTTATTTTTGAGGTTGGGGGGAGGGGCAGAGGGAGAGGGAAAGAGAGTCTCAAGCAGACTCCGTGCTGAGCGTGGAGCCAGACAAGGGGTTCGATCTCATGACCCTGAGATCATGACCTGAGCCGAAACCAGGAGTCAGATGTTCAGCTGACTGCACCCAGGCCCCCCCAAGAAGCCCAGATTTTTATGCAAAATTCTCCTACTTGGAAATGTTGACAACTAATGACAGTCTTCTAAGAAAACGTTCTGTTTCCAACAAATCCGTCTGTGGATTGCAGGTAGCCCGCAGGCCACCTCGAATGACCAGCATTCATGGGACAACTGAAATGTCCCCCAGCATAGTCGGAAAACCGCCTTCTTCCTGTGCTATGCATACAGCTAGATCCTCACAACTTGGGGTGGAATAGAATCTTCCAGACTCAAGGGCCCCTCATGAACGTTCTTTCTCCAAGGCCGTTGTTAACTCTTGGCAGTCAAGGCCTGCCTCTGCCATTCCAGCCCAGGTGGCAGGGGTGTTAAAATATATAATATATCCAGCCAGGTGCACACGGTTGCTGTCTGAACACCCTGAGTAACTGCCCTCCCTCCAGGCCTCTTTAGGGTCCCCAATTTCTCACAGTTCGAGCAAATCATTTAGAGCCTCTGACCCAGCCTGGGCCACCCAGCATGTGCTCCCGAAAGCCTGCTGGGGCCTGCGTGAGGGAATCACGAAATATTTAGACTATCACCCCTGCTCTGTTACTCAAGGACCACTTCTCTCAGCTGGCTCCTCCCTGACATTTGGGGTGAGCCTTTTTCTGGGCTTCCTGACATACTTCCATCCCCCACCGGTCTCTCCCCTCCTCTTCCATACAGACTGGGTCAGGGTCAGGGCCCACATCGCTCGGCCCAGCCTGTTTCCCCGACCTCCTAACCATGGGAGAGGTAGGCAGTGGGATTTTCATCCTGCCGAGAGAACGTTCTCCAAGGCCTCTGTGCAACTGATGAGCTCTTTCTCTGGGCAGAAAGCCGGGGACCCCTAAGGCAAAGTGCTCATTTTCAGGAAAATGGCAGGTGTGCGGGGCTATGGGAACTGGTTCTTTCAAATCCACAGGGCGTAGGGGGTGGGGCAGAGCTCCTCACCGGGAGAAATCACACCGCCATGCAATCAGGGAGGGATAGAAAGAGCTTCAACTCTATCTCATAAGCCGGGTTGTTCATTTCTATTACTTTCCCTTTTGTGTGTCTGAAATATTTTGTCCTCATTTGGACAAATTGGAAAAAATGATGTAGATGGGGCAGTCTCTCCCGGACCCTTCATCCCCTGAAGGAGAGACACTGACGCTCACCCTCCAGGGGACGGGGCTCAGGAAAATCGGTTTTGAAGCCACTTGTGGCCTGGCGTGACATAGACCAAGGGAGACTGGGGAGGGAAGACAGCAGGCGGTGGCTGTCTGTTCTCTAGCTACGGCATAGAATTCAACGGAATTGCGTATTCATTTGTCTGGTATTTCTTGTCCATTTCCTCCTGCTAGAAAGTGGAATTCTGGTGGACAGGGGTGGGTTTCTGTTTTCTTTGTGGCTGCATCTCAAGTGCTCAGAACAGGGCTCAGCACATAGTAGGGGCTCAAATATTTAAGTAAATGGATGACAACATACAGCCTGAGCGCTATAAGGGGTTATCTCAACTACCGGCCTCTTTGTGTTGTAAGGGAAATCGAGGCTGGGGAGAGGAAGGGATTAGTCTCACAGCCAGCTGGAGACAGAGTCGAGACCTGTAGGGTCTGTTCCCAATGGAACATCAGGGAGGCTCTCATTACTGCCCCCTTTGGCCTCGTCTGTCTACCCCACGCACTCAAGTATTTGCTGTGACATCAACCATCCCACTGGCATCTTCCAGCGTTTTCTCTCTTCTAGCTCTGTCCTCCTGAAAGAGAGCACAACGGGCTCTGCCAGGGGGCTGGGGGTGTTCGGAGTCTAGACCTGGATGCTAGTTGCAAGGGATGTTCGCTTTGTGAGAATGCTTTGAGCTGTGCCTTTCCGACATATTCCTTTCTCAGTATAAACACCACCGGCAGAAGACTAACACACCCGCGTGCTTATGCACAAGCACGCACACACACGGAGCCATAGGTGGGCGTCTAGCTGCTTTGAGAAATAGGACTGATATCGATAATACTATTAGTTAACCCCTATTGAGATTTGCTATGTACCGGCCACTTTTCTGAGCTCTTCAACATCAATGAACTCATTTAATCTGAATGACAACTACAAAGCAGGATTCTGTAAAAAAAAAAAAAAAAAAAAAAAAAAAAAAAAAATCATTTTGTAGAAAAGGAACCCAAGTACCAGAAGTTAAATGAGTTTCCCAAGGTCACAAACGAGGACGGGCAGAGGCAGAGTCGGCCCGGGCTGCCTGACACCAGCCGTAATGATGTGTGCTACTTACCTGAGGCCTAAAGAAAGCGAAGCTGTGGATATTTCAGATCCATTATCAACAGTCAAGAGTGGCTTCCTGGAAGAGGGGAGACTTCAGCCAGATCCCAAGGTAAGTGATGAGCCGAAGAAAGGAAAGAAGGGACCCAGCTCTTTCTTCTCAGATCTGACAAGTTATCACTTAATCGTATGAGCACAGCTCTGTGAAGTGGGAAGTCTTCATCCCCATTTCACAGATGGGGAAACTGAGGCAGGCCCTGAGTGCTGACATGCCTTGCCCAGGGTTACCTGACAGGCGAGCAGCAGAGCTGAATCTGTGTGTGTGTGTGTGTGTGTGTGTGTGTGTTCTGGCACCCAGGCAAGCCCATGGCCCAGACCCATGCTTCCTGAGGCTGGGAAGGAGCTCCTTTTCTCAGGAGTCCCTGCCACCCTCAGCTGCCAAGACTCCCCGCCTCTTGGCCTCGACTTGCCCATTCCCCAGGTTCCTGGAAATAAAAACCCTTGACTGTGTTTCTTTAAACTGATCGTCAATTTCCCCTTTATGAAAATTAACACTAGATGGGAAATGCCTTGAAAAATACATCAAGGGGAGGCAAATGGCTTTTTGAGATCCATCCCAGGCACCCACAGGTTTGGGCGGACTTCATTTGATTTCCTCTCCGAACCGGGGCCGGGGAGCGGAAGAATAGCAGGGGCCAGGCATCAAGCATCCTTCTCCGAGTAATCACATCCCCTGTGGCGGCCCCAGGAAAGCCGCGTGGAGGGGTCTTCTCCCTCTGACTCCCCTTCCCTTCCGCTCCACTGTCCTTAAGGTATTTCGACTTAATTTTGTTTAGAAATTTGAAAAGCGAGTGCAAGTACAGCATGATTATAGACTTTATTTAAAGGTTTGATTTAGGTTTCTCTCTGTTCTTATATCAAAGATAAAGTGGAAGTGGTGGTATCATGTTCAGGTAATGAGATTTTATATTAAAAAGAATAAATTAAGCTCATAAAACCGTAGGTGGAAGGGCCAGGCGGGGCTGACACTCACCGAGAAAGCCCATGAATTTATGTAACGAGTATCCACCATGATTGGGAGTCCAGATCTGGGCCTGGGCTTTTAAGTCAAGAGAAGTCTTTTTCCTGCTTCTTTTTTTGGGAATCGCCCCCAGAGACCCTCGGGGATGAGATTCCAGGGGCCCAGCATCTAGCAACCACAGCTTATCGGCTGTGTGACTGGGGGCAAGTGGCTTACCCTCTCTGATCCCCGCCCTTTCCTTTCCTCGAATGCAGAGCTCATATTTGTATCCGCTCAGGGCGATGGTGGCCCTGTTGCGTGACACGGAGCATGTCAAGTGTACGTTGTCAGCACTCAGAGAATGTTAACCAAGGTGACATTTGAGTGTCAGTTTCCTTACTGGATGTTGTTAAGCATCCAGTCCACCTATCAGGGCGAGTCGATGAAATAAGAAAATAAAGATCTTAGTACCAAAAAAAAAAAAAAAAAGTAACTATTACGTTTGTGGTGTAATTACCGCTCAGACACTGAATGCAGCGAGGCCCTGGGAAGAATCTTCCAATGTTTGTCAAGCGGGGCTGAATTCCCCGCCGAAGGCTCGGTTAAAACCCGTCAGAAATTCCAACCTTCCTTCTGCCCTCTCCCCGCTCCCCCGCGCCCCTTCCTTCCTTGTGAGCAATAAAACAAAATACAAAGAACAGGAATCAAATAAAGACTCAGAAACCGAGCCGTCTGTGGTCATTTTAAAACAGATCCTTTTTGAAAAGCCGGGTGACATTTTCCTTTAACGCCTGATTTTTTTTTAATGCCGGCTGCATTTTTTAAGCACCCGGCCAGCTTGTAACTAGCCCAGGCAGTACAGTAGCTGTGCCGACGGTACCATTTGATCATTAATTTATCACAGTTCTAGCAGTTTGTCTGACAGGTGATAGCGCTTTCATCTAATGAGCCCGCAGCCAGGGTGGGGGGCGCGGGAGCCCAGGCTGGCCAGCCTGCAGGGTGAGGGCCATGCGCTCCTTCTCTACCGGCCTGGTTTCATTCCAGGGACCACCGAAGGCCCCGAAAGTGGCCGTCTAATAGGGCTGGGGGCCTGCCAAGTGGCTAAGGCTTGGGCAGCCCCCTCGTGGGCCAAGGGCAAGAGGAAACTGTGGGCGAAACCCTACTTCGGGCCAGCCAAGAGTCCCTGTATCGGTCAGGCTGAGCTTGGTCGTGCTGCTGTAACAAATACTCCTCAGCTCCTCATCTCAGAGGCTTCCCGCAACACCACTGATTTTTTTTTTAAAGATTTTATTTATTTATCTTGAGAGAGAGAGAGAGAAAGAGAGAGAGAGAGAGCGCACATGAGTGGAGGGGGCAGAGGGAGAAGGAGGGAGAAGCAGACTCCCTGCTGAGCAGGGAACCCAATGCAGGGCTCGATCCCAGGACCCCAGGATCATGACCTGAGCCAAGGCAGATGCTTAATTGACTGAGCCACCCAGGTGTGACAACACAGTTGATGTTTCCCTAATGCGACACATCCACTGTGGGGTCGGGGAAGGTCTGTTCAACATAGCCACCCTGGGGGCCAACCCAAGGAGTGTGATGTCACCATGTGTCCTTAAACAAAAAACTCAATGTTTGCCAACAGCCCTGTTGACTACCATGGTCATAAATTCTGCTCGTAAGAAGAGCTCTACTTCCGCAGTGCGTCCTGCATCCCTGGATCAATCCACTTTTCTCCATGTTCTGCCACTACCTCCGCACAGACTGATCTTGTCTCTCACCTCCACCACCTATGCCCGCTCCCAGTGCCATCCTTAGACCTGTTCTGGGTCCTGAGCCACAGTAGTCCCATACTTCGGAGTCATTTTCTTGAAGTCTGTAAGTCTAAGATCCCCTTCTGGTGTCTGGGACCAGCTGGGGCCAGCCTTGTCACTGGATACCCTGAGTCCTGACAGGGACTCCTCTAGGCATGGTGCCCATCTCTCTCCCCCTGTGCCCCCGTCAGAAACCTCTCCCAGAACCTCACATACATTAGGTAGACCAGCTGCCCCAAGGAGCTCCAGGACTCCTACCTATGGGGTCATCCTGCGGCCCATGGCCTGGCTGTAGTTCCAGGAGGCAGTCTGGCAAGCAGCTCACTCACAATGGTCCCGCCACCCGAATGGTGCTGACTCACTGATTTTGGATGACTCGAATTATTTATATAGACAGAGGCCCTAAGAAAATACTTGCCTAGGGCCCCGCATACCCTAGGATCCCTGGGCATACATTGCTTCCTCCTTCCACCCTTGTTCTATTTAGGTCCACACGCCATCCACAGCAGAGAAGACTCAAAATCCCCCCATGGATTCCTAACACATTGAGTAGACTTCTCATGATGGTCCACGAGGCCCTACGCCACTGGTTCTCACCCCAGTGTTCTGTAGAGTCACTTGGAGAGCTTTTGAAACAAACGGGTCTGGGCCCCACTCTAGACCAGTTCCATCAAAATCTCTAGGGTTGGGACAAAGAGCATGGTTTGGTTTGAGGAGCTTTCCGGGAGACTCTGATGTTCAGCTCAGAGTGAGAACCTCCAGCCTCCATGAACTGGCTTCTCATCTCCACTCCATATTCTTCTCTTCCTCATTTCATGCTTTGCCACTCTTCTTGCCCCTCTTCTCCTAAATGCCAAGTCCTCCCTCCTATCCCCAGGACATTAGCACTTGCCGTTCCCTCTGCTTGGAATACTGTCTCGCCTCAAATGTTGCCGAGGCTTCTGTTTCCTTGCCATTCCGCTCTCTGCTCAAATGCTACTTTTGCAAAGATGCTTTCTTGACCTTCCAAGGTAGCTCACCCTTCTCTGCCCCCAACCCTATCATTTTCAGGGCTGTACTTATTATCTCATCTTTTCTTGTTTATTTACTTGGTGTTGTTTATTATATCTTGTGTGTTTTCGTTCACTAAAATATACTTTACGAGGGCATCTACTTTGTTAGCTTGGTTCAGCCTGTACCCCCACCATTCTCAACACCTGGCATCTTGCTCGGTAAGTAGTCATTGAGTGAATCAATGTAAAGACCAGTATTTATAGAGCAGTTTTTGAGGTTTGGTATCTTTGTCGATTTGTTTCAGAATTTAATTCCGGAGAAAAGGTTGTGTCTCTTTGAACAACTGGTATGAGTGCATTTTCTTTGAACAGGTAACTGTCTGGATTGTGTAACTCTGCAATAATAAATTTAGCCCCGAGCTTCCTGGGATCCAAGGCAAAAAGGGTCAGACTAACCACAGAAACTATGTCGGTCCATGCGGCTGGTATATTTGCCTCTTCCTCCTCCTTCCTCATGGTCTTTGATTTTCCACGTCTATTTTCACAGCATCTGATTACAAGCTGTCTCAAATCCTTTTTGGAAGCAGGCGGAGTATAAATAGCTAGGAACACAAACAACTGATTCATGTGTGTTGTGCCTATTTTACAGACGTGCAATACACGGCCCGGGCAGGTGGGGCGGCTTGTCTGAGGTCACACGGCCTGGGCGAGAACCCACATCCCTTGAATTCTGGGCCAGTTCACCCTCCTCTGCACGGCCCCAGAGGGGCCAAACCCTGTGCTTTGTTTTGGTTCCTCAAAGTCTTAACGCGGTGTTGGTGACCTCACATTATCGGTACTTCTTCACCTAAACTGAACCCCAGAGAGAGGAAGTCCTGGCGCAGGGTGGGCTTGCAAGTTAGGGACAGAGCCAGGCCCCTGCAGGGAATAGCTGGGGGCCTCTCCATGTTGATCTCTACCTCGGCAATGGGCTTGATTGCCTCCATGGGAAATCAGCGGCGGCATTTGCCTAACTGGAGGAGGACAGTGGAGCCATTCTCTAATTCTCTGCTCGGTGGCCATAACTGCCTTCCATAGAACTTGTCACCAAGTAGGGAAACGCTGAGAAGACATGGGGAGTGGCAACAATCCCAGGGCTCACTCAACGTCCTGATCTGACAGATTGACGTCCTATGGCCCACAAGCATCATTACGAGCTGAGAGCGTCCTTCAGCTTCTCCAATACAGAAAAACATCAGGGGACAGCACAAGGCAAAAGAATCAGAGGCCGGGACAGGGTTTCTGTCAATCACATACAAATGACACCTGCCCATTATGGGACACCAGCCATGGGCCAGGCGTTGGCCTCGAGGCATCACTTCTTGTTTCTTGTTTCGTGGGCCCTCATCGGAAGGCATGGTTGTTGCTCTCTTACACAACGGGACACTGAGGCTCAGAGAACTCGAATTGACTTGCTGAAGGCTCCATTGCAGTAAGAAAGGTTTGGCCTGTGCTTCCTGAGGGCCAGGGAGTGTTCTAGTGTTTTCCACATGTCAACTCACTTGCTCTGGGCAAGGCTCCTGCGGGGTAGGGTCTGACAAAACCCGAGGTGTGGAGGGTGAAGTGACCTGCCCAGAGTCATACACTGGCCGTGTCGGGATTTGAACCCAGACCCTGGGAGGCCAGAGTCTGTGCTCATAAGCCGTGTGCGGCAGAGAATCTTTACAAAGGGCTTCAGGGTTCAAGTTCGACCTTCCGGGCCCGGGCCCCTCCCACTCTGCTCCACGGCCTCCCCCAAGGACCTTATCCCCGAGAGTGGCTTCCCCTGGCTGGAGGCTGACTTCTGGCCCACGCGGTCGGTGGCTGAAGGGAAGGTGAAATGCAGCTCGGCGTGCGCTCCCCCAGCTGGGACCCTCGGAGGACCCGCGTGTCTGTTGGACATACAGCACCTGCCCCAGGCGGCGGGACGGTGGGACGGTGGGCCCGGCTCGGAGCAGCCGGCTTTGGCCCTTCGGTGGCGCAGGGCTCCTCGGAAGGAAGGGGACGCTCCCTCCGTCCGCACAGCAGACACGCAGCTGGGCCTAGCTGCAAACCCATGGCCTCGCGGAGCTGAACCTCAGGTCACTCATTGGAACAGCTCTGTAGATCACTCATGCTGGGACACGGGCGGCCAACGGGCATCGCTGGCTCCTCTGAGACCCCTCCTCCCGTCCACGTGGCGCATGGGACGGGAACACGAATCGGTGGGACTCAGGAGAAGCCCCTTGACCCATCTCACCCGGAACTTCAACTCACCCCCCAGCCCCCCTTCTGCCCAGGCCAGCCATCCACGGGAAGGCAGATGCCTCCATACCTCCCTGCACCCCACCGTGGACACAGCCCCGCTCCGGAGCTGGATTTGACTTTGTTATGGGTAAAGAAATGGACCGCCTTCTTTAAAATGCCCCGGAAAAGCAGGGCTGCTTTGTCTCAGAGCACATATGGAGCCGTAGAGGCTGTGCCTAAGCCCTGCTTTCTTGAGCCTTGAAGAATATTTCATAATCATTTATAATTAGCGCACACAGCCGCAGCAATTTGCATGCAAAGCCCCTGGAAACTGGGTTTTGTTCTGAAGGCCAAATCTGCCCCCTGCAGTCTTGTGCACGGGCTTGGCTCTGCAAGCCCATTTCCAAACGCAGCCCAGAGGAGACTGGGGCAGACTACTCCCGGGACGAATCCGTTCCTCTTTCCGTCCTTCTTCCCGCGGACATTCTTGACCTGGTGCTCCCAGGTTGGCTTTGGTTCAAATGCATATGGTTTTACTGTCACCCGGCCATCATCGTCTAAATAACAGCAGTGGTCACAGCAACACGTGACCCACGACGGTCTGGCCACCCCAGTGGTTCTCCACTGGGGGCAAGCCTGTACCGCCAGCCCCAGGGGATCTTTGCAATGTCCGGAGACGTTTTCGGTTGTCACGCTGGGAGGAAAGTGCTACTGGAATCTAGCCCGAGAGGCCAGGGTGTGTAATGCGGAGGGCCCACCCCCAACAAAGAATTATCTAGCCCCCAATGTCAGTAGTGCCAAGTCGGAGAAAATTAACTACCATGGTCTTGACAAGGTTAATCATGCCTTATTTGCTTGCTGGTTATTAAATAAAACTTGTTACTTTTATTAGGGTCTTCAGGCCCATCCAGAGGTTTACAAATTCACCCTATTGTGTTTGAATTCTACTGGAAACTTCCCCCAGAGTCTTGATATCCTGACATCACCAATCAATGTAGCCTAAAGCAACGAGTGATTACTTGTGTCGCTGGTTGAGTAAGCATAGATCTTAACCACGGTTTGCTAATTGTCCTTCCTGGCTCTGACACCGGCTACTCCAAGGGGCTTTGGGCTAAAAACGAAATCTCCTGAGCTGTGTCTGAACTGTCTGAATAGTCCACAGGGAGAGGTGGATTTTTAAGCCGTTGCATGTGATTGTGTTTTTATGCCGATTAACTCAACTTTCGATGTTGGCAAGAATATCTCAGAAAATTAAAACTAGCTTTACCATATGACCCAGCAATTCCACTTCGGGGTGTATGTCCAAGAGAATTGACACCAGGGACCCAAAGAGATACAGGTATGCCCATGTTCATGGCAGCATTATTCACAGTAGCCGAAAGGCGGAAACAACGCAAGCGTCCATCGGTGGGTGAACTGCTCAACAAAATGAGATGTACACATCTCTGCAACGTTATTCATCCTTACAAGGGAAGGGGATTCTGACCCCTGCTTACAACACGGATGAACCTTGAGTATATTGTGCTAAGTAAATTAAGTTGGTTACAATAAGACAAATACTGGCTGATTGCACTTACGTGAGATATCTAGAGTAGCAAATTCATAGACTGTGTGCAATGGTGGTTTCCAGGGGTCATGGGAGAGGGGAATGGACAGTTGTATGTATGCAAAGCGTATGGACGAGTTTGGAGATCGGGTGCGCAACGATGTGCATATACTGAACCACGTTCACGTAAAAATGGTTACAAGGGTCAATTTTATGTTCTGGGTATTTTATCACAATTAAAGAGAAAAAAGATGCTGGCAAGTAGGAGCCAGGTACAGACAAGCAAGGACCCAGCTGTTTAGTAGAAGAGCCTAGGGGGTGGGGGTGGGTAGGAAAGGAGTTCTGGGGGGTTCAGGGTGGCCCATGGGTCAGACTCTCTTAGAGGTGTCTAGGTAGACCAACTTGTTCCATAACGGTGTCTGCAATCAGCAAAGCCTGGTAGGAAAGTGGCTTTGCTTGAGCTGGGGCGGGGCGAGCAGGGGAAATGGGAAGAGAAATTGAACTCCCCGCCAAGAGCCCCCTTGGCGACCCTCCAGCCACCTCAGGACAAGCTGTGCTTTCCCCCTGGAATGCAAGCCCCACCGGGGCAAGGACACTACTAATGTTGTTCACCATCCAGTCCCTAGAGGCTGGAACAGTGTTTCCAATGTAGTAGCTGCTTAATAAATACTCGTGCGGGGGACGAAGGAATCCTCTTTATTGCAACCGAGGCTATTTTCCCCAGTCAACTTGGAGTGGGCCAGCCTCCCCATCCACGGCTTTCCATGGCTCCTGGACAGGATGAAGTCTAGATGCTTCTGTGTGGTATGCTAGGCTCTTAGCATTCTGAGCTGTTAGGTACCAGCTTCACCTCATATCACATCCCCCTCCAGACTTCACCGATTCTCCAAATCGTCCTGGGCTTTCTCACACACATGACTTTTTTTCCCCCCAGAAAATGTTCAGCTTTTATAAAATGCTGAAAGTCTTTGATTCCTTCCAGACATGGCTGATGCCAAACAGAGGAGGAGTGGTATTCATGGGGCTAAAAGACACGTTCCCTGAAAATCCCGCTCTACACCATTTGACTCAACGCCCCCTAATGTAATGGTGGGAGGCAGGGGGTGGGGAGCGTGTGGCTGGCTTCTCCGCCTAAGGACAGGCTGCCGGAGTCTAACCCTTGCTGGGACTGATGGGATGGAGTAGGGGATGGCAGGGAGCCAGGGGAGGGCCTGGGTGGAAACTGGGATTATAGGAGCCTCCCCAGAACAGACCGGCCCCCTGGTGCACAGGCTCTGAGATGGGCGTCATGGAGGGGACAGTGGATGGCACCTGGACGGAGCCAGGCCCACAGAGGCAGGGCCCGCTTCATCGAGTTGGGAGCCCCCAGCACGCGGCTAGGGCCTGGGAGCCTCACTACAAGCACGCTGCCCACAAGGGCAGTGGGGCTCACCGGTCGAGTGCAGGCTCTGGAGTGAGTCAGACCCAACTTCAAATCTAGGCTGCTCCATCCTCTGTGATCTCGAATAGGTTCCTCAACTTGTCCATGCCTCAGTTTCCCCATCTGTAAAGCGGGAACAGGTGTGCCCATTGGATGGAGGTGAGGTGAGGATTCGAGCAGAGAAAGGTACCTAGCATGGTGTCTAGTTAGCCAGACACGTGTAGTTAAACTCTCACGAGATATTGGCTATTGCTATCGGCAGTGTTCATCATTGATGAAATAAGAATAAGTATTTGCATAGCATCCTAGAGCTGAATTAGGGAGTGGGGTGGGCTGGCATTATCATTGCATTTCATGCAGGGACGGGGTGTGGGGTGAGGACGTGGGTACACATCGTGTCTTTTAATCCTCTTAGCCCCATGGGCTGGATGATATAAAGATGCCTATTTTGCAGACATGAAAACTGAGGCTCAGGAAGGCTTGAACTTGCCTCCAGCCAGTAAATGGCAGAGGAAGGACAGGCCCCCAGATCTGTCTGACTCCAACTGGTGTCTGTGTCAAGTGTGCCAGAGGGGAGAGGGGAGGCCCGAGGAAGGGGAGGAAAAATGGGCTGCCACCACCTCCTCTCCTGCTCCGTTCTTTCCAGCATGCGGGACTGGCCGCTGAGGCCGGGAGGCTACAGTGGGCTGCAGAGGGAGGGGGCTGGGGTGCCTGCTGGTAGCTGGGGTTGGCCTAGGCCCCACTATCCTCCTGGGGTATTGAGAGGTCAGGCCTTGGAGGGTCTTTTGTGCCCCTCTCCAGACTCCAAGAGGACACTTGATCCCAATTACAGAAAGTGGCTGGGTCAGCCGTCACCTTGCATGATCCGAGTGCTTCGGATGGCAGCCGATTGAAACCCAGACAGCACGCGCCCCATCCTGGCCTTGAATCTGGGAGCCAGGGGGCCTCCTGGGCCTCAGAGTTGTGCCTGGATGGGCACAGTCACCTCTGGTCAGCCCTGGCACAGCAGACAGGGACCACCGGCGTGAACCATGGGCTCGTTGCTCATATGGACACGTCTATTAAAGTTGCGACAAGGGGCCATCTGGCCTGGAGACACCCATCTCCTATTCTTTGTCCCCTTGGCTGGGCCGGCTCCCAAACAGCAAGGATCAAGCCTCAGCCTTTTAGATTCGCCCACTGCAGCTGGGCCGCAGAAGGAGGAGACGGGACGGCTCAGTTCCGTGAGGACGGGGCTGACAATTCCTTTGACTACAAGGGTGCGTCTTGTCTGTCCCTTCATCTCGTCATCCCTTTGCGGGTGGCCAGCACTGCAGAGCTTATGGGGAGTGGGAGCATCCTGAAGGCAGAGAAGAGGACAGTCTGTGCGGGCAGGGCGGGGGGACAGGGCAGGGTGAGTCATCCAGGGTGGCCCCAGGGGAAGCCGAGCCACCGCACACCCTGCGTCGTGCCTGTCTGTTAGCCCGGGCTGTGTGCTGGGCCTAGCATGTGCTTTCACCTGCACCTTGCCCCTGACCTCCTACCGGGCCCTCGGAGAATCACCCCATTTCATAGATGAGAAAACTGAGGTCCAGGAAGGAAAAGTGATTTCTTGAGGGTCGCATGGGGAGCTGGTAGTGAGGTGGCTCCTGGACCATGAGCTGGGCAGGGGCTCAGGTCCAGAGATGTCCCTGGGTCGCTGGCGTGGCCTGTTGGCTTCCTCACACACCAGATGTGCTCCTTTCCCCAGCCGCTGTGCTCTTGGCTACCTTGGGCTCCAAGGTCATGGCTAATGCTCATGCTCTCTGACCTCAGGCTACAGGATGTACCAATTTCATGTGTGGCACTAAATCAGGGCGATTGTATGGGTATTGAGGCAAAAGTCCGGCGGAGTCATTTGGGAAGTGGGTGTGCAGTGGGAGGGAAACCCTAGGACCCCTCGCTAGCTCGTATGGTGTCTTCGTGCCCATCAGCAGAGGCGCACCTTCGTCAGGGCACAGCCCCCGTATCAGGCACTCTGCTAAAATCAATGGAACAGAGGCTGAATTTCTTCTTCCCTTAGCTTTATTAGGGATGCTCTGGTGCAGTGAACAACCTGCACAACTGTGCACAGTGGTCCTGAGGAACATGGTACCCCAGAGCCTCCAAAGCTGAGCTTTGTTCCCCATCCTATTCTTAGATCTCTACCTTCTCTACTCTACTCTTCTTAGATCTGAGCCTGTCAAGTGTCCCTGGCTCAACAACTATGAAGCGGAACAGGTTTTCTGGAATTAGAGATCTGCCTCATGGCAGAGGCAGGGACACTGAGGCCCAGACATAGCCGTAAAGTGCCCGTGGCCACCCAGGGCTGGTGTCCTGCAGCATCACCCAGCATAAGCAGGCCCAGCTCTGCCCCCATTCCCTCCCGAGGGATGTTTGATTTAAGGACTAACAGGAGGGGCTCTTTCCCTCCCTACCTTGCATAGTCAGGTTTTGATTATGGTTTATTGTGAGCTGCATTCCATTCAGAGCCTTTCAGAAGAACGAGTCCAATTCTTTGGCTCAGTCTGGTCCTAAAAATAGGCACCAGCAGAGGTGCTCCTTCTCCCTCCCACCCACACAGGGGAAGGAGCGCTACCCCTTGGCCACTGCCCGCCCATGTGAGCCCGGTAAGCTAGCCCAGCCTCTGGACGCCCCAGCGGTGTGGCTGTAGGATCAAGCTAGTGAGGGCCAGCCTTCTTTGAGCGAGATGAGCCCACGGAGATAAGCACGCATGAATGGTTTCGACATAGACGGTCCCATAGTAGCAGGTGGGACAGTGTAGTGTGAGGACACAGAAGTGACCTTAACCTTTCAGGTGGTCTATCAATTTGTCCCAATATTTCTAGCATCTTAAGAACATAAAATTACACCAGGCGTCATGGATTTACGAAAACATTTTTGGATCTTGCTCCTGCCACCAGGATGACCTCCTAGATTAGGATAAGTCGTCCCCCATAGCTTTTTCTCCTCTGCCCGGCAGAGAACCTTTGCTTTGTTCTAAAACAGCACTGTTTAACAGAAATGTAACTTGAGCCATGCATGTAATTTTAAATTCTCTAGTAGCCACATTTTTTAAAGAGTAACATGAAACAGGTGAAGTTAATTTACTAATATAGTTTATTCAACTCAATATGTTCAAAATATTATCACTTCAACATGCAACCAATCTTGAAATGTTAATGAGGTGTGTTACACTCTTTTTTCATGTTACGTCTTCAAAATTCAATGTCTGTTTTATAATTGTACATCTTAATTCAGACCATCTGCCTTTCAGGTGCTCGATAGCCACATGGGGCTTGTGGCCACCATACTGGACAGCCCCGTTCTAAACCATCCACCTCCTCCTTGCAGGGTGACTTTGGGCAAATTACCCTCCTCTCTGGACCACCACCCTCTCTATGGAATAAGGGCAGTGGCCTAGAGCAAGGAGATCAAATCTCTGGCATTCCCCCTGCCTCTCTCCTTCTGCTTAGGGCAGACATTAATAATGGATAGCCAATCGCCTGTGGCCATCTTTCCCACTGAATCTGGGCCCCGCCAATGAATCTTCTTACCCCAACAGACATTAGCAAATGATTGCAGTCTGCAAACCAAATGAACTCTTTTGCTACGTTGAATCTGGGTGTCCTCAATGGGCTTGTGGAGTCTGGGTTTCTACGATTCCCTCTCTTTCGTGTCTGTAAACTGGCCTCCTGTCTCCCCGCCCCGGTATTGTTGAATTCAGACCACTCTGGTTTATCCTCACCTAATTCAGATGCTTTTTTTCAGCTTGGTCTTATTCCGCCAGTGTCTTAGAGCTGGACGCCAGGCTGGATGACAGGCTCAGGGCCAGGCAGGAGTCAGGAGTCTGTTCTGGGTTGTGAGCCTGTGCTCAGGTGGGCATCTCCCTCCGTGGGGCCAAGCCTTGTGTTGGGGCCATCGGGACACTGGTGCGGGCACAGAATGTGGATCTCCAATTAACGAGGAGCCCGAGGAGGACAGAAACAGACCAGCACTCACGCAACAAGCAGCCTGGGTTGCCTCAGTTAGCCAGAATCATGGGGCAACAAAGCTTACTCACATTTTTGAATTTTTAGACAATCGAAGGTCACCCTTTCTATACGCAATTTTTTTAACTTAATTTTTTCATGGGAAAATTTTCTAAAATAGATCATATATATTCCTATTTCCTTGGAGTGCTCTAAATATTATTTAACCTTTTATGGATGACTTCAGCTATGAACATTCATTATTGCTCTGTGCTTTAAAAGACTGAGAATGTTTTCGAGAACCACACACCAAGCATGGAGGAGTGTGTTTTGTTGTTGTTTTTTTTGTTTGTTTGTGTTTTGAGGGTTTTTTTGCCCTGAATGTCTCAGGGGGCTCTGTTTTTCCAGTCTCCTGTCTGCTTTTTAGTATTTCTTTCTCATTTTACTCTTGGGATGCACAGTAAATACTCCTGCAGAGGGATACCTAAGGCTAGTTGTAGCTAAACCAGAAGAAGCAGAGGGAGGAGAAGTGGACTAGACTGAGGCAGTCAGGGACAGCTTCCTGGAGGAAGTGAGATTGAGCTATGCTAGGAAGGATGGAAGCAAATAGAGTGAGGCAGGGGTCCCGGGAAGAGGCCATGGCAGAAGCAAGACCCTCAGATGATCAAATTTCATCAGCTAAGGTGTGATGATAAGGAGAGTGAGGGGTTCTTTTTTTCTATCTTAAAGAAAGGAGATTTTTTTTTTCCTTACCTGTCATCCTCTAATGCTTCTGGGTAGAGTCCTCACTAGGAGGGGTTTGGAGACTCTTTTTTTTTTTTTTTCTTTTTAAAGATTTTGTTTAGTTATTTGCCAGAGAGAAAGCACATAAGTAGGGGGAGTGGCAAGCAGAGGGAGAGGGAGAAGCAGGTGGGACTTTGATGCGGGGCTTGATCCCAGGACCCTGGGATCATGCCCTGAGCTGAAGGCAGACACTCAACTGACTGAGCCACCTGGGGCACCCCAGGAAACTCTCGATATGTATTTGTAAGGCACTCGATTTTCCCATCTGTAAAATGGGGCTCTCCTGGCTCTGCTGAGTTACAAACTCTGAGTGAGAAATGCTTTGGAAACTGTCAAGTGTTCTAAAAATGAAAGAGTTGGGAGCATAGATTTCAACTGAGTGTTCACTCAGCTGAAATTTAGATTAAATTTGGATTATACAAGAAACACAGGACTATGTGCAGATATGCATATGACAGATTTGATTCAAGTTCCTTTGCCCACAGTCTCCTTGTCCTGGTCCCCTGCCCCACCCTCTGGAGACAACCTCTGGTGTCATATTGCTGGAAATTCTTCCAGACACGTTTCTATGGATTTCCATACATCTGCATGTGCCTGTGGAAATAGATGGTGTTTTGTTTTGTTTTGTTTTGATTTGATTTGCTATAAGTCGGCTGAAAGTACTCCGCTTCTTTCCACCCTACAACATGCCGCCGTGACCGCCCCTCGTGAGAACATATACGACGACACTGTTCATTTTCATGGCGCATAGCGTTCTATGCTGTGCCCACGCTGTGGTTTAATTAGACGTTCCCCACCTGTTGGACATTTAGCTCTTTTCCAGTTTTTCAGCTTTTATAAGTCATGTCGTCGTGACCATCTCTGCACACACCTTTTACACGCAGTGGTGTTTTTTCTGGGGTGGCCACAAAGAGGTGTAATTTGTGGGTCACGGGATCTATGTGCACTTGGACTTTCAGTAACCACCACCAAATTGCCCCCCAAAATAGCTGTGCCCACTTTGACGGTGACCATTTGTCCCACTAGGAGGACCACATGGGGACCTGGGCAGGAGGCGTCCTCTCTCTGAGCCCTGCGCTTGGGACGGCCCAGCTCGGGCCATCCTGCAGCTGTGCCCCACCCCATGGGGTGACGAGTCCTCAGAGGCAGGCGTTGAGGCATCTGTGGGGTCAAGGAGAGGTACCCACTCAGAGCCTGCACCCCCCATTTCTAGATCACGCTCTCTGGGTACCTGGGACTTGTGAATTCTTGCCCAAATGGCCCTTCCGGGGCCTGCGTGGGTCTCTTCTTTGAGCCCATCCCTCCAAGGGTGAGCCACAAACCTTGCGTGTGCACCTCTGGTCCCGAGGGTGGCCAGTGGTGGCTATTGTGCGGTGGCAGTGTGTGGACAGAGCTGGATGCCTGGGTTGCAGAGTCCGTACCCGGATGAGGATGCCCCCCCACACACAGCTGAGGACCCCCCAAAGCAAACCATGGAGTTGGGGGGATTCAAAAGGTGGGGTTTCTTGTCCTTGGTGCCACAAATGTTGTGGGTGGTCGTGATATCATTGACCTTTGCAATTTGGTTCCAATATTTTCTAGCACAATTCTTCCAACTTGTGTGTGTGTGTGTGTGTGTTGGGGAGGGGGCCTTAGTTTTTCCTTTTCACAGAGAGATTAGGAAGCAAGACCCCACTAGTCAAGCAGCATGTGGCCAACACAAGCCCCTCTCTGGCCTCATTTCCAGGTCAGCCTCATCTTCGTTTTTTTTTTTTTCTCCTCCATCCTAATTTCCAGCCAATATGATTCTCCCCTTAAAAGGCTTTCTCTTCCTCCCCATCTCCGGGAAGGGGGGGCCCGATGTCTGGGGTGGGGGCTGCCTCCTGGGACTCATTTCCAGCCAACCCGGAGCACTTCAAAGGGGTCCTTCCCAGGAAGCGCGTTTTTCATGGAAATGAAACACACGGAGCAGGTGTCTCTCCGCCCCCGGCCCCCCGCGCTCGGGAGAGGGGGGCCTGGGCTGCACGGGAGCTGAAGTAAACGGAGCAAATAAACCTCGGCCCCGGTTAGCGACAGCTCCCAGAATTTAAAGGGACACGTAATCACTCCTAATACACATCCAGGGCAGAGAGCCAGATGTCGCTGATGGCAAAGAGCATGTCGGCAGCGAGAGGAGCCAGCAGCGCCCCAGCTCCCACTGACGAAGCTCGGGCCCGATGCCCAGCCCCTCGCTAGACCGATGTGGACATCTTCCTCTTCCTCCTCCTCTTTCTCCTTACTGCCCCCATCACCACGGACGCTTCTGTGTCTTGAGAGCCTGAGCGTGCCCCAGGCCCTGTGCAAGGAGCCTTCCACGGATCTGCTCATTGAAACCTCGCACCAGCCCTATGCAGGAGGAACTACTATCCCCATTTCACAGATAAAGAAACTGAGGCTCCGAGCGAGGAACGCTTGCCCGCGTTGCACACTCATTTGGGGCAGCCATGAAATGCAGGTGCAGGTTTCTCAGACTCCCAAGTCGGGCATGCCGCCTCCTACGGTTGCTCCTTGCCCCCAGCGTGGCCGAGCACACGGACAGAGAGGCTGTGGAAGACCAAAAGGTCCCGTGCTCGTGCGGGCAGCCCCCCTGCTCCAGCATGACTCACTTAAGGACGAAGGGGGCCCACTTGCCTCTAATCCCCTGGGCCCGATCTCCCCTGCCGCTCAGTGATACTGGGACAAGCAAGATAGAAAGCCCTAGAGAATCATACTCACCACTCATCATACTGGGGGACACGGCTGTTAGCGCTGACCTATGACTTAAGGAACCGGGGAGAGGGGCTTTTCTGCTCCAATGCTGAGTTGCACCACTGGGACAAGCCTGGCCCCATTTAGCTCCTCTTTGAAAAAGCAATGAGTCTGGAGACACGTTTAGTTTCTGCCACCTTGGAGTGGATTAATTTGCATTGACAGAAGCCTGAGGGCAGCATGGAAGCTACTGGGCCCCTGGAAACATGAGAATGTGTGCCAAGAGCAAGGGAAACGGGCCTGGTGTGCATTACTGGAAAGTAGGCTCCCAAGCCTCGTGGTGACCCAGGGCTGGGCAGGCTTTGGGGGGGAGGGGGCAATTAGACCGCAATAAAGACCAACCAGACCCATGGTGAAGCCTGTTTCATGCCGATGTGGGGGACCAGGGGCTCAAGCAGGACTCACAAGAGTTCTGGAAGGACGGGAAGCAGCTTAGAGAAATGAGGCTCAGAAGGGAGAGTGGCTCACCCAAAGACACACAGCAGTTTACAGCTGAATCCAAACCCCACCTACATCCATCCAGAGCTCTGCGCATGCCCCCCGGCTGCCCCTGCCCGTGCCAAGACCCTCTTGGGTCTCTCTCCGGTTGTCATGCGTGGGAGAGGCCAGGGGTGGGGAGGGGTGTCCGTGCCAGCTCTCGCCTCCAGCAGTAGGCCCTGCTTCTTAAAAACAGGCAGGACGATGATAGCCCCATTTAGCTGGTGGGATAAAAAAGGCTCAGAGGAACGTCGCGATCCCACACGGGCAGGAGCAGAGGTAGAATTTGAACCCGGACCCTCGACCTCTAAATGTCACGCTCCAGAGATTCCTTTCTGGTCAAGAGGCCTCAGGCCACAGCGCCACGCCCTCCCCTCCCCTGGGCACTGCACCCACTTTGGGCCCTTTTGAAGGTGGCTATAAGCGGCTCCCATTGGCGTGTGGGCCTGTCTGGATGGGTATGTAAGTGGCTTTGGTGACGAACGGGATGTCAGTCCTTCCCTCGTGCTATGTTTAGAAAGGTGTCAGCCCCAAAACGGCCTGTCTCAAAGGTCACCCAGGAGGTAATCATGAGTGTCTCTAAAACCCCATCTCTGACCTTCCTGCACCCAGACATGGGGGCCAGTAGGGTCACCACGAGGGATGGGACCCTGTGCGGCCTGCGGGCCTGGTGGGGAACGTGCCATCCTCCAGGCCCAGCCGAGGAGGGCCCTAGGCAGAGAGCAGAGGCTGGGAGATGGGCTGCGGCTCCCTTTCCTCCTTCAGACACTGCTGAGGACCACTGGCCATTCCACGGGTTCTCACCCACAGCACAGCTACGCACCTCCAACACACTCACACGTGTGCGCTCACGTGTGCATGCCCACAGCCGCAACAGAGAGAGAAGGAGTTTAACATATATTCTACAAACCCTTCACGTGTCAAAGACGGCATTATACTTTTTAATTTTTATATAGTCTTCAGTATTTAAAAGGCTCTGATAAAAATATCAAAAAGATTTAAAAACCAAAAGACATACCAAGGTATGTTCTCTAACTTAAATGCACTGGAGATCGCTGCTACATTACTGTGTGCCTCCAAATTAATTGCTGCTGTTATTATTATTATTATTATTATTATTATTATTATTTGGTGAAGGTCTCAGAATAAAATTTCTCCACATGGCTTTGTTAAACCGAAATCTATCCTGAGATGGCAAGCTGGATCATTAATAAAAAAAAAATTAAAGTGTTCCCATTTGAGATGATTTTCCAGTGTGAATTAGGATGCTCTTCATAACGGGTGCAAGAGACGAAATACTCTAACGAATCACACGCTGAATCTGGCAAGACCTCGGGTAAGGCATTTATAACCCTGGTTTTAAATTTTGACGTTCATCCAGGGGCGGTATTCAAAATATCGCCAACTGGTGCAGCGTTGAAAATGTCAAATTAAAATGGCCCATGGCCTCCATGCTGGAGTACGGTCCCAGGGTCCCTGTCCTGTGTCAAGCATGAACCATTGAGATGTCGGGTGGTAGGGGTGAGTGTTCACGGGGAAGGGGTCAGGGTTTAGGATGAGGTGGGCACTCAGGACTAGTTCACAACTGGTACAGAAGTATTTCGATATTGTAACCGCTAGGAAGCTGTATCAGCCCCTCGCATGAATATCAGGCCTATATTCATCCAAGAGGCTTCTCTGGTCCCATGACGACCTTTATCCTCATTGAAGGTCTTTGCCTGTTAACGAGAGTGTGAAACCCATAAACATTTAATGAAAGCATAGGTATGATTGGATTGAGGCCTCCCACTTTATTATTTTTCTTGTATTCTATTATTTTTTCTTTATTATTTTTATTATTTTATTATTTGTTGCCTCCGGTTTTGTCCCTCCCCCCCCTTCTGCTTTCCTTTGGATTATATAAATATGTTTTTAGAATTCCATTTTAATTTATCTGTTGTCTTCTCAGCTCTATACCTTTTAAATGATGTATTTTAGCAGTTGCTCTAGGGACGTCAGCATACATTCTTCACTCTCCACAGTACGCTGAGAAGGATATTGCGTCATGTGATAGGAAATATGGAAACCTTGCAACTATCTAGGTCTGTTTACCGCCTCTCCCCCGCGGTCTCCATCCGTCCTTTATAAGCTACTTGTTATACGTAATCCATCCATCTATATTATAAACGCCACACTACAAAGTTATACTCTGTTGCTTGAAACAATTCTATATATGTTAAAGAAATGAAAAGAAAAAACCCAGACTTTTACATTTATCCAGATGTTTATCATTTCTTTTTTTTTTTTTAAAGATTTTATTTATTTATTTGACAGAGATAGAGACAGCCAGCAGAGAGGGAACACAAGCAGGGGGAGTGGGAGAGGAAGAAGCAGGCTCCTAGCGGAGGAGCCTGATGTGGGGCTCGATCCCATAACGCCGGGATCACGCCCTGAGCCGAAGGCAGACGCTTAACCGCTGTGCCACCCGGGCGCCCCAGATGTTTATCATTTCTGCTGCCCTTCGGTCTTGGTGACTATCCAGATTTCTATCTGGTGTCATTTCCCTTCAGCCTGAAGGACACCCTTTAGTATTTTTTGTTTATTTATTTGCAGTATGAAAGGGATACATTTTCTTAATTTTTTAATCTGAAAATGTCTCTACTTCATCTTTGTTATTTAAGGATATTTTCACTGACTATGGGATTCTGGCTTGGCATTTCCCCCCCCAGAACACTGAAGATGTGATTCGACCATTTCCTGGCCTTTATAGTCTCTCCTAAGAAGTTAGTGTGTTTTCAAATGGTTCTCTCCCCCTATGTAATATGTTTTTGGTTTTGGTTTTGTTTTCTTTTTCTGGCTTCTTTCACATAAAGGTAGAGATTTTCTCTTTATCATTAGTTTAACATTGGCTATGATGTGCCTATGTGTGGTTTTCATTGTATTTATCCTCCTTGGGATTCATTGAGCTTAAATCTATACATTTTCTGTTTTCAGTCACACTTGGGGAAATTCAGCCGTTATTTCTTTAAATATTATCTCTTCTACTTCTGTAATTCCAGTTTCATGTATTATGGACCTTTTGCTATTGAACCACAAGTACCTGAGGCTTTGTTTATTTTTTTAAAATTTATTTTAAAATATTATTTGAGGGGGAGCCTGGGTGGCACAGTTGGTTAAGTGTCTGACTCTTGATTTTGGCTCCGGTCATGATCTCAGGGCTGTGGGATCCGGACTCATGTCAGGCTCCACACTCAGCAGGGAACCTGCTTGGGATTCTCTCTCTCCTTCTGCCCTCCCCACCCCATGCCCTCTCTCTCAAATTAATAAACAAACAAATAAATCTTTAAACATGTTTATTTGAGTATAGTTGACACCCAATGGTACATTACTTTCAGGTGTGTAACATAGTGATTCGACAAGTTTATATACTATGCTGTGCTTACCACAGTGTAGTTACCATCTATTACCATACGATTATTACAGTATCATTGACTATATTTCCTATGCTGTGCCTTTTATTTCTGTGATTTATTCATTCCGTAACTGGATGTGTCTCCCACTCCCCTTCACCCTTTTTGCCCAACCCCCCATCCCCTTCCCCTCTATCAACTGTCAGCTTATTCTCTGTATTTATGGGTCTGATTCTAATTTTTAATATTTTTTTTCAATCTTTGATCTCTCTGTTCCTCAGAGAAAAACTGCTAAGTCTGATAGTTTCATTTTTGTTTCTGCTGTTATACAGAATTGCTACTTATTTTTAAAAGTAGTTTTATTTCTCCACTCGGATTTCATTCATTGTGAGCATATCTTCCTTTTGGTCCAAGAGTGCAGTTACAATAGCTACTTTCAAATTTGTGCCTGTCAATTCGAGCAGCTGAATCATCTCCGCATTGTTCCCACTGATTAACTTTTCTCTAAGTGGGTCACAATTTTCTGGCTCTCTTTTATGTTGGCTAATTTTGGACTATCCTCAGGATGTTGTGAAGGTTGAATGGTGCTGACTCTGGACTCTGGTATATTCCTCTGAAGAGCATTGCTTTTTATTTGTTTTAACAAGCAATTACCTGGGTTAGGCTTAAACCACAAATTCCGTCTTTTGAGGTAGCAAGTTGGGTCTCGGTTCATTTTACTATGAGCTGGATTCTGCCCCAAGCATACATGGCTCATGGGATCATCCAAGATTTAGGCAGTTAATATACAGAATTTGGGGGCTCCTTCCTCTGCTTATCCCTTTCCGGGGTTCTTCTTCTGCTTTCCAGTGACTATGATTGTCTCAAACACTGTTCTCTGGTCTCCAGGCCACAGGGACTGTGGATTTCTATCGAAGTTTTAGTTGTGCTTTGTGGTGCTGACTTAGCTGGCTGCCTCGCAGTAGTGGGTAAGTCCTGCTATACGTTCTCTTCTCTTAAGGTTTGACTCTCCAGGATCTGTCTGCATTCGTTCACTCTCCAGTACCTTTAGGTCAATGGTTTTTATATTTTTCCAAAGTTTTATATATGGTACCTGCAGAGACGGTCTGGTAGGAACTAACTTGGATGTGCTGAAGGTGAAACTCACTTTCGATAGTGATTAATTTCACAATAGTTAAATATGTAAATTTAAATTTATAAAACTGCCTGGTAAATTGTGTCATCTATTTTTTTTTTTAATGTTAAGCTTCTCTCACTGATTTCATTTATTAAAATAATTAGATTTTGTTGTTTACCAAGTTCAGAAAACTCTGGGCTGTTATGATTTCTGGGGTCTCATCCCTCCCATCCTGACATCGGTTTAGCTATACCAGGTACCATATCCTTCCCAACACGGGGGGCCGAGTTCCACACTCCAACCTTTCTTAACCATCCTTGCCATCTGCAAACACATCGTTCACTTTTCCAACAGTCCTCACATCGATGGTTACACCGCAGCTTCATGGTAGCCCTAGGAGCCCAGGCAGGTGGATAGTGTCGCCATTTGACAGATAAGAGGTCAGCGCTGAGAATGAACTGTCCTGAGAGGCTAAAACTCAGGACTCCTGATTCCAGTCCGTGGCCCTTCCCCCCGGACCTCACTGGGCAGAACAGAGAGGTTTGGGTTACTCTTGTTAGTGGGGGAATGGGCTGCCGGGGGAAATGCCTGGACCCCGTCTCTCCAAGGCAAGAACACCTTCTAGGCTATCCTTCAGACTCTGCCTCTGTTACTGCTTGGCTGTGTGGGTTGGGACAGGCCATTTCTCCTCTCCAGGGTGTTGTCACCTCTTCTTTGGATAAACAGATTGCTTTGTAGGATTTCTATATTCCTTTTAGGATTTTAACATTTTTCCACTTTGAACCATTTTATGCTTAGTTTTATCTGCCTTGTAAGCCTGCAATTTCTTGATGTCTGTGTCTCATTCATTCGTCCACTTAGCAGGCATTTCTGGATCACCTGGTGCGTGGCAGGCATGGCCCCACAAGCCAGAATATTAGCCTGATTGTCCCAGTCTTACCGTCCTCGAGCTCACAGTCGCCTGGGAGAGACAGGCATGAGAAGAGGAGGCTTACAATCCTCTGCAGTGTGTGTTATAATAGAGCCATTCAGGGGACTGTGGGAGCGTCCAGGGAAAGACGCCTCACGCACACCGAGTGTGTGTGTGTGTGTGTGTGGTGATCCCTGGACACAGCACTGCCAGGTTAGTGGTAGTAATAATACAAATGAACATTTATTGGACATCTCCCATTAGAGTGACCAGCCACCCTGGATTGCCTGGGACTGAGGACTTTCCTGGAATGAGGGATTTTCAGTGCTCATACCAGGAAAGTCTCATGTGTCAGACACTGTTCCAGGCACAATCCATAAATTAACGTATAAAAACCTTACAATAGGTCTATTAATGGGTGCTGTTATTTTCCCCATTTTATAGCTGAGACATCCAAATTAAATAACCCGACTGGGACATGTCATTGAGGATAGCCAAAGCCGTGATCTGAACCCAGAGCCCCTGGTCCTGAACATGACCGCACATCGAGTCAGAACTACCTGAGTGAAGAGGCAGAAGAAAACAGGGGACAAGCGTTAAGGGCGCTGGCCCTGGCAAGTTACTCTCTCATGCTCCTCATCTATAGAGGGGGGCTCCCCACAGAGCCTCTGTTATGGGTTGCTGAGCATACTGAATGGGTTGAGCACTTGGCTCATTGAACATGGCTGTGAAAAACCACCGTCGCCATCATTACAGGGAAGGGGCTGGGAGAGTCTGAGGAACAGGGAACAGCCTGTAGAGAGGCTCAGAGACGGGGAACCAAAGGAGTTCTGTCTGGCGGAGCACAGAGGGCTGAGGAGACAGGCAAGAACCGGTGTCACATACAGCTTTCATTCTCTTTGGCGGGGCTCAGACTAGGACGAGGCAAGGAAGGCATTCGGCTTGGGTGCATAATTTAAGAAGACTCCGTAATTAAGATCGTATTTGAATGAAATATTTTAAAAAGCCAATATTAAGTAAGAAAAAAAAAAAAGAAAATCCACAATGAACAGAATACCAACATTTTAAAGGCAGGACCTGACCTTGCTCTTCCACGATTTGGAGTCACTTTCCTCACCCTAATCCCGGCCTCGTTGGATTCTGCCTTTATTTAAAATTTTGATACTCTGTTCATCAGGGATTTTTTTTTTTTACTTAATTTTGGTTTGTTTTATTTTTGTTTTTTAAAGATTTTATTTATTTATTTGACAGAGAGAACGAGAGCGCACAAGTAGGGAGAGCGGCAGGCAGAGGGAGAGGGAGAAGCAGGCTCCCCGCTGAGCAGGGATCCCAGGACCCTGAGAGCGTGACCTGAGCCGAAGGCAGATGCCTAACTGACTGAGCCACCCGGGCACTGCCCCCCACCCTTTTTTTTACTTTATTTTGATTAAAAGAATAGTGCATGAAAATATTTATCTTCCGGCACCTGGGTGGCTCAGTGAGTTGAGCTTCTGACTCGTGATCTCAGCTCAGGTCATGATCTCAGGGTCGTGAGATCGAGCCCCATGTTGGGCTCCGTGCTCGGCACTGAGTCTGCTTGAGCTGCTCTCTCCCCTCTCCCGCTGCCCCTCCGCCCTCTCTCTCGAATAAATAAATAAGTCTTTAAAAAACTACGCATGTGGATTAATGTTGGCACAGCCTTGGATTTTACACCTCCGACGGGTGCCTCAGGAGGACCTTCCTGGTGGATGGCTGGTGTCTCGGAGCACCTGGGCAAAGCTCTGCCCTGGGCCTCCGAGGAGTGGCCCGCTGCAGGCTACCAGCTGCACGGTCGCCCCGCAGCTCGGGCACAGGGGGGTGGGGGGTGGGTATGTGTGGCAGCTACTGTGGCCCCACAGGGGGGCCGTGAGCCTCCCCTTCTTCTCCGGGCAGCCAGAGCCCCGGTGTCAGCTCTCTCTCCCGCCCCCTTCTGTCCACAGCTCCTCCGCCCGCAGCCGGGGATGGGGGTGTTGGGGGAGAGGTGGCCTCAGACATGGCGTTGCTATTTCAGGGCAGACGATGGCTTCCTTCTCTAGCCCAAATGAAACCTTTCCTCTCCCAAATTCCTCAGCCCTCTCATTAGCGGTTGTGTTTGTGGATAATAGCTATAATGAGGAGGCAATAAAAAAATCCAGAATGGGCTGCCCGGCGGCCTCTCCTTACCCCTTCCAGAAGGAGCGCCTGCCAGCTCGGGCTGAGGCCTTCATGGCCGCGCCGTGGACCCGGGGCCCGGGAGCAGGCACGTGCTCTACGGCGGCGTTATTGAATCCCCATTCGTTAAAAATGCCGGGCCACAGGCCAGGAGCCCAGGAAAATAAGTGGTGACAGGTGAGAGAGAAAGAGCCTCCCGGCGGCCTCTGGAGCCACTTCAAAGGCCACGGCCCTGCCAGGTAATTGAGGCCTCATGGACACCGTGTCCGGGAAACGGCTTGGCCAGAGACGCCCCGGCACACGGGAAGGGAGACGGGCAGGGGAGAGGGGGACGGCTGGGCTGGCCGGGCCAGGCCAGGATGGGCCCTGTAATTACGCAGCGCGGAGCAAATACCTTTTCTGTCGGGCACTGTGCGCAGTGACTTAGGACTTCCATTTTGGGAGGTGGGAAGAGAGCCCCGGGCCAGAGGCAAGCAGGCCTCTAGAAGGGCCGTCTCCTCACGCACTGGCCTCCTCCGGGATCTGGTTCTCCTGGCGCTTGAAGGGAGGAGTGTGCGTGTGTTTGCACAGGCATGTGTGTGTGTACTTGTCTATGCATGTTTGCACACATGTGTGTTTGCACTGTATGTGTGTGAATGTGTTGTGTCTTTGCACCTATGAGTCTTGTGTGTGTGTGTGTGTATAGGACAGACCCCCAATCCTCCACCCTGCCCCACCCTCGCCCCACCCCCTGCCATGTCTCCCTTTCCCTTTCTTCTTACATTTGGTACCTCACTTCTGGAAGGTACTACAGCACGGGTACCCGTCTGGGCCCCTGAAACAGTCCTCCCTTCCAGCTAGATCTCCTGTTGGATTTCTAGAACTCCAGCTCAGGGCTGGAGGCTTGGCCGGCAGTTTGGATAGTGACTCCAGCCGGCAGGGTGCAGGGAAGGAGCCCCAGCTGTCGATCCCGGTGGAGTCCATCTGGGGCTGCCCCAGCGCTAAGACCCCCACAGAGCGGGTCAGAGGAGCAGGTCTCCCCGGGCTGGAGGATCGATAAAGCAAAATACAGCCATTTCCATATTTAAGTCTTCGGAGGACCTCCTCCGTGTATGTTCCCTCACATTCACAGACGACTGATGATTCCTTGTTACAATATTTTGTCATTAAAATCAACTCACTTTTGAACTTAAATTTACTTTAAAAAGAAACCTCTGATTGCTACCAGAAATGGAAAAATCGATGTCATTTGGCGTAAATGGCAGATAATGATAAAAACGAGCACCGTGAAAGTCCAGGGCGGTTTTCAATTCCGCTCCCTACTGTGACTGCTGGAGGTCCAAGTTCGAGGAGGGGGGTGGGGGCGTGGGTCTCCGTGGAAAAGAAATGTTAGCGAACGTTAGGAACGTGTCAAGACATGCTGGCACCCAGAATGGCTAGTGACTCCATGTGTCTTTGCGTGTATGTCTCCTGGTGACGTCACCCAGAATTGGAAGCGCATCACGGCTCACTGCATGATGGAGGGAGCCCATGCCATGGGTCACCACCCCCACCCGCGGTAACGCCGAGCCTATAGGTGGCGCTGCTGAGCGTTAACGCCACTGGGGGTTCAAATCCACTGCATCGGGAAGGTTCACCTGGACCCTCCAGCCTGGTTTCCTCCTCCCCAAAACAGAGGTAAAGTGGAACCTGCATGGGGAGAACTGAAGGCAAAGGCTTTGTGCAAGGAACCTGGCACGCAGCACTAGGCGAACCCTCACTGGTGTTCAGATTACCTGGGCAGAAGCTGGGTTCTGAGTGCATTCTGATATCTGCAGGTCTCTGGCCTGATGAGAAGCTCAGTATGACACTGAGCTGACTGGGTCTGGGGAGTCATGGGATCTTCCCTGCTTTGAGCCAGAGACAGAGAAGGATGCTGAAAGCAAATACTGAGAGTACAGAAGCCCTTTCTCTCGATGCTCCGCGACTGCCACAGCCCAGGGAGAAGCCCTTTTATCAGGTAAGATGGTCCAGGCTCTGGGGGGCACTCACCAAGATCCCCCAGAAATGGAGGTGAGGGATTGCTCCGCTTGGACTCAAAAGACATTAACTTATAAAAGCCAGGTACCCTTCTAAGCATTTACGCACCCACGCCCCGCTTAGTTAAGTCCTGTGAAAGTTAAGTACAATGAGTTAAGCACTGTGAGTAGCCCATTTTACAGGTCAGACTGAGTCACCTGCCCAAGGTCATTCAGCTCACTCATCAGGTGGTGGAGCTGGGATTTGAACCCAGCCCGGCTCTGAGCTCTTCCCCACCGGGACAGAGTTGCCTCTCTCCAGATGCACACGCGTGTGGCTGTGGTGCATGGGACATGGCTTTGAGAACGCGTGAAATGGGTGTCCCTGCCTGAGTGAGTCACCTCAGGCCGTCTGCAGCCTGGGCCACCGCCGGGCGGCTCAGAGCGAGAGGAGTTTACTTTGCAAAACCAAATCCTGCTCCTTTCAGTGTGTTAACATGAAAGCTGCCTCTAATTCCATCTACAAATACCGCATTCTCTGAGCTACAATTGGCAGGGGCGGCCAGCATCGCCCCATTTCACATTCCTTCAAGTCACCAAGTGGAGCAGCCGGAGTGTGGCCATCATTCAGGATTCAGCGCTCGGGTTTCATGAGACAACATCAGAAATGCCTCCGTAACCACCCGACTCCTCCGTGGCCCGGGGAGGGGGCGAGGACGCAACCCCAGCTCCTGCCCCAGCGGGGGGCCAGGTTGGCGGCCCTCCGCCGGCCCAGACAAGCGTCGGCTCTGTCGGCGCTGAGGCTCGGGGCCCACGGCCCACACGGGCCCTGCCTTGCTGCCCACCACAAGGACAGGGAGGTTGGTTTATAAATTTGCACGCAGCCGGCCTCTCACCTTCCCACTGGGATCAGGCATTTCTGTGGTCACGGGACAGGACCCCATCTGGTTGAATGGTGCCTTTGATGGAGGCCAGAACTGCCTGCGTGCTGGGGGCAGGGACGGCAGGGCTGGCCGTGGGCTCTGCGCCTGAGCGTTCGGGGCTCCCCTCCCTGGGCACAGAGGCCCTTTAGGCCTCTGGAGGACCAGGGTGTTGAGCAAAGCGTGCTGCCCTCCTCACCGACTGCACTCCACCTTCATCCATCTCCTGGACCGTCACAGCTCTGCTTCCTCCGACCCAGCCTCGGAGAGTCCCCCGGGCTGTGGGCCCAAAGCGCAGCTCTGATCTTGGAGCTCCCAAAGCCCATCAGTACCCCCCTCCCCCACCCCGCCACAGAGTCTGAGAAATTCTAGATCGTGGTCATCAAGGACTTTTGCAGCCCAGCTCCACCCTTGACCTGATAGGTACGTGAGATGGTCAGGGGCCACTCCCTGACCCCCTGTGCTTTAGGAGGGCACACAGCTTCGGCTTGCTTTGGAGGTTACCTTCCACCGAAATGCCGGGCAAGTCGACCTCTCCCCCACCCTATAAATCACTGGCTGGGAACCCCTCTCTTGGGTCTGCTTCTAGGGGGACCACCCTAAGACCGTGAATGAATGAATGAATGAATGAATGAATGAATAGTAAATCCAGGGGAGCAGAACTGGGCAAGTTAAAAGTTTCCTAATGATTTTTTTTTTTCAGATCGAACAGGGTTTGTCTTTCAGTGTCGTATAATAAACATTTATCGAGCATACTCTCATTAGCGGGGGTGTGCATGCTAAAACCCATCCGTTGTATACTGACACAACATTGCGTGTAGCCGTATGCGTTCACACCCACAGTCCCATGCCGTGCACGTCCCCACATGCCTGGGTTCCTGCCACATGTAAAGTCTAGCATCCCGCCCCTTGGACCCATGAACCGATACTCTATCAATGTGTCCGTGCCCTACCTACGGTCACACGCAGACATAGCTTACCAATGTTTAGCACACACAGAATCATCTGACATGTATGCAACACACGGTCTGGCCCCATTACGTTTATATACTCACAGTCTCCCCCATTCCTACGTGTGCGGGTGTCTATGTCTATCCCTCTGTGCACGTCTCCTGTCAGAGGTCCTATTCATTTCCGCCCAGGGTGTATACGCTCTGATTCCTGGGTTAAGTGGTGGCTTCTTTCCTTAAAAAGAAACCCACAGTTGATGAATTTTTTCCCCCTGAATTTCTCCCTTGTCACATGGGAGGAAAAAGTTGTTGTGTTTGTGTATTAGGCCCATTAGCCTAGATAAACTGTTGGCCTCCTGTAATGATTGATGACAGAATAGTGCGGTTGTTGCAAAAGTAAATCACGTGGTGAGGAGAGGGCGGGAGGTTATATCTAACACCAGGGGATGGCTTATTAATCTCACTTCTGGAGGAATTCCTGAATAAATCGGTCTCCTTTATTAATGATATTTCACTCTGCTCTGCGAGATATCTTTTACCCAGCCAGAAGGGCGATTATCTATTTAGGCCAGGAACAATATTAGTTACTGCCTTGGCTCCAGGACGAGGAGAAAGGCCAAGAGAAGGAGGAAGAGAGAAAAACACGGAGCCGAGCGCTCCTGTCCCCGGACTGATGGATGTCAGGCTCCCTTACACCTCCAAGCAGGTTCTCGGCCCTCCCTGTGTCGTGTGGATGTGTCTAAGTGTGTTCGTGTCTCCGTGGGTCTGACTGGGGTGAAGGGATCTGAGGATGGTTGTCCTGCTTCCCGGCCTTGAAAACGCGGACTCACTCATTCAGTGAGCATCTCTGAGTCACTCCTACGTGCAAGCCTATGCCGGGGCCCTGAGGTCTCCTGGAAGGAAAACGGAGCCCTCGTGCTCCTTGGCGGAGTCATTCCTACTTTGAAATTCTGTTTGCATCTAACCGTTCTCTGATGGTGGTTTGGGGAGAACAGGGAACCAGGTGGCAGGCCCGCATAGAAAAAGGACGTCTTTCCTATATTGAAACCACCATTTACCTCTGCCTTATCTGTTGTCTGCCACACAGCAGGCATTGCCCCGAGACAGCGAGAAGAATGGGGCAACTGCTTTAGCGGGGCTACCAGGAAAAGTAACCAAAGTAACCAAAGGGTTCCCAGGAACCCCGACCAAAGGACGTTTAGCAGATTGGCCCATTTCTTGTCTTAGTCATTCCTTCACTGAACAGGCATTTATGGAGCAACGACTGTATACCAGCACCTGTTGCTAGACTCTGGGGAATCCACAAGGAGTAGTAACACTGTGATTCTTGCACTGCCAAAAGTTTATTGCTAATGGGAGATTTGGCGTAAAAGCAAAATAACAACTCTACGAGGTAATAAGGGACAAATGAGTTCCATGTGCCTAGGGCGGTGGCAGGCCCAAAGTGTGTGTGCACGCACACGCGTGTGTGTATGGCAGATGGGAGAAATCGAAGGGGGCAGGCTGTAGCAGACACGCTGGGGTTTGACAGCGATCTTAGCTGATTTCCAATCCTGGCTTAGCCCTTGATCAGCTCTGGGACCTGGCCTGGGTGTCTCTGAGCCTCGTTTTCCTTACCCATGGCATGGTACGAATGACAGCGATTTCTCGTAGCTTTTATGCCGATGCCTTACTCTCCTCATGGAATTTTTTTTTCCTGAAGGATCAAATATGCAGAGATGGTCAATAAATAGAAGCTTTTATAGATACAAATGATGCCGAGTCTCTGTCCTGAGAGGCAATCCAATATAATAATCATTCCCATTGTCGTTTTCGAGCCCTTACTATAATTCTAATGTAATTCCAAGTGCTTTACACGTGTCATCTGTCTGGGTGAGTCAAATCCTGGAAAACTTGACAGATTGGGAATTATTCTGGATCGAGCGTCCTGTGAGTGACCCAGACAGGAATGAGCTTTGGGGAAAAGCCCTGATGGAAGGCCCCAGGGATCACCCAGGCCCTCAATCCTCAAAGAGCAGACTGCTGACCAGCAGATTTAGAAAGGCTGCAGAATATCCCCGGCCCGCACCTGCGGGATCAGGAATTTGCGTTTTGAGAGGTTCCACACATTATGTGTGAGAGCACTGTTCTCTCTGAGCCCAGGCCCAGAACACCCCTCTCCAGCCTCCACGGCTCCAGCCATGGGCACCGACTACCCCCTGAGGTCCTGCTTGTTCTGGAATCCTGTGATGCAAGACCAGCGTAGTAGGGGAAGCCTTCCGGACAGAGAGGGGATCTGAGCTGTCAAAGGGCACGGTCATCTGCGACCCATGTAAGCTGGGCTTTCTCCTTACTATGCCGAGGCGCTAGGCCAGGCTCTCACCTTGCATCAATGCCCATGATCTCCTCGCCCCCACCCTATGAGGTGGGCACTGCTCTTGTGCCCACTTTATGACTCAGCAAACTGAGGCTCAGAGGGATTCTCTTGCCCGCGGTGACTCAGTGGTGCATTCCAAGCCAGGTGTGACTGTTTCAGGCAGTGACCACTGGCCCACGTACTGCATCTCCCATCCAGGTCCTCTTCCAGTGCCCCCCCTCCGGCCCTAGCCTTGGTCTTTCCTGGGCAGGGGTGGCGGTGAGGCCACCCCAGCTGGTCCCTTCCAGGAGCCTGGGCCCAAGCCCCTGGTCCCAGGCCGGCAGTGCCTCGGTGGCAGCCGCAGAAGCCGAGGCCCGGCCCCTCTCTGTCAGCACTTTGGCTGCCCCCAGCCCTCCCCACCCCAGTAATTAAATAAGTCTCTGGAAGAGGAGCCTGTACAGTATGTCATAAAATCTCTCTGAACTACCTATATTTACCCCTGAAAGTGAATTCTTTATAAGACCCGGGATATCAAAGCGGCCAGGGATCAAAGTCGTTTTAATAAGCCAGCCGAATGCGCCTGCCCGGCCTGGCCTCCTCCCGCCGCCCCCTCGGAAGGCACTTAGGACGCCCCTTGGGCCGTATTGTCACTATGATCGCTCACCGCACACGCCTTTAGGGGAACAGGAATGCCGCCCTGCTTACTGCCTGGGCCCTGCCCACCTGCCCTGTGCTGGCCCGTCGGCTCTGCCGCCCCGTTCTCTGCACCAGCCCTGTGTGCCACCTGCCAGGGCCACCAACAGCAAGTCTCGCAGTGCGGGGAGGGTTCCAGCCAGGTGCTGGGAGCTGGCCCATCGACCTGTTGAGAGCTGAAAAGGGGGACCTAGGTGCAACATTAAGCAACGGAACAAAGTCAGGAGAATGGTTCCCTTGGGGTTGGTTACTGCAAAGCAGCACGAGGATGGATTTTGGTGTGCTGGTCAGCTTCTGTTCCTGATTTGGGTATTCGTCACACGGTATGTTCAGTTAAAGAAAATTCATGAAGCCGAATGATTGAGACGAATGCATGTTCCTGTCCATGTATGATACTTCAATACAATTTTTATTTTATTTTATTTTATTTTATTTTTTTAAGATTTTTTAAATTCATATGACAGAGAGAGAGACAGCCAGCGAGAGAGGGAACACAAGCAGGGGGAGTGGGAGAGGAAGAAGCAGGCTCCCAGTGGAGGAGCCCGACGTGGGGCTCGATCCCAGGGCCCTGGGATCACGCCCTGAGCTGAAGGCAGACGCCTAACGACTGAGCCACCCAGGCGCCCCATTCAATAAAATTAAAAAAAAAAATTGTAGCAGTTCGCGTACAATTCCGCTTGCCCGGATTCTCCAGTCTGGCCACCATCGATGGGTGCTAAGTCACGGCTGCCCAAGATGGGAGGGGGGCTCCCGCTGGCCCCACTCTCTACCCAGACCGCGTCACACATCTCTACCCCTGGGCTGCCCTCGCAGGATTTCAGTGTGAGATCCCCTGGTCTAGTTCAAAGGTCTCATTGTACTAGTGGGGAAACTGAGGCCCAAAGGGAGCCCGCCAGGAAGTTGAAACCAGGCCCGATTTTTCACTGTTGGTCTAGACCTCTTCTCTCACATCAAGAGTTGGAAAACTGTGGCCCGTGGGCCAGACGCAGCCGGCTTCCTGTTTTAAAAATTAAGTTTTATTGGAAATAGTCACATCCATTCACTTCAGTATTATCTATGGCTGCTTGTGTGCTGCATGGTTTTGGGTTGATCAACTGAGGCAGAAACTGTATTGCGCCCACCAGGCCCCACAGATGACTTGGACCTTTCCAGAGAAAGTCTGCTGGCTTCTGCCTTACGCAAGGAGTCTACCCGCTTCCCCCGTCGGCACCGTCCTGTCCTCCGGATGGCTATATAAATAACAGGTCAGGGTCTGCCTCTCTGGGTGGGAGCCGGGACGTGCTAGGGCGGTCAGGGAGGCAGGCTCCTCGGCTGCGACCGAGCGGTGCGGCCTTGGGAAAGAGTCTTGACGTCTCTGGACCTCAGGGGGACACACCTGCCACCCCACTCCCCCTGCTCCCCCCCTTCCAGGGTGAGAAAAATCCTGCGAGGTACTGTGACTGAAAGTGCTTTGGAGGTTCTGAAAGCATGATCTTGGGAGACCTAGGAGTCAGACCCAGCGTTGCTGGGAAGCAGGGCTGTGCTCGGGTCCCCACCAGGATGCACATGGCGGTGGGAGTGATGATTGCTGTGGTCATAGCACTGCCATCTCATACTTACTAAGGCCTGTTGTGCTCCATGAACTGGGCTTGGCATTTGTCATGGGTTATTCTGTTTAATGCTTTGAGGGAGATGCTATTATCTTACCCACTTGACACATAGGAGGGAATGAAGGCACTGAAGACTTCAAGAGGTGAGGTGAGTTCACAGGTATTTATCGAGCACCTTCTCTGTGCCACACTGTTTTCAGCTCTGGGCACAGAGCAGTGAACAAAACAAAGACGCAAGAGGCTTCTCTTCTGATAAAGTCGTTAACCTGCCCGAGGTCACGCAGCTAGAAATGTGGGGCTGAGCCCGGAACTTGGCTTTGTGTCTATGAGCCATAGGCTCTCTTTATAAGCCAACAGAGAAGGAGTGGGGAAGGAGTGAAGGCCAGAGCCCCAGGACCTTGGCCCATGCCACCTCTCCCAACATCTCCGATTCAAACCCAGTGGCCTCTATCTAAAGCGTGGCAACTGGGTGCTGCCCACAGGGGGTCCCTGGAGAGCTCACAGGGGCTGAGCAGTTTTCTTAGGCCACCTTGTTGTCGGGGGACCTAGAAATATGTCAACTGGACCCCTCTTGAGACAGGCCTGCCCTGCACCACAGCCCAGAAGTCATCTGAGGCCTTCTCCAAGGGGGTCAGCTCGAAGAATCACCCTGCCTGACACCCTTGCTTCCCGGTGATCCAAAAGGACCCATTGGGAGACTGGATCCTGGCGCTTCCTTGGGACTCGGGCAGCCTGTGGTGTCCACAAATGGCCCGGACGGTGGAGAGGATCCCACCCTCGAGACATTAAACATGGCATCTCTATTGTGAATGGAAGAGAAATGGAACATGGCTTGAGCTCCAGGCACTGAGGGCAAGCAGGTTCTAGACCCCAAAAGACCGTGCCCCCAACCCGGACAGCTCACCTGCCCCGGCCCTGCCCTCACCTGCCTCGGCAGAGTCTCTCTGCTTTGGCTGCACTGGACTGCTTGCTTCTTCCCAGTTCTCTCTTCTGCCCCCAAGCATTTGTGCAGACAAGTCTCTCTGCCAGGAGCACCCTCTCCTTGGCCTGGAAAAGTCTTCTCCAGCCAAGGGGTCCCCTCCTCTTCAAGGCCCGGTTCTGGGTTACCACTTCCGGGAAGTGTCCCTGATATTGCCACTTCTGTGTCCACCAGGGCGTCCACCCGAAGGCTCATGACCCATGCTAGGGTGTCTCTGGGAGACATTCTAGCCCAGAGTGGGATTCCTGGAGGGCTGGGGTAGTCTCTGGGTCCCCATTGTCAGACAGAGCCTGGCTCAGGTGAGGGGCAAATATGCTGGATAAGCACTTGGTTTTCTTCTCCAGCACTCTAGACAGCTCTGGACTTTGGGGGAAGGTTTTGTGTGTGGGGGGGCGGATGCTGGAGGGAGTAGCTTGATTAGGGCTGGGGACCATTTCCCTCCCAGGTCCATCTGCCAGCCCTGAGGTTTGCGAGGGAGCCCCGGAAACCTTCTCCAAAGTGTCCTCACCCCACTTCTTGGGCCTAGGCAGGGAGAGAGATAGACACAGTCCCGTTCATATCACCCAGAGAGGATGGGCAGAGGGTCCTGGGGAAGTCCAGGGGCTGGGAGCTCCAGCGAGAAGGGAAGAGAGGGAAAGGAAGGACCGGAAGTCTGTCACCAAGAAGGCAGAAGGTGTTAGTAACAGCTGGCACCTAACTGTGTCCTCGCTGTGCAGTAAGCACTGTCTCGGCCGCTTCACCTCCTTTAGCTTATTGAAACCCCACCGCAAAGCTGCAAAGAAGAAACTAATATGCATTTTTCAGAGACAAAGAAACTAAGGATCAGAGAAGTTAAGTACCTTGCCCAAGTCACACAGTTCGAAAGTGGTAGGACCAGAATCTGGCTCCCCAGCCTGGATACAACCCTCCCCAAATACACACACACACACACAGAGTTGCACCAGCAACCAGCCCATCAGACCTTCACAAAAGGCAGAGTCACGGGGAAGTTAACATTTCCATTCAGGGCCGAGACCAGATGAGGCAAAACTTAAGCAGGTGCTCACTCTCGGGTGTTGACCTGGCACTCGCACGAGTCTATAGCTGAGCGTTTCCTTAAATTTTGTACCGTCGAGGCACTTCGCTTGCCCAGATGTGTTTCCAGTCTGTTCCCATTTCACAGATGAGGAAATCGAGGCTCTGGCCTAGGATGTGAAGTGCTCAGGGTCAGAAAGCATGATCTTGGCAGACCTAGGAATCAGACCCAGGGTTGTTGGGAAGCAGGGCCGTGCTCGGGTCCCCACCAGGATGCACAGGGCTAAGAGTGGCTTTGTGAAAATGACCAAAAAAACTTCCATCAGGCCTCTCTCAGGCACTTGATCCCTGGGAATCCCTGGCCCAGCCTCTGGACTTGCCCTTGCCAAACCCCCTATCTCTCCAGAGCCAGCCCAGGGCCCCAGGCACAGTCCCCTGACACCAGATTCCAGAGAGGGGCCTGCTGCTCAGGCTCGGGGAGGAAGGCCCAGCTGGTTGAGGTTGAAAACGAAACATCAAGTCCTCTACCTGACCCCCTCTGCCCACCTTCACCCTGACTGCCTCTGGCCCATCCTCCTAGCTAAGCAGTGAGGACTAGACCCCTAGGAAGACCCCAGCGATTGGCAGAGAAGACCAAGGAGTCAGAATCTCTAGACGGCATGTTCTTTTCCTGGGAAAAATGGACCTTCACAAATTCTCGAGACAAAGACCCACTAGGGATCATTATGCCCATTTAACAGGTGAAGAAATCGAGGCTCCTGCAGACAGCAAGCCACCCAAGGGCACCAGCATCCTGGTGCGCAAGCCTGGGCTGCGTTTCAGCCTGCTGGAGCCGTCCCTTCCTCTGGGAAGGAGACAGAATGGAACTACCTCGTCATGCCTCCATGATGAGCTCGTGGATCTCACTTGAACCCCGTCTAGATCAAAGTGAGAGTTTTTCCTGGTGAGGCTTTTAAAAAATGACTTTTGGGTTTTCAAAAGAAAACACTCTGCTGACTTAGACATTAATAGCTCACTTAAAACTTGGGGAACTGCACTATTAACTTTTTTTTTCCCTTTTTATTGGCTCTCCCCCAATCCGTACACCCCACGCCTGAGTCCCCAGGGGCAGAGCCCAGGTACCTCTAGGACCTCGGCTCTGTGGGGGAAGTTTCTCTTCCCAGGGGTCCTCCCTGAGCTCCTCACCAGGAACAGGCTCAGTTGAACAGGGGAGGCAAAAGCTGTCATCTGCTCAGAACAGGGGGCATGATTATCCGCCTTTCTCAGGGTAGCTCGGGGGACCTCCTGCTGCCAGGTTGCGGGTTGAAGGTTGGGGAGCAATTCCATAACCTAGACCGTAATGAGATTTCAAGATGGAGGGGGAGCTCCGCAATATAAATAGGCCAACACTTTTGTTCATTTCGCCCTGCCGAAATTTCGTTGCCATACCCACCCCCCCACCCCTCAAAATGGGAAAAATTGTAAAAAAAATGATAAATGGAGGTTTTGTACGTGTGTCTTGTTTTAAACCAATATGATCTCAATTCTTTTGTGAGCTTTGAAAGTCCGTGCAGGAATTCCCCCCTTGCTGTAAATACCCAGAGTCCGGGCCTTATGGCATGTGATCTGTAATAAACTTCAAAAGAACACCTTTGACATTTTAGATAACTTGCAAATGATGATGCAGAGAGATCTTTTGCCACTACAAAGAAAGAACAAAAGAACCGACATGAAAGAGAAATCAATAAACATATGGCAATTAATAAAACATTTTCTATGAATACCCTACAAAGAGTTTTACAATGGTATAAAAACCCAACAGTTGTTTCAATGTGGATTTAAGAAGTCTCAGCTGGCGTATTAAGACATCCATGCTAGCAGCCCACGAGAAGGCACAGAAAAACCGGGGCCAAGGCTGGACTTGTAAATCCATCAGAGGCCAAGGTACAGATCAGATGGGGAGATCATCTGGAAAGGGGCTGGAGGACTCAAGTGATGCATTCAGTTTTGGGGGGACTGCAAACGTGAGGCAGAGGATCTCAGTGTCTTTTCCACTGGTGAAGAAACCCATTTGGAAGCCGGGCTGGGATCCCCTCAACCTCATCGGCTAAGCCAAGCCCCAATAATGTTTTCAGAGATGGGCTCTGTGACAGACCTTGGAGGCTGCCAGCTTCTCCCTGTCGGATCTGATCTCTGCCATCCCCGGAGCCTGGGGCCAGGGTGGGAGTCAAGAAAGGAAGGAATTTACTAATCAGGAAGGCGTGGGCCCTGACCAATCAGAATGGACTCGGCTCTACAGACCCACGGATTGTGAGCCCTGCGGAGTTCTCACTGCTGTGACTCCCTGTCCTGGGTTTGATTCCTGCCTCTGACGCTTGTAGCTCACTGAGTGCCTTCTTTGGATCTCTTTGGCCTCAGTTTCCCCTTCTATACAATGGGGACAGTGCTGTCTGCCCATCCCCTCCTCCAGGCTTCTTGGATGCCCGTAGATGTTAGTGTGAACCTTAGAGTTCTATGCCCGTGAAAATGGGTGGGGAGGAGAAGGTGGCCCATGCCTGGCTAGGCTGGGGCCTTGCAAATCCTCTGCACCATGTCATCCTCCTCCAGGAAATACCAGGGGCTTCTGCCCTTCATGTGTGTGAAGTTTCTGCTGGGCATCCCTTGCAAACCAAACTGGGTGAACAACTACTTGGAGGCTGGAGCGAGGGGCCCTTCCAGCACATCTTACCAGAAGCTGTGAAATGCAGGCAGGTGGGTGGGCTTCTCTGGAAATTCTGGAGAAGAATTAAAACTAGACAGTCCATGTGACACACAGATAGCAAGATAGAGAGACCAGAGGACACGAGGAGGGCAGGAGAACAAGGCGAGACATAGAGACACAGAGACACAGAGACACGGGGGCTGAGATTACTCCGTACAATCTATTCTCACACAAGGAGATGAGAGCCTGTATGTGTGCATGGGTGTGCATGTATGCATGTGTACGTGTGTGTGTGTGTGTTGCCTGAGAGAAGGAAAGCAGCCTGCTTAAATAGAAAGGCCAAAAGTATTTGACCGGCTGGGCTCAAATCCTCTGTAATTGAGTTGAGTTTTTTTTTTAAACATCGCTAGGACCTAATCTCTCCAGCTGCAAAAGGGTGCCACATCACAAGCCTTCTCGGCTTTTCAGAGCAATTAAACCACACAATCATGATCTAAAGGGTCCAGGACAGGCCTCACTACACTGTTCCTGTGAGTGATGTCATCTTAATGATGACAGGGCTGATGGGCCCCCCTCCCTTTGAATGGGAAGGTGGGCTGGCCCCACTCTGGCCTCCCGTGTTTCTCCCTGACTTTCTGCCCCCAATCCAGGCTGTTCTGCTCACTCGTAACCACGCAGACTGTCCAGGTGGGAGGCTGTGCTCTCCATCTGTCTCTGGATGGCAGCCTCCACCCTCCACGCCCCGCCAGTGCCCCCTAATCCTCCATCACAGCTAGTCCCTAGTCATCTGGCTCTGTCCTTCATGCTTTAAATCTGAGTGCTCATGACTTCCCGAGATTTCCTTCTCGGTGTTGAACCGTTTTAAATGACACATGGGTCTTCCATGTCCTGGGCTGCCTGAACTCTTTCTCCTTTGACTCAGTGGTCCTCAATCCTGGCTGCACCTTTAAACCACCTGAGGAAATCAGAAACTCTGAGCCAGAACCTCCAAGGAAAGGTCCAGACATCACTATTTTCAAAGCTTCCTGGGGTTTCTACTGGGCAGCCAGCCGGAGAGCCATTGTCAGGCCTGGTGGCCCATTCCACAGAAGGCCCCAGGGCCCTCCCAGGGGTCTCCACTGGTGCAAGCGGCGTTCTCTCTGGGCAGGGCCCCCAGCAGATACAGGACCAGGCTGTCGAACGCAGCAGGCCAAGCCTGAGGGAAGGGGCAGTCCCGGAGGGCACTGATTTGCGCGGTGGCCCCGCTGACCCTCGGCTTTCATGCTGCATGGGACGCTGCGTATGGAATACACATTCCCAGGCCCCACTCACATCTACTAAATCCGAGTCGGTGGGGATACGGCCCCAGGATGTGGCATTTTTGTCAAGCTCTTCCCTTGCAATGGGATTCTTGCACATGAAAGTCCAAGAACTCATTCTGTAGGGTCAAGAACCATGGCTTGGGGTCAGCAGATCCAGCCTCGACGTTTTTGATCACCTGAGCAAAGCACGTGACACCTCGTGCCGCACCATCTTCATCCGGAAAATAGGGTTAACCATAACTGCCTTATGGGGTTAACACAAAGATTAAAGGAGCCGATGAGTGTCAAGCACAGAGCCCAGGATATGCTTCCTAACCGGGGTTTAATATAGGGGATGACCTATATTAAGCTGTTAGGCTCTTCTCTTTCCTTGCATGACTTCTCAGTGCCTGTGAGCACCAGGATGAGTGGAGGCTGCCCAGAATTTGAGGACAGGGACAAAACCCAAGGGATTCCCCCTCTCCTGCTGGATCTGGGCAGAGTAACCAAGTGCGTTTTACTGGACTGGGGACTCAGCTATAGATCTTGTCGCCAGGCAGCGATTCCTACAATCCCCCAAGGGCAGTGACAGTGTGGGTCAGGGGAAGCCTGGACCAAGCCCACAGAGCCCCACAGCATGGCTCTCCTTCCCAGGGGTGGGGTAGAGGGGGGCATCAGCTCACTCCCACCACATCACACAGGAGGCCTGGCCTCAAGGCAATCAAATAAATCAGAGACATGGGGACAGCAGGTCCAGCCCCCGCCACCCTTTAGACTCATGGCTAACTTCATACTTGCCAAAACGTTTCCCATTTTCCGATTCAGTAGAAGCGCTCCCAACCAACCTTCTAACCGACTCGCCAGACAGCCACGATGATCCCTTTCTTCCCTAAATAGCCTGGCTCTTGCCCCCTGCGGCTCAAATATCCCAGCTGGTACATCGCTCTGCAGTGGGCCCACACATGCGTGCTCCACAGTGCAGAGCGGGGCAAATCCATCCCCAGTGGGTTGAATTTATTCCCAAACCTGTTTATGTGCCAGGTGTGCTTGTTCTTGTAATTAATTACATACTGACATTAACTATAACATAAGCCGATGAAATGGGAGTGCAAAACCACGGAGGTACGTGCTTTGGAAAGTTCTCAGCAGAGGCAATTTTCTAGGAAAACGTGCTGTCAAGTAAAGAGGGCACAAAATAGTGTGAGAAGGCTGCAGAAGTGCTAACTATTCAGACAGAGCCTGCATTCACGTGGCTTCGCGTGCGCACGGAAGTTCTCGCTCCACGTTGAGGAACATTAGAAATCATCGCAGGAAGGTTATGGGTTTCATTCACAGAAGAATGATTACATGGGATTCCACTGGGGAGGGTCATGCTCAGAAGACTGCTTTGGTCCTACATAAAATAATAATAATAATAACAGTAACAGGGGCACCTGGGTGGCTCAGTTGGTGAAGTGTCTGCCTTCAGCTCAGGTCATGATCCCAGGGTCCTGGGCTCCAGCCTCAAGTTGAGCTCCCTGCTCAACGGGGAATCTGCTTCTCCGTCTCCCTCCCCCCCCCCTGCTTATGCGTTCTCTCGCTCTCTCTCAAATAAATAAAATCTTTTTTAAAAAATGAAAGTTTTAAAAAAATCAAGGATTACTTCCTCATTTGTCAAATTTAAGGTATGGTAAAATAATTGCAACAGACAAGTAGATATGATTTCTAGTGATTTCACGCTGTCCTTTTTGCTTACTGGAATCACTGCCAACCTAATCATTTGAGACACTTCTGCTATTTCTCTTGAGGTCAGCAGGGCTCCGATTGCTAACCTGTTGTACAGGTGAGAACCCAGAGGCCAAGCAGCACAAAGCGGCTTTGTCCACAAGCCCAGGCTGATGAAAGTTCAGCTGGGATTCAGCTCCTCCACCTGTGTGTGGGAGACAATTCTAAGATGGTTCTCAAGATTCCTGTCCCCCTGATGTACTCCCCCTGCCCAGCTCCTTCCTGTGATGAGGTTTCTAATCGTGGTACCAGGAGTTAACTAAAATGAGATTATCCTGGGTGGGCCTGGCCCAATCAGGTGATGGGGGGCTGTCCTAGAGTCCTTTCCCCTGCTGGCCTTGACAAAAAGGAAGGCTACCGTGAGCTCTACAGCCTCAAGGCCCTGAATTCTGGCAACCACCTGAACGAGCGTGGAAAGAGACCTTGAGAATTAAATGAGACACAGCCCAGCCAGCACCTTGATAGGATCTAACGAAACCTCAGCTAACCCGCGCCCAGATTCCTGCCTCACAGAAACTGTGAGATAGTCGATTTGTATTGTGTTAAGCTGATGAATCAGTGGCCCTTTGTAACATAGCAATAGGACACAAACACAGCCCCAAGGACCCCAAAATACAGCAATTCCCCCAGCCTTCCTGCCCAATGGAACTTTCCAGCCTTGGAAGACAGCGAGCCGTCCTTTTGAGGATAGACTCATTCAAGGTGACTTCTTACTTCTGGAGTGATGTCTTGCTTTTATTCCAGGCAAATTAATTTCCCATATGCAATTCAGTTTAAGTAAATTATTAGGAAGAAAGTCTCCTGCCTCCTTCCCACTCCAAGGGAAGGCACTTGCATTAGCTTCTGTTTTTGAATTAAACATCAATAAAGTGGCCTGTAATTAGTGTTCCTTCGGATGGAGCTTTTGTAAATTTCATACCCTGTAAGACCGTCCTGTGCCTGATAAATTTACTTTTTCCAAGGTGTCCCGCTTCCTCGCACCCTCCTCTCAGACATAGACTCAGCCTCTAATTGCCAGTCCCAGCTCAGCCCCTGGGCCCTGCTTTTAAAAATGAAAGTGCCTGGAAAGGAACCACTTGGAACCATTTATTAGCTGCTCTGGGTGTCTTCTTCCCCCTCCAGGGAGACGGGAGGTCTCAGCCACGCTCACCAGACTGCACAGCTCAGGCAGAGGCGAGCTTTTATTTATTTTGTGACTCCCGGTTCCAGCGTAAGGCCTGGCAAGTCCTAGATGCACAGAAGATAACTGCAGAGGGAAGGTGGGGAGGAGGGGAGGGAAGGGGGAAGCCAAAGGAAGGAGGGAGGGCAGGGAGGAGGGGGATCAGGGAGGAGGAGGAGAGCCGGGGAAGAGGGGAGTAAAGGAGAGGCAGGGGGGAGGAGGTTAGAGAGGAGGGGAGTCAGAAAGAGGAAGGGCAAGGAGGAGGGGAGGCAGGTGACAGCCCCTTCTGTTCTCACCGTGCGTGGTGGCGTACATGCAGAGCGTTCACGACCTGGGTCCCATCCCCCCGAAGGTCACTGCAGACCTTCCTGGCTTCCCACCCAGCTTCCTGAATCTCTCTACGGAGGGTGCTTTCCTGGCTGGAGGAGTCACATTCAGGACCCTGCAAGTGGCAAAGAGTTAATGCCAAAAGAGCGACTCTCCAGGAATGGGCCTTGAGAACCGGTGGCTACGCCCTCCAGCTGTCCTGCCCGCGAGCGGGGCGATCCTGAGGTGCGTGCTCGTCTTCAGAAAGCCCCCCTGGAAGGACTGAGCCTGCGTTGCCCCAGTGGGACCCCTCTCAGTACTGCCCCCTTCGTTGGATATCTGCTTCCCCACTCCCACTTTTTTTTAAAGATTTTTTAAAAAGTAATCTCTACACGCAATGTCAGGCTCGAACTCACAACCCCGAGATCAAGAGTCGTGTGCTCTTCCAACAGACCCAGCCGGGCGTCCCCTCTGCTTTCCCTTCTCATGCCTCGCTGACTCCCCCCGTTGCCTTGGCATCACCGCCCAAATAAACTCTCACTTGCCTTGGCCCGGTCTCCTGCTGGGGAAGCCGAAGTGAAGGCCCCCTCCCACCTAGCTCATGCTGGGGCCACATCACACCCCTCCGCTCCTTTTGGGCTCAGACAAGGTTTCAGAATCCTTCTCTGCCCAAAGCTCTGGGCAGCCTAGATGAATCATCTCGTGGAACAGTGAGCCTTAAATTGGAAAATTCTGTCCTTGGACTTCCTCTCATGGGGTCAGTGGCAACCACTGTCCCAACCCAGTGCCATCACAGACCCCTGAATCGCTGAGGGAAATGTCACGGACCACACTTTCTGATAAAAGGCGCCTAGTGTGGAAAACACACAAACAATGACAACTCACAGCTATGAAGCATTTACTCTGCCCCAGGCCCCGTCCTACGTACGTCACACAGAATACTGTATTTTAATCCCTGTGAAAACACTATGGAACAGATAGCTCCATCATCATTTTTTAAAGTGGAAAACTGCGGGACAGAGAAGTCGAGTTACCTCTGGAGGGTCACACAGCTTCTCAGTGGTGGGACATGGATTCCAAGTCAGGTTGTCATGAAACAGTCCCGCCTCTGAAGGTTAAGACCCAAAAGGCCAGAGGTGCCTGGAGGGCTCGGTCGGTGAAGCGTCTGCCTTCGGCTCAGGTCGTGATCCCGGGGTCCTGGGATCGAGGCCTACCTCGGGCTCCTGGCTCAGTGGGGAGCCTGCTTCTCCCTCTCCCTCTGCCACTCCCCCTGCTTGTGCTCCCCCACTCAAATAAATAAATAAAATCTTTAGGGAAAAAAAAAAGATACAAAATGTCATTCATCAGAGTAACGGAGCATTTCAGCTCATCCTAAATCATCAGACCGCGCACCTGCCTCAAGCGCAGGCCGCCCGGGAGGGCCTGGATTAGGGACTACGCCTGCCTCTCTGAGCTGGGGACAGCTCAGAGGACCAGCACCACACAGGGTAACCCATACACGGAGCCGCTTCGCATCCAGCCAGGGCCGTGAGCCGCGTTCGCCTCCCAGGCCCAGCCACACAGCCGCGTGGTAGGCATCGCGTCTGGGACGGCGCACAGATACCGCGGGCGCGGGGATGAGGAGCGTCCCCTGATGGGTCCAGAGTGCCTGGCTGGAAATGAGTCATTTCTGTGCACCGCTGTGCAGCCTGCAGGCCTTCTTCCAGAAGGAAGCCCACTTGGTCACTTGCCGCTTTATCTGTAAGCAGGAGGCAGAAAATGTGCTTCTGCACCTCCGATCTCCCCACCGCCTCCCTCCAGCGCTACTCCCGGGGAGCCCATCCCTGCCTGAGCCGGAGAGAGACGGAGAGTGCCCTGGCCAGGGCTCAGTGAGTCCTTGACCTAATTAAGCGCCCGTCAGTCAGCTGCACACCTACAGCAGCCCCCAGGGGGACAGGGCCTGACTTCCCGCACACCCAGGGGCTGGCGTCAGGAAGGAAGGGACGCTGGGCCCTGGCTGGGGACCCGTGGCGATGGCTGACACAGTGACTTCCAGAGATGACCCCAAGCCGGGCAGCACCCATAACAACACAAAATACACTTGGGGCTGCAAATACGGAGCACTTCCCACGTGCTGAGTGCTCTCTCCCGCGAGGGAGGCCGCCTGGTGCGGTAGTGGGAGCCTGCTTGGGTTCGGGTCCCGCCGGCAGTAGATGTGACCTTGACTAAGTTGTTTCACGGCTCTGAGCTTGAGATTGCTCGTCTCGAAAATGAAGCGACTGGTAGGTCCTGCTGTGAAGCGTTCTTTCCGAGTGCGGTTCAGATGAAATGGTGGCTATGTCTGCTGTCACTTTAATCCTCACAGGTTCCAGAAGAAGCTCGGATTTTATCCTCATTTTACAGAGATGGAAACTGAGGCACTTGAAGCGAGGCCTTCTGCCCAAAGTCAGCGCCCAGAGGTGCTGGGCTTGACCCCTAGTCCTGCCTGCAGCCTGGGAAGGTAGGCTTCCTTGTGGTCGCCTGGGGGCCGAGGGAGTAGGCCGAGCGTCTGAGGCCTCCCCAATGGGGCGGGCAAGTGGAGAGGAAGCAGGTTAGATTCGATCATTAGTAGCTGCGAGTTGCTGGTGCACAGCGATCTTCTAGTGGGTGAGGACAGCTCAGCCCCTGGAGCTTACTAACATGTAGAATCACTCTGGTGACTTCTTTGGTCCTAGGTGCCTTGATACCCGGCTCCAGCACTCATCCAGAGAGTGCCTTTGTAAGAATTAGACAATAACTTCCCAAACCTTGGGAAGGATTCCTGGAAGGATTTACCCCCCGGTTGTCCCCTTGGCCACAGGCCTTCTGGCAGTGCACAGCCTGCACAACCGCACAGGGCAGCCTTGAGGATGCCTTACATTCTAACCTCGGCCCCGTCTTCCTTGGGATGAGCAGGGTGGGACCCTGGAGTACTTATAAGAAAGCAGCCATCCTTGGGTTGGGGCTGGGCGCAGACAGACCCTACCCTGCATCCTGAGAAGCTTCACTCAAACGAGGCTCAGCGTGGGCAGGTGCTAAGGCAGGAAGTGGCAAGGGGAGACCACTTCTGCTCTCTATGGGCCTGTTTACATCTGTGCCTCAACTCTGAGGACTCAAGCAGGAGCCCCTCCTCAAGGGTCTAGGTGGGTCTGGGCTGGCGATGGAGGTGCCCCTCCTGGCTCAGGGTCCCAGCCTCACCACTCCTACTCCATACCACACGGAAGGACCCATGCAAACACTTTCCAGGCCCCTTCTAAATCAGAGCCATCGGGGTCAGAGCATGAGCCATCAAAAGAGACAGAGGAGACGGGAAGTCTAGTCTTGGAACCTGCCTTCCCACTACCCACAGGCTGCTCTTACAGGCCGACAACTTCCTCTGGTTCTCACTGCAGGCTGAGAGTCCCTAGAACAGAAGACAAAGCCGAGGGTCATAGTGGGGAAACGGCTTGATGAAACTTGCGGGATCCAGAATCCTTGCAGCCTCTAGGGTCCACAGAGCTGGCCCCAAGGGGAGAAGGAACAGTTGCTTTGTTACGGCAAGGAATTTCACTTCGGTATAAAGGGTACTCACCAGGGCCGAGTAGCCAGAGGGGTGACTGTGACACTGAGTTACTGTCTCAGCCCCAAGCTGCCGTCCTCGCCTCAGCTTCCTGACGCAGGGGCCGGAGCTCCACCAGCCACACTCCGGGCTCCATGGAGGGAGGCTGCAAGGCCAGAGGGCGAGGAAGGGACTTGTCCCTTCCCGTCGCCTTCCCTGTCTGCTGGGGGCTCCTGTGGGTATCTCCCCAGCCACACTTCTTCACCAGGGCAGCGCATTTCCCATCCCAGGGCAGCAGTTGAGCCCAGCTGGCAAGTTTTCAGTTCTATTTTTTTTTTAAGATTTTTGTTTATTTATTTGGGGGGAGGAGGAGCAGAGGGAGGAGAAGCAGACTCCATGCTGAGCATGGAACCCGACACAGGGCTCGATCCCAGGACCCTGAGATCATGACCTGAGCCGAAATCAACCGACTGAGGCACCCAGGCACTGCAGCAATGGTACAATTCTTACAGAACCAGCCTCACTGCACCCCCGGAGACACCAGCCCCAGCTGCCTCAGGTGCCCCTTTCCAGCAGTCTGGCTCCTTGACCTACGGGGCCCCTCCTCAAAGCCCAGAGACACCAGTGCTGGCCACCTGGTGCCCCTCCTCAAAGGTCTGGATCCCAGGCCCAAGGCGCTCTGAGTCTCAGCTTCTCTATTTTCATAATTCCATCCTCCTCTCTGCTTTCGTAGCTCGAGGGTCGGTAGCCACTTCCTGCAGTTGCCAATGCCATGAGAACTTTTAGTGTTCTTTTTACCTTTTGAGTTCCAATTCCCAGTTAATGATTCTTTATATGAAGTCCTCTCTGTTCAAGTACCTGGTTTCTGTCTCCTAACTGGACCCCAATTGAGACACACCCCTAGGCTTTTTATTTTCCCTACTTCTTCCCCGACCCATGTCTCCATCTTGGCATGGCCAAATCCTCCCCACTCATCTGAGCCCAACCTCAGTGCTGCTTCCTCCAGGAAGACCTCCGGGTTTTCTCCAGTCAGGAGGCATCTGTCCAGGCTCTGAGCTTTCTGACACTTCCCTTGTCTTAGGGCACCAACCACTTCCTACTGTGCATCCTAGCAGCTGGTGCACGGGTCTAACCTGCACTATTCTCCTGGGCTTCCCAAGTCTGAGATTCTTTGTCTTACCTTTTTTTTTTTTTTTTTTGTATCTTGCAGGGCCTAACACAGTGCTGGGCTCAGAATGGGTGCTCAGTAAACATTTGTTGAATAAATGAAAAATAACTTCTAAATTCTGTCAAACTTTGTGCCAAAATAACAGAGCTTAAGAAAATGAAAATGATCCCCAGAACATTACTCCCCTGTCCCCAGGCTTTGGGACACCCTTACTCTGTTTCTCTTCTACCCCATCGCCTGCTAGGTAGAGGGGGAGAAGATTCTGCAGCCACACGGCCATGCAGACGCAGACACGCACACACACATGATCGAATGTGAGCACACAACCAAAAAAACCCCTAATTTATATTTTATTTACATTTCCTCTTCTTTCCGTTCTTACTTTTTAAAGACAGAGGATCTTGAGGAAAAGTCTTTGTTTTGCCGATGGAATAGGTGCGAGCACAGGCCGAGGGAATCTAAGAGAGGGATAAACTTTGCTTCTGAGCTTCAGGGGCTGTCTAGTGAAAGTGGGGTGCAGTAAGGAAGACACGGAGGGGGGTCTTGCTGATAGGAGGTGGGGACGAAGAGGGGGAGGGAAGAGGAGGCAGCCCCCTGCCACACTTTGGAAGATGGAGGTGTTTATAGTGGCTTTCCAAGAAATCTGGACTGCAGTACGGGGTGTAAAGCCTCTGGATCTTTCCAGGAAACCTTCAGTAAAACGCACATTCCTCATCAGCGCTTTGGAGGTGCGTGTGTGGTGCTTTGTTTTATGGACACAATGACATTCAGGACTTACTTTCAGATGAGCACGGAGAGGAGATCGTGGCTGCCATGTATGTGAGCACAAACATACACGCTTAGGTCTGTGTGCCCCTTGCACACTATAGACACACATGAGCGCACGTAATCACATGGACGGCCATGCAGGTGCGCACTGGTCCTGGCAAACAGCCACGCAAGACCATACCATGTAAACACTCACAGTGCGTGTGAGCGCCTTGGCACACGTGCCGCCGCACACCTGTGCATAAGTGCACAGCTATTCACAAGGGCACACACGTGTACTATGTAGGCACACCACGGACCTTTAGAACTTCCCAGAGCACGCATGAACACACACACGCACCACGCACTTACCCCAATGCGTGGTGCGTGCACACACGCATACACAACCACACACATTCACGTGGGCACCACCTTTGTGCAATCATGCCTGCCACACATACTGCACACACACACACGTGCACCATGTGTGCATTCACAAATGCCACGTGTGCACCTACGAGCACACACCGACGCATAGCCTGCATGTGCCCACATGTGTGTCTGTAATGTATGTGCAGGACCGCCACACACGTGTGCTTGTGCACAGACACATACCGCAGGTAAGCACACACGTACGGCGTACGCACGCTCACATGAATGTGTCACCTCACACGTACCCACACCCACGCCATGTATGCATGGGCGCATGCGCCACAGATGCACACGCACGTGCGGGAGGAACCATGCGCATGCGTGTTCGCGCATTCCATCACACGTGCACACGCGCACACAGACCGCATGCAGTACGAAGGCCCGCAAGTGCACTGTGCCTTCTCACAAATGGCACACACAGGGACGCGCAACCACACACACACACACACACACACACACACACACACAGCCCATGTGCAGGGCCACACACAGATGCGTTGTGTACATACCCACACAGGCACGCCTAACCACCCGCAGCAGGCGTGCACGCGGGCAGGCGCACACTCACAGGCCAGCGCTGCCGGCTGGCGGTAATTGCTCCCAGCCCCGGAGTCTGGCAAATCGCTCTTGCGGGGCGCCGGCCGCCGCCCCTGATTAATCCCGTCTTTGCCCGCGCCCCGCACGGAGGCCCGGCCCGGCCCAGCCCCGGCCCAGGCTCGTAATCAAAAGGCAGATTTCCGCGCCGGGCACCTGTTCGCGGGGCTGCGCCTCCTCCCGCTGCCGTGTTTTATCTCCGCGCGGCCGTGAATAATTCATGGCCCCGGGTCTGCTTTGCAGTCAAACGCGCTGCGTTCTGTCCGGCGCCGCCGCCGCCGCCCGCCGGCCGCTGTGATTTATTATTTACTAACGCGCGGCCGCGCCGTGTAAGGTGAGCATTGTGGCTGCTCGCAGAACTGTTACAATCTGGCCTCGTTAGTGGCCTTTCTTGCTGCCTCTCCAAACAGCGGCCCCACTTATTGATTTTCCCGCGGAACCTCTGCCATGAAATCCCACCGCTGCTGCTCTCAAAGCTGTTGCTATAAAGTCAGGCTTGGCCCTTCTTCTCGAGAACAAGAACTCGTGTTTGGATGCGCTTTCTGCTTTCATGCATTGTGTCTTCCCCTCTGCCGCGGCGTCCCCCATTAGCGCGTCCCCCCTCGGCTCCCTCCCTTCCCCGGCAAGGACGGGCGAGGTACTGGAGAGGCGGGTTTCTCTTAAGCCAGCGATAGGCCCAGGGGGGGAAGGCAGAGGGGCTTTCAAGGTGGCAGCCGAGAGACAGGAGCCGGCCTGGGAGAAGAAGTTTTCCTGCCTTGGAAGTTTTTTCAAACGCGGAGAGGAGGCTGGGCCGGGGAGAGGGTGGGCTGGCGGCTGGCTGGCCACTTACTCTCCCTGGGGTGATGCAGGCCCAGAGTCTCTGGAGGGCTCTTCAGAAGAGAAGCCAGGGGAGGGAGGAGGGCCTGGGGGTCCCTACTACCTGCCAGGCACTTGCTGGGACTTTCGGATTTATATAATCCTCAGAACAATCGCAGAGAGAAAGTGCGAGAGCTAAGGTATGGAGAAGGGGATGTCCGGGGCTAAGGAGAGGAGGCTCTGGGATTTGAGCCCAAGGCCCACCGCCACCACAGATGGCTTGCCTTCTAAGCCAGTCTACACCAGGGCTCGGTGAGGACAGGGCCAAATGTTGGTGTGGACTGGGAGTGACCCTGGAGGCTTTCCAGGTCCTTCCCACCCACTTCTCATAGCCTAAAGGAGCCATCCCAGACACAGCTCTCTTTCCTTGGACCCTCACCAGGCCCCAAATTCCACCATGATAGCCACTGCTCTGAATCCAGGGGCCGTGGGTCTCAAAATAGTATGGTTCCCTGAGGGGAATGCCCAGCCTGATTGGTTTGGCTGAATCTATAGGCGCCCAGAGGAGAGCTGGAAGTTTCTTAAATAAGCATGGCACACTGTGCATCTTGGTGGAGCAGGTGTCCTGGGCACAACACCCAAACTTGGCAGAGGATCCTGGAGATTTGACCCCCTGGGGGTACAGGTCCAGTCTCACCCACTCACTGGGCTCCACGGCCCATTCACCATGACTAGGAAAAGGAGCCTGAAATTTTCCTTCCTTCCCCTCGTTCTGTTCTCTGCCCCATGTGTCGGAGATGAGTCTCCAGAAATTTCTGATGAAATTAAATTGGGACGGGGGCGGGACATGTAATGAAGAGTGAGTGGTGCCGCTCATGAGCGGGATGAATTTCCAGGTCTCTTTGTGTGGCCCTGGAACCACTTGCAAAGGAGTTAATCCAACCACAACAGGACAGTCCTTCCTGTAAATGCCTGCTGCTCTCTTGCCCACAAAGCATTTTCCTGGGAGGCCCACTGTTTGGTTCTGTCTCACGTATTCGTGAACAATCGTGTAGGGAGCACCTACGAGCACCCAGACTGTGTTCGAAGCACCTGGGGACAAGGTTATCACAAAGAGAGACAAAACCTTCATCCTCGTGAATCTTACGCAGTGAATGGGATAATAGGTCATTGTTTTAAATCGAACAAATGTGTTGTTATTAGCTATTGTCTTAGTCTATTCGGGAGGCTCTAACAAAATATTGCAGACTGGGTGACTTATAAGCAATAAAAATTTATTTCTCACAGTTCTGGAAGCTGGAAGTCCATGATCATGGCGCCAGCACAGTTGGGTTCTGGTAAGGACCTTCTTCCACGTTCGTCAGTTTCTTGCTATGTTGTCCTCCTGTGGAAGATGAGTGAGCTCCCTGGGGCCTCTCTTATAAGGGGCGCTAATCCCATTCATGGAGACTTCACCCTCAGACCCTAATCACTTCCCAAAGATCCTACTTCTCAATACCTAAAACCTGGGGGACTGAGTTTTTAACATAAGTATTTGGGAAGGACACAAACATTCAGCATAGCAACGACCACCTGCCCCCAGCTGCTGGATCTGTTCTCTGCCCCTCTCTGCCTCGCTCCACGCCCAGACAGGCTGAATCCCGTGCGTTGCAGCTCTCAGCTCACCGGTGCTCTGATTTCGGGTGGTTTGGGCCACTGGAGACACTGGATGGAGATTGGAGTGCAGGGGTGGAGGGAGAGGTCAGGGTATTTCTCCCCCACTCCCTCCCCGCTTCGGCACTGTGGTTCTGGCTCCTTCTGAGAAGGCCCTCCACCACGAAGCCAGTTCCCTCTGGTCTCAGCGCCACCCCTCCTTTTCCTGCCTCCTTCAGGCCTAGGAATGCTAACAGCTTCCCACTATTGTCAGTCCTTGGTGTCTCAATATCCCTAAACCCTGCCCATGCCACTGTAAATAGTACCCTCTTAAATTCTCTTTAAAATCCCAGCCGAATATGCTTTTTGTTCCCTCCCAAGATGTTGCCTGTTAACACATGAATATCTAATATGAATATGCTATCACAGAAATTAAGCCGGAAGAGAGGAGAGGGTGATAGCGGTGTGGCTTTGGATAGGGCGGTCAGGGATAATTTCTCTAAGAAGATGACATTGAAGAAAGAAATGAAAGCGAGGGGGCTAGCCATGCCAGTATCTGGGGAAGAGCTGCCATGACAGGGGGCACAGCCAGTGCAAAGGCCCTGAGGTATGTAATGTTCGTATATTTAAGGCACATCAAGAAGGCTAGTGTGGCTGAGCAAGGGGAGAGAGGCGAGGTGGGTAGGAGGTTGGGGGTGGCCAGATCCTCTGATGTAAGTGGAGTTCTGCAGGCAGTGATGGGGTTAATGATCCCTCCATGTAGGATCAGAAAACCGAGGCTTGGAGAAGGACAGAAGCAGGCCTGAGGCCACATAGAGATTAACGTTGTGAATCGATGTGTGTGTCCCCTCCCCTCCATGCATACTGTTCTGCGGGGTCCTGGGGACTGGCACACCAAGGGGGAGCCTCGGGGGTTGGTCTTTAGCAGAGTCCATCAAATGGCCTTACAGCTGGTCCTGGCCACTGGGCTGGGCTTCTAGCTTCTTCCATGGCTTGGCTGCTTGGGACTGCAGTCTGTTTCCTACCTGGCCTCTGTGGTAGGCTGAATAATACCCACTTCTCCAAATGTGCACATTGTAGTGCTGGACCCTGTGAATATGTGACCTTATATTGCAAAGAGGATTCCACAGATGTGATCAAAGGAAGGGTCCTGAAGTAGGAGAGTAGCCTGCATTACCCAGGCGAGCCCATGGATATGATCACAAGTGTCTTTTATAAAGGGAGGCAGAGGGAAATGGAATATTAGAAGAGGAAGAAGGCAACGTGTCCATAGAACAAGAGAGAAAAGGCAAAGTGATGGGAAGAAGGAATCATGAGCCACAGAATACAGGTGACTTCCAGAAGCCACACAAAGCAAGGAAATGATTCTCTCCTAGAGCTTCCAGAAGGAACCAGCCCTGCGACACCTTGGTTTAACTCAGTGAAACTGATTTTGGATTTCTGACCTCCAGAACTGTAAAAGAGTATGCTTGCGGGGGTTGAGGGCCCTGAGTTTGTAGCACGTTGTTACAACAACAACAACAGGAAAGTAATACAGGCCCAAGTCCAATCATGCCACTCCTCTACTCAAAGTCCTTCCATGGGTCCCCATTGCGGTGTCAAAGCCAGGGGCATCCACAAGCCACAGTGTGATGTGTTCCCATTACCCACCCCCGCCTGCCCCCGGCCTTGTCTCTTGTCCTCTTGCTCTGCCAGCCTCACTCACTGTGCTGCAGTCACCCTGGCCTCCTTGCTGTTCCTCAAGCACCTCAGGGCCTTTGCACTGGCTGCTCGGTCTCTGATCAGACGCTGCCTACCCTGTCTGCCCTCTTCCCCACCTCCCCCCGCTCACTCCTGAGCCCCTGGACCTTGCGTTGGTTTTTTTTATTTTCCATCATAATGTGCATCACCTTCTATAATTTACTTCTCATCATATATTTTTAAGCAGAGATGATGTCCTTTATTTGGTTAGCTCTGGCATTTAACATTGTATGTGAAATCCATTACATGGTCAAAATTTGAGTGGATTTGAATGAAGTGGAGAGCAAATTTATTTCAGGAAAACAAATGAGGACATAAGTAGAATCGGGACATAAAATAGATCTTTAGAAAGTGGTGGAATTGGAGAATTTCTTCAACATATTAATTGACTGTGGTATAAGGTGTACGATAAATTGTACTCAGTTTAGCCGACTTGGAAAATTTGGATGTGCCTGCGCTAGTCTTCATTGTCTTTCTTTTTTTAAATCATATATATATATATTTTAAAGATTGTATTTATTTATTTGACAGAGAGAGAGACAGCCAGCGAGAGAGGGAACACAAGCAGGGGGAGTGGAGAGGAAGAAGCAGGCTCATAGCAGAGGAACCTGATGTGGGGCTCGATCCCAGAACGCTGGGATCACGCCCTGAGCCGAAGGCAGACGCTTAACCGCTGTGCCACCCAGGAGCCCCTTAAATCATATATTTTTTAAAATTATTAGTGCTTAGCTCCTTCACTAGAATGGAAACTCCTTGAGGCAGAGATTTTTTGTCATCTGATGCGGTGCTGTGTTCCCAACCTCTAGGCCTCACACATAACAGATGCTCAGTAAATATTTGTGGACTAGAGGGACGAATGAATTGCTCCCTCTGGCTCTGTCAGATCCTGCTGTTGTCCTCTGAAGAGTCTACTAAAGCAAAACTCTGAGAGTCCTCTGTGAAACGCCTTCTCCCCCTTTGGCTTCTGATGGGCTTCCAGCACAAAATGGTCCACCAGTTGTCCCATGATACGGATAGAAAACCCAAGTCTTGGCTCGTTCAGCTGACAACAGGACAGTTAGCACGGAAGATCAAGGAAGGTTTGGGGGTTCCAGTCTAGCTCCTGTCTGGCCAGGACGGGTCACAAATCCAAGAGCGATGGCCTGGTCAGACAAGGGTGGGGGACCCTCCCCAAGCCATGCTGGACAGCTCTCCCCTTTGGGGCCCTCGTGGGCCTGGGGGACAGTCAGGCCAGCAGAGGCCCTGCCCTGCATTTGTACTTCATTCCCCTGCACGGACTGATCACCTCCGTTTTCCAGCCCCTGTGCTGGGTGCTGGACTGACGTGGTAGCTCGTCTGGGGCTTCTCAACCGCCATACCATGAACATTTTGTACTAGATAACTCTTCGTTGTGTGGGGTCTCCTCTACTTTGTAGGGTGTTTAACAGTATCCCTGGCCTCTAGTCACTAAATGCCTATAGCACTTCCCTTACCCCCACCCCAAGTTGTAACAACCAACCATGTCCCCCGGCATCACCAAATGTCACCTGCGGGAAAGTTGCCTTGGTTGAGAACCAATGGGCTTGACACTCAGGGGCCTCGGCGTCCAGTCAGGGAGCCAGTGAAGGAAATGGTCAGTGACAGTATATTGTGGTGATTGCAGTGCAGAACTTTGCCTAAGGCTGGTCCAGGCTCTGCTCACACACTTCAGTGATGGGGAGTTCATTACCTACAGAGGCTTTATCTTTCTTGATTCTTCACCATTTTGATCCAAAACCTGCCTCCTGGGGCTTCCATCATTAGATCTATTGATGGCCCCAAACAACTATGTCTGCTCCCCTTTATATGCAAAGAAACACTTGAGTCTTGGCCAAATTGGGGCAGGGGCCTGAGGAGCTTGTCAGGCCCACAGTGTCTCCATGGCCACCTCCTTTCCTAGATGACCTTGGAGATCCTGCATGACCTTGGAGATCTAGACGAGATTTCTAATCATCTAGCCTGACGCTCAGGTCACAGATAAGTAATTGGGGAGCTCAAAAGACAAGAGAGTTGCTTGAGGTCCCACAGAACATTAACAACACAGAGAAGACTAGAATCATGTGTTCGAGCTGTAATCATGCTTCCTACCTTCTCTATTTACCTCAGTTACCATGTTTTCCTTCACTCCCAGAACATGTCAGGGACATGCAATGTGTGTGAAGAGGGCCAGAGGCTCTGTGTCAAAGCAAGAGTCCCGTCCCAACTCCTCTGCCACGCTAAGGACACATGCTGGCCCATGTAGCCCAGATCCCTCAGTAACCTCCCTCCTCCAGAGGGCTGCTGACTTTCATGTTATTTGAGTATGAAGCGCTTAAAGTAAAAGAATAAACCATTAGACAAGAAAGCAAACCTTTTTTTAAAAAGCAAATATTAACTCTACTTATAAACGTTATAAAGGAAAGGACGTCAGTCCTGGTAGACCAGATGACTCAGCTAGAGTAGTATTTCCGAAGTCATAATAATGTGAATATTTAATGCTATTTCAACCAAATCTCTATCAGGATATGCGGGAAAGGAAAAGGTGGGGGGCTGGAAGGGTGGAGGAACTTCTCTAAGAAATCTAAGCCTTCGGCTTTTGTAGCCATAAAATCAACGCAGATACCTAAAATTGAACAAGTAAAAAATAGCTAAAGAAGTCCATTTTCAGCCAAAATGGAGTAACTGGGACTAGACTTATGTTCCACCCGAAACAACAATAAAACTGGACAAAATATATGAAGTAATGGTTTTTTAAAACATTACACATGAGATAGTGAAGGACATGGATCCCCGAGAAATGGGGAGCAAATGAGGTAAACCCACAGTTACCCCAGCTTACTGTCTTGAGAGAGTTTCCAGACCATGGCAAAGGGAGAGGAAACCCAGGAGGGACACAGTGCATTCCTGAGTTGAGGAGGTGGAGGGAAGAATCTAGGAAGACCAGGCTGCCAAAGTGCACAGGGAAAAGCATAGAAGAGGAGGGGGTTGGCACACAGATCGGCAAGAGGGCCCCTGAAGCTCTCATATGATACTGATCAGCAGGTGCACATGAGGAAGCTTCCCAAGGTGGGAAAAGAACCACCCAGAAGGATTAAGGAGAATAGTATCTGCAGCTCACGTAGGGCCTGCAATGATACCTTTTCCCACCACCCAGAGTGGGAATGCCTCATAATTCTTAAAGCGTTGAGTAGAATACTCAGAAGGGTCTTGCCTCAATAGCAAGGAATAATTAGCCCTAGACTAAACATTGCTCGGGTCCTGACAGAGACAAAGAAGTTCATTTCATAACGATAACAGGGTCTATTTATCAAGAGGGTATAGTAACCCTAAACATGTATGCACTTAATAACAGAGCTTCAAAATATATGAAGGGAAACCTGATAGTACTGCAAGGAGAAATAGATAAATCCACAATTATAGCTGGAAATTTCAGTGCCCCTCTCTCAGGTATTGATAGAGGAAGTAGACAGAAAATCGGTAAGGCCCTATAAGATATGTACAGTGGTATCAATCAACTTGATCTGATTGGCATTTATAGAACATTCCACCCAACAACAGCAGGATACACATTCTTCACAAATGCACACAGAACATTCACCAAGATAGACCATATTCTGGGCCATGAAACTAATCTCGATAAATTTAAAAAGTTCAAAAATACGTGGCAACTAAATGGCACACTTTTAAATAAACCATAGGCAGAAGAAGAAATGAAAGGAAAATTAGATTGTTTGAAATGATTGTAAATGAAAAGACACGATATACAAATGTATGAGACAGCATAGAGAGAAATTTATAGCCCTAAATACTTCTATTACAAAAGAGTAAGTGGCTCACATCAATGACATTAGCTTCCATCTTAAGAAACTAGAAAAAAAATCAAAGAACAAATTAAACCCAAAGTAAGCAGAAAAAATCTGAACAAAGAAGACCAAAGTGAAAATCAGTAAAACAGAAAAACGATATGGAAAATCATTCACACCAAAAGCTGAAATTGTGAGATCAATAAAATTCATAAAACTTTGGCCAGGCTGATCAGAAAAAAAAAAAAAGAAAGAAAGAAGATACAAACGATCTTTACTAACATTGAGGGAGGTGAAATCACTACGGATTCTACGGATATTCAAAGGATAATAAGCTATTATGATTATGAACAACTTTATGCCAATAAATTCGATAATTTTCATAAAATAGACAAACTCCTTGTGAAACACAAAGTAACCAAAACTCAGTCAAAAACAAACGGATATTCTGAATAATCACATTCATTAAAGAAATTGAATGCTAGTAAAAAAAGAAGTCCTTCTCATAATGAAATCTTCAGAACAAGAATTCATTTGCTGATGAACTCTCTAAATACTTAATAAGGAAATAATGCCAATTCTGCAAAAACTCTTCTACAAAATTTAAGAGGAGGGAATATTTCTCAACTGTCATACACCAGTATTAGCCTGATACCAAAACCAGAGAGAATATTATTGGAACAGAAAACTACAGACCAATATCCCTCACGAACATAAAGACAAAAATTCGTAACAAAGTTTTAGCAACGTATAAAAAGAATACTACATCATGACCAAAGTGGGATTTATCCCAGAAGCGAAGGGTTGGGTTAATATTTGAGGATCAATCAACAGATCTTTAAAAATATGAACATTTCAATAGGTGCAAGCAGAACAGTCAGCAAAATCCAGCATCAATTCCTGATTTTAAAAAATTACAGCAGGGGCGCCTGCGTGGCTCAGTCATTAAGTGTCTGCCTTCGGCTCAGCGTGTGATCCTGGGATCCTGGGATCGAGCCCCACAACAGGCTCCTCTGCTAGGAGCCTGCTTCTCCCTCTCCCACTCCCCCTGCCTCTGTTCCCTCTCTCATTGGCTGTCTCTCTCTCTGTCAAATAAATAAGTAAAATCTTTAAAAAAAAATTTTAAAAATAAAAGAATTACAGCAAACTATGAATAGAAGTTCCTCACCTTGCTAAGGGTGTGTATGAAAAACCAGAGCTGACATCATACTTAATAGTGAAATGCTGATTGCTTTTCCCTACAATCAGGAACAAGGCAAGTATGTCCACTCTCCCCATTGCTATTTAATATTGTTCTAGAGGGTCTAGCCAGTGTGATAAGGCAAGAAAATAATTAAACACCATCCATATTAAAAAGGAAGAAATACAACTGTCATGATTCACAGATGACATATCTTTTTTTTTTTAAGATTTTATTTATTTATTCAACACAGAGAGAGAGACAGCCAGCGAGAGAGGGAACACAAGCAGGGGGAGTGGGAGAGGAAGAAGCAGGCTCATAGCGGAGGAGCCTGATGTGGGGCTCGATCCCATAATGCCGGGATCACGCCCTGAGCCGAAGGCAGACGCTTAACCGTTGTGCCACCCAGGCGCCCCCACAGGTGACATATCTATGTAGAAAATCCAATGGCATCTACAAAAAAGCTACCAGAATTAATAAATGAATGTAACAAGATTCCAGCATTCAACATGAATACACCAAAATCAATTGTATCTCTACATAATATCACAGAATAATTGAAAATTGGGATAAACTATACTATGGGCTAGAAAATGTGAAATATTTAATGATAAATTGGACAAAAATGTATAAGATCTGTGCACTGAAAGCTACAAAATATTGATAAAAGGTATCAAATAAACATTAAATAAATGGAGAGATGTATCATGTTTGTGGGTCAGATGATTCAATATTGTTAAGATATCAATTCCCCCCAAATTGATCTATCAATTCAATGAAATCCCAATAAGACAGAAAGTTACTTTGTAGAAATTGACAAGCTGATTCTAAAATTCATACAAAAATGCAAAGGACCTGAAAGAGCCAAAACACTTTTGAAAATGAAGATCTAAGTCAGAGGACTCACTCTAAGTAATCAATACAGTAACCAATACAGCGAGGTATTGGTGTTAAAATGGACAAATAGATCAATCCAACAGATCAAAGAGTGTATAAACAGACCCACTCATCTGTAGCCAACCGATTTTCAACAAAAGTGCAAAGAGAATTCAATGAAGAAAGAACAGTCTTTTCAAGAAATGATGGAGAATAATTGGATGTCTATATGCAAACAAATGAACCTTGATCCATACTTCTCATGTGTAACTATTAATCATAGGTCTTAAAATGGATCGAAGACCTAAAATGTAATACCAAAAACTGTAGAATTCTAGGAAAAAAAAAAGGAGAAAAATCTTTAGTGACTTTGGGTTAGATCACAAATGCCTTAGAAAAGGCATCAAAACCATGCTCCATAACAGATAAAAATCGATTAGCTGAACATCATCAAAATTAAGGACTTCTGCTCTTTGGACACAGACTGTGAGAAAATATTTACAAGTCATATATCTGATACAGGATTTGTATCCATAATACATAAAGAGCTCTCAAAACTTAATAAGAAAGCGAACCATCCAGTCTGAAGAAGAGCCAAAGATTTGAACGGACACTTCACCAGGGAAGATATACAGATGTCAAGTGAACACAAGAAAACACGCTAAGCATCGTTAGTCATCAGGTAAGTGCTAATTAAAATCACAAGGAGGTATGACTACGCCCCTACTACAGTGGCTAGAAGTAAAAAGACCGAGCATACGGATGTTGGCAAGGCTGTGAAACAATCTGAAGTCTCATACGCAGCTGGTGGGAAAGTAAAAAGGTACTGGTAGGAGTCTGGTAGTTTCTTTAGAAAGTGATACATACACGTCTCATAGGATCGAATTATTCTACTTCGAGTATGTTCATCCAAGAGAAATGGAAGCCTGTGTCCACGCACAGACTTGTGCGGGAATGCACACAGCTGAAATTGCAAACAGTGTGAATGCCCATCAAGTCAGCAGACAAACAAATGTATGATAACACACGATTCAACAACAAAGCCTGTTAGTCATTCGTTAATGCGACAATGTGAACAAAGCATCGAAATTGGGATACCCAAATGAAAGAAGCCAAACACAAAAGAGTACCTACAGTATGACTGGATTTGTATAAAATTTTAGAAAATGCGAGCAAATGGGCAGTGACGGAAAGATCGTGCGTGGGTTGCTTGGGGATGGCGGGAAGGGGGGGTGGGGACCAGAGGGAGGGATTGCCAAGGAGCAGGAGGAAATTTGAGGAGGTGGGGGATATGCTCATTATCTTGACTGTGGTGATGGCTGCGTGGGTACAAGCACATGTCAGAATGAATCAAATGTATCAAATTATATACTTGAAATATGTACAGTTTATGGTCTGTCAATTACACTCCACTAAACCTATTAAACAATAGTGAAATGTTACATAGAAGTGTGGTAAACAGTAGAAGGAGGAGTTTTAGGAGTTGAAAGTGGATTCTTTGGGGGAGTGGAAGTTGCAGGTGAGGAAGCAGAAGACCCTGGTTCTTCACTAAACCTTATAAAATCAGATTCACTTATTTATTAAAAATTAATTATTGTTTTATTATTTTATTAATTATATTTATTATTAAATTTAAAATTAATTAAAATTAAAAATAACATCCATTTATTACCTTGATACTTTTGATACTTTTTCTTAATTTAAAAAATTAAGCACACACACACACACACACTCACACGCAGCCCTTCCCTTCAGAAGCAGGCCAGCCCCCAAAAGACGTTTAGCTTCTGTTATTTCTTCTCTGGGCCGTTGGTAGCTGGCCTGTGTTTGTTCGCTCTGAGGGACGCGTTCTACAGCCAGACCATTGTCCATCAGACCCTGGTCAGGGAGCTGCACTAAGGAAGAGAGATTCATACGAGATGGGGAACAGGAGACAGGAAGGATGTTTCTGGGGCCCCAGAGAGTCCTGTGTTAGAGGCTTACCAAGGAAAGTCAAGAACAACCCAGAAATGATGGGATCCCAGACAGCAGGTGGAGCACAGTAGGCTGGATCCCGGGAAGCCAGCGGATGGCAGGTAAAGCGATCCCAGGAAGCACGTTCGCCTGGGCCTGTGCACCTGGCCTTGGCCGATGAGAAAGCCCCCTCCCCTCTCTGGGGGTGTTTGCCCCGGTTCATAGGCTGATGCCAAGCCCCCAATGCCAAGGCACTTAGCAGAGGGGCAGTAAATCACAAGAATGAAACAAATTGGCTCTGGGCCCCCAACGGCTGGGTTGTAAATCCCAGCTCTGTTCCTCCCTGGCTGTGTGACGGACTTGACCTCTCTTTGGTTGGGTTTCCCCTGTATAAAATGGGCCCAGTGCCAGCGCGTGACCCACAGGGGTGTTTGCAGGGGTACGAGCCAACGCACCTATGGCCCCCAGCACCTGCCTGGTCAGAGTCAGGACCCAGTAAAGGGTGCTGTCCCGGCAGCCATATCCGAGCTGCACACGGGGTCAGGAGCCTGGGTTCAAAACCCCGCTCAGCCACTTTATACCTCGCAAACTTGGGCAGGTTGCTTCCCTACTTGGAGCCCCTAGTTTCCCACCCATAAAAAAAGGTTATAACAGCTACCCTAGAAGGTTGTTGGGAGCGTGGAAGGAGATCCAGCGCTTTGAGCAGGGGCTGGCCCAGAGTGAGGCCTCCACATTGAGGACCACGATCGTTTTCCCATCGTTAGCCTCTCAGCTGGGGTTTGGCCCTCTCATGTCGTTCCCGTCCTCCACCCCAGCTCTGTGGCCTCTCTTTACACACTCAGACTTACTTCAGTTGTTGGAATGTATAAAGATCTCTGAATTCAGGCCTCAGGAAACAAGGTGCAGTGGAAAGACCTTGGACTTCAGATTTTAAGACTGTGTGACCTTCATCAAGTTACTCAACCTCTCTGGGCCTCACTTTCTTCATCTCTCCAGGAGACATGGGGCTTTTGTGAGAATTAAGGAAGACAGTATGTGTAAAATGCCTAGCACACAGTAGGCACTCTATAAACACTACCACTCCCCAGCCCTTCTCCATCTTCCTCTCCTCCCGAAGGTCAGTGCCTAACTTCTGATCCCTTAGCACAGGGCCTTGTCTGCAGTGGGTCCTCAGGAAACGTTTTCCAGGTGAGCTACTCACTGAGTGAGTACAGTGATGCCTAAGAGAGAGGCCACCCAGATTTCCTCCCCCGGCAGGCCTGCCCGAGTGGCTAACATATCTATTATAGATGCCTCCCGTCCCGATAAATATTTCAATGCAAATAAATAAAGGATGCCACGGGCCTCTCAGCGAGTGACTCTTCATAGCTCACTGCACACAATGTCTCTCCCCGGTTCCTGCCCAAAGTCAAGGTGTCTCCTGGGACCCTTCACTGGCTCTAGCTGGACACAATGTGTGCCAACGTGGGGCTGGAAAGAGACAACTAAGCTGCCCCCTTGCAACGGGGAGGTGACTCCTTACTTTGGGGTGGCCTGGGGGACACTGGGGAATCCAAGCTTCTCCACCACCAGGAACTACCCTCGAGTGACATCCATCAACCCGTCCCATCACATAGCCCCAGAGGAGTGACAGGAGTGGTGCTCCCCACGTGTCCAGCCTTGTCTCTGCCGCGAAAAGTGGCAACCAAAGGTATCTTCAAAGGAGTTGACTAGATGGTAAATGAGGGGTCACCTTCCAGGCTAATGTGTGACTTTGTCCCGCCCATCCCCCCCGAGGAGGAGGGCAAGAGGTGCACAGACATTCGACTCATTCATTCGTTCATTCACATATTCGGTAACAGGTTATGAGGACCTGCCATTTGCCAGGGGCTCGAAACACAGTGTTGGGAAAGTGGACAAGTCCCCCCCGCCCCGTGGGAGGCAGGATTGGAAGATAGCCCGCAGGGTTCCTGCCCTGCAGTGCAGATGTCCTGTGAGCATGGGCAGGCCTCGGAAATACGGAGGGATTTCACTCTGCGATTCGGTCACGTCAGCTGGCAAAGGTGAAGGGCATTTTTTTCAGATGTAATTAAGGTCTCAAATCACTAGATTTTGAGTTCATGTTGAGTTAATCAAAAGGAAGATTGTCAGGGCACCCGGTGGCTCAGTCAGTAAGTGTCTGTCTTCCCAGGGTCCAGGGATGGAGCCCTGCGTCAGGCCCCCTGCCCAGCGGGAAGCCTGTTTTTCCTTCTGCCTCCGCCTGCTGCTCCCCCTGCTTGTGCTCTCCATCTGTCAAATAAATAAATAAATAAATAAATAAATAAATAAATAAATATTTTTTTTTTTTTTTTTTAAAGGGAGATTGTCCTGAGTGGGCCTGACTTCATCCGGTGAAAGGTCTTCACACAGACTGGGCCCATCTTGAAGAAAGAAGAATTCCTTCTGGCTTTGAACAAGTAAGCTGCCACAGGGGAGAGGGTGTGTAAAAAGGCCACATGGCGAGGAATGGTGGGGGAGCTCTAGAAGCTACGAGCATCCCCTATCTCCCCCGACCCCCAGCCCACAACCGGCAAGAGAGCAAGGACCTCAGGCCTACGGCTGCGAGAAACCCATTCCCACCAACAGCCAGAGCATCATGGAGCCTGCCAGCCACCTTGAACGCAGTCTCGTGAGGCTGGGATGGCACAGGGATGAGCCAGGAGGCTGCGGATATGCTAGTGGAGACCTGGCCAAGGGGCAGGAGTCAGGGAGGAGTCAAGGAGAATCCAGAGCGGGGGAGGGGGAGAAAGGGAAGGGAAAGGAGGGAGCGGATTCCAGGTAGATGGAACAGCATGTCGAAAGCCCATTGCTAAGTGGTTGGGCCAAAGGAGGAGGTGAGGAGCGACTTTGAAAGTCCCGCTCAGGCACTGAGACTTAATCCTGGGGACAATGACATGCCGAGAGCAACCTTCAGGGGACTACTCTGGCCTGCGGGTGGAGGGCAGATCGAAGCGGGCCGTGCTGGAGGCCGTGAGACCGGATGGGGGGCTGCTGCGGGCCCCACCGGGAGAGGAGAAGGTGAGGGTCAGGAACGTGGCAGGAGAAGTATTTGAAAAGCATTAAGCAGGGATGACAACAAGGGTGGCCGAAGGAGGGAGGAGGATACCAGGGGAAGGTTCAATTTTCAGGGTAGATGGCGGTGTCATTTGCTGAGATGGGGAGGCCGATGTGGGGGAAGAGGAGGCAAAATGAATAATAATAGAAAAATCCACAGAGCAGTTACTGTGAGCAGGAATCTTTGAAGGTGTTTTGCCTACATGAACTCTTTTACTCCTCCCTACAACCCAATGAGATAAGTACTATCTTTATTCCCATTTTACAGATGGACAAACTGAGGCACAGAGCAGTAAAAAAGTACCTACCCCAAGGCTGCCCAGCCAGCAAGTGGCAGGGGCAGAATTTGAACACAGCCCGTCTGGCTCTAGAGCATGTGCTCTCAACCACTTTGCGGGGTTCAGCTCGTGATGTGCCGAGTTGAAGAGGGAGTAGGACAGACCCCTGGGTGGTGCCGGCCGGGGAGCAGTGGGAAAGACCGGTCTGAGGCTCAGGCGAGGGTCTTAGCCTCTATATGGTTAGCCTATAAATGGTTAGTGGCCCATGGATGTCCATCAGGGTGTTCAGAGGGGAGGGTAAAATGGGAAGGTGGGGAGGGGAGAGGGGGGGAGAGACGAGGGGAAAGCAGAGGGAAGGACCAAGCCCTGAAGAAGTCTGACAATTCAGGCCTAGGCTAAGGAAGGGGTTCCGTGGAGGATGCCGAGATTGATCAGCCAGAGAAGAGGGGACCACAGAGTGAGCTGGCAGGAAGAGCAAGCTTGGGGGAGGACCAAGGGATTCGCGTTGTGGAAAGCTGTGGAGGGTCTGAATCAACGAAGGACTGGGTATACTCATTCGATTGAGGAGCAAAGAGACCACTTCTGAGCTGAGCGGCCGGAAGCAGAGGGCTCCCCAGGCTTGTTCCAGGCAGCAAGGGGAGGACACTTCACCTCCACCGCGAGCGAAAGGAGGCTCTAAGAAGGCTTGAGTTGTGGGGTGGGTTCAAGGGCAGAACTGTGAGGGCCCCAGCTGCTGGGTTTCTGGCCCATGAGGAAGGTATGTCTATTCAGATCATCCCTGGAACCTGCCTGGGAGCTGAATGGGCAGTGGGATGGACTCCGCGACCCGGGGTGACCCTTCCAGCTTCCTGTGTCAATGTCAGGTCTGATCGGAAGTCCTATGGGAGACGAACCCCACCTGACGTGTCCCCAGAGAGGACAAAACAAGACGAGGGAGATAAAAGGTCCTCAAACTGAGGTCTCATAGAGTGGGTGATAATGGTGGGGCATGAGGGGACCCCAAAACCACAAGGGAAAGTCCCTCCCCTCCCCAGACTCCCACAAAGACAGACATGGGCTAGACAGCCCCAAGATGACAGCTAAGTGGCTCAGGAAAGGGACAGGCCGGAAGGAGAGGGAACTCCACAAGGGGACACCAGAGAAGGGCTCCTAGAGGAAGTGGCATCTCGGCTGGACCTCAGTCATGGGGAGTAGGCAGAGGAGAGATGACATTCCCATTTAGGGCTTCCGCACAAGCAAAGGCCCTGAGGTTAGACCTTGATTGTGGCCATCTCCCTCACTAGGCTAGTGTACATCTCAGGCACAGGCACCACATTTCTTTTCTATCTGCTCTGCTGAGATTTGTTTAATGGACATGGCAAGGAGGAAAGGGAAGCCAGGATTTCCCCACCTGGGCTCATGGAGGTTAGTCACACTGGGTCCCAGAGATGTGTGTGGGGTGGACCCAGGGCCTGGGCAAGCAGGAGGAAGGAAGGTGCTTATGTCCTTCAGGGCTCTTTGATTGTAAGGGAGAGAAGCCTGAGCTTTGGAGCTGTGCTTCTCTTTCCACCTCTCAGCCCCCCTTTGCTCTCTGACGGGCTCTCCCCGTGGGTGACAAGATGGCTGCCATGCTGCTTCCCAGAGAGTTTCAGAGCCCAGTGGACAAAGACAGCATTTCCCCCCTAGTTCCCATTTGGGGTCATGTGACCTGGCTTGAGACCCGCATTCATCCAAATAAGAACCACAAGGCAATGGGAGAGGGGAGGGTTTTTCTGCAAAAGGAAACGGTAATGGAGTTAACCACAGAAGAGCCGATGGGTCCAGAGCCCCACCAAGAACGGCCGCCCACGTGGTGGACCATTGCTAAACCTTCCCCACAGCTAAAGGAGGCTTGCTAAATATGTCTTGAGTGACTCGCAGCCTTAATCCCCCTCTGCTCTCCAGAACCCTCCACGTTGGCTCTTTTTGCCTCTACATATTGGAGTCCCTGGAAGTCCCTGAGTCTCTCCCTTACCTTCCTTGTTACACTGCCTGAAACTCAAACCTTTGTCACAAGCATGATAGTGGCTTATCCCTGGTGTAAACGCATCTAACACAACCTCATGCTCACAACAGCACTACGAGATAGGCACACGTGTTTTACAGATGAGGAAACAGAGGCACAGAGAGGCCAAGTAACTTGTCTAAGTTTCCACAGCCCGCCAGTGGCAGAGCTGGGATCCAAACATTGATGGTCTGGTCCAGATTCATGCTATTAACCAGCATGCCACAGCCCCTGTCATTGCTGCGTATGGAACTAGGGCCTAAGGTGCTCTGTGCACATAAGGACCCATGGGGAGACTACCTACCTTGTTTATATTTTCCCACCCAGATAAACCATTATGTACCCACAGGACCAACTCATCCATCTATCCATCCATCCATCCATCCATCCATCCATCATCTATCCATCCATCTATCCATCCATCCATCCATCCATCCATCATCTATCCATCCATCCATCATCTATCCATCCATCCATCCATCCATCCATCATCTATCCATCCATCCATCCATCCAACCATCATCTATCCATCCATCCATCCGTCCATCCATCCATCCATCCATCCATCATCTATCCATCCATCTATCCATCCATCCATCCATCCATCCATCCATCCATCCATCCATCTATCCTTCCTCCCTCCTTCCCTTCACTGTCCCTCCCTCCATTCGTCCTTCGCTTTTTTCTAGCCTCCTTTCCTCCCCTCGTTGCACTGAAAGACTGTTAGCTATGCCTTTCCTGTAGGTCTGGTATCCAGAGACTGTTCCCAGCATGGGCTCAGAGTCTTGGGGGTGACCGGTCCCCTTCCCCCGGCAGGAAAAAGCACAAGCTCACTTCCTCAGAGAGGGCCCCAGCTTAACACATCTTATCAGACTCCAGCCTATGGCTCAAAGCAAACAAAACAAAACAACACCTAAAACCTCAGGATGGAAGCACTTTCTGGAAACTGGGACGGGTCATTCCTTAAGCCCATACCTGCCACGTAGGACAGACAGACAGACAGACAGAGGCTGTGACCGTGAACAGATGCCAAAGCTGGGCCCACAACCCCAGCCTGCACACTTCCGGAAACACAGTGAGATCTGGGGCGTCAATTATTTAAACCCTAATTAACATAGCTCTGCATGTCTTTTTGGGGGGCACACTCAGAACACACAGCATTGTTATCGTGGAAGAAAAGACAGAATGAAATATTGATGGGGGCCGGCTTTGTTCTCGGCTCAGCAAGAGCAGCCTGGTGTAGGAAGCAGCTTCCTGCCGTTGCTGCAGCTTTAATTAGGGAGGTCGGTGGCTTCTCGGGCGTCTTGGATTCCTTTAATTTCCACAGAGGGAAGCGGCTTCTGAATTTTATTGAACACAGTTGAATTTTTATTTTCAAAAATCAAAACAGAAACAGTTCTTGGCATCTGTTATGAGCGCTGGGTGTTATTTGCTCTTTAGAGATAAAGTTGTTTTTATACGGGGAGAGAGAGCCAGGGAAAACGGGGCCGGGGATTCGTCCTGGGAAAGATACTCAGCTGGGAGATGGTAGTCAGCAGAAAAATAAACCTCCACTCGACCCAGCTCGGCCTGGGCTCCCGGCACTCTGGCTGGCCTGAGAAATCCATTTGACAATGAAGAGTCTGAGCTGAGGTTGAAGTGGTGGTTAACTCTTGGGGCACTGGAGTCTGACCTGGTTCTAGAAGTTTCTAGGGGCGGGAAACCAAGTGGAGAGAAGGCACTGAGGCCCTAGGTTCTGGGGGAAGGCCAGGGCAGACCCCTGGGAGGAAGGGGCAGCAGGGAAGGGGGGAGTTGCAAGGAGGAACCTGGGGGGGCGGGGTGGGGAAGGAGCGGGAAGGGCAGAGCAGAGGGTCCCTGGTGACAACGTCAGAGGCCAGAGCGTCTCTGAATGCTCAGTCCGAGGCCCACATGGGCTGGGAGAAGGTGCCACGGAGAAGGGCTCGGGGTTAAGCAGTGTCCCTCCCTCCTCTTGCCTCCTGGTTGATGAAGCAGATGCCATGCACGTATGAGAAGCCAGGCATCTCAGCAGGCCCCGGGGGCAGCAGAGAGACAGAGCCACAGCTGCTGCCCAGACGCGAAGACCAACGTGAGCAGCCCCATGTGATAAAAGCTGGGGGGCAGGGAGGTTTCACTCATGTCACAAGGGACACAGGAGCTGAAGATGGGAAGGGAGGGAGAGAGGGAAGAAGGACAACGTATTTCAAGGTCAGGAATGGCAAGGAAGGCATTCCAGGCAGAGGGCACGACCTCTGCAAAGGTATGGAAGTGTGAGAACGCAGATCAGAAGTGGACTTGAGTCGTGGCAGAGGGAGCCGACGAAAGCGAGGTCTGCCCCAGGGCCGGGGTCTCTGCAGGCTCGACCTCAAGACGCCACGCAGACCAGGGAGCCCTGAGCTCGAGCGGCTCAGCCCGATCCTCTGGGGGCGGGGATGAGGATGCCTAGCGCATGTCCCCTCAATGATCCCACGCCAAACTCTGCACGGAGGGCCCTGTATGGATTATGAGCTGCGGGCCATGCTGGTGTGGTAGCACGGAACGAAGTCACTCGGGTAGCCACAAGCATGTTCCAGTTGTGACTGAGCTCGGCTGGAGCGGTTGCTCAAGTCTGCAGCGTGCGTGTTGTAATAGACGCTATCAGCGCTCCAGCCCGGGATGGAGTCCCCTGGCATCCTGTTCCCATCTTGCTGCGCACTGAATTGCACTTCCAGGTGTGCTTGCTCTTCCACTTGTCCCCACCTGAGTCTTTTTGTTTCTGGAACATACTCTGCCTCCATGTACAGACAGCCGGAAGTGTCCGGGCACATGCATCCGTCTAGAGCAGCATGATGGGTGCGGGATACAAAAGCTTTCACCTCTCCTGCCCCTGGGCAGGACAGCTCAGATGCATGACCCCAAGTACCCCCCGTAAATTTTGCTTGATACAGGCCCTCTCTTGGCCTCCTCCCCTTCCCTGTTGCATTTGCTCACTCCCTATGGATTGCTCCCAGAAATGCTTCCTAAATAGCACTTTCGCTTGACTCTGTCGCAGGGTCTGCCTTGGGGAACCCGACTGTTTACCAGCCATTGCTTCCCTCCCTGACCTTGCAGGGTTACATAAGTCATGCCCATGCCTCCATGCGCACCACTCATGGTGTGCCGAGCAATGATCTAGGTGCTGGAGAAGCAGCAGAGAGCAAACCTGTTAGGAGCCCCTCCCCTCAAGGAACCGGTTCATACTCCCATGGGCAGGACAGACAACACAAACGTTAAGTAAACGAGTGTCAGGAAAGTCATCTCTAACTTTTGCGTAGACGTGGAGAGGAGTTAGAAAGATTGCAAGCCATGACAATAACCCAGGTAAGACATCAAGAGTGTTCCAGGGAGCAGCAACAGCAAGTGCAAAGGCCCTGAGGCAGGACATATTTGGAGTGTTCAAGGAATATCCAGAAGGCCAGTTTGGCAGGGGCTGAGCTCACATGGGTGAGGATAAAAGATGAGGGTCAGCGAGGCGTGGGGTGTAGGTCCTGATGGGCCCCTACACCCCACTGCACAAACCTCAGCTCTTATGCCAAATGTGGTGGGAATCGGCAGGAGGTTCTCAATCTTTGTCTCATGCCTTTTCAACCCCATCAGAAGCCCAAGAGGGAGCTGGCCTCCTCCAAGTGAACTTGCGAAGAACAGTACTACCCAGGCGGAGACCGCCGTCTCCCTAAAAGGCTTTTTGCACGCGTGGCCACAAGAACGGATTTCCCTGCATCATGTTACACACGCGTGCACACAGACACGAAATGGATCATACATCCACTTGCTCATGACGCTGCTTCTTTTTCTCTCACCCCCTTATTTATTCAACAAGCATCCAGTGGGCTCCTTGACCTGTCGGGTGCTGCTCCGGAGCGCCCCGGTGAGTAAGGAAAAACAGGGGCCCTGCCCAAGCAGGCTTCCCATTCCAGGGGGAGGTGGATAATAAACAAATGATCAGAAATGCATGTAAAGTAGACTTCAAGTGCTGCAAAATCGTCTACAGAAAAATAGAACAGGTTGGACTGGTGGTTCTCAACTGGGAAGACGTTGCCCCCAGGGCCCGTTTGAAAATGTTTGGAGACATTTTTGGATCGCGATGATCTTTGGAGGGTGGGTGCCATTGGCATCTAGTGAGTTGAGGTCAGACGTGCTAGGGAACGTCCTGTAATGCACAGGACGGTTCCCGCCACAAAGAATTACCCAGCACGAAATATAACGGCGCCGAGATTGAGAAGCTGGAGATCAGAGGAAAGAGCAGCTGAAGCCAGAATGGTCAGGGCAGACCCGTGGAGGAGGGCACGTTTTGGCCGAGACACAAATGAAAATGGGAAGAGCTCTCCAAGCACAGGGAACAGCCGGAGCAAAAGCTCTGAGGTGGCAAAGTACTGACGTGGTCAAGGAATACAGGAAGACGCAGCGCATCTTCTTAAAGACGTCAAGATATGCCACTTTGAAAATTAGCTACCTTGAGAAACACAGATTCACCCTGGAATCATTTCTAAACATCCTCTTCCCAGAAAAACCCAAGGTGTCCCTATTCACCAGAAGCACTGTGGCCGTTTCCACCCTCTACCAGCCTCCAAGCTGCACACCTTAGTGGAAAAGGGAATTTCCCTCTAGCATAGAACTCCAGACCCCTTGGACTTGGACCAGGGCCCAGGGATCAGGGAGGGTAGTCCCTCCCGCCACACCCCTGTGGGGAGATAATTCCTTCCATTTGCATAATTAGGGCAAGATACCCACAAAGCATTTTGTGTCCATGATGACTTTGCTTTCCATCTTCTAGCAGCCTGGAAAAGTTAGTGGGTCCAGTGACATCACCCCAACCCTCTATTTTATAGGGGTACCTGAGGCTCAGGGAGATGCCAGGACTTGTCCAAGGTTCGTAGACAGCTAGAGCAGGGGCTGGGGCCGGCCTTGTCTGCCAGCCACTGAGCCCCGCCAGCCCCCCGCTCCGATTTGATAAACAAGGCTCAGCTCTGAGAGCCTCTGTCTCCCAGGCCCACACCCTCTTTGCTGTGACATTTCCTCTTCTCCCCTCGAGGGCCCAGCCTCGCTGGAGGCTTTGATTAAAAATGCACCTCCTAATCTCATCAGAGGCCAGAAACATGCATATATGCAAATCAACATCTGCTCCTCTACTCGGGGAAGGATTTTCCCAGAGTGCTCTGGGAAAAGGGGCCCAGCCCAGTGAACTCTGAAGGGAAGGCTCCGGAACATCCAAAAGTCACTTCAAAATCCGTGGGTCCCTGATGAAAATTCACTCTTAATGTAATTGGAGGTTATACTTGAAGGAGCAAGAAAGGAGCATCCCAGTGTGGCCCATCTCAAGCTGTGGCTTCTTCTTAATCAAGACTTTTCTACGTTACAGGAGATGTGGGCTGGCCCCTGGTCTGGGGGAGCCTGCCCCTCTGGCTGACAAGGGAGCCGCAGCTGGTGGTCACTTCTCGGCTTTGATGAATGTCTTCTTTGCCAGCTTGAAGGCATAGGACCCTTCCCAGGAGAACTACTGTATGCACGCCTAGGGCCCACAACACCAGCCGCTGTAACAAGCAGCCCTTGAAGTCTCTCTGGCTTAAGACGGTGAAACTCCATTTCTCACTCACGTGAAGTCTGCAATGGTGGGAGGAAAGAGGGGTGAGGATAGTCCCGTGCTCAGTGAAAGCGTTCACGGTAAGCTGCTTCTGTCTGGTGGCCCTGCCCGCCTCTGGGACCCGAGTCTCCGTGGAACGACACATGGAGGGTCTGCGGGCCGGGCTTGGAAGCGACATACACTATGTAATGGCCACACTCCAGTGTCCACAACTTGGTCCCATGGTCTTGCCTCACTGCAAGGGAGGCTGGGAGATACACTCTAGCGGTACAGCCAGGAGGACGAGGAGAAGGTGGAGGGGAGTGCTCAGGAGGGGTGTCTGTCACAGCCCTTCTCTCAGACCACCTTAGCACTGAAGGGCCTCACAGTGCTGATTGGTTTAAGCCCCCTCAGCTATAAAGCAACAGAAAGAGCATGGGGACATTTATTGGCAGAACGTCAAGGAATCACCTGATTGGGGTGCGGCGGGGCTGCTCTGGAAGGCTGGGGAACAGCCACCACAGCCACGGGGTCGCTGCGGGAACGGCCTGGTCACAAAGCGGGCCATAGCTGGGCTGAGGAGAGTCACTCGTATCTTCATCCTTGCATCACGGGTTCCATGAATCAAGCCCCTGCGAGGGCACCTGGTAGGCCACACGGAGATCCCCCACCTGACCCCCAGCTGTAAAGAGAGGACTGACCTCGTCCAGTGGCTTCCACACAGCAGGCAACGCACCTGTATGTGTCATTCTACCCAACTACCCTTCTGAGGAGAGCGCTGATTTCCACAGGGAAATCAGGATGCTGACTTTAGGAGACCCGAGGCTGGGACCCCATAGAGTCTGTTACTGAGATTGGAGCTCTTCTTTTTTTGGTGGGCCCCCTGGGGATCAGAGAGCAGAGGTCAGAAAGGAGGCAGAACTGGATTCCTGGTCTTCCTGTGGTTGTGGTGATCAACTCCCATTTAGTGACAGATGGAATCTGACCCCATTTTCCTTTTTCAAAGCCTGTGAGGCCTCCTGTCTCTTTTTTGAGGCTTCTGCCTTGTCAGGGTCTGAAGGCACCTTGATTCATCTAGAGGAAACGTTATCTGCTGAGAAATTTAACTTTCAGTGGCGGCCTATGTGGTGGGGTGGGAGAGGGCCGCAGAAGAAGGGCGTGAAGGCAGAACCACCCGTGGGAGCCACCACAGGGTGTAGCTTCAGGGAGAGCCACAGAACTGGCATTTAGATTGGTGGTTGGCATCTGTGCTTCTCCGAGCTCCCCGACATTTTGGACTATATTTTTGCTGGGGTGGAGGGAATATATATTTGTATGTGATTATATTCCAAGAATGTGTTAGACATGAGCTGTTTTGCTTTCCCAGCATCCGTGCAGCCTGTTGTTGGAAAGAAAACCCTGACTCCCTTTGGGGATTGCCCCCCCCCCCCCACTTCAAGCTACGTGCTCACGTGGAGTTGATTTGAGCCCCAGCAACAGGTGGCGTAGGCCTGATCAAGCAGAACACAGCGATTGGTTCAGGAGTGGACACGTGACCCGGTGTGGCCAATCGAATGGAATCCTGGAGCAATGGACAGAAACACTCTCTTTCTCTCCTAAACAAAAAGGTAGGTCAGCCTAAAGCTGCTGGTGGCCATTGTTCCTGACAAAGGATGGAGCAGGCAAAGGAAAACAGGTCTAAAGGCCCAGAGCAGTAGATCCCTAATTTTATGGGCTGAATGGGGTTCCCTGCAAAAATGTGTATGTCGAAGCCTCAACCCCCAATGTGACTATATTTAGAGATAAGGCCTTTAAAGAGGAAATTAAAGTTAAATCAGGTCATAGCAGTGGGGCTACCATCCAATAGGACTGGTGTCAATATAGGAAGAGAAGAGATGCCAGGAGTTTGTGTGCACAGAGGAAACGGCCATCTAGGAGTCAAGAAGAGAGTCGTCAGGAGAAACCAGCTCGGCCAGCACCTTGACCTTGGACTTCCAGCCCGCAGAACTATGAGGAAATAAATTTCTGTTGCCCACCACCCCCCGCCCCTGGTCTGTGGTATTGGTTATGGTAGCCCAAGCTGACCGATACACCTGGTGACATCATTGAACACCTGGGCCAGCTGTGCCTGACATCTGACAAGCTTCCCCTGAACATGTCAGTCACGTGAGCTCACTAATGCCTTTTGTCTTAAGCTAGTTTGACTCAGATTTTCTTTCTTTTTTAAAGATTTAATAATTTATTTATTTATTTGAGTTAGAGAGAGTGAGTGAGAGAGAGAGAGACAGCACAAGGGTGGAGGGGAAGAGGGAGAGGGAGACGCAGACTCCCACTGAGCAGAGAACCCAACCTGGGGCTCGATCCCAGCACCCTGGGATCATGACCTGAGCTGAAGGCAGACGCTTAACCAACTGAGCCACCCAGGTGCCCTGACTCAGATTTTTTTTTTTTTTTACTTGCAAATTGTACATGAAGAATTCCCCATTATTGTAAAATATGAACACTGGTATTCTCAGGGTGTGGGATTAGGGAGATCTTATTTTCTTCCTTTATTTTACTGTTCTGAATCTTACAAAAGGAACTTGGATACTTTTGTAATTAAAGAAAAGATTTTACTTAGGGAAAATATCCGTGTTTCTCTGCCATGCATAGGGGCCTAAGGAATTTCTCCTTTCCGACTGCCAAGAAAGGCACAGTCGGAAACGGCCAGGGGATAGGAAGATCACCGCCTAGTAAGGCTGGCCTGTGCCCCAGCGGCCGCCTCCTGGCACACATGACCCCGATTCACTTTCGCAAAGGCCCAGCCAAGTTGGTCCTGTCCGCGTCCCCCTACTCGCAGATGAGAAAACAGATGTTCTAGGAGCTGATATCTTAGCTAAGGTCACCCAGGAGTAAGTCTCAAGGTGGAGACTCGGCTTTGGGTTTTCCTGATGCCAAAGCTCTCTTTTTGCAGCCGCAGATAAATAAGGTGAAGTCCTGATCACAAAGCCCTGAGGACTGTCACTCTTGAAGTAGGCCCTTACACTGGGAGGGTGCCCAGACTCTATCTAGGTCACCATGCTTGGGGCACGGGGGACACAGTACAAAAGTCAGTGAGATTTCTCTGAGTCAGTGCCGAAAAACTGATAAATTCAATTACTAGTGTATTGTTTTAAAATAAGTGTACGTATTTCTACGTCTGTACATCTGTGTGTATATATAAATCTGAATGTATGTCTTTGTTACATTTATACCCTTACAATCATGCCCACTGGGTTGCATCCCATGAAATTGGTAGTATCAGACCACTTTCGTTCTATAAAAATGGCTCTTTTAAATGCTTTAGCTCTCTACCTATACCTAATTTATATCTGCATCTCTCTATCACATGCACACACCCAAAACTCACAAAGACCCCTCTAATTCTGAATCTGGGGGGTCAGGAGTCAGGCTGCTCTGGGATGGAAAGGGAGCAAGGCCTTGGGGACCTTGGGGTCAAGGAGGCCCAAGGATGGCTGCCCAGCTGTCCTGGCCTCTGAGAAAGCTGGTCCCCTCCACTCCCTCTGCTGACCAGGGAGGAGGCCCTCAGGAACTGGCCACTGTCCCCTCCACAGCGGAAGGGAGAGATCAATAACCCAGCCGACACCGGCTTGTGTTGATGGGCAAGGCAGAGGCGGCTCATAGGGGTTGGGTCCCAGGCCTGCGTCCCCTGGGATGAGGGGCAGGGCAGAGGGGGGAGGCCTACCGTAGGCTCTGCTTTGGGCCAGTCCAGCTTCTCCCTTCCCGTCCTCCGGCTTGGGCAAGCGGAGCTCCCCCCAGTCCTGCTCGCCTGTGCCAGTCCCCTCACAGGCTCGCTTAGCCTGGCCTCCAGGCGCCCCCTCCTCAGTCCCGCAGGCCTCTGGCGGCCCAGCTGAGCCCCCAGCCGCCTACTCTGGCCGCGGGGCTGTTTGTGGAGCCTTCCCAGGCAGCTCTGAGCCTCTCTCTTCCTATTTAGACAAACAAACAAAAGCTGGTTTGGTTACCACGGGCGGGCTGTGAGGCGTCCAACACAAACCAAGGCCGCCCGCCCGGCGTCTCCAAATGCCCTGGGTTCGGTTCAGGCGGTCCCAGGACATTTGCCTCGTTCCTGCTCTGGCCTTGTTACCCGCCTCTCCACACCTCGGGGACACACTTCCCCCAGCCCCTTTACGGAAGCCGAGTGAAATGGGGCCTGGCAACTCCCAGGCTGTGGAACGCCGAGACCCTGAAGTGCCCGGGTCCTGGCCGAGGCTGGAATCTTCTGGTATGCTTGAAACGCTAGAATGTCCTGCTTCAGCAAGATTTAGCGAGGGAGCCTTGTCCAACACCGATTTAACAGATGGGGAAACGGAGGCCAGAGAAAAGGGGCTTCCCAAGGTTACAGAGTGACCTGGGGACAAAACCTTCAAAATCCACATGCAGTGTCAGGAACTATCGACATGGTAGAAGTTGAGGAGTGCCTCCTAATGGATTTTTTTTCTTTCCCGAATCTCTTCCCTAAGGGCCTGAATATCTTGAATTTCTACCGTTAGAGCTCTATTCCTTGAGTCCAGGTGTGCTGGTAAAAATCTCCTTGATGATGAGTTAAGGAAAGAAGGCAAGGTACAGATGAGTGTCTATAAAAGTATTCAGTATTCTACAACATGTATGTGCGCGTGTGTGTGTATGGTTTTTAAAAATCACACGCACGCACACACACACGCTTGGATGAATATTTCTGGCAGCGCATCCAAGAAAACTACGAGCAGAGGTCGCCTCTGGGGAGAAAGGCAGATACAATTGTTCGAAGACTGACTTTCCACTCTATGCTTTTCTGCACACTTCTTACTCGGTGCATTTTCGCTTTGCAATCATAAAAATAAGGGCGGACACTCACATCGTCCTCACGGGCTATGAGCAAGTACTGTTCTTGGTGCTTTATAATCACGGACTTCATCCTCCTAATAACCCTACTAGGGGCATTTTAATATTATCCCCATTGCACGGACAAGGAGACTGAGGCATTAATAACCTGCTCAAAGCCACGCAGTCAGCAGGAGGCAGACCTGAAATGTGAAGGCTGATTGCTCAGCTTCAAAATGCAGACATGTCATGTCTGTATTAATTTGCCACTCCCTAAAGAGCGACTTGACAAATAAGACATGAAAAGGTACATTTCTGGGGCGCCTGGGTGGCACAGCGGTTAAGCGTCTGCCTTTGGCTCAGGGCATGATCCCAGAGTCCTGGGATCGAGCCCCACATCAGGCTCCTCCGCTATGAGCCTGCTTCTTCCTCTCCCACTCCCCCTACTTGTGTTCCCTCTCTCGCTGGCTATCTCTATCTCTGTCAAATAAATAAATAAAATCTTAAAAAAAATGTATATAAAAAAAAGAAAAGGTACATTTCTTGGGGGTGGGAACAGGGAGCGGATATGACATTGAGTCACACAAGCTTTCAGCTGACTCGCTGGCCATCAGACTCCCTTGCCATTGCCCCGGGAGCAGGGGGTGGGGCAGGTAGGAGCCCCCTACACGTGGGACGGTGGGGAGGAAATGGCTCTGGAGCTGCGGGCACGAGGAGGCTGAGGGAGAAAGAGGATATGTCCTTGGGGACACCCGTTCTGCCAAAAACTTGCCCATCACCGTTCATCCGACCAATCACAGAGGGCTGGGTAGGAGCCAGGACCGCCCCCCCCCCCCGCCCCCGATGAAGAACGAAGCTGATTTTCAGGGGCTTGCTCCTTCAGCAGGAGCAATGGGAGGGTCTTGGTACCAGGGCTCTCTCCTCAAATTTCTAACCTTGGAAGAATAATAAATTCTAGTAGAGTAATAGTAGTAATGATAGTATTTTGGCAGATTAAAGATGGCCACAGTTTCTTTGACATCCTCCCCTGGCGAGGTGGGGTACCTGGTTCTTCTCGAACCCGGATGCTCTGTTACTGCTTTGATGAATACAATATGGTGAAAGGACAGCGTGCTCGTTCCCAGGCTCAGCCCCTTAGAGACAGCGGCTTCTACTTCCTGTCTCTGGGAACACTTACTCTTGGCACCCCAAGCCACACGTTAGAATCCATCTACTCTGCTAGAGAAACCACATGGAGAGGAGCAGGAACTCAGATGAGTCCAGCCTTCCCATGAATGTGAGTTAAGGCATCTTGGAACCTCCAAACTAGCCCAGTCACCCACTGAATACCACCAAGCGACCCCAGGCAATACCACTTACAGCAAAAGCATTGTCTAGTGGAGCCCCACTCAGATTCCCAACTCAGGTCACCATCTCCCAGGTCAAGAAAGAGAATATTGACAGCAACCTGGACCCCCTGGTGTGCACCAGCCAATCACCATGTCTTCTCTGTCCTCACAGATAGCCACCATCTTGGCTGTCTCCTACTGTTTTCATCTCTTTTAAAAATCATTTATCATTTATGCACACACCTTTAAGTATAGAGTTTAATTTTACTCCTTCTTGAACTTTCTGTAAAGAGAATCATACAGCATGCATTCTTTTGTGTCTTCTTTTGCTTCGTGTCGTGTCTGTGAGAGTAACTTATATCACACCCAGTCACCCACGTATCAGAATTTTGGTCTTGTTCATTGCTGCGTAGAACTCCCTTGGATTGGCACACAACAATGTGTGTAGCAGTTCTATTGCTGATGGGCATTTGGGACGTTTTCAGTGTTGGGCTTTTGGGTACCATGCCACCATTTTCATTCTTGACTGTGTCGCCTGGTGAATATGGGCTCCTGTCTCTTAGTATGTGCTGCAGAGTGACATTTCCATAGAGGGTCTATACACATCTTCGACTCTTCTAGACAATTTCTTGCCCCAGCTCTCACTCCCACCATCAGTGTCTGAGACATGGGTGTGTACTGTACCTTATCCTGGGATTAATCTGTATCTCTCTGATGACTAATGAGGTCGAGCCCTGCTTCCTACCTTTATTGGCCATTTGGATTTCCTTTTGTGTGAAGTGCCTGTTCAAACTTTTCTCCCATTTCTCTACTGGCTGTACAGCATTTTAAAAAGTTATTTTGCAAAAAACAAAAAAATATATAAAAATAAAAACTTATTTTGTTTCCAACCTTTGAAACTTGAGAGACAGTATACTTTAACGCAGACATCTGGTTACAACAGAAAAAATAAACTCTCTTGCCATCCTAGGCTGGTGTCCCTGCATGGTAACGACTGGCTGGGGCCAAGCTGTAAAGAGACTCTTTAGTCACGGTCTAGGTCACCTGTGGTCCTCAGTGCCTGCTGCCAGGCTGGCTTCATACATTTTTGTGCTATGCAGTGCAGGCATTTGTATTTGGGACCTCTGATTTAATGAAGCAGGCTTTACCTGCTTTTCACCTAGCCTGCTGTGGGGGGTTAATTACAGGAATGTCCCAAATTTGTTCATGCCTCTTATATCTTCATCCTTTGGTAGAACCCTTCAGATGACTTACTTTGGCCAGTGGGACAGTGGCAGAAGTCTCTGATGCAAGCAGAGACTAGAAAAGCATTGAAGCATGGAGGCTTACCTTCTGCAGCTCTTGAAACCCTGTAACCCGGGCGAGTCTGCTGGAGGATGGCCAACTACATGGAGGGAAGCCCCGGTTATCCCAAAGATCCCACCTGAGACCATTGTCAGCCAGCCAGCCCCAGCTGGTCCACTGGTTGACTGCACATGCATAGACAAGTTCAGCCAAGAGGAGCCAAATCTGGCCCAGACTAGAAGGAATTCCCAGCTAAGCCCAGCCCAAATTGCTGTCATGCAGAACTGTGAAATAATAGAAAGCTGGTTTTTAAAGTCACCAAATTTGGAGGTGGTTTTGTTACACAGCAAAAGCCAATCAATAGACCTGCTAACGAAGTCGTCCACAAACCCAGGAAAGTCAAAGAGAGATGCAGGTAAGTATTTGGCAGTGGCTTCCAGATCCACATCTTCACATGGAAAAACAGGCTAGTACAGGGTCCCCTTCAAATGGCGGGGGTCTTTACTTGCCTGTCCCCACCGTCCCAACCCCAATTCCTAGCCCCCCTCTTCCCCTCTAAGCCCTTGAGTGCCTGGTGTATGGTGACCTCACCATCTTACAAAGAGCCCAAGCAAAAGCCCAGTGTGATTGGTTCATATTTTCTCACCTTAATTAAAAGTCCAAATGGGACTATTGGCAGCTTAGGCCCTCATTTGAAAATTGAGCCGTATTCCCATTACTAGGAACATCTAATTAAAACATCTGTTAAAAGTCCATAACATTAAGTTAATGGGGAAAGCCAGGAGGAATTCAATTAGATTTTATTTCTGTAAAATTAATATTAGTAACTTTTAAAAAAATGTCCCCAATGCTGACTGTTATTCATAAAAGGCTTTCTGAGCCTCAGGATGGAAGTCTTGGAGATCAGGTTGAACTCAAGTGGGATTCTAGCAGAAGACAGAGAGCCGATGTGGTAAGTCCTGGACAGAGAAGATGGAATTCTTGGCTTTGCACCCAAAGCTTCCCATAACCCTAACCCAGGAGGCGCTGGGCTGGAAATGTGGAGACCTGGGTTCTGGCCAGGGGACTTCCGCCAAGCCACTCTTTGGATTCAGCTTGCCCTTCTGTGGAACAGGGCTACCAACTGCAGTTCTGACTTGCTATATCACAGGTGTGTCTTGAGGCCATAAGATAATGAGGATGATAGACCTTTGAAGAGATAAACTTGGCCCAGAGGGAGGGAGGAGGAAGAGGAATGGGCTTGCAGCCACAGGCAACATGTAGTCTACCTTGGGAGACACTCTTCCAGAAGGTAGTGGGCGCCCAATTAATGGCAGCCATTGTCTTTATCTCATCAACAGGTTAGATTTTGCAAAGACAATAGGTAATCACTTATTTTTTGGCAAAATAAAAAGCTGCCTGCTCACTTAAAATGGGAAAGATGGAAATAAAAAGGAAAATCATTCTAAATTCCACTGCTAAGACATAACCATGATTCACATGAGTGCCCGTTACTCCCGCTGTTGTGTTCACATATCCGCTCACAGAATGTTAAGTAGATCGACAGAAAGATGGACAAATGGATCGAAATGGAAACAAGTTATTGAAATGGGCTCCTAGAGTAAGTACGTTAAAGAAACTGTATACATTACTTTAAAGAAAAGCGATGGAATATGTTTAACTTGAATTCAGTGGAAGAGAAATAAAATTGTGAAAATATTGTTGAATATCTCATTTCAAGAGATACTCTTTCCTAAAAGAATCAAGGTTTAAGAAAAAAAGGCTGTAAAAACATGAAAAGGCTAGTCCAGGGCTATGGTCTGAATATGTCCCCCAAAATTCACATGTTGAGACCTAACTCGCATGGTGATGGTATTAGGGGCTGGGGCTTTAAGGACGTGATGAGGTCATGAGGGCAGAACTCTCAGGAATGGGATTAGTGCCCTTATAAAAAAGAACCTGGAAAGCCTCCCTCTGCCGCGTGAGGACACAGTGAGAAGTCGGCGTCTGGAACCCAGAACAGGCTCCTCACTAGAACTTGATCAGTATGGCTCCTTGATCTTGGGCTTCCAGCCTGCAGAACTTCGAGAATAAATTTCTGTTGCTTATAAACCACCCACTCAATGGCATTTCATTATAGCAGCCCAAAGGGGTCAAGCCATCTACCTCAGAAGGGAAGCTTTTGGCTCCAAGTAATGAAAAAGTAGCCCACAGTCGCCTAAACAGTAAGGGAATTTATGCATTTACAGAAATCTCGTGTTTGGGAGCTTCTGATCACTGGATCAGGGAGTTCAGTGATTTCAAGGATTAGATTCCTTCTCCTCTTCTCTCTGCGACCCCAGAGCTGGCTCTTGCCCCAGGGATGGTCTCCTCATGGCTTGTTGCTAAGATAATATAGAACGATGACCCACCTACCTCCCTTGCTTTAATTGGATCCTTACAACCGCTCAAAAGGAAGATACTATTAGTATTTCTCTTTTGTAAATGAGAAAAGTGAGGCTCAGAGAAGTTAAGTGTGTGGCTTGCTCAAAGTCACACAACCAGCAAGTGGCAGAGCCAGAATTCCAAAGAAGCCGCCTGGGACAGATTATATCATGGGCCCTGACGGGTCCCCCTCGGTCACTTGACGTTGCAGTGCCTCTCAGTGAAAGGGTGTGGTATAGTTCCCGCATCCTTGCCTTTGGGTGCAATCGTGTGACTTCCTTTGGCCAAGATCATGAGACAGAAGCTGACAGTGTGCCAGTTTCGAGTCTCACCCCTTAAGAGGTTTTTCTTTACTTGTGAGAACATTCTCTGGCTAGCTCACTGGAACAAGCAGGATAACAAGATAAGTGGAACAGACTTCGCACGGATCTCCGGGTAAAGCAGAGCTACCCCAGCTCCGCAGCCTAGATTGGCTAATTCATAGAGGAACCACGAATACATCAGCAAGCCCAGCTGAAGGTCAGAGAAGCTGTTTCAGCCCACCCGCAGAAGCATTAGCTAAACAAATTCTTATTGTTATAAGCCGCTGAGGGTTTGTCCCCCGCCCCCCCCCGTTTTTTTTCTTTTTGCTTTTGTTACACGGCATTATTGTGACAATAGCTAACTGATACAGTCTGACTCCAGAGCCTGTGTGCTCTTTGCTGTCACTTCATACTGCCCTTGTCTGGCTTACACTTCCCCTCCACTAGACGGAGGCTATTGTCCCTGAGTGACGAGAGGGCTGGAGGTGGAGAGAGATGTCTCAGAGCCAGGCAGCAAGCCTCGGAAGGACTATGGGGCTGGCAATGGGCTGCATCTCTCAGGCTCGTGGATGAGTAACCAGCCAGTGCCGAGCCTCTCCACTATGCGTTGCTATCGAACCACAAGACCTGCAGAACGCACAGGGCATCATTGTCAGCAAGGCGTACCCCTGGCTTCCTCTGGATGCTTTTTTCTTTATCTTCCTCTCTCAAGGCTTGGCTGCTTATACCTCTGGAAACCAAGATAGGGCAGGGGGGCAGGTAGGTTCCAGCTGGCCCTTCACCAGGCCTGCGTCAGGACAACAGCTCGGGCAGAGACTCTGGGTTTTGGGGGGTGGGTTGGCAGCTTCGGGACTTACCATGTTGCCCTCAGATTCCATGGTCCAGCCACCCCTGAATCGTGGTTTGCAAACATCTCCTATTCTTTCTCATCTCCAAGGGGCTTTATAGAAGCTTCCTTTCTCTTGGAGCAGTGGGTCACCTGATGTCTTAGGGTAAGTTCCCCAGAAACAGATTGACGTGGGGATTCTTATCCTGGCAGTTTTTTGAGGAGCTGTTCCAGGAAAAACCTATAAAGGAGTGGGGGAAGGAGGAGAGGACAGGGGAAGAAGCTGAGCAAAGGCATGGGTCCCACAAGAGTCCATCCTCAGCCTGATGCTGTGGGGAGCTCTGGGGAGTGGATGGACCCAGAGTTGTCCCACCTGAAGGCAAGGGGACTGGGTTTGTGACCTTACATCACTCATTGACTGAAGTCTGCTTCCTCACTGGTGTGATGAGGGGAACATGGAATCTCTTAGGGAACTCCCAGTGAAGTGGCTCACCTGGTCAAAGATTCTCGAAGATCCTCTGGAGAGAGGCAATAGTGGACCACTTGACCCCTATGTACAGCAGCCAGAGTGGATACCCCTATGCCGACTGCTCTGGCTGACCCCTCCTAATCCTTCAGGCTTCCACATGAATGCCACCTCCTCTGGGAAGCTGTGCCTGTGCTCTCTCTCTTTGGCTCCGTTGCTTGGTTCTTATCTATGCTCTTGTAGCTTTGCCCCCCATCAGATGGTGAACACTTAATCAATGCCCGTGTCCGCTTCAGTGTCCATTCCATGAAGGCAGAGACCACGCCTGCCTTGTTCATCATTCAATCATTAGCATAGTAGTTGCTCAATAAATGCTTCTGGAAGGAAGGGAAGGAGGGAGAAAGAAGGGATAGTAGAAATAGAAAGAGATGGGTCATTGCCAAGTACTCTTAGAATGGATCCTTCAACCCTAAGTTTGGGAGAGCAGAGTCATCTCCAGACCATGCTTTGAGATGTCTGTAAAACTGAGCCGGAGGACCCACCCCTTGCCTGAGGCTCTAAGAGTCGCTAGTGTCATGTGTTGGCTGGAACTGCGATGTTAGCCCAGAGGAAGTGCAGACCCCCTCATTCAGGAGGGCCTCCTGCTTCTCCTACGGCAGTCCTGGCTACCCCGCCCCACCTGCTGGGCTGCTTACAGAGCTGGGAATGCAGACCTCATCCTTCCCTTCCATCTTCCTCTTTGACCCCACAGATGCAGTTGAGAGCCATACAGCCCGCACAGACCTTCGAGTCTAGCTCCCTTCCTGAACAAATGGGCCACTGAAGCACAGCCAGCATTTGATTCCAAGTCACCCAGCAAGTCAGAGGCATCCCTGGCTCTAGAATCCAGCACTCCCGGGGCCCACGAGTGTGCTGCCCCCTCTGTCCCCTTTGTCCCGCAGCCCCTGCACACTCTCAGGCTTAACTCTGAGATCAGTGCAGACGCATGTGATCTTGGGGCCGAATCCTGGGGCAGGGGAATCTTCCACAACAATGTCGTGGGAGGCACAAGCAGAAGGGTGTGCCTGGCCTTTCCCACTGAGACACGGGGGGCCTCCTCTGCTCAAGGTGCCGCAGTTTGGTCACCATGTCCCAGCCATAGAGCCATCTATAGACATAGGATGGGTCCTTGAGGTCCCAGGGTTCGTTCAACTCTTTCCTGGGACAGAAGATAAACTGAGGCACAGAGAAGGCAGGGACAGAACCCAAAGACACACAGTGCCCTTTCAATGCAGAACCAGGGCTACAACCCAGCTCATCTTGCCTCTTGGTCTATGGTTCTGTGGCTAGACGCTACCCATTGCCTACTCAACACCTCCCCTTGTGCTAATCCTTCCAGCCAATGAGAGGTCACACGGCAATGTGCAGGATGTGGCTCACCATATCAAATACAAAGGCAGAGCCTCATTAGAAGAAAATCTTTGCCTTGACCCCCTTGCCTCTGCCTGTGATGCACATGTGAGGTCTAGAGAGCCACCAGCCATTTTGGGATCAGGGAGCAAATGCATGAGGTCCAAAGTCAACATCCCAAGGATGTTGGAACTGAAAGATGAAACAAACCTCAAACCTTGATCACATCATTGAGCCACTGAACCGATGCCCCACACTGCCACGCTCCGGTCTCCCGATGGCTTGCCATGGGAGAAAAAGAAACCCTTATTAATTTGGATCATAGTAGTAGACTTTTCTGCTCCTTGGAGCTGGCATTCCTAACTGACAGAGACATTTTCCACACTGTTTCGTAACTACCCTTGGAGGCAGCCGGGCCTTGTAGCAGCACGCCCATATCATGGATAGAGAAACCGGAGTGTGCCTGCCTGGTTTCGAGCTGTCTCTCCTCCAGTGCTTGCAAACTCCAGGTTTGCAGAAAAGACACATGTCCTTTGGTCCTGGGCTTGCAGCACAAAGGGGGTGGAAATGTGTTCTCCAAACAAACACTGTCCCAGCACATCGTGTGGGTCCCGGGTTTGCAGGAATATCAAATAGCGCTGAATTAGGCCATGGTTTGGGAAGCCCTGGCTGCCGCCCCACTGCTTCTTCTGGAGCTTCGTCTTGGGAGAGCGGTGGTGGGGCCAGCACTGGAGCGGGAGCAAGCTGGTTGGGTCTCCATGACTCAATGAAAAATGACTCCATTTGGGAAAACAATTAAAAACCAAAAAACAAAAAAACACAAAAAACAAACAAAACAAAACAAATCCACCCCAGCCATTGGAGACTTTGAGCTGAATGAGAGCGGCTTCAATCCATATGCAACAAGAGAGTGTGGGGACCAGACATATATTTCCGGCCAGCTGAGTTCTACAGGCTCTCATGGCCCCCGGAAGCCCGCTGTCCGAGCCAGAGCAGTTATCAGGGAGCACCCGAGCTCTGGGTCTCTGGAGAACAGGGGACCCAACTGCCCAGATCCCCTCAGAGGAGCCCACCACCCAGGAGCCCCAGCTCTGTGTAGATACGGTATGCCCCTTCTTCCCCTGGGCTCTCCTCGCCCTGCCGAAAGCGGGCTCCTTGGGGGAAGATGGGCTTCTGTCTTGCCTGGGGGAGCCACTCTTAGGAGCCAGGGGTCCCTCTGGAGGCGGTCTGAGCTTCCCATCCTGCAGGACTTGATCCCACACAAAAGCTCCATGTTAACTCTTCTCTGTTGTACCCAACAAACCCTAAAAGGGCAGTGGCTTGAACTTTCTCTTTCATTCACATTATTAGTCTAAGGCAGAAGTGCTTGGCCCGTGAGATGATTTACACTTGGTGATGTGGGACTTGAGATCTTCTTATATTTATACTTTACCCTCCCTAGGACCCCGCAGTTTCTGTATAAATCCATAGATCACACACGCACACACACAGGCAAGGCAGCCCTATTTCTTTGGGTTCTGGAAAATAGAAGTTAAATAACTTGCTCAAAGTCCACGGAGCCCAGCGGCCAGTTGGACATGTCCAGTTGCATGTTCTACTGGCACCTCAAAAAGAACTTCTCACCCACATCCCTTGCTCCTTCCACTTCGTTCAACACGAGGCTCCAAGCCCCGGGGATGCCCCAGGGTCATCTGGAGTTGGCTGTCTCCTCTCTCCCCAGACCTCATTACCTCTGAGCGTGATGTTCTGTTCCGCCTGCTTTGTTCGCCCCAACCACCCCCGTGCCTGCATTCACGGCTGTGTTCCGCGCCTTCCCAGGGCTCATGGTTACATTATGAGTCCCCGAGGCCAGCACAGCGAGTCTCCATGGTGCCGAGCACAGGGCCTGATCCCTGAATATGGAACAACGCAGAAGGCATCAACAACGACACAGGGATCCAGAACGGTGATGCCAGCAAAAGCCTCCTCTCTCCACCCGAGAGCTCATACAGCAGTGTGTTCAAGACATCTGGGTTCCCAGGTTCAATTCCTGCCTCCACCAGTCACGGGCTGGGTGACCCTGGGCATGTCAGTTTGCCTGCTAAAGCCCCAGTTTGCTCATCTGTAAACCGGGGATGATAAAGTCCCTACCTCCTAGGGCTGGTGAGGCGAACAAGCCAGACAGCGATATGCAGCATTGCCAGGGCGTCCGGTACGCTTGACAAACAGAGCGACTGGTACCTGTATGTTCCAGATGGTTCCCAATGTCTTCCGCTCCCCCTCTGGAACCTGCTCTGTGGCTTGAGAGATGGCGATCCGGGGACAGCAGCAAGATCTTCCTTGCCTTCCTGCTTCTGGTTGGGTTTGGCCAATGGAAGACCCCAGCAGCACCGAGGGGGGTGAGAGGAGAGCATGTTGGGATATTTACTCCTCTAGCTTCTCTCCTGCCTCATCAGGTCACCATGGGCGGGCAGTATACCCTACTGAAGGAGACCCTCTTTTTTTTTTTTTCAATTTTTAGTTTTAATTTTAAGGGTTTTTTTTCCCCTCTATTTTTTCGTTGAACTATACTTGACACACAATGTTACATTAGTTTCAGGTGTACAACATAGCGATTCGACTTCTCTATTATGCTATGCTCACCCCAAGTGTAGCCACCGGCTGTCACCATGCAACGCAATTACAGTGTCACTGCCTGTGTTCCCAGTGCTGTGCCTTTCATTCCCGTGACTTGTTCATCCATGACTGGAAGCCTGTACCCCCTACTCCCCTTCACCCATTCTGCCCATCCCCCCACCCCTGGCCTTCTGGCAACCGTCAGCTTGTTCTCTGTGATCCGTGGGTCTGTTTCTGCGCTCGTCAGTTTGTTCAGGCAGCCCTCTTTACACAGCCGTGCTTCTGCATTCTGCAAGTTACTCCTTTGCTTATATCTTCACAGATACGACCTAGTGTGCTGTCCCATCCCTTGCGTCCCTAAATCTGCCCACTCCTTCGTCAATAGGCCTTCATTAACCTCCCTTTCTGTTACCCTCTTTGACTTGGCATTGTTTCTTTCCTTTGGAAGCCTTGACCAATTCGTGGTGGTTAAGGAAGTGTTATGTATTGTTATATATTTGTCAAAGACTTTTCCTCATCCACTATCACAATATATTTTCTCTGAGGTGTGGCAAACCAACCTCCCCACTCCCAACTTGGCAGAAGAACAGTCAAAAGCCCAGAGAGGGAAAGCGCTTTGCCCAAGGTCACGCAGCGGAGGAGAAGGGAGCCACGTGGGCGGACACAGAATCCATTATCAATTCCTCCACTGTTTTTTTTTTCCGGACTGAGCAGCACTGTGGGGTCACAGGCCCGCTTCCTTCCGGGCCAGCAGAGGAAACTTTCTGACACAAATGATCAGAGGAGCTGGGTTGTGGGAGAGGCTTCAGGAAAGAGCCAAGAAACAGCAAAAGATTCAGAGCTAGAGACCAAGTTCTTAATAATAAATAAACGCCAAGATCAGGTCCTTCGCATGGAAACCTTGGGATGCCTCCAGCCAGCATGGGGTACCCAGGAAGCCACCCGCCCTCGGCCCACAGGATTCTCTGGTTATCCTCCAAATGGTCGGTGGGACAGGCTCTTGGGGGACCATCCTCAAACCCCAGAGGGGAGGAGAAGTGAATATTTGGGGATGATCCTTTTTTTCATACAAATAAAGAGGCCCTTAGAAGTCATATCGAGTGTCTGAATTTCCTGACCGTAGATTAATCCGCTTTCATGTGAATTATGCAATATTGTCGTGGGGGAAAGGAGCAGCTGGATGTTGGATGGGCACGCCGGAATCAAAGAGGACCCATGCTGTGCTGTTGTCTCCGCAAAGAAGCTCACAGAGGCCGGGCTGCTCTGGGGCGCCTCGTCTTCCTCAGGCCCGTGCGGCCAACGTGTGCCCGGAGGGAGCCCAGGAGGTCAAGGCCAATGGCAGGGACTGCGGTGAGCTAGGGAATCAGTCAATGCCCCATCAGAACGAGCCACCTCCGAACTCAGGCGATGGTTGCCAGGAGGACTCAATGCCCCAGCAAGACGAGAGACCGTCTGATTTTTCAAGAGAAGCCAGAAACCCAGGTTGTTATGGGAAGTCTTCCAATCTTTAAAAATTGGCGACAAATTCAGGTTTCTAAAAGACACGACATGGGCCAAGAAAAAGCCTCACCAGATTCAGGATGTCGGAGGGGTGTCTGCTTCAAGGCTGGGAGAGTAGTGTCTTTTTTACTTTGGCTGAAATTAGGCACAGACCTTGGTCCCTGTCCTTTCTCATCTGTGCTGACCCTCCTCGGATGCCTCTCGCTACCGCATTCAGTTTTCAAGTAGGCTAGAATGAGCACCAGGCTGGACGTCTGTCCCGGACTCAGTGTGTCTCCCCCAAATGCATAGGCTGAATCCCTACCCCCCACGTGGGCTTGTATTTGGAGATGGAGCTGCTATGGAAGTAATTAAGTTCAAATGAGGTCCTACGGGTGGGGCCCTGACCTATAGGATTAGCGTCACTCGCTGTCACTCTGCACACCACACCCAGAGGCAGGGCCACGGGAGGCCGCAGAGAGAAGACAGCATCCTAAGCCAGGAAGAGAGCCCTCGCCAGAAACAACCATGCAGGACCCTGGTCTGGGCCTTCCAGTCCGCAGAGCCATGAGAAATCGATTTCTGTTGTTTGAGCCCCGGACTGGCCTGTCCTATCTTGCTCAGCAGCCCAGGCAGACTGACGCAGGGACCCAGGACTTGGTTCCATTTGCTCATGTCTTGGGGACCAAGGTCTCCAATCCACCGAATGGGCATCGTATACACCTCTTGGGGCTTCCTGGTGGGATCAGTGGTGGCCAGGAAAGATGCTGGTGATTAGACAGGGCGTGCTGACAACCCCCAAGGACCCCAGCGTTCTCAAAAATACATAGCAGGTATGACTCTCGGTCTCCATATTCAGGTGTGTCAAGAGGACGATCTTAGTTTTCCAGAACAATTGAGCCTCCGTTCTTTTGGGTGGAGGCCATACACTCCGGCGGCTTGTCTCACTCAGGGTTCAGCCAGGAGCTGCTCAGTGTATGTCCGGTAGGGAGGATTTCATTTCAGGAAATGGGGAAATTGTGCAATTCTTGAAAGGTGGCAGGGAGGAGGGGTTGGGAAGGGAGTGGCGGAAGCAGGGGTTGGGAAGGCTGCGGCAACTTTCAGGACCTCTGAAAGTTCGGGAATGGTGAGGAAGCTGCTGCCAGCGAACTCAGCTGCTTGTGGGCCCTGCCTGTGTGCTTTCCTGGAGGAAGCCTGGAAACCATGAGAAGCCAGTCACTGCTGGTTCACAACTGGGAAACCCTTCCCTCCCCTTGCACCTCTTACTCAGTAATGACTATACCTGAGACCCAAAGCTTTATTTTTTATTTTATTTTTATTTTATTTTGAGAGAGAGAGAGAAAGGGAGAGAGAGTGCATGAGTCAGGGGTGGAGAGAGGCAGGGGGATTGGGAGAGACAGAATCCAAAGCAGGCTCCACGCTCAGCATGGCACCCAACTCGGGGCTCGATCTCACGACGCTGAGGTCACAACCTGAGCTGAAATCAAGAGTCGAGGCTTACCTGACTGAGCCAGCCAGGCGCCCCTCCTTTCTCTTCTTTATCCCCTCTGTCTGTGAGTCCGTATCTGTAGTGGAAACCACACAAGCCTATGGGTTCAGCCAGCCCGGGGTTTGAATCGTGGCTCTGAGTTTGGACCTCACTGATCTCACCTTGCTTCCTCTACCTACACTGGGGATCGCCGAGCACAGTCAGAGGATGATGACATGCTGGATGAAATGCTACCACTTCTCACTGGCATCCTCCCATGTTGGGTCCTCTTGTGTGCTCAGAGTGTGAGGGGACACTGTGGAAATGTGGCAAATACGAGCAGGCTGTCCCTTCTAAGGAGCATCACCCCCCAGCTCTTTGCCATCATCCAAAGGCCTCTTGGCTTGAGCGAGGCCGGAAAGCTGATGAGTGGGAACTTGGACAATCTGCTTGCCCGGTAGCATCTCGAACACTTCGTGGGGGCGTGTAGTGCTCTTAGCCACACAAATCCCGCAGCCTCGGGAATCTGCTCTGCTTCATCCGGCTCGCGGCCCGGGCTCCTGGCCTGAGCTGCCTTCTCTGGCTCTGCGTTTAAGCTCATTGCTATGGGATGCTCAGGCTGGTGTCTATGTGATAACCCCAGAGCGCGACTGCTCGGGCGAGGGGCAGATGGGAAAATCCTCAACATGTGTCTGTTGTCGGGTGATGCCTAAGCCGCCCTCATTGCCACCAGGCCTTGTCACAGCAGAACCGTGCATGTCAGACTGAACTTGGAGCCCTAAGGTTATCACACACAGGGCCAGAGGATAGACGAAGAGCGTTTGCACCGTCACCTCCCATCACTTCTCCCGGAGGCACGGAGGTCTGCAAGGGCCAGAGACAGAACTTTCCAGCTCCTGCAGAGGCAAGAGGCCAGTCCTGGGGAAGCCAAGGCTCCGCCATGAACCCTTTGCAGAGAGGGTGATGGATTGAGACATATAATTAATATACGTCTATATATTTATATATAAAAACCCTTACAAATCACATCCCTTGAGCCAGGTCTTTAAATAATGGAAGATGGTAGATTACTGCTTTATTAGTCCTTTCCAAAAGCTTATAAAAATTATCTTTTGCCGCTGGGAAGACATTTTATCAGAATTTATGGCAACTCAGAGAGTCTTGAGATATCAGATTCAGAAACGAAGAAGCTTTCTACGACTCTTTCTGCTGCAGACAGACCCCAGTCTCTGCTCTCCTTGTAAATTAAAATCTCGAACATTATCTACTTTATGAAATAAGACACTTGGCTCTCCTCTCTTGAGTTGGCTCTTTAATTAATATAGACTCGAGGAGGCAAAAGCCATAAATGCCCGCGAGTGGCTCTGGAGTGTGGGTGTGGGGTGGCAGAGGGAGACGCATGGAACCTAGAGAGAAGCATACTCAGAGCACACCCCCCAGGGGCAAGGCTCCGACTTGGGGGGCATGCATCGCACTAATGGCTTGAAGAGATTGTCTCTGGCAGTTCCCTGGCCACGGCCAGAGGTCTCCATTATTCATCAGCCCAGCTTCTCAGCGGTCCTGTATCTCCAGCATATTTCTTGTGAGGGAAACGCAGGCCCGCTAAGCAGGGCAGCGTGTGCAGGGCCCAGAGCCGAGGCTCGGACCTTCGTAACTGGTCCACCAGGAGGTGAGTGCGGAAACCCAGAGGGGCGCTTCACTTCCAGAACAACGGGACCCCGCCACGGTGTCGGGGTGCTCAAGCCATGGAATTGTCTGCTCTGGTAGGATTCTGGCACATTGCGATGTCTGCCGTTTTGTTTTCTTAGTCATCCTTTTTTACTGTGGTGTGCAGACGTGCGCCACAATTCATTTCTGTAGTCGCCAGATGATTTTCTATCCGATTTTATTTAGATTTTTTTTCTCTTTTTAAAAAGATTTTATTGATTTTGGGGGGGGGGAGGAGCAGAGGGAGAGAACGTCTTAAGCAGGCTGAGCACAGAGCATGACATGGGGCTCGATCTCAGGACCCTGAGATCATGACCTGAGCAGAAATCAAGAGTCTGACACTTCACTGACTGAGCCACCCAGGCGCCCTAATTTTTTTTTTCTAGATTATCCTCCAAGCAATTTTATGTTTACTGGGTTCCTTTCTAGAGTATTTCAGACAGGGCTCTTGTTGTTTTCTAGATTCATTTCTGGATTAGGCAACTTCTGTAGTTACTCCCTTTTATCGTCTCTTGCAGAAGTCCGCCACGGGTCAGCGATTAGAAACAAAGCTGGTCTCTAGTCACAGATCATTTGAGAATTAAGGGATCCTGGCTGGCCTCGGCGGGGACCCAGGGAGTGTCAGTGAGACCCTGGGCAGGAGCCAGTGGGTGTTGGTGACCTGGGGCTGGGCAGAAGGCGGCTATGCCCCTCGGTCCAGGACCAGCTTCGATCTCGCAGAGAACGCAACCCAGGTGGGCTCTGTCCCTCACCCCCTCTCTGCACACCCAAGTTTTTCTTTGGCTCCTTCCCTCTTGCCCTGAGCATGCAGGACCTTCACCCTGTCCCATGGGCGACTTCACGGCCCCACCGTCCCTGCTCCCCGCTCCCAATAAAAACGAACTAGAGACACGGGAAGTTGCTTTGGCAAATAAGAGCAATCCCTCTTAATTGTAGGAGGCTTCTTGGGCAGAGACGCTGACAGCTCACCCAATAGTCACGTGCTCCCCTCCACTCCCCAGCCTCTTTGCCATGGGGCAGGGCCACGTCCTCAGTCTGACCAACGGGCTGCATGTGGAAGTGACGAAGGTCATTTCAGGTTCAAAGCATCTAAAGGTTGGTGTGAACTCTCCAGGCCTTACACGACTGGGGCGGTGACTCGGGAAGCCATGATTTGAGATCGTGAGGCCAGAAGATGGAACTCAGCAGGAGAGAGGAATAATCCCGTGTTAAGCCACTGAAATTTCAGGGTTTGTTACTAGGGCACAGCCTAACCTAATCTGACCCCTACAACTTCAAGCTTCTAAAGCAGTTTTCCCCACCACTGTTTAATCAGATATTCGTAAGAGCTCCAGTAGAGAGGTCCTATGAAGACAACGGATGCCCGCGGGTTATCTGAGCCTCGGAAAGGGGAAAAGATTTGCTTGATGACTCAGTTTGTAAATGTCAGATACAGGAGTCTACACCCAGGTTCAACACTGTCCCAACCTACTCGCTCTGACCTTGGGTCTTCTTTCTACAGGTATTTCTGTTTTAAAGCAGGTGGCTTGCAGAAAGACAACCCACGAGAACCAGTGTGGAAATGTGAAATCCCCCCCTCCCCCGCCCCAGCTTAGCCAAGGAGAGAAAAGCCCCAGGGGTAGACTTGTTGTCGGGGTAGCAGGAAGGTAGAGGTGAGATTTAGGAGGTCTGTATGACATGGACATAATGCTCCCTCCTGGGCCACACCAGGAAGATTGTCCATCTGGTCCGCATTTGTTGAACAATCCGTGGTGCCCAGGTCACAGCAGTGGGAACTCAGATATTGCTTCTAGAGAGCCGGCTGAGGTGGGGGGAGCTGATCCATCAGACAAGAGGTGTGGAGGATTCACAGGCAAACTGCATCTGACCTTGGCCAGCACTGCCCGGCGTCCGGTCCCACCTCCTTCCCCAAAAAGGGTATCGGGCAGCCTTCCAGGATGGGTTTTTATTCCTTTTAATAGAGAAATAGGAAATGAGCCTTAAGAGAAGGTGAGGAGTTATTGCTATGTTTAATTGCTCTAAAAATATCTCACCAGGGTTGGCTGTGAGTTCACTCCTAGGTGCTGATCCACGGTTCCAGGGAGATGTAGCCGGAGGCCGGGTGGAGCGCCGGAAACTGAAACGGCCAATCACGCCGAGAACTCTGAAAAGCAGGGGCTTGCACCAGGCCAGCCTAGTCGGAGCAGGGCCCGGTCCCCTGGCTTGGCTCAGCCCTGGGCACGGCAAGGTTACTGGGACAGGACGCGTTCCACCTGCTCTGGAAGAGTCTGCGGGGGTCCCAGCCCTGTCTCTGCCTTAGTTCACAGTGAGACCCTGGGCAGGGCTCTCCCACCTTCGCTGTAGACCCCCGTGCCCCTCTCTGTAAGAAGGGGTTGTGTTCTACGGTCCCTTCTGTAGTGGACACCACTGGTGGCTTTCCCAGCACGATGACAGCACGGATAGCATTCAGGATCCCTCCCTCCCATTCTCTGGTCCAGGACAGGACTCTGGCTTCTCGGAGCCGGTCAGCACGCGGCATTCTGCAGGGTCCTTGCTGCTCTAGAAGTGAGCATATGTCCTGTCTGCTCTAAAACCCATCTCTACCTTTGTGCCAAAGTCACGCTTCCCACCACCTGCTCCCAGCCAATGACCGTGCATGGTCGGGGCAAAACGACTCAGGTGCGATCCTCTAAGCTCTCCCCGATGACCTTGTCAAACCATGGGCACATTGCACGGCAGCGCTGGATGTTTCCCCAATGTTCCTTTTCTCTCTCATTCCCTTGGGCATCTGCTGCTCGGAGACTGACTCCTGTAGTACCAGGAGCAGCCTGAGCAAACATGTGGGGAGATGTGGATTTAGGACTGGCTTGCCCAGCACCTAGTGGAAGCGGATGCTGTCCCAGTTCGTGGGTGGAACCCGATAATCCCTGATACAAACTGGTGGTGGCTCGGTGGGTCAGGATTTCCCCAGGGATGGCCTGGGGAAACGTGCTGGTGGAGGGGAAGCTGTGGCAAGTACAATGGTGCAGCCATTGGAAAAATGTGAGCTGAGCAATGCCCACAAAGACAGCGGAGTCAGCCAGTTCACACTAAGTTGTGTTGACCCCAGCAGCCTGTAGATGGATAATCAGAGACTGAGGGCTACTTGCCGGCGGTTAATAGCAAGTGTGAGGACCAGAGGGCCTTGGGGGCAGCTCACAAAGAGTCCCTTATCACCTGCCCTGGAAAGGGCAGACACAGCTGAGCGAAAGGCAAAGGGCTCAGTTGTGACAACTCCAGAGATGTCTGAATGCAACCCTAGGGCAGTTCCATTATTCAAAGGCCAGGGCCCTGGTTGGGAAAACCCAGGATCCTGAAAGGTGGAATGGGGACATCTGGATGGATGGATTCCTTGGGCCGTCGGGGCTTATAGGGGCAGTTTGCCCTTCCCGTAAGAGCTGGTGCTTTCTCTGTGCTGGGCGATACCACAACAGCCTCTCCCTCACTAGGCAACGAATGTTTTTATTGGAAGCTGATAAGTAGGCTGAAGGCTCATGTTGCCTCTGAGGCTGAGATGGAAGTGAGGGGCTCGGCAGCTTGGTTATTAGAAAACGCCGAGTCTGACTCCCAGCAAAGTGGCAATGCCCGAGGTGCCCTGGCAGGTGGCAGATGGAGGAATGGAAATTGATCTATGGAGGCCAGAAGACCAGCCTGAGGATTCTGTTTCACGAGGGGGTCCGATGGGCACGCCATCCCCCAAGGCCGTCAGAGATGCACTGGACAGCGTGAAGCAGCCTGTTGAGAAGCTCGGTGGCAGCTCTCCCCTGCAGCCCTGTGATCACAGGGACCTTAAGTGTCCGAGGGCTGCAGCTGTTGCTTTCAGAAATCCGCCCCTACCGTGGCAGAGACCACGCCTCTCTTGTCTCTACCTTTGCACTGAGACCACGCCTCCCTTCTCGCCTTTGCATTGAGACCACGCCTCCCTTCTCGTCTTTGCACTGAGACCACGCCTCCCTCAGGCTACTTCTCGCCAATGAATTTGTGTGGCAGGGACACCAAGGTAGGCTGCATCCAGGGGAACTTACGGACCTTGGCCCTAGGACTCCCCCACAGCCTGGTTGACCCCAGGCACTCCAGGGCATTTCTACCCAAACTTGCATCAGACTTGCCCAGTTGTGTCTCCAGCTTCTCTCCAAGGCAGTTCCCTGATAACATCCTTGCACATTTGCTTCTTGGAATAACACACAGAGAAGGAAGCCATGCCAAGGAAGACAGCAGAGAGACACAGAGGATGGGGTTCTCAAAAATGTCAGTGAGCATTAAATCCTCCGGTCCTGCCATCCCTCCCGTGAAATCCCCACTACAGTGCGATGCCAAGCTCCTCATGAGCCCGTTATGTCACCTCTCTCTGCTCAGAGCCTCTAAACCTGCCTGTTACAGCCCATACAACAGCCCACGATGATTTCCTGAGACGCCGAGGCTCACGCTGTATATTACTAGGTCTCGAACCCAGGTTTTTTGACTTTCACATGACGGCTATTTTCCCTAAAATGCAAGATTCCAGATACTGGAATTCCAGAAACAGTGATGGTTTCCCCCCCAGGCGAACAGTCTTTCTTCAGCAAATGATACACAATTCTATAAACAAATAGCCACTCACTAATAGATCCAGTGAGTCACTGAGGGCTGCTAAAATTTGGTCTTTACACACGAAAATTAGCACGTTAGAAGTTTCTCGAAGACTTGATTCAGCATTTGGCTAAGAAGTCGGGCGGCCATGCAGCACTTGGCAGCATCGCAAAATGCTACCACATGTTGCCACAGGCCGCGATGTCCTCCGCGAGAGGTCCGGGCACCATCGGGGCTGCCTCGGGCTGCTCCTGGTTTGTAGTCGCTGCTGTTCTCATGTTTTAATTATGAATCGCTGTTGGTTTGGTTCCCTCGTCATCAGCACAGCTTGTGGCGGGCTGTTGGTTAACCCCACAGCATGTAGGGATGCATATTTGCAGCAGCGGAGTGTGGGGCCTATCATTTTCCAATAACTACTAGACTCTGAAACATGTAGGTGTTGCAGTTTGGTTATGAATCACCCCCATGCCCTTATTTCTGTAGGCGATGGGTGTGCGGACTCCCTCAAGTGCTCCCACGGGGCTCCTTGGTGTTATCACCACCCTCCCTTTCCCTCCCGTAGTGGGATAGGATGAGATAGATGGCCTGGGGGCTTTGGTCTGGCCGAAGTGGGCTGTGGGTGCAACTGTCAGGGAGTCACTGTTCTAGAAGATTCTAGAACTGAGATGCTGGCTTGTGGAGGAAGGGGAAAGGGAGAAGGGAAAAGTGGAAGGAACAAGGCTCTTGATCTCCACCTCCCTGCCAATGAGACTCTGCATGGTACCTTGCCATTGAGCTCTTAGTCCTGCGGAGGCTGGGTAGGGCGGGATGGTGCGCGGGGCTGACATTCAACAGGAAGCAGTGAGGGTTTTATCACTAGTACCTGCTGGGAGGTGACGCTGACCCGATTCTGTTTCATTGCTGTGTCATCATAGAGTTAGGGTTTTCTGGAGGCAAGCAACAAACAAGAGGGAGACGGAGTAGTTACAGAACAGACAGGAGAGTAGAGAGTGAGTTTTGGAGTTAGGATGGGGCCCAGGGCAGAAAGAAGAATTCCAGGTACTGTTACTGAAATAAATAGGCGGTCTTCACAGATGTGTTCGAAACATTTGATGTATTTTTTTTACTGAAGTCTGACAGCAATCCTATGAGGTAGGAACCATCATTATGCCCATTTTGCAGATGAGCAAACCGAGGCACGGGTAAATAACTTGCCCCAGATGGTACAGTTAATAGATGGTGGAGCCAGTAGCCTGCCTTAGGATGTCTGTGCCCCAACATCACCACCACTCAAAGTCACTGTCAGCAAAGGTCCTTGGAACCCACTCTCTCCCGAAGCTCCTGGTAACAACCCCCCCCTCTTCCTGAGGTCTGGAGTCATAAAAGTGTTTCTCTTACTAGACCCAGGTATCTCACTACGGCCTGTGGTTTCCTTCCATCCCACTCACATCTTCGGGTCCCTTTATTAACACCTCCTCAAATTATCTTAATTTGAATGTGCCATCTGTTACAGTATTACGAGCCGATTATGGAGAACCTTAAACACCTTCGATTAGAAACCACACCCTTAGTTCATGTTTCATTAAGTCAGAGGAAAAAAGTAACCAGTGGAACAACTCCACACTATTGATCGTAAGGCCAACGTCAGAGTGTGAAAATACGTGTCTTAAAACCAGAGAAATGGAGACCGACTCCCACTTCGCGGATGACGGGGGTGGGGGTGGGGCGTAAACAAAGACGATAAATAACTCGCCTGAGTAACCCAGCCATGATGGGTTACCTTGATGGCCGAGCCAAGGTTTAAACCAGATAGCTTTGTTCTAGATCCTGCACGGAACTGCCCCCACGCTGCTCTGGGTGTGTGGAGCAGGGTTCCAGAAGCTGCTGTGGGGGCAAAGGGGCTTGCAGCTGAGGCCAGCAGGGACAGGGGAGGGCTGGCCTGAACAACACACCGAGGCCGAAGGGCTCGGGGAGCCAGGCCAGGGCTGCTGGGCAGCCCTGGGGGAGACAGGGACAGAAAGGGCAGCTCCCCCTAGCAGAGAAGCCAAACACTGTCCTGGACAGAGTGGAGGGCTGGGATGATGCCCCAGCCTTCCCGAAGAGGCCCTGCCCCCCCCAACCCATGCCTTCCAAATTCAACATGTCATCCGTCGACAAATATAGAGTAGGAGAAAGCTAAGTAAATGAGTGGCTGCTCGAAGCCGCAGGACAGCTAACCATAATGGGGGTTTTCGGTTTTCTGCTTGAGACACAAACAGCACATTCCTGAGCTGAAATAGGCGGGTGGAGAAACAGGGCATCATTGGACGGGAACACCCGGCAGGGATGAGCCAAACAAGACAGAAATAGGCCCCCCGCTACCACATGAAGGAGCTCATCAGTGCCCTGCCCTGCCCCGGGGCGGCTGTGTCACCTGGGGAGGCTCCGGCGTTGCCCCCAGAAGAAGGCACCCGTGTGCTCGGCCTGGGGCAGCTGGGGCAGCAGCCCCCTCTCCAGACGAGGGCACCAGGATGTTGAGAGGGGATGTGGCCCTGGTGGCTCTGCCCCCAGCACATACACACGTACACGCTGGTGCACTCACCAACACACACAGCACACATCCCCTCACAGACCCACACAGACGCCTAGCACGTACGGGCAGGTCCAGAGACACGGACACCAGCCCACGCACGCACTCAACACAGAGGCACACGCGGGCCGCGATGTCACGCACATGTCCACGCGCATGTGCACACACACGCACCCACACACACCTGCCACCGTGTGGGCACTCGGGGAGCCACGCGGCTGTGTCCACGGACCCTCACAGACACACAGACACAGGCGAGCCCGCAGCTGCATCCGCGAGCACTCACACGTGTGCCACACACACGCACAGGTACACACATGCAAACAACGTCCGCGTGTGCAAACGCGCACACACAAGCACACAGTCTCAGTCACACTGTCCCTGGCTCCGTGGACCTCCTCTTCCCCTGGGCACGATTGGCGCGGAGGTAGCCGGCCCAGGGCAGGTGTCCACTCATCTGAATGAGCACCCAAGGGTAGGTTCAGGGGGCTCTGGGACGCAGGGTCAGGGAGAAGCGACTGCGCAAGTCCAGAAGCTCTCTCGTTCCCTGTCCTGTACTCGCAGCTCCTAGCCAGGCCGACCTCACTGCATTCTCTGGCTCATCTCCAGGAGGGAGGACACAGCAGACCCATCCAAGCCTTCCTGGGAGACTGGGACTGAGTGTGTCCACAGCTCGTCGGTACCCCCATTTGCTGTGAACCTCCCGGTCACCGTGCGTCTCTGAGCTCTGTGGCGCCAGGGACCCCGGCAGCCGTGTGCACCCCTTCCTGCCCAGAGCCCACCCAGTGCCTGTGCTCGGTGCACCAACAAATGAATGAGCGAGGTAGAAGAGCCCGGGTTCCCACTAGCATTCCCACTAGCTAGGACAACTGAGGCCCTGAGAAGGGCAGAATTTGGCCGGCTATCCTCAGCACAGCCGGGCCTGCTTAGCCTGTGACCTCTCTGGCTCTGTCCCCCAGGGCTGCCTCCACCTGTGGAAGCCCTTGATGCCTTCCTCTTTCTCCTCCTTCTCACACTCAGGTCTGGGCAGTGAGACCTGGACAAGGCAGAGAGGCAGCAGGGTGTCCCAGGAGCCCCATCTGGGCTCTGCCCCGTCCCAGCCCCAAGGCCCAGAGAGGGTTGGCAGCTTCAGGACCAAAGCCCAGCTCCAGCACCAACTCTGCCCACTGAAGGGCTGGCTGCCAGCTCTCGCTTCTTCGTCAGCTCCCCCGCTCCTCCCCCAGGGCTCCCCCAGACCTAGGAATGGACCACAGTGTTCTGGCCCCGAGATGCAGGCCAGGGAGGAAGAGGAACAGAAGGAGACAGCAGGGGTCAGTGTTTGTTCAGCGGAGGCCACGCAGGGGTGGCGGGAGGGGGAGGCCCGGTGTCTCCCAGACAGGGCACCCGGCAGACGTGCAGAACCAGGGTGTCAGACCCACGCGCCCGGCCCCTGGCCGCAGCTTGGAGCAGGGAGGGGCGGCGGCTAACTCTGCCCGGGAGCCCACACCAGCGGGGTGGGAAGGACCTTCCAACGGCCCCAGTTCGGGGCTTTTCCAGCTTTTGTTTTGAAACAACGGAAACTTTTCTTGGGATGATTTTTGTTTATTCTAAATTAAGGTGTAATTTACATTCAGTAAAATCTGCCCTTAGAGCGCGGTCCTGCTAGTTTAACAAACACAGTCGCGTCACTACCGAGGTGTAGAAGAGTTCCCTTGGCCCCACCAAAGCCCCCCGAGGCCCTCTGTAGTCGACACCGGCCCTCGCCCCTGGCAACGGCTGGGCTGCTTCCTTGCCGGAGAGTTTTGCCATTTTCAGCATATGATACGAAGGGGATCCTGCATGGTAGAGCCATTTCATCTAACAATGTAGGTAACAACGCGCTAGGATTTACCCCCGGCGCTGGGCACATCGCTTGTTCGTTCCTTTTCATTGCCGAGTACTATTCCAGTCCACGGATGAAGCCCACTATTTATCTACTCTCCACATGCAGGGCTTCTAGGCTGTTTCTACTTCCCGGCTGTTCCAAATAAAGCCTCTGTGAACATTTGTGTACAGATTTTTATGTAAATGTTTTTTTTTTTCCTCCTTGGTAAATACCTACAGTGGGAATTGCTGTGTTATGTGGTACGTATATATTTAACTTTCCTTTTTTTTTTAAGATTTATTTATTTATTTGAGAGAGAGAGCGAGAGTATGTGAAGGGGAGGGGCAGAGGGAGATTCTCAAGCAGATTCCCCACTGAGCGTGGAGCCCCATGTGGGGCTTGATCCCACCACCCATGAGATCATGATCTGAGCTGAAACCAAGAGTCGGACGCTCAACGGACTGAGCCACCCAGGCGCCCCCATGTATCTAACTTTCTAAGAGACTGCAAAGTTTCCCACAGTGTTTGTAGCACTCTGCCTTCCCACCAGCAATGATGCGCAGCCCCCTCGTTCGGCAACGTCACCAGCAACTGGTATTGTTCTTTTTCCCCACGAGTCTAAGGGTTGTGTCAAGTGATGTCTTACTGGAAACCCCAACAGGAAAGTAGAGTTGCCCTGGGTGGAGCCAGGAGACAGAGTAGGGGGGCTCAGAGTGCTGCACAGTGATGCTCCCCCACTCAGGGTGGGGGCTCCCGAGTATCTCTTTGGAGCCAAGGCCAGAAAGAGAAGAGGGATGGTCCAAGGTGACATCGCTCAACAGGAGGGAACAGGGCTAGGACCAGACCTGTGATGCCAGGGACCTGTCCTTGGGAGCACCATGTTGCTGCTGGAGAGGGGGCAGCGGGACTCTCCAGCCTCCTCCGGGCCTCCTGGCTGGCTGGACTGGAGACTGAGTGGGCTGCAGAGATGCTGGCAGCTCCGGGGCTGTCCCCACTCTGGAGCATCCAGTAAGGCAACACGGTGTAGGGAAATGCCAGCGGGGGCAGGGGGCCTTGGCTCCTCCCGCATGGACCTCTCTATAGGGCTGCTTGCGTGTCCTTACAACATGGTGGCTGGCTTCCCGAGTGCTTCAAATACTCAAAGTGGAAGTGTGATGTCTTCCGACCTAGCCTCAGATGTCACAGACCATCGCTTCCACTGGATTCTATGGGTCACGCCAAGCAACCCTGACACAACGTAGGGGAGGCAGGCTACATAGAAGCGTGCATGATGAGAGGTGAAGAACTCTGGGAGCTCTCTTGGAGGTTATCTATCTACCAAGACAAACTAAATGATAATAGGTTGTGGTAAGTGATTTGAGTGAAACAGAGAATAATAGGGACAGGAAGGTGCATGTCTTAGTTCCGGTTTCCCCCAAAGCAGAGCCTGAGACAAGGATTTGGGTGCAGGTAGATTATTGAGGAGCTGATTTCAGGAAGCAGTGAGGGAGAAAGAGACAGGGAAAGGAAAAAAGCAAATAAAGGTGTTTCTGTGAGCAGGTTACCTCTGTGGACCACTGGACCCAATCCCCCTGGGACCCCCTGAGATACTGAGCAAGACATATCTCAGAATTGTCCCTCTGAAGGCCTTGGAGTAGTGGCATTTATCTACCAATTTCCATGTGCCCCTCATCGACTGAATGGGCCATTAACTCCCCTGAACCGTCACGTCCACCCCCCTCCCCCCACTACAAAATACATAGGTTTGGCAATCTGCCAAGGCTTTGGAAAAAGCCAGAGACAGAAACACTGTCTCAAATAAATCAATAAATCTTAAAAAATATATGTAAATTAATGTCATGTATATTATGTTATTGCATATATTAACTATATGAATAAATATATTTATATCTAAATTTATTACATAATATATAATAAGCCTATTATATAATAATTCTATAATATGTAGGTACACACATACACGCATGTATTGAATACTTACATACGGCACTTACGATGTGCCAGCCCCTTGCCTGAGAACGTTACAAATGTTAACTCATTAGTTCTCCTGGCAGCCCTTGTAGTAGGTTGAATGGCGGCCCCCAAAAGATATGCCCAAGTCCCAACCTCCAGAATCCGGGAAGGTGACCCTATTTGGAAAAAGGTCTTGGCAAATGTAATTAAGTCAAAGACTTTAAGATGAGATCATCCTGGATTATCTGAGTGGGCCCTTCATCCAACGACCAGAGTCCGTACTGGGGACAGAGAGGAGGCGAAGGCCATAAGAAGACCAAAGCAGAGACCAGAATGGTCCAGCCACAAGCCGAGGAGCTCGGGAGCCACTCGAAGGTGAAAGAGGCAAGGAAGGATCCTCCCCCGGAGCCTTCAGAGGCAGCACGGTCCTGCCAGCACCTTGATTTCGAACTTCTGGCCTCCACAGCTGTGAGAGAATACTTTTCTGTTGTTTTAAACCACCCTGATAATGATCCTTTGCCATGACAGTCCTAGAAAGCTGGCACAGCTCTCTAAGTTCTACTGTGGTACCCATTTTATAGATAAGGGAAATGAGGCACAGAGCGATTGAGTAACTTGCCCACGGCCATACAGCTAGTAAAAGAGAGAGCCCAGGTTCAAATCCTGAGGCAGTGCTCTTAACCATGATGCTCAGCAGGGAGAGGTTATGTGTCTTGGCCATCGTCCCTCTGCCGGCAAGTGGCAGATCCAGGATTTGAACCCAGGACGCTCTGACTGGGCTTGTAGCACCACTGAGCTTCCCAGTCCCTCCCCCAAAGGGCCCTCTTCGAGGCCCACGACCAAGCTGCCTCTCTCAGGAAGTGGTGTGGGGCCAAGGAGCAGGACGGTGTCCAAGCTCCCCTCCGAATAGGCACGTCCTCCTCGCGGCCGAGGCCCCAGGTTGTGCTACTGAAGACCATGATTTACTCAGTGCAATCCGACACCTCCTCGCTTTATCTTCCCACAATTAAGCAAAGCCTGGTGGTGACAGATGGTCCCCACGCCCATGGCATCACCGCTCCCAGGGACCCTGCTCTCCACTGCAGGCCTTCAAGCTAATTCATCGCTCTCTGGCTGCCCAGGTTGGAGTTGATTAATCAAGCTAGCTCGTGAGCCAATGACAAGGTCATCACTCAGTGGAGGGGGAGGATTGCCTGGAGTTTCTGAACTTCATATTTTATCAAAACAGCTGGCAGTGCTGGGCCACTGACCTCAGGAGAAGCATGGCTTCCAATCCGTCAATGCAGCCCACCTTCCTGAACAAGGGGCAGCCTCCACTCATGGGGGGCTTGGTGTTCAGTCTCATGGAGGGGCCATGGACACAGGGGTGGGAGGGTCCAGATTCCCTCCATAGGAGTTATTCCATAGCCCTCTTGCTTTCTTGTCTCTGAGAATACAGTTGAGCACAGCCCAATGCCAGGGCAGGGGTAGGGGGTGGGGGGCTCCAGCCTCACACAGCTGTTTGGAGTGTGGCATTGACCATTCGAGCCTTGACTCCATGTTAAGTTTCTGGCACAGGGGATGTCATATGATGGGCGTGCAAAGCGGGACCTCCACCTCCCCCTACGGAAAGGCTTTGGGACAACCCAGTCTCCTTTGGGGTTCTTGAGGTCAAGGTTGCCTTCAGTGGGGGTGCGCAGGCTGGCCATCATGGCTTTGCCCTCCCTTCCAGCCCCTTGATCTTCTGGGTGCCAGGAGGGCAAAAGGTAGCCCCCTTACTATCAATTCATCCCTGTACAAAAATAGTAATCATATTTCTTGAGTGTGAAGCCCTTACCTTGCTGTGTAAGTTAAGCTTGGGCTCTGCTTCATAAAATAAAAACCTGAATGATGATGGCTTGAGCCAACAATGGTTCTCAAGGAGCGGAACCCATACCAGCACCATCAGCATCACCTGGGACCACATTTGGAACAAAATTCCGAGGCCTCCCAAATCAGAAACTCTTGGCGCCACAGCTCAGCTATCTTTGTTTTAACCAGCCCTCCAGGTAATTCTAATGCGTGCTAGACGTTTGAGAACAGCTGACTTCAAGAAACATAGAGATCAAGTCTCTATCCCTTAGAATAAATCCCAAAACAAGATAGTCTAGAGCCAGTGAGACATCTCCACCCTTTGGGTCCACCATCTTCAGTGCATGGATCTGTTCTCAAGATCACTCCATACTTCAAGATGGCGGCTGGAGCTCCAGGCATCGTGTTTGCCTTCCAGGCAAGAGGGAGAATGAAGCGGGGAGGAAAGAGCCATAGGCTTTGCTGAGGCAGACCCCTGTAATGCTCCTGGGAACTCCACCACCATGACCAGCATCTTCCACTTACATCTCATGGGTCAGCCCTAGCTGCAAGGGAGGCCAGGAAAAACGATCTTTTATCTGGGCACTTTATTGGCCAGATAAAGAATGTTGAGTCTGTAGGTAACAAGAAAGGGGAAAATGGACATTGGGGGGGGGGGGTATCTAGCAGACCCTCCCACACAAACAGCCTCTCAGCTAATCCTCCCTGCGACCCTCAGAAGGAAATGCGATGACTTTCCCCACCTTACAAATGAGGAAAACAACCTTCTGAGAGATCAAGGTCAAGTAGCTACAGGGAGCTAATTAGCCTGGGCTGAACAACTTCCTTCTCTTGCCCCTACCCCTCGGGGTACCTGGGGGCTGGGCTTATATAATGTGACCCTTCCCCAGACCTCCACGATTTACTCACCCGCCCTCCCAGTGCCAGAAGGTTCCCAGACCTGATTGGAGTGGGGGACAGAAAGAAGAGCCCAGGAAACCCCTTCTCATTCCAGAGGTAAATAGTAAAACTTAATTAGCAGGTCGCACATGCCAGACAACTAATCCACAGGCTTTCAGAAGCATCTGTTCCCATGCGCTCAGAGGGACTATTGCGAGCTCCCTTCTGCCCGGGCGCTGAAACTCACGTCTGTCCTTACCGCTGGGGCTCACTCAGCTGGGGAGGGTGGGGGGTGGGGCTTCCTTTTCCAGGCTGTGTCCATGCAGTGCTTTCTGGTGAATCCCTCTGACCCACGCCCTTTGAGGAGCCCAAGGTGTGGCCTCAAACAAGGTCACTTTCAGAGCACTAACCAGAGACGTGTCCCTCCTCTCCTACAGACTCACCGAACTATTCCTGGAGAATGCCGCTGACCGGGAGTAGGGAAAGAAAGCAGGCTTGGAAACAAAGGGAACAGGTCAGGGTCTCAGTTTAGGTGGGGGGTGGGGGGAGCCCCAAAGAAGTGAGCTGTGGTTTGGGGGGGCCAGCAAAGCCCTCTCCTCTGCCCTGAATGTTCTCCCCTTGCCTCTTGGCCTTCAACCAATTGCAGGCTTGGCAAATCACTCCTTGGACTTAAGCACTGGCCTGCCTTTTGGGTCAAGAATTGCCCCCTTCACGGGCACCTGGGTGGCTCAGTCGGTTAAACCTCAACTCTTGATTTCAGCTCAGGTCATGATGTCAGGGTTGTGAGATCAAGCCCCACATTGGGTTCCGTGCTGGGCGTGGAACCTGCTTGGGATTCTCTCTCTCCCTCTGCCCCTCCTCCTTGCTCATGCGCTCTCTCTGTCTCTCTAAAATAAAATTAAATTAAAAAAAAAAAGAAGAGTTCCCCCATTCTTACCTTGTCAGCGTTGCACATCCAGTCCCCATGTATACGCTGGGAGGGAGTTTGGGGTCTTTTTTCTGCACAAGAAGGCTTAAATCTCTTTTTTGGAAGAATACACAGGATGAGAGACAGACACCTGAGATGGGAGAGATATAGGGACCTGGGGAACAAATACAAAAACACAGGTCAATTTTCCCTCTGTCCCTTACCAACGCTGAGCCATGCAAAACGTAGTGTGTCCGGGCCTCAGTTTCCACCTTTATGGAGATGCCCCAATCATTATCTGAACTGTCCTAAGCTTTGACTACTCACTTTTAAGTAGAGGCTGTGTATATATTTTTGTGTATATTTTTGTATATATTAAGTATATATTTTTATATACATTAAGTAGAGCCCATATATATATATATATTTTAATTTTCTGTATATTATGATGTTTTGACAACTTTTTAAAAAAAAGATTTTATTTGACAGAGGGAGAGCACAAGCAGGGGGAACAGGAGAGGGAGAAGCAGGCTCCCTGCTGAGCAAGGAGCCCAATGCGGGGCTCGATCCCAGGACCCCGGGATCATGACCTGAGCCGAAGGCAGACACTTCACCAACTGAGCCACCCAGGAGCCCCTGATGTTTTGACATCTTAAAAAACCTTTCTGGCTGGGAGAGATCGAGTCTCCCTGGGCCAGCCAATTCTTAGAGGTAGGGAAGGGCCCAGCTGGAGCGTGTCTTTGATATGCAAATCGCCAATCCAGAGGCAGACATGCACCTCCTCTTTCTGCCCTGTCCCCAGGAGGCAATATTCCTCTGCCTTGATCCGCCCGGGGCCAGCTGCCCGGCAACCAGAGACCACCCCTACAGCCCAAAGCCCATGGAAATGATTCAAACTAGCCGCTCGAGGCTGCTCACCTTGCCCTGCTTTGCGTGTCCCTCCAGAAGCCCCCTACTGTCTTCTGCCTCCTGGCCACCCTGGTGTCCTTCCCATGTGGCCTTACGTGGTATGCCGCGCCTCCTGTCCGTAGGACCTGTGAGTCTATTCAACAATGTTCTTATGATTCATCACTATTTATTATCGAGCCTCTCCTGTGCCTCCTCTTGCAGTTATGTCCAACTGACCGTCTCACAAAGAGTACAGAGCAGCCTGCCCCGAAAGTAGAGGAGTTGGTGTCCCTAGCTGCTTCCTCCCTGGGCCTTCAGCCTAGGCAGGTGAGGGGCACATGAGGGCTCAGAGGGGAAGTCATGAGGACAGCAGAACCTGGGATTGGGGCTCCCTGCTTCTCTGGTCAACTCTGATCCTAGAAGGCCTTCGGTAGGGACCGAAGGCTGGTAGGGCAGGGGTACGCCGTGGGGCCCAGAGCCTCCTCTTTACAGGTGTCAGCCTCACTCCTTCCCACCCAGGCTGGGGGCAGAAGCCCAGTGGGGGCCCAGCCTCAGGCACAGCCAATCAGCTCCACAATTCCACTGACCAGAAGACCCTTCCGCGCAGCTCACCCGAAACCAGGCTCTGGATGCCAACTCCTGGAGGCCAGCCTGCCAAGCCCCAGGGTGAGTGCCAAGCTCCAGCTACCTCCCAGGGCTCCTTTTATTTTGCTCCCCATTCCCGGTGCCTCTGCTCGGCTGCCGGGACCCCTCCAGCCTCTGGTGGCAGGCAGGATTCTAAAATGGGCCCCAAGATTCCTGAGCCCCGGTTATTCAAGCAAACACTGAGCGAGGTGTTCCTATGTCAGGATTTTGCCGATGAGATTAAAGTCCCAAAGCAGTCGCACTTAAAATACAGAAATAATCAGAATGAGGCTGATGATCTGACCACAGGAGTCCTTTAAAAAGCAGAGTTTTCTCCCACTGGCTGCCGAGGGGAAGTCAGAGACTTCCAGATGCTGGCCTGGGAGAAGGCAAGCATCCTTGCTGCGAACTGCCCATGGGGAGGGGCACCTGCCAGAGCCCGAAGCAGCCCCCAGCCCATGGCTTGCAGGGATCCAGGACCTGGGTCCAACAGCCACAAGGAAAGAAGTTCTGCCAACAGCTTGAAGGAGAGCCGCAGACCCCAGGCGAGAATGGTAGCCCCCCACACCTTCCTTCTAGCTGGCGAGACCCTGAGCGGAGAGCCCAGTCACGCCAGGCCCAGACTCCGGACTCACAGACCGGTCAGCTAACAAATGCTTGCTCTTCAATCTGCTACGTTTGCGGTAATTGGTTTCACAGCAATGGGAAATAATGCACGCTACCCGGAGCCCCTCTTTCTCCCTCACCCAGGCTCTGCCTTCCTTCCAGCCCTTTCTTTCCAAATCTCCACATCTATTCAACCTCCAGGAGGGCCCAGATCAAATGCCACCTGGGCTGTGAATTTTCCCCAGAATCCACCCAAAGGCAGAAATATCCTACCACGCCTGTCCCCTCCCATGCCCTGTACCCAATGTTACAGGCATGTGGGGCAAATTAACATTCTCAAGACGTACCACTCATTTCCAAACTCCTGGGCCTTTGCACATGCTGTGCCTTCTGCCTGGAATGTTCTCCCCTTACCCTGACCCCCTCAGTCTAAACCCTACAGAATCTTTATCACCTCCTCACCGAAGCCTTCCAGAAGAAGGGAAAGCGACTGCCACCTGGGTCCCATCTTATTTTCTACCTCCTTCAACTATCGCAGCTTCCCCCTCTCTTGGGATGATTGGTCTGTCTACCTACAGGAGGTTGGAAGTTCCTGAAGTTCAAGCGGCCTTCTTTCAGCCCTCTTTCTGGGCTGGACACTGCCTGACATCACCAGTGGCTGCATGACCGAAGGACCCTTGCCCCCCTAACCCAGATGCATACCCAGTTCCTGAGGCCTGGGTCAGGATTTGGCCATGCAACCCCCCCACACCCCTGGTTACTTAGCGGTACATCAGATTCTAATAGGGTCCCCCTTGTCTGGCCTCATGGAGAGGAAAAACAGCCTTCCATCAACGTTGCAGGGGAGGCTGTGACAGGCAAGAGCCCTAGGGAGATGGCTCATCTCCCCAGGTCGGGGAACCCATGTTGGGAGACGGGCCGTGCAGGTTGGCCCACTGCTCCTGCTTGGATACCAGCACTGCTCACCTGAGGTCCACGGCCCCGGGGGCTTCCTCAGCCAAATCCTCCGGACACTGGGGCAGAATTGGAGCAGCCAGTCAGTACCCATCTAACTCTCCAGATGCTGGGCCCCCTGGTGGGGCATGCTGGGGCGTGACTGGTGAGGCCTCAGGGCTCCCGAGGAACGGGATCTCCGGGTAAGCAGCGGTCTGGGGCTCGCTGGGGCTGGCCACCATCGGCTTCAGCAGGAGAAGCGGCGAAGGCTCCCCCGGAGGCACGAGGACTCCTTCGAGGTGACTCCTGCGCAGCCCAGGGCTGGGGGACCAGGGACCTGCATGCAGCATAGTAAACTTGGGGGTCTGACGGCCTGAGCTTCGCCAGCTATTCATGGGGAGACTCAGGCAAATCATTTAATTTCCCTGAACTTCTGCTGACGTGGCCGTAAGCAAGGAATTCGTAACAGTTACCTCCTCAGAGGGCCGCCGACAGGAGGAAATGAGACAAGGCATGAAAAATTTAAGCACATGCCTGGCGTATAGAAAACACTGAATAAATATTAGTGATGATGATGATGGTGGTGGTGGTGATGGTGGTGGTGATGATGGTGATGATAGAGGTGATTCTTCCACCTGCTTCAAGACTCCAGCATCTTCCGGTCTGGCCCTGACAATAGGCTCGGAAGGGAGTTCCCCATACCCTGAGAAGAGTCCATGAGACCTCAGGGCTGGCCAGGGTTCTGAGATGCAGGAGGTGGGCTGGGTGGTGGCTTAGCTTCCTGCACCCCTAACTCCCCACGCTGCCTCCTTCTCCCCAGACTCTTGCAGTGAGTAAGGCCGTGTAATGAGTGCTGGGCAATGAGCAGAAGCGGTGAGTATTACTTCTGGGCCACAGCATTTGAAAGCTGATTCTCAACCTTCTAGTTGTTTCCTCTGTGATCATGGAGCCACGTGTTGAGACAGGGCAAGCTGTGGGTCCACAAAGTCAGTACACAGGGACCAGGGCCTCCCCCACCCCACCCCACCCCGCCAAGAGCCCCTTCATCTGCAGAGGCCTTTTCACGGGTGACAAATGAGCCCCTGTTGGGTCCAGGCGAGGTTACCTTGCTACTGCGGCATGACCTAGCGCATCCTGATGGCTAAGGGCTGGCTGAGCTGATCGATGCCTTGCTGGTGATCAGTCCGTGAGACTGGGAGGTGATTTCGAAGCATAACGAAGCATCCAGCGAATGCTTTCATAGGCAGACTCTACTAAGAAGAGCCAAAGCCTTTTGTCTTCGACGGAACCTGCCACTCCCAGGTTCCCGGGGCGGAGGGACAGTTGATGGCTCTACGGGAGGACTGGATCCTACAGAGGGAAGCTTAAGAGGTAGGCAAAAGGGAGGAGAACCAGAGAGTGCAGAAGCAGCCCAACTCCCATCGTAGGAGGCTTTGTGGATGTCCTTTCCCAGGGAAGGACGAGCTGCGGGGCTTTAGACCCTCTTCAGTCTTGGGTGAGTTTGGACACAGCTTGCGGGTAAGATTGTTGCGCCTCTACTCTCACTCTTCACTCACGATGAGGGCATCACTGAGAATCGACCCGAGGCGGGGACCCCACGGTCTCTTGTCAAGAGCGTTATCCATCTTGGGAGCCGGAGCCGGAGACGAGAAGGAAATGCAGTCTCCAGCTGGCATCCTGCTGCACAGTCGGTCCGATGACCAGGGCGCTCTCGGCCCCGGGTCCCGGCCAGGCCCCTCCCCGAGGTGGCCGAGGAGGGCAGCTCTCCACCGTGGCCACCAGCCAAGCACAGCTCATTTGCTTCCAAACCTTCACAACAAACACACAGACCCCGAAAGCCAGGGGCCTCTGCCTCCCTCCTCCCCCGGCTGATGGGGTAGCAGGAGCAGGCTGAGGTTATTGAAATGCTATTTTAAACTCCAAGTCAGTGTTAACCAAAACCTTGAGGCTGATTAAACACGACCTTTGGGCCACGGGGCTCCAGCTCAGAAAGCAAACGGCTTCCACCCTCTCAACAGCTCCAGGCTTGTTTATTGGTTTGAAAGCCCTTAAGGGGCCCGCCAAGCAGAGGGGTGAGCAGGGGAAACTTTAATATCTAAAGGGAGAGATCAAAAGCAGTTGACATTTCTGGCAGAGAGCAAGCACGTATGTATCTTTATATGTATAATGTTATAGCTGAGCAGAAGGGAAAAGGCATTTCTTCTCTGGGTTAAATCAAATCAGGCCACATGTTCTTGATCTTGACTGTGCTGTCTTGTAATCTAACCAAATTTAACTGACATTGAGCATTTCTGATCTGAACAGTTAACATGGAAATTTGGCCCAAATAACTTTATATACATTCTGGACATGAACTTGGTTCAGTCATCAGAAATGATGGGAAAGGACCCTCCCAGCTCCCCTCCAGGGAGCCCGGCAGAGGGGTGGCTGGCGGATAAGGCTCCTGGCTCTCCATCGTCCCTCCTGCTGATGGTCGCTGGGGAAACACCTCCACACGCGGGCAGGGTATTTCCACGTCTGACCCTGGGACCCGGGGATTATTTCCCAGCCACCCCAAAGAAGGGAGATGATCTTGACTTGGCAAAAGCAGCTATGGGGCCACGAGGTCTGGGAAGTTCGTGGAAGGTATCTTTGGGATTTGTCCATGGGGAGGTTCCCAATAACCTTATTGAGGGCAGTTCCGGTGTGGTGTTGGGTGGGAGGCAGGATGGCCTTGGATGACAGAACAGATGTCCCTCCTCGAAGCTAGCACAGCGCCCGGGACAGAGCAGGAGTTCAGTCGACATTTGCGGGATAGATTTTGAATAAATGAGTCTGTGATTGACTCAAGTAGCTGGTAACTCGGTAGCCATCTCCACTCCTCGTTCCTTGCTAACGGAATACTGTTTTAGTTCCAGAAGGCAACGTACTCAGTCCCAGGTGATGGGATACGATGCATGTAAGCTAATCGTGACAATCCTATTGATCTCCCAGCATCCTTTGCAGCTAGGGATGGACTGAAGAGCCAGATCTGGCCAAGGAGACCTAAGTAGTAGTCTACTGGAGGGGGTGGGGATGGGGGTCCTGCAAAAGCTTTTGCATTCTTGGTTAAAGGAGACCGATGACATTGCAGGGTCCACTTCTTCCCCTTTCCCCTTCCTCCTACCTTCATGGCAGGTGACTAGTTGTCATCCAAATCCACCCCTTTCATTCCACACTGCAGAAGTGTCCCCAGGAGGTGTCTGCCGGTGTCTCCCTCTGGATTTGGCTACATCCCTAATTCTCACCAATGGGATATGAAAGGCGGGGTTGCACGTCCCTGCTGGACCAAGATTCCAAGGAAGCAAGTGTGCCTTCTCTGTGCTCTCTCTCTCTCTCGCTCCCTTCACTGGATGGGTATGGTTGACAGAGATGAGGCCCCAGGGAATAGGAGAGCTACAAGATGGAAGGAGCATGGGCCCCCAAAGCACCATATAGAGGACACCACCTGGTGACCAGAGACACCAGCACTGGACTGTTGAGGGGTCTACAGGTAAATTTCTATTGTGCTGAGCACTAACATTTATGTGGGGGATTATTTGTTACAGACCTGGTGCGATGCTGACAAATACACCTAATTTCTATATACTTGTATGCAAGTTACTTTAACTCTCTGTACCTCATTTTCTCCTCTGAAGTTGGAGATGGCTCCATACCAACCTCCTCGGGTGGGATAAAATACATACATAAGGCAATCAGCACAGTACCCATTACATAGTAAGTGTTTATTATACGACAACTAATCTTATTACAATTATTACCATTTCTTTTTCTTTAAAGATTTATTTATTAGAGAGAGAGAGAGCATGTGCACATAAGTAGGGGGAGGGGCAGAGGGAGAAGGAGAGAGAGAATCTCAAGCAGACTCCCCGCTGAGCGTGGAGCCAGACACAGGGCTCGAACTCACGACCCTGAGCTCACGACCTGAGCCAAAATCACAAGTCAGACGCTGACCCCACTGAGCCACCCAGGTGCCCCTATTATTAGCATTTCTGAATCAGGAGTGGGCTAGATGACCCCCAAAGTCCCTTGTAGCCTTGAGGTGACATGATTCTCTAGTCCGATCCCGAGCAGAAAGAGCAAAGAGATGTGTGTCTGAGGCTGTGCTGTGTCTCTAGCAGAGGAAAAAAATGCCTGCGAGTGGAGGGAGATAAAGTACGAGGCTCAAACTTCCTTCCTACTGCAGTCCTGCTTCCTGCGCGGGAGGGCTCCTGGAGCGCCTTCATTTCTTAAGCTGATGAAATATCGATTGGAGCGGAGATCCGACATTCCGTAATCAATCTTCCTGCCCATTTTCACACGATTCATGCTAGGAGACTGGGATGTATAGTTTTGTTGTGGTTTGTTTCTGTCAAGCACTCCTGGTAGCCTCTTACACCTGGGGGGTGAGATGAGAAACATAGACCCTGGGACAGATCCTCAGCTGACCCTGCAGTGGGGTGATACCTCCTCTCTGAGCAGAGGGACAGAGAGGGCCCCAATGAGGAGGCTGGAGTTGCAGCATTCCAGTAGTCCAGTCCTGATTCTTCCCCTTCACAGCTCTTCTCGAGCCTCAATTTGCTTATCTGCAAAATGGGAATCATAATGTTTCCTACTTAAGAGGATCGTAGCAAAAGGTAAATGAATTAATGTATGTAAGGTTATTAAAACTATGGCTGATAGCTAGGGATATGTTGAGCTGCAATTAACAAATAATCTTTCTACAGTAGCGAAACAGGTAAGGGTTTATTTTTATCACCCAACAAAATGTCTATAAACAGGCATCCTGGAACTATAAGTGACTCATCGGCGACATCGGGGACTTGAACTGTATGCATCTTTTTGCTCCGCCATTCCTATCACCATGACCTTGGTCTTCAATCTGGTAACCTCATAGTTATAATGTGGCTGCCGTTCCTCCAGACCTCTAGCCACATTCCAGGCAAGAGGAAAATGCAAGGAAGAAAGAGAAAGAGGTCGTGCATGGATTGAGTCAGCAAAAGTTTTCCCAGAAACCTTCAGCTGTGTTTCATTGGCCAGAATTGTGTGGCCAACCCTAGCTTCAGAGAAGTATAGGAAAGCCATTTTTTTTTCCCTAGCAAAGCACATTGCAATTCTGAACACAAATTGGGGTTCAGGTGGGCAGCAAAGAGGAAGAACAGATCTGGAGTGAGGAACAAGCAATTCTTCAGAGGTGGAGGGTCAAAAATTATTACGCACCTCCTGACAACAACCCCTCACTACCGATGCCCCACAGTTCAGCTGTAGCAACCCATTGACTAAAGCAAACCAAGAGCCAAGTATTACATGGTTAGCGTTTCACAATCACACATTTAAGAAGCAGCTCACTGTTTTCTCTGCCACAAGCTATTTATAGAGCAGATTTCTAATAAACACAGATTGGCAGCTGGGGGTGGGGGGAGGTCAGCAGAGCACAGGCCCGGCTTTATTGATGCCTTGTCAATCAACGGCTCTTATTTTGTTGTCTAATTTTTTTTAAGTGCATGTAAGCACTTTCCCTGCTAATAGCAGATTTATTGAACAGCTCCGCAATGGAGTTCATCTCTCCCGTAAACGGTGGCAGCTGATTATCAACTTTGTGGCTTCGGGTCGGAGGGTAAATTAACCCCGTATCCGTGGCCCCTTCCAGGGGAATTACAGGGGTGTAGACAAATTCAATAGTGTCCAATAAAATATCCCACCTCTCCCACTCTGGGCACTGCACACCAGGCCTCAGCTTTGCTGTCGAAGCAAAGGATGTAATTTGACAAATGGAACATCCAGGTATGTGGTCATGTTGGCCGTTTTGTTAAGACCAAAGGAGAATTCCTTTATTTGAGAAGTTCGGCCTCTCTTGGAAAGCAGACTTGCTCTTCTTGGGTGCTCACATCCCCTGCTCTGATCAAAGAGTTCTCCTGGTTTAAAGCTACACATGGCGCCCCCCCACCACATACCTTTGCCCCTGCCATTTCAGCCAGGCTCAGCCCACTTCTTCTGTCTCGTTTCCCTGTCTTTGCATCTCTTATCCCACTCCAGCCAATCCGGTACTTGCTAACCTCTAAACACATGTGGGCATCTCTCCTTCCACACCTCGTTTGGCCCCACCTGCCATTGCTCCCTACAACTTTGCCAGTTGTCCAACTTCTTTCCATTCTTTAAGGCCCATCTCCAAATCCTCATTATTTAAGAAGTTACTTTTGCTTCTTCTCAATGGATGGAACCCAGTTCCTATGAAGGCCTGTTGCTCCGTGTTAGTATATCCAGAAGCCCGGATCACAACGACCAGCAGAAAATGATGGTATTAATAGTGATGATGGTGATCTTGGTGGTGATGGTGGTGATGGTGGTGATGTTGGTGATGATGGTGATCATGGTGGTGATGGTGATGATGATGGTGATGATGGTGATGATGGTGATGATGATGGTGATCATGGTGGTGATGGTGGTGATGATGGTGATGATGGTGATGGTGATGATGGTGATGATGATGGTGATGATGGTGATGATGATGGTGATGATGGTGGTGATGGTGGTGATGGTGGTGATGATGGTGATGATGATGGTGATGATGGTGATGATGATAGTGATCATGGTGGTGATGGTGGTGATGATGGTGATGGTGATGATGGTGATGATGATGGTGATGATGGTGATGATGATGGTGATGATCGTGGTGATCGTGGTGATGATGGTGATGATGGTGGTGGGGGTGATGATGGTGATGATGATAGTGATCATGGTGGTGATGGTGGTGATGATGGTGATGATGGTGATGGTGATGATGCTGATGATGATGATTGTGATGATGGTGATGATGATGGTGATGATGGTGGTGATGGTGGTGATGGTGGTGATGATGGTGATGATGATGGTGGGGGTGATGATGGTGATGATGATGATTGTGATGATGGTGATGATGATGGTGATGATGGTGATGATGGTGATGATGGTGGTGATGATGGTGATGATGGTGATGACAGTGATGGTGATGACGGTGATGATGACAAAAGACAAAAACAGTTCTCATTTATCAAGCTCTCACTATGTGCCAGGCAAGGAGCTTTTGCTGTATATCCTACCTTTATAAGAGCTCCATGAAATAGGTGCTAACATTATTTCCATTTCATAGACAAAGGAACAGGGCCCAAGTGAAGTGGGTGGTTTGCCCAAGGACCCCCAGCTGGTAAACAATGGAACCTTGTGCTCTAAATGATACGGCTCAAGGCCCACCCATTTGGCTTCCTGTCTTTGTGTCCTGTCCCCTCTCCTACCACCCATCGCAGCTCACTGTAACTACACCCAGAAGGCAAGAACCCTTGGCTCCATCTGATGGGCTAGCCTCACTCATTCTCAGTTTACAGCATCTGAGAAAAGGGAACAAGGTAAGAAAGGGCCAGAAAAAGTTTGCTTTACCCAGAAGAGGCTGTTGTCAGTTCTGAGCCCAGGCCCTGGTGTGCAAAGACTTGGGGGGAAAAGGCCCTTGGCTGGCATGTCTGGCAGAATGAATCCCCAAGGGGCTGGGGGCATGGTGCTCAACGTTTCAAAACCCCAAACCAGAGATCTTTTAGAAGAGAGATTGTCAACAGGCTCTCTAATCTGAAAACAATAGCCGCCAACACAAGGTTTACAAGACAGATTCTCAGAACACAACAGGTTTATGGTGAAGATTAACTCCCCTCTGGGGAGGGCCTGGCAGAGAACTTGCCCTTCTCATCTGCATCTGTCGCCAACCCTTTGGTTCCAGGAAGTGGGGCCACGGAGGCAGATAGAGGCCCATCGCCTGGTGTCTGCTGTTCTTCCTCTGGTCGGCAAAGGGCTGCCAGCAAAGAAGGGAGTACTTAAAAAGGCATCATTTTTAAATGACCCAGATTTGGAGATTTGACTTAGAAAAGCATTGTTAATCCCCCCCTCTAATTAATCCCCCTGCACTTCACCATTGAAACCGGTTAGCGGCTTAATCTTAGAATGGACAAAAGAGCAGAGGACTTGAAGAATCTAAATGGTCGGGGAGGAAAAAGCAAGACTGGCTAGATGGGGAGGAAGAAAGAGAGGACCCAGGGGCTCCCGGGGCAAGCCTTACCCTTTCGGTGCACTCCACCCTTTCCCCTGCTAGGATCAGCCTCTCTCTGCCTCGGGACTTCCTCTGGCCACTGGATCTCTCGATGCTCAAGCAGCCTGCACCCAGGACTGGACAAATACCCCACTTCCTCTCCACTCAGGAGGGAAACTGAGGCACGTTCTGCACTGACACTCACAGTGACTCCCAGCCCAATTAAACACTAGCTGTCCACAACAGGAACTTCATTGGCCTTCGTCCCCACCCTGGCCTGCGTCCCCACCCATGGCACCTGTATCCTAGGCTCACCTCTCAAGTAAACTACTTGCTCTCCTATCCTGGTGTCACGATCTGCTTTGGGGGGAAGCCAATCTAAAACAAGGGGAGAGCGGGTGACGGGAGTGGGGATGTCAGCACGGGTGGCGGATGGTGCCCTGCTGGAAGGGGAGCCCAGGCTCCCAAATCTGAGTTTGACAGAGAAACTGAAAATCCGCATTTCTTGCGTGAAATGCCTGGTTTTGTTCGGGAGCAGAGAGATCACAAGATAAAAATAGCAGCAGCCTCCTGGTCAAACCAAATGCCTTGAGATTAGCCTGTGGGCAACCTCTGGCCTAGGGCAGGAAAGCGAGGCTAACCCTTTTCAGGAAGTAGGTGGTGGGGGTGACAGCCGGTCAGTCTCATTTTTCCTGGTAGGGCACTGAGACTTCCGGAGAGGCCAACGTGACAAAGAGAAGCCCCTGTGGCCTTTTCACATGGCACCCGTGTCACACTGTCTCCTTCTCCATCTGGTCACGAGTAGTCACTTGACCTCTCCTTACACACCCCCAGCCACGGGGGACTCACTATCTTCCACACCATTTTATTCCATGGCTCGGATGGCTCTAACTTTTAGAATGCCTTCCTCTCTGTGCTGAAATCTCCCTCCCGGTAACTCATCCCCGTTGGCTGAATTCTGCTTTGCGGAGCCACATACAACAAGAAAACTCAGGGAGGAGGTAGGGAAGCAGGCTGGGGGCGGGGGCGGCTGGCAGAATTTCCAAGGTGGCGGTGGTGTCAGGGGGGAACACGGTTTGAAAACACACAATTCAAGTTACCATACTTAAAACCAAAAACTGAAAAATAACTCCTATTTTCCGGGAGACCAGTAAGAGCGTGGTGAGACGTGGCTTATGGGACACCCAGAGGGCAGAGCCACATGGGCCCTCTCAGGGGACGGGTACCAGAGTTCCTAGGATGTACAGGATTTGTATCTTTTGTGGGGTTTTTTGCATCCTTACTGAAAGGAGGTGCAGTGTTTCTCAGGACTGAAGAGCCTGGTTTGATCCCTCCCTCCTGTGCCGGTCACAATTCCTTAAGCTTCTTCTCAACTCCGCTCGTCATGGGGCACGTGTTCCTGCAAAGATCATTGGAGATAAGGTCAAGATTGGGGGAAACTTCAGGGAAAATGTTATTTTATTTATTTTTTAAAAAAATTTTGAAGATTTTATTTATTTATTTGAGAGAAAGAGAGCATGCGTGAGAGAGAGAGAGCAAGCACATGAGCAGGGGGGAGGGGCAGAGGGAGAGGAAGAAGCTGACCCCCCCACTGAGCAGGGAGCCCGAAGCGGAACTCAGTCCCAGGACCCTGGGATCATGACCTGAGCCCAAGGCAGACGCTTAACTGACTGAGCCACCCAGGCGCCCCAGGAAAAACGTTATTTGAAATAACAACTATTATTAATCTTATAACAAAGACTGTATTATCAAGTAAGTTAACATCAGAATAAATTTTTTTTAAATACTTCAAGAACCTTCAAAGATGGCCCTGGTACCCGCCTTCTCGTTTTGTCCTTACATGGCCCTTCCTCTGAGTGTGAGGGAGCTCTCTGTGTCTCTTCTTATAAGAACACAAATCCTAAAAGATCAGGGCACCATCCTTAGGACCTCGTTTAACTTTACATCCTTATAGGCCCTGTCTCCAAACACAGTCACTTCGGGGGTTCGGGCTTCCACATAAGGATTTGGGGGAGACACAATTTAGTTCAGTTCCTAGCAGCCCTGCTGACCTTGGTGGCCTCACGGAGCGCCCCTCAACTGTGGAGATTATGAGCTCACACTTTTCTGCCCTTACTGGTGTTTTGGCTGACAAGTCTGAGAAGTCCTGGCCTCTCAATGTGTCTCCTCCCAGGGGGTGATGCCCGAGGAGGAGCCAAGTAGAGGGGACAGTTGCCTCCCCTGTGTGGGACATACGTGAGGTAGGCATGTCTCACCACACCCCCCTTTATTACTGACCCAAATTGAGCCAGGCTAGAGCCAGCCTTAGAGTGTGTAGAAGGCTCTAAACTTGGGAAACTTGAAAGCCAAACCAATGGAAATCTCCCAGCCCAAATCTGGAATTTCTGGCCTATGACACCCTCCCCCCCCCAGGTTCCAGATAGCGACAGGTCAGCTCATTTTTGTTTGGACCTCCAAATATTACAATTCTTTCAAAACCTTCTATAATCCCAAGAGCATGTGGTGATTTCTACAGTGACAATATGTTCATTTATTCATTAACTCAACAAATATTGAGTCTCTACCATATGCCAGGAACAGCGTTTGGCAAATAGTGGTCCCCAAGGACCTACTTTAATGACTAACTAAAATCCAATGTATTATTAGTAAACCCACCATTGTGTGTGTGTGTGTGTGTGTGTGTGTGTGTGTGTGTGTAAGGCCGGTTCCCTTAAGCAGGCCAAAGGCCTGGCTGTCTTATTTACCTCTTTCCTCTGTTGAACAAAGCCATTTCCTCATGGTTTGAGAACGTTCATAAATTCTCACCTTGAGTCCAAATTAACGAAGTACAAGAGTGATGAACTTCAGGCGTCCAAGTTGGTCTGACCTCAGTGGTGATAGGAAGCATCTAAACTTCATTGTCCCAGTCCACCCTCTTCTTCCCCTTTGTCCTAGGCAAGGCACTCGGCCGGGGTGGGGGTGGTGTTCAAACTCAGTGTTCAACAAGGAAGACCCAGCTCTCAGAGTTCAATGAATCTTTCCCTTTTTCCACAATTCACTCAGCTCAGTAGCTTTCAACCCTGGTTGCATCTTAGAATCATTTTGGAAACTTCTGAAAACTAAAGATGCCCAAGTCCCAAACCCAGAGCCCATGATTCAGTTGGTCTGGAATATGGCCCAAGCATCAGATTTTTTTTTCTCCCCCAAAAGCTTCCTCAGGAATGCTAAGGTGCAACCATTTTGGGGAAGCATTGATAGTCGTTCCCCTAAGATAGTTTCAGGATTCCTCTGAGGGCCACAGCTGGGTCATGGGCATAAGTTGATCTTACCAAGTACAAACCTGGTGCCTAGAACTTTGCTAGATGCTGCAAGGAGTGGCCACCTAAGCTCTGAGGCTCGATATGTCATCTCTACAACGGGCTTTATCCTTCACCATGTAGCGCCCCATGTTGACCTACACAGAGTGAAACGATTCCAATAGTGGGACTCGAGGCAGGTGGGCAGGGGCTGTTTTGGGTCAGGGCAGCTTTGGGGGAGCCATCAAAGCACAGTGTCTTCACCCACTTCTCTCTTTATTGCCAGCCCCAAATGGGAGAGAGAATTAAGAGGCATTGCACAGGGCGCCTGGATGGCTAGTGAAGGGTCTGCCTTCAGCTCAGGTCATGATCCCCGGATCCTGGGATCAGGTCCTGCATCAGGCTCGCTGCTCAAAGGGGAGTCTGCTTCTCCCTCTGCCTCTACCTCCCCCACACTCGTGCGCTCTCGCTCGCTCTCTCTCTCTCAAATAAATAAATAAAATCTTCTTTTTTTTTAAAGAGGCATTGCACAGATGTTTCCTAAATTAAAGTGGGTAGTAAGAAAGTACTATTGACTAAGCTTCACCTGCAGGCACTGCGGCCATTTTCGGCCATGACACAGTGAATAGCATTTTCTCAAACTGTTGGTGTCTCGATGGCAAAGAGCAGAAACCCAAACTTGCATGAGCAATAAAAACCTCGACTATTTGGGGATGCATCTCTCAACACCCAAGGAGAGACCATGAAACTATGCTCATGGAGGACGGGAACAGGGTGACCCATAACTATGGTCTCTCTCCAGCTTCATCGCCTTGAATCATTTCTTTTCTTCTTCATCTTTCTTTCTCTCTAAACTGGCTTCTCTGTAAAAGGCAGCCAACCAGCACCCCTGAATTTACGCTTCCACGGTTTAAGTAACACAAAAAAACAGACTAGCACCTACAAATGCTAGTTCCAAGCGCCGGGCGGGGAGAATCTGATTGGCTCAGCGTGGGTCAGGTGACCACGTCTGGTCCAATCAGCTACATCCAGGGCTGGGATCTCGTGATTGAAATATGGCTGCAGGGGAGGGAGCGGCTGTTGTCAGAGAAAGGAGACACAGGGAGACGCTCCGGTTGGTGTGTTCTGTAGTCACACGCGGGGTGGTTTCGGTGACGGTCTTCAGATGACCTGAGCTAGTTTACTAGTCTCACCAACCATCTAGCCCACTGCAGGGCGGGAAGGCAGGAGGTGAGGGCTCTCCTCTGGTGCCCTGACTTCCCTCCTTGCCCTTCATGCAGCTCTTGGGAGCTCTTGGCACAAACAGTCTCCAACCTAATTACCAGCCGGAATTAATCAAAGGTATTCCCAACTGCATGAGCGATGCTAGCCAGGAATGTCTCCGAGTTGAAATTCTTAAAATACTTTTGTTTATGAGGAAGTTTTACATGTTAACTTTTTCCAAAAGCCAGTGAGAGGAGCAGTTCCCACAGACATCTGAGAGCACTTTGGCTGTCTTAATTCGCTCATGATGTTTCATTAATATCAATTTTCTCCCCTCATCCCAGCCTGGCAGGTTCTTTTTACAAGTGTTATATTGTCTCCCAACCTCTTGTTTTTCGTTTTGGTTTAACTTTTTCTTAGAATTCTTTCTCCATTTTCTAAGAAATTCCCCTAAATCTCCATAATGCACACATCTTTTGGCTTTAACAGCTCCATTTTAAAAATGGAGGACATCACAGACTTCTTGGATTTTTTTTCCCCCACTTGGAAGTTACGAGAGGAAGGTTGGAGGGAAAATAATCTAGAGAAACAGACTTTAATCGTGCTTCTTAAGCCTGCCCTTGGGGTTACTGGAAAGGAAATTCCATCTTCTCCCCCACCCCTCCAAACTCCAAGAGTCTTGAGTGAGCATCGTCTTACTTAGTCTTCTTAATGCCCAGAGACAGAGGGCCAGTGAGGAGCCCTAATCCACAACCACCACTGGCTTGGTCAGCAGAAGCCAGTTGGAGGTCATGTCTGCCTGGCTAGTTTCTTGCCCCTTGACAGTCATTGGTTTCTTTGCTCTAAGATCCGTTCACTGTCATTCCCCTTCTCTGTATTCCCAAGCTCCCTTGCCAACTGGCTTCTGGATTCAGCCAACGGAAGGCTCTGGCAGAGTAATGGGGGATGGAAGGAGGAGGAAAGTCAGGGTGTATTTCTTTCTCTCTCCAGTTTCTCCTGTGGTATCTACAGCAGTGCCTCTTTCATGGCTCTGATTCCTGGCAGGAAGCCCAGCCATGGGTCTAGCTCCCTCTGGATAACCTGAATCATGTTTTTGGTTGCTACATACCGTCCTGTTGTCCCTTCAGCCCCAGGAGTGGGAGCAGCTTCCCGATGTGGCCAAAGTCTGAGTTGTATCATCATCCCTTGTTTGGCTTCTCAGATCTTCCCCTGTCTGTGTAATCAATCCCTTCTATTCAATTCTCTATGTTTGAACCATGTAGGGCATCTGCCCACTCAAACTTCAAGTTCTCTGCCTGCTTATAAAACAATGTTTTGCAAGCTATCTGTTGCAAAGGACTGTTTTTAAATATTTTCAATCCATCATGGATTGACACATAACTGTATAGAACTTGAACCACATGCAATCTACCATGCAAATTCAACAATAATGGAGCCGATCTACTCCCCGTTCAATAAGACAAGTCGACCCAGCATGCACTTGAATGTCAGAACAATGTAAAATTGCTATAAAATTTTCAAAAACTATCACCTGTATGGTCATCTCATCACAGATGTCTTGCAAAGAGATTGTGAGCTGTGGTTGGAGGATGGACCATACTTTGAGTAGCATTCTTCTGGGATCCTTTTTATTTGCGTGTAGGACCATCCTATGGTTTGGGAAGTCTGGATGCAGCATAGATCATTTTTCCTTCGGGGTATGCACAATTCCCAGACAGAGCTGTGTTTCTCATCTAGACCGTGTTCCCCACAACTTTCCAATGCTAAAGACAGAACATACTCAAGATAGCACCGACCAGGGACTGACTTCTTTTTTGGGCAGTTCATGTATTCCACACAATGACCCAGTGATGAGGTTCCATTGTTATCCCCATTTTAGAGAATGGAAAAGTAAACCTCAGAGAGGTTACATAGCTTGACCAGGATCACACAGCTTAACCCTCACCCCAGCACGTCTGACTCGGTGCCCATGGTCTTCGCTACGAGACTGATTTGCCTGATTCATCTTGCGGCCTTGGTACTGAACACAGAGTCTGACACATCGAACGAAAGATTATGAAGGATCAGAATGACTAAGTGAGGCGATGCCTGGTCTGCTCCTTCTCTCACGTGGGATAGGGCTCTCCAAAGACACCCTGCCATTGGAACCCACTCTTTCCCAGCCAAATCGTCCCCATCCGCATTCTCCTTAGAGTAGCCCTTCCAGTCCTCCCAGGGCCCCCTTCTCTGCTTCCTACAGCTCTGACAGCCTGCACCACACTCTCAAATTCATGCTGAATGCCATACAATCCTATTGTCCCCAGACTGTACTTTAGAGCACTTCTTGTCTCCCCACGAGTTTAGAAATTCTTCAAGAACAGAGGCTTTTATAATAACAGAGACTCCTGGCACAGAGCTAATATTTATTAAGCACTTCTTGGCGCCAGGCATTACTTTAATTAATAATTGCTTTATATTCACAGCAATGCAGGTGAGGTGTTTTTATTATACCCTTTTGAGATATAAGAAAACTGAGATGAAGAGAGCTTAAGAAAGTTTCCCCGAGTCCCACAAGTAGGGGCTGGGATTTGAGCCCTTGAATTGTTGGCCTCCAAAGCCTTTACTCTTAGCCACTGTGTGATTCTTGAATTTTCCAGATACTCCCATCTCTGTGAACTAAGTAGGTCCTCCCAGTGCCTTAGGGAAGGAAGGAAGTGTCGTCATTGAGAGAGCTTTAGAGCCAGAAAAACACTCAGGAGGATTTTTTCACTTCTCCATTGTGTTCTTGAGGACGTGGAAGCTTAGGGCGGGGTGGCTGGCTCGTGGTCGCATGGCAAGCCCGTGTCAGAAACATCAGCGGGTCCCGAGTCCCAGCGTGGAGAGTTCCTGATGCACCAGCTGGATTGCACACATGTGGATACTCTTGACTCCTGAGCTCCCAAGAGTGGCATGTGGTGTTTTCTGGGACCCCTAACAGGCAAACACTGATTCCAAAGAGGGACGCATAAAAGCCATGGAAATTGGGAACTGTCCATGAAGGTGAACGATTTCCAGTAAGGAAAGTCAGCTGTGCATAGAGATGGGAGCCCTTGCCTGGGAGTCAGAAGACCCGGGCTTGAAACCCAGTTCTGCTGCACGCATTTTGGCAAGTGGCTTAATTCCTCTGAACCTGTTCAAGTGTGTGCTCTCCTGAGGAGTTTGCAATGTCCTCGAGAATGATCTAGCCCGCCAACCACTTAGCCGACGATGAAGTCCTCAACAAGACAGGGGAGGACCTGTGGTGTGGGGTTGCAGAGAGGACTGAGGTCAGCGTGGTCTGGGAGTGGCCAAGAACTGGTTCTCATAGAATGAACTAGAAAGGTGGGGAAAATTTTTTCAGTTAGTGTTGTCTTTTTCCAATAGCAAAAATGATGCTGACTTACCATGGAATGTTCTAAAAGTCCAGCAAAGAACGAATACCTGTACTCTTACCTTCTGCGCAAGCATCTTTTCCTTCTTGTTACTGGTCACGTTACTGGTTTTATATAGAGGCAGGAGAGCCTGGCGGCAAAGAGTGCAGTTTCGGGGGTTTAACTCCCTATGGCGAGATCCCAGCCCTTGCTTATACAAGCGTGTGACTTTAGTGGGGTCACTTTATCTCCTGTATCCTGCCTCAGTTTCCTCTGATTTAAGCGGGGACAACCATAGTACCTGCCACATAGGGTAGGTGTGAGGAAAACATCTAAAGGGACTTAGAAGAGTACCTGGCACATAGTAAACCCTAGTAGTGCTTCTTTCTGACATTCGACTTAAAGTCTTTACTGACATGGTTAGAAGTTCTTCACAAACAGGTTTTTCTGAGCTTACACAATGTGCCATTAATGGATGTATCAGCGATCACTTGAGAAGAGCTCAGAAAACCAAAGGGCAGGGCCTCTTGTCGGTGGCACAAGCCACCTTTCCAGAACTTTCCTTTCAGGGTCCACTTCTCTCATGGGGCATCACCATCTTCCGAAACATCCACCCCTCCCTCTGCCTCGGACGCATGGGCGGCTCTGCCCACACCTCTGGGTCCCTTTCCCCAGTTCTGAGAGCTCATCCTTCTCCCCCTGCCTGTTTGGCTGCTGACAGATAGAAGATTCCAGGCCAATCATTTTGTAGAAGGGCCCTCATTCGGATTTGTTTGATGTTCCCTTTTGATTAAATTCAGGTTATGCAATTTTGAGAGGAGATCAGTTTCATTTTCTACATGGGAATATTAAATCCATTTGGAGTTAATATCGGTATGATATATTTTTCTTCACTTATATGAAACACCTCCTTTATCACGTAGCAAATATTTAATTGTATGTATCTTCTCGTTCTGTGATTCAAAAGCCGGTGTCACACTGTTTTAATTACCGTGGTTTTGTTATATGCCCCCAAACGGAGTAGGGAGCAAATTCCCACTTAATGATGCGCCTTTTCTCAAAACCGTCCTGGTTCTTCTCTCCCGTGGCATTTTCCAGGTGCACTCAGGATCATAGGATCAGGGTCCTCGAAAAATACCTTCGTGACTTACATTGTTTTACATTTCTAAATCACGACAGACAAGCTGGACAAGCACTAAGCCTTTCCATCCAGGAGCGTTATGTATGCATCAATCAGGCCTTTTATGCCTTGGAAAAGTCTCGTATTCTTCATGAAGCTCCTGCCCATTTGTTGGGCTGTTTACTATTTTTGAGTCTCTTATGAACAGACTCCTTATATCTCCTGTTCATCGCTTTTTCTGGCTGATTTCAACAACCTGATAGGATAACAGAGTGGTTAAATTCGGCCTCCCTGGAGACTGACTACTCAGGGTCGAATCCTGAGTCATCACTCACCTAGCTTGCCATCTGAGGCAGGTCACATGACACTCTGTGCCTCAGTTTCCTCACCTGTGAAAGGGGGGAAACCGATGGTTTCCGCCTCACAGGCTGTTCCAAGAATGGACTCATAGAAGGGTGCCGAGCACATGTTCAGTGTGATTTCCTAAACAAGCCCCTTTCTGACCCCAGGGGCCTTTCTTGGCGATACGGTGGTGAGTGAAGGGGAAGTGGCCAGGGGCAGCTCCGGGCAGAAGGCTTTACTTAACAACCTGAGAGCGGCCCTACGGTGGATACAGCCAGGGGTGGGTCTGGAGGGAAGCTTCACCCACCTTCTTCGGAGGCCATGTGGGTCTTGCTCTCAGGCTCTCCCCTGCCCAGCGCTCCCTTAGTCTCATGCCGCGTCCCCACCTGATTCTGGCCCCGAGCCTCCCTCACTCCGTGTTCACAGGTGGAGTTCTGGCCCTCCTTCCTCATGGCAGTTTCCAGGTGCAGGAGTCCGAGATTCAGCCTATGGCCAGGCCATCCTTGGGACAAGGGCCAGTCATCCTGGGGGAGTACAGGCGTCTGATTTGGAGTCGGCTGGTGTGGGAGCAGACTTTCTAGAGAAGGGGTACTGGCCACACCAGGCATTTCCAGCATCACAGGGGCAGGCATTTGAGATGATGGCCCGCCCAGCAGAGCCCAACAGTCCACAAGAAGGGATCCAGTGCCTACCCAGGAACGGATACGAGCGGAGAGACGGGAGAGTAGAAGACTAGAGGGGCCTCGAGGCTCCCCCATGCCAGCTCTGCTCTTGTCCTGTATTCTGATACAGAGTGTCGTGTGGAATTCCACCAGAAAGAAAGGATTTCAGCGTTCTTTAAAAAAAAAAAAAACAAAAAACACCAATTACCTTCTCCCTATCCTCTCTGTTAAACTAACTCCCACTTGCCCTTCAAGTTTCCCCCAAAAAATCCTACCCAAACAGGTCCTCACTTTACAGTCTCCCCAAATCGTTGTCCTGGTCTTTTGGAGAAGTCTTCACATCTTGTAATCATGTATTTATTTTTGGAGGCAAGTTGTCTATTATTTATCTTCCTCATCGTACCAGAGTGGCTGAGTCAAACCCTGACTCCATCAGTTCTAAAGGAGTATCACTGGAACATTCCTTAACACCTCCGTACCTCCTTGCCTCCGTGTGCTTATCCGTAAGAGGGGCTAATACATGCTCGTGCCTTGCAGGCTTGTTGCAAAGATACAGAGATCATCAAGGAAGGAGCATATTTATTTATTTATTTATTCGACAGAGATAGAGACAGCCAGCGAGAGAGGGAACACAAGCAGGGGGAGCGGGAGAGGAAGAAGCAGGCTCATAGTGGAGGAGCCTGATGTGGGGCTCGATCCCACAACACCGGGATCACGCCCTGAGCCGAAGGCAGACGCCCAACCGCTGTGCCACCCAGGCGCCCCAAACGTGGAGCACTTTTAATACAAGTTGAATCTTGTGGCCTCATCATCACCTTCATCACTATGCTCATTTCCAGCCTCAGCTCCGGGACCACGTCCTTCTTGTTCTCTGTTGTATCTTTAGTGCTTAGCACGTAATAAGGCTCGAGAAATGCTTATTAAATGATGGACTGAAAGAAGGAACAAGGGAGGGAATGCTTCTCTGCAAACACACCTCCTCTTCTTTTAAGGAGGCATTTCCTTTGTGCCATTAGGCTGATCTTTCTTATTTTTCAAGTGGAAAAACAAAACTTTTCCCCAGGTGAAAACACTTAAATGTAGCCTGTGAAGGCATCCCGTCGTGTCGTGTGTTCTCAAAGATATTTTGCCAGGATACTTTATGGGGAACATTTTGAGGCTGTGAGGAAGTGTAATTTTCCTTGTGAAACGTCTAGGTTTCTTTTCTAGGTCATTTTTCATGTGCTTGTCACTTTCCCAGACTAATTGGTGGGCTCCTTTCCCCGGCTGTCTGCACGGACTCCTGTCCACCTGGCCCATCCACTGCTCAACGCAGCCCACTTGGGTGTTGGGGGAAGCACCCAGGAAGGGAGCCAGGAGATGTGAGTTCTGTAGGGCTTTGGGAAGGTCTCTGCCCTTCCCTGGCCCTCAGTTTTTCTATCTGGAATACGAGAAGGTTGAACTCTATTAGCAAACATAAGAGAGTTCCAAGCTCTAAGGGAAGCCACCGACTCGGTGTTGGGCAAATGCCAATTCTGGAAAGATCTTTCAGCTTTGCACACTCAACATTTTCTGCTTCCACCATTGACAGGGCGCACAGGCCCATAGTACCAAGCCTCCAAGTGCAAAACTAGTAAGACAGCTCTGCTTATGGGGTGAATGTACAACCCAGGGCCTTAAATCCATGCACAGAGTTTAATCAGGGGTCCTGGTTGCGGCACTGAGGGGGAAACGGAGACATGCAATTCAGTTCTTTGGCACTGAAGGGTGGATGGCCAGCCCCTCCGAGTGGGAGGAGGGCCGGCCTTCAATAAAGGTGCCAGGCTCCCACTTTTCCAGAGAAACCTGGGGGAACGGCCAAGAAATGAATTTGTTGGTCCCAAGGACCCTCCAGGAGAACCTGGGATGACCTGTCTGTCGGAAGGGCAGGCAGCCCTGAAATAATGCCCTTGAACTCACTGCGAGAGGAAGAGATTCCATGCGCTCCGGGTCAACCAGCAAAGGCGGGCCATTTCTTGGCAGGAAGCGACAATCTCAGGTATGACATCAAGGAGTGCCACTCATAAGGTCTCCTTACCCAGTCTTCAAGGATTTCCTTCAAGTTTCTTAGAGACATGGCCAAAGGGTTAAGCCAAACAGTGACAGTAGAAAGCGTACAGGCTTGCCGGCCAGCATGGCCTGGGTCCAAATCCCAGCTCCATCCCACTTCATGTCCTCTCTGAAGCCACAGGGAGGAGAACAGGGAGCCATTCTCTTCCCTGAAGAATTGCGGCAAGGATCAAACTCAATCTTAATGTAAAATGCCCGGCCCCATAATGGGAATCCTGGTCATTTGTAAACGCCAGCACGACATGTGAACCCTAACAAGGAAAATGCATAAAAGGAATTTGCCTTCCACCCCTGGCATCCTGGGAGAAGGAGACAATCCCAGGCAAGAAGGATGTTGTGCGTGTGGTGGGCTGACTCCAGATACGTTCGGCTCTCGAGCGCCCAACATCCATTTTCCCCTTCTTCTGTCCTCTTTTGGGATATTCTCTGTCCTCCACCGTGTGGGTCTGTAGCCCAGGTTGTTCACGTGGACCCTCCGTCTCCCAGGACCCAAAAACTTAAGTCAAAAACATGGCAAGGGCAGTACCCCCACACGACTGTTCCATTTCAGTACGCTGAGCTCCAGCGCCCCCTTTTCCTGAACCATTTCTGCCGCCCCCCCCCAACCCAGTGACCACTTCCCTACAGCTTTCCAATCAATTTCTTTGCTGCCCCGGTCTGTCACCATTGCTTGTGACCCAGCAATGCAGCAGCCAAGGGGGGGGGGTGGTGATAGTTCACCAAAGAAAGAGAGAAGCTCGGGAGATAAGGGGAGAGTCCTACCCTCCTGATTAGCTTCTCCCTGGTGTGGCTGGAGAACTCCAGGAGACACAGGTCACCTTCGTGCTTTATGTTAGGTGTCTGTCCCTTAAATAGGATGTCCTTCTGCATGGTCCCTGCTACATGAAGCTGTTCCCATGGCCTATGAACGTTTGAATCTACGGTTCTTGGTGCAAAGTGGCATTATTGATATTGGGCAATTGACATATAGAACACAGAGCAGGGAAGTTCTAGTCCAGCCACAGCTAGCCATAGAGAAGCATGAGAAACCATTTATGGAAAGCCTGAGAAGATCCTACAAGTCGTAAAGGAGACTTTCTGCTCAGACTACTAAACCTTTACTCAACCTGTGAGAAACAAAAGAGAACTTAGAATGCATTTAGTCCAGAATCACAAATGCCTAGCTGTCAGGGTGCTTAACCCACACTCATGGCAGACATTACTAATCAATTGCAGAACTCCCTCCCTCTGAGCCCTGCCATGGTTTCAGAATCCTTCCCCATGCAAGGCTCCACGCAGTGCCTACTGATTGAGTTAAATTAACACAAAACCTGTTTACCTTCATTGATGGTGCCCAAACTCCCCATTTGACAAATAGAGAGACTAAGAGAAAGGACATATTCCAAAGTCATTGAACACATGAGTAGTAGATGGCAAGACCCACGTTCCCTGGATCCCAGTCCCCCGGCACTTCCCATCACCCCACCAGCGCTCTGGAGTGGCTGCCTCCTTGGAAAGTGTTCTCTGCCCTTACACTTCTGCTCACTCCATCCAACCAAGCCCTCAAGATTGTAGTGTTTATTTTAGCGAATGCACAAATCTGGTCTCTAAAGGATGAGCATTAATAAAATATGCACTCTAACTCGATGTAACAAGGAAAATATAGAATACATTTTCCATTCCCATTGATCCTCAGGCCACTGGCAATCCACCAACAATTGATTTAGCCATTTGATTAGTTTTGGGGGAAAACATTATATTTTAATGGGGTATATATAATTCTAAGTTACTGCTTTGAAGTTGAACCAAATATTAAAATTACCTCTTTTATGGATGCTGTGCAGCTATGAAGATTTATAATTGCAGCCTGGGCTTTTGTAAGGGATTTGAACCGAAGGGGTGATTTCTGCAAAGCTGATTGCGGGGGGCTGGTGACAGCCAGGCTAGCCAGCCCTTTGACGAGCAAAAGCACACAGACAGCAGGGCTGATAATCACACCTTGTGTTTGACCCACGTTTCCCAGTGATAGAGCTCAATGGGAACCCTTCTGGGATGCTTCCCTTCCAAACAGCTCCCAAATCCGTCACTTCTCTCCGTGTCCTCTGTGAGCTCCTGAGTCCAAGACACCACCAATTACAGGGACATCTGCATTCGTTTGTTTTTTACGCAGCTATCCTTCCTGACCCAGGGTGGTCCATTGTCCCCATAGCAACTAGAGAGACTCATTTAGCAATGCAAATCAGATCAGGTCATACCATGGTCAGGCCATTGCTTAAAATCCACCCATGGCCTCCCATTACCTAGTGTGGTCTTGGCAAATTATGGCCTGGGGTCAACTCTGGCCCTGCTCCCGGTTCTTGTCAATAAAGTTTTATTGGAACACAGCCTCCTCCATTTGTTTGCATATGGGCTATGGCTGCTTTTGTAGTCGAGTAAGTATAACCATAGTCAAGTATGCACAACAGAGAGCTTATGGCCTGGAGGTCTAAATTATTTACTATATGGCCTTTGACACAAAAAGCTTGCTGACCTCTGACCTAGAGAACAAAATGTAAATTTTCTTTCCTAGGCCCACCAGGCCTTCTGTGATCTGGCCCTGCCTACCCCTGGACCCTCCTTTGGCATCACTCTCTCCTCTGCTCAGTCCCATGATTAGCCCCCCTGTTCTTCCAATACCCAATGCTTGGTGCTGCCTCAGGGCCTTTGCCCTTGCTGTTCACCTGATGATCATTCACCTGGTTGTCACATGATTGACTCCTTCCCCCAACTCGGGTCTTCATGAAAACATCATATCCTCTGAGTGGCCTTCCTGGTCCATTAGTGATGCCCCCCCCCAATCACTCTTTTACTCATTGCCGTCTTTAATTTTCTTCAGAGTGAAGGTGAGTCTAGAATTAGTCTTCCAGCCCAGACGACTTTGAGTGTGAAAAGGGGGTGCTTTCGTCATTGTGCTGGGACAGTTGATGTAATCGGGGGACGTGTGGTCACTTGATCCATGACACCCCTTTATATATATCTGTTCTTCGTCTCTCTCCGCCACGCAGAGGAGACCCCCTGAGAGCAAGGGTGGGCCTAGGGCCTGGAAGGGTTCTGGGGAGTTTGTGTAGAGACGCTCTCGTACACGTCACAGCAGCCATGCCGGGAAGGTGCTGCGGCCGTCCCACGTCACCACCCAGCGACTGGAACCAAGCTCGGCAGCAGAAAGGCGTCACGGGACCAGCGTCCTCACTCAAGCACTCCCCGGCCTCGTGTCCACGCATTACCTCGAGTGGCCCCTGCGCGTCGGTACTCAGGGTCAGTGGCTCACAGGAGCTCCATTTTACAGATGAGACAACTGAGGCTGAACATGGTGAAGAGCCTTTCCTCAAGGGGCCTGAGCCGAGTCAGACAAGGACTCCATCTGCTGTCACTTGCCCGCGGGCTCTCTGACCTTTCAGGTGTCTGCCTTCCGCCCTGACTGTCCATGGTCCTTATTGGCATCAGCGACCTTCTAGAGAGAGGACGACGAGCCTTTACAACAACCTGAGGAGGGCAAGGCTGGAGCCACCGGGAGCCAGACGCAGGCCCGCTTCGGTCCGCCCTGCCCAGGGCCCAGCTCCCAGGCCCATCCTGATTTCCGGCAGAAGCTTGGACCTGCCAGGCCCGCGGTGGGCGCCTCTCCCCAGCTGGACTGTCGGCTCCGCAGGGGCAAGGACCAGGGAGTCCCGGGGCTCGAGCGCCTCCCACAGCCCTGGCATCATAGTTGCTCGGGACGGGAGGCTACTGCTGATGACGGAAGCCAGTGTGCGTCTCCGCCACGGAACACACGCACCGCCGTGGTCCCACGTGACGCACACAACCTTGAGAGAAAGGTGCTTCTCTTTCCCTGATCACCGTCCTTCCAGACGCCGGGAGCTGACCCTGCAACTGACCTCCACTGCCACCCTTGGCCCAGGAACCAGGTTCGGTACCCTGCTCGGCCTCCGCATGTCCTCTCTTAGCCTCTGGACGTCACGACTTCCGGCCTCCCCGCGCCTCTTCCAGAGACACCTGCTGCACCCCCCACCCGCCCCGCTCCACCCCCGCGCCTGCCTCCGCAGCCCGGCCCTAACAGGACGGCTTTCATCCTCACTCGGATACATATTGTATTGGCTGAGAAACATCAAAGGGGCCGTGTCCTTACATATTCTATTTCTGAGATGAGAAAAGCAGCCCCTTGCTTTATTAACGTGGCAAATGTTGACTCTTGTAATGAAAAATGCACAAACGCTGGGCAATTTTTGATGAATAGGTAATAAAGAGGAGGGCCCCGAATGGAGAGAATTAATTTCTCTTCGGGGTCTCCATCGCGAGGACGTGGAGTCCCTGTGTGAGGCCACCCTGCCCTCCAAACAGGTCCACGTGGGCACTGAGACCCTCCTGGACGCCCAGATGTGGGCCCAGGCCCAGGACACTAGGCATGACTACTAAGGGGGTTCCAGCAATGCCCTCTTGACTCCAGAGCAGTGATATTTATTAATAATTGCGGTAGTCAAGTCATAAACATCGCAGAAACCAACTCTTAGCCCGTGTTCAGCTCTTACGGCCATCATCCCAGAGGAGCCTACGAGAGGGTACAACTATTCTCACTTCCCGTGAGGGGAAACTGAGGTCAGAATGACTTTAACAAGCTGCCCCGGGACAAACCACGAGATTTCGAGCCTGGAACCCAGCCCTAGGAAGGCCCACTGCAGAGAAGTTTGCAAGTGCAAGATGTCCTTTAGCTACGCAAGTGTTGTGATGGAGGGAAGGAATTGTGATGGTCTTTCTGTCTTATCTCCAGGCCTAACATAGTCCTCAACACCCAGCACCCATCAGTACATGCTTGTCGACCCCAGAAGATTGTTCTTGCCCAACTGACTGAACTCACCTCTCCTGGCTCGTGCCTACTCCGGGGTATGGGTTTGGCAGCTCAGTGGTGTCAGGGCTGTAGGTCAGCTTCTATGTGATTCTCTTGGTCTTTTCCTCATGGCTGCAAGTTGGCTGCAGCAGCCCCAACCATCACACCTTCACACTACAGTATCCAAAGCAACTTGCAAGGGTGAGAGAATGTGAGAGAGGTAATGGTTGGGATGTTCTTCTCTTTTAGTAAGATTACAAAAAAAACTTTCCTAAAAGCCTCCCAGGGGACATTTAGATGTAAGTATGTATACAACTTTTTCACATTTGATAATTACAACTTGAAGAAAGGTAAAGGGGAGGGCACTATAGAGCAAGGAACCCACAGTGCCTGCCCCAAAATCTCAACAAGTGAGAGCGACCTCTGTGGATTGCTGAGCACCCCCTCCCCAACCCAGTTCAATGCCTCGGCTCCCAGAAAGACTGACCTGGCCACCCGAAGGCAGAGATCAGCTCCCGCACCTACCCAGTGGAACGGTGTTTGAAGTAGAAATTAAAATAACCTAAGGAAAATGGAGAAAGGTATTTTCTCTGCCTACCCAGCAATCATTTGTGTTTTGGAAAGCCAAGCAGGACTCCCAGGGGAGAATGGATAACCAGCAAATGAGAGAGGGAGAGGCAGGATGATGAGACTCGGAGATTTAGGAAGGGATGGGACAAGCTTCAGAATGCGCCTGCTGGGGTGATAGTGATGACGATGATCGGATTAATAATTACTGTTTGTCGGGCATCTACTGACTATGTCCCCTGTCCGGCACTTCACAAAGCACATTTTCTCATTGAAATATTACAGTGACCTGTGATGTGAATGGTATTAACCCATTTTATAGATGAGGAGACTGAGTCTCACAGGGCTTAAATTGCCAAGGTCACAGAGCTCGTGAGAGACAAAGCCACAATGAGTCCACTGATGCGTGGGTCTCGGAAACCAGGTAGGAGGGGAACAGGGACAGGTGGGGCCAATGGTCTTCAGCCTCAGCCGACCCCACAGCCAGGCTGTCCCCGCAGTCCTCCAAACCTCCCCCTAAGCCTCTCTTCTGTTTCCAAGACCTGAGCCCCTGGGGTTCCCAGGCCCCCCAGCTGCAGGGGCCCTTCCCGCCCCTTTGGAGGGATACCATACACAGGGCTGACTCAGATTTGCACTAGGGATTAAGGGTGGAACTTGGGCCTTAGACTAGATCAGAGTTTCCCTGGTAGCATGAGTGCGGTAGAGTGATAGGGTTCAAACAGTGGTTGTAGTCATGACATCACCCCACATCTGTTGCCAAATCCTAGCCTTCCGGCAGCTGCCATGGCTCCAGAGATGGGCCCTGCCTCCAGCCCCACAGGCCTCCTCTATGTGGCTGGCCTATCCCCAGAGCCAGGCACACTCTGCCTGCACACCCTCAGCCCTGGATCCCTCTCCTGGACCTGTTCCTCTCACTGTGGCCTGGGTGCAGACAACCCTCTGGGGCCAAGCCCTACCATTCTATAGCTTCTCTCTCATCCTGCTTCACCTTTTGGTTTGGGCACATGCTGCCAGCTTACTTGATAAAGTTTAGATAGAGCCTCGTCTATTCTGACTCCCTACATCCCATAGGAAGGAGACTTTCCCAGAGTTCCCAGAAGGAGACCAACCCATGTATGGTTGTGCAGGATGTGCACTGCACAAAGGCTTCCAGCTGGGGGCATGAGCAAAGCTAAACTCAGCCCACATGCTGCACACCAAACCATGTGACCTCGCATGGGGCTGTGTCTGCTCAGAGGAAGGGGCAGCTTTTCTTCACACAAGGAACCATCAGTAAGCCAAGCCACATCCTAGCTACACGGGAGGAGGCAACTTTCTATACTACTCACAAAGGTGTTATATAAGCCAGCATGAGCCGAGTCACTATGGTGTTAGAAGACTCCGTTTCAAGTCTCGGTTTGTATAAGCTTTGAGACCTAGGAAAAGAGGCATTACCTTTCTGACCTGCCTCAGTTTCTTGAAAGTCATTCCAATCATCACAACAGGAGGAGGGGGGCTACAGAGTGGGGCCCTTGGCCTTCAACAGGCAAAGGAGAAAACAACGCCCAGTCCTCTCTGATTTCAAAGGTAAAAGCAGACACCGCAGCCTAATTATTTCCCTGACCTGAGAATGATATTTGATGTAGACCCGCTTTCGGACAACACAGACCTGAGAGCAGAGAGGGAAGGCGACTTATTTCTCAGGAACACTTGAAAATGTCTGCGGCATCCCTGATGCTGTTGCTGATGGAGATAATTCGAGAGCGTTCTTTATTCATTATCTGGGGGGTTTTTGGACTCTGAACTCGGAGGTTTGATTTCCCTCCTTTCCCCCCCCTTCTCCCGAATATTTGTTACAGTTGCATTTTTCAAACCATCTACTGTCGAGAGGGTAAGTGGAGTGACACAGCTCATAATGGGCAAATAAATGGGAACGAAGCTCGTCAGCGCGAGTGGAATGAATTACTGTCGCCAGCAAGATGCGGTGATGGAGAGCAGCTGCCGACGCTGGGGGCGGGGGGCTCAAGCAGGTACGGTGCTGGAGTGGCCGGAATAACACTTACTATGATTTATCAAAGAGCACTTGAAAGCCCCTCGGAGGCTTTAAATAGGCATGAAAAGAGGCTCCGTGGCACTCGGGCCCTGGCAGAACAGAGTGATTAGCGGGCTCCAACGCCTGACCCCATGTGCGGCTTCCGGACCGGAAAAGCCGGAGATCTTCAAAGGCACTCGAGAAGGATGGCCAAGTGGGGGCAGTTCCAGGCGAGGGGACCTGTAGCCAGGTCCCAAAGAGGGAGGCGGGGGGACTTCCTAGGATGATGAGGTGAGCAAGCGGGAGGCTTCAGGAACTCATGGGGTGGCACAGAGGCTGCACGCTTTTCGGGGACCTGGGGTCTGGCAAAACGGGGGGCAGCCCATGAGAGCGAGGGTTCTTGGTCAAGGTTGTCCCCAAAGTGTGCATCAGAACTCTAAGCCTGTGGTCTGCCCACTGGTAATGCTTGGAGCCACCCAGAAAATTCTCCATGCCCCACTTTTGCTTCTCCCCTATTTGCTTGGTATGGTGCCTACAATGTCCCCATTAACGATGATTCCTTTAGGAGATGCAGTACCCTATTTGAGCAGGCTTTCCCATGTACAAATTCCTTTGAGAGACAGCACAGCCAAGATGTCCCATATGAATAAATCCTAGGAGGTGTTCGGGCTAAGTTGCAATTTCCCTCCTTTCCCATAGCTTGACACCCCCGCCCCCCCCCCCCACCCCCGCTACCAGTGCAGGATTTCTCAGCCTTGGCTCTAATGACATTTTTGGACTGGATAATGCTTGCTGGGAAGAAGGGAGAAGCTTCCAAGTTTCAGCATCCCTCGTCTCTACCAACTAGATGCCCGGAGCACCCATTCTGTAAGTCAGGACCGTCAGAAATGTTTCCAGACATTGCTGCGCAGTGACCGCCAGGCCCGCCCCGGGTTGGACAGCCCCTGCTCTAGTGTGACACCTCACAGATGGTGCTGGAATGATCTCTTGTGGATCTGCTTCCTTGCTTTGAATTTAAAACAATTTTTTTAAATTGATGTTTTTCATGAAAAGAAATCAATGTTAATTGAATTTAACAGAAAGAAAGGAAGTGAACCTGAAGCACTCGCTGAGCTTCCAGCTACATGTTTATTTACGACAAGACCTATTTAAAGTGAAGGAACCAAAGATTACGAAAAACTGAAGAGTTTGGAGTTAGTCGGTTGGGTAAGCCCCACACTTCAGCTTTACCGCTGTGTGCTGGTCCTTCCTCTCAAGTCTCCACCCATTTACTTGTTCAGGCTTGAATCACGTCCTCCAAAGCTCACATGTTGAAACCCTCAGCCCAAGTACCCCAGAATGTGAGGTTATTTGGAAATAAAGTCTTCCCAAAAGAAATCTAGGTCAAGTTGAAGTCAGCAGAGTGGGCCCTAACCCGTAGGACTGGTGTCCTTATGAAAAGGGGGAAATCCGGACATAGAGACAGGTGCACACACAGGGACAGCACCGTGTGAAGATGAAGGGGGAGATCGGGGACACCGGGAGCTGCTGGCAAACCACTAGACGCTTCTGGGGGGCACCAACCCCCCAACACCTAGATCGCAAGCTTCCAGCTTGCAGAGCTGTGAGACAAGACATTTCTGTTGTTCGAGCCCCCCAGCCGGGGGTCCTTTTTAGAGCGGCCCTAGCACACGCATCTAACACTCATCTTTTTCCTGTAGTTATCATCAGCTTTATAGTTCGAGTCAACAACATGCATACGCTCTTCTGTGTCCTAATCCCTGAGCTCTTCAGTCTGAGCTGCGGTATCGAATGGGATAAATGGGTCCCCTCCATCACCTCTCATTTCAGAATTCTTCTTTACTTTGGTTCATCCCTGAGTTGGCTAGATTCCATTAAGCATTAAGCATTTGTTTCTTCCTCCCTGCCTCCCTCCCTTCCTTCCTTCCTTTCTTTATTTCTTTCTCTCTTTCCTTCTTTCTTTCATCCCTCCCTCCCTTCTCTCTGTCTCTGTCTCTCTCTCTCTTTCCCAAGAAGGATCCCAGGTCCTACATCACTAAGTTCTTGGATACTTAAGAGTACGTGTTGTCTGTATACTTGAGTGCTAGTTTGGCTGGACATCCGCTTGAGGGTCTTATTTTTTCCTACGAGAGCATCATAAACGTTATTGCTTTATGAACTGCAAATTGCTAAGGAGAAGTTTGGGGTGCACCCAGCTATTTCCCCCCCGGACTTGAGCCCCGTCCCCCAGTACCCTCCACACCAGATGATGACATGTGTACGTTGGACCGTGGTCTTCCATGTTTATCATCCCCCACCACTTTGATATTTATACTTTGTATTCTCTTCCCTTTCGGTGTCACAGTGTTCTCCGACCTGTTTGCTCACCACCTCCCTGGCTGAATTTTTCCCCTGGGCATGTTTGTGGTGGTCCGTTTCAGCAGTGCATTCGACTCTGTAAAGTTTCTGCCTTCTCTCCGTTTCTTGCCTGAGCTTTGCTAGTTTGCTTTTTCATCAAGACTCTGATTTCCTTTTTGTAGAAAGACCATATTGCAAACAAATCCTTTGAGTCTCCGGAAGCCCATCTCTCCAACTCTCTCTCTGTTGCACTGGGTGATTCTCCTCGAGGTGTACGCTCGTCAGCAGCTTTTGCTTGGATTTCTTTCCCTCCGCCCAATTTTTATTTTTATACCTCATTTGTATATCCGTTCATCCATCAATGGACACTTGGGTTGCTTTTACCTTCGGCTCTTGTGAGCTGCTCTCAACATGCAAATACACATTTCTCATTGAGACCCTGCTTTTGATTCTTTTGTGTATCTCCCCAGAAGTGAAACTGCTGAGTCTTACGGTAATTCCAGGTTTAATTTTTTTTTAGAAAACACTAGACTGTTCTCCACAGCAGCTGTACCGTTTTATATGCCCACCAACCGTGTCCAAGGGTTCCACGTTCTCCACATCCTTGCCAATACTTATTTCCTGGGTTTTTGTTTGCTTGGGTTTGGGTTTTTTTTTTTTTTAAGATTTTGTTTATTTATTTGAGAGAAAGAGAGAGAGAGCACCAACAGTGGGAGGAGGAGCAGAGGGAGAGGCAAAGCAGACTCCTCGCTGAGCAGAGAGCCCGATGTGAGGCAGGACTCGATCCCAGGACCCTGGGATCATGCCCTGAGCCAAGGCAGACGCTTCACCAACTGAGCCACCCAGGCGCCCTCCAAATTATTCTTCTTTGCTACACAGAAAAGAAATAGCAAGACACATTTCCCGTCGTCAGAAGGAACTAACAGGACCCCCCTTGCCCACCCTGTCCCCTTACTGCCCTGTCCCAGGATCCTCCCTGGCCTGGAAAAATATGACCGAGATGTCATCAGGGCTCTATCTGGTGATAGGAACATAGATCTCCACTTTCTACTTTTTTTTCTGTTTTATAAGCTTTGAAAAGTGAGCATAATTGTTTTATAATCATAGCGATATGGTATAATAATGATGACATTTTAAATGAGCACAGACTTCTAGCTAAAAATAAAGTCATTTTTCTCTACTCGTCTCCAGTAAAAGCTGCATCAAACAATCACAATTAGGTCAAAATAGAGAAAAACTTGGATTTCAATGGAGCAAGACGTGTCTACATCCCCAGACCATCTCTCTTTATCTGGAACAAAGCTCTGCAGGTGAAGAGAGCTGACGCAGCTGTCATCATACTTCAGGGGGGGATCTGCTTTCTCTGAAAAGAAGGTTCACCCCCTCTTAAAAAGACAGGAAATTCTGACCCCTGCTACGACATGGATGGACTTTGAGGACACTACGCTGAGTGAAATAAGCCAGCACAAGACACAAATACTATATAATCCCATGGATATGACGTTCCTAGAATAGTCAAATTCATAGGGACAGAAAGTGGAACAGCAGGTGCTAGGGGCTGGGGGAGCAGGGAACGGGGCGTTATTATTTAATGGGGACAGATTGTCAGTTTTGCAAGAGGAAAGATGTTCTATGAATGGAAGGTGGTGATGGATGCTTACCAGTAAGAATGTACTTAATACCACTGAACTGTACACTTAGAAGTGATTGAGATGGTACATTTCATGTTATGTAGATTTCACCACAGTTGCAAAATATAATAATAAAAGAAGAAAAACTAAATCAAGAATCAGAGAGAAAACTGAAGCCCAGGCAAAAGACATAGGGCATTGCCGGGAGGCTGGTACCCCACCCCCCAAGGAAAGCATATACATCTAGTCAGTGTTTGGTCCCAGGGTGGCTGCAGGAGAAGGGTCCAACCGTCTCTGCCTTCTTGGGGCTCTCCATGCAGCTGCAGGGTCCAGATCAATGACCTTGGAGTCATCAGGAGATAAAATCAGAATATGATCACGGGGCCTCAAGGCAGAGGGTAGAGTAGGGGAGCAGGGTTTTTTCTAAAGATTTATTTTTTTATTTGAGGGAGAGGCAAAGGGAAAGAGAGAGAAGGAGCCTCCACTAAGCACAGAGCCCTACTCGAGGCTCGATCCCAAGACCCTGAGATCACGACCTGAGCCAAAATCAAGAGTCAAACGCTTCACCAACTGAGTTGCCCAGGCGCCCCGGGGAGGCAGTTTTTCCGAGATTAAATGCCCTGTGACAAGAATTCAGGCTGGCAATGGAAGAAAGAAGAGGGATAATTCAAATCAACTGTTCAGTGTCATTTTCCAAGGGCTCACTAGGCTCTCTGTGGTCCATGGCAAGGGTCACGGGTGAGATTCATAATCACCCACGCCTGGTTGGGCGGCAACCGCACTCTCAGCAGGGGCCAGTGTTGCTTCCTGCTGCAACCAGAATTGCCTCGTATGTTTATCATCCATGCTCTAATTTACTCATTCATCTATAAGCGATCCATTCATTCATGAAGATAGAGGATGAGGGAGAGCCCTTAACCATGAGCAGACCTTGTGCGAGGTCTGGGAAGCAGGGCAGACACAGCCCCTGCCCTGTAGGAGCTAACACTCTAATGGGAGATATAGACATTTGTCAGGTAATCACTTGAAGGAATGTAAGTTGCAACCGTGACCAGCGTTGCGCAGGAAGAGTCACACGGCACAGGGTGAACCCATGAGTGGAAGGGATAGTCTGCTCAGGCTACAGGGAAGACTTCCCTGATGAAGCTTGAGCCAAGACCTGAAGGATGAGCAGGGAAAGAGACCTTCTAGCAGTAGGACAAGCATGTGCAAAGGCCCTGAGGTGAGAGGGAACATGTAAGAACAAGGAAATGCAAGACATACGCATGGCAGCTGGGCACTGAGAGTGAGAGCCAGGGGTATGCAAGCTGAAAAGCCTCCCAAGGAAGCTGTATTTTCATAGGGGACATTGCCTCTAGCCAAATTCCTCCTTAATGATGGTGTAAGGCACCTTGGCAATACTTGGAGAAAGAGAGGTGATATGTAAGGGTATCCAAGTAGGACAAATAGCACCAGTAGAGGACTGGTAGTGGCAATGAACATGGTGTAGCCAAAAAACCCAGCTGCTTAGAGTGGAAACTCTAGCAAAGCATTTTGATGGGGCCCTCTCCTGTGCCCCAATTGCCTTGCTTGCCCTCTAGGGGCTCGCCAACCATCTTCCCGACCCCCAAGGGAGGCCTGAGAGGGGCTCCAAGGTTCTGGAACCTGGAGCTCAGCTCACCTCTCACGTAATTGCAAACACACTAGCTGACCTGAGCTTCCTCTTTCCCCGTCACCACGGCCTGACTCAAGATGCCTCGGTCCTCAGTCCACCTGCCCTGGCTGAAAAGCTGTCCTTCTGTCCAACGCCAGATACTTTTGGTCTTCATCAATTTTGAGATGCACTTTTTTTCTCACTTTTTAAAAAAAGATTTTATTGATTTATTTGACAGCAAGAGGGCACCGAGTGGGGAGGGACAGAGGGAGAGAGAGAAACAGACTCCCTGTTGAGCAGGGACCCCCGATGTGAGGCTCCATCCCAGGACCCCGAGACCGTGACCTGAGCCAAAGGCAGCCACTTCACCGACTGAGCCACCGAAGCACCCCCTTTTTCTCACATTTTAACACCATTAAAATCGGAAGCAATGTTGGCCAGGAGCAATCGTGACATCACTAGTGTGCCCTGCACGTGGGTGTCAAAATTTGCACAAGGGGTTCATTTCTCAGAAGGAAAATTCTAAAGACAGTAGTGCAGTATTCTTTTAAGAAAACACCGACATCAATGCCTCGGAGCTCAGAAAATTTGTTCCCTGAATATGAAGATGGTTAAGGAATATCTTCAGCAATTTATTTCACTTACGTTTTCCTTTTTATGTGTACAGATGAATGATCTCTGATAAAAATCTATGTTTACGTAAGTGTGAAAAAGCACTCTCATTACGTACGAAATACAAATTCTAAGTGATTCAAGGAGCATTATAATACTTTAGTTGGCAATGACTTTTTACTTTCTTAGTATATAAAATAACGATGCATTTTACAATGGACAGAGCCAATGAAATTCAATAAAACGCACTCATAAATGTTAACACTGTTTTTCACCTCCCCCCACCCCACCGTACACACAGGATAGGCTTGGCTCATTCTTACGCATCTAGCTAGAGCTGAATAAAAACTTCTAGAATGACTTGCATGAACAACCAGATACCTGCAAGTGATAATCAGACTATCCAATATCGGGAGAGAAAATGTGTTTGGTTCACTCAGAAAGTAAATCATCGGGTGAACACACGGAAAGAAGTCTGAGTCAATACGGGAGGATAATTTATTGAAATATTAATTAGAGTCTGTTCTCCCTTTACCGTCCCCTTCAAGCAGGTAGGCGGGCTTTGTAATTCTTGGCCCCTGGAGTTTTAGCAAGGCTGCAAAGTGAAGCTGCCTGAAGTTGAAGGCTCTTCTGATCATTTGGGAAAGGAAAGCCATTGACGAGAGGGTGGGCAGCTGCTGGAGTGGGCTGGGGGTGCCCAAGAGGAGCCTCGACCTGAGAAGCAGGGAGCTGGCCTGAGCCCCGAGAGGAGGTTTGTGGAGACTCATCTAGGTCAGGACCTGCTCCCCACGGGTGGACAATCTCAGCAGAGCTCTGGAGGCTGGACCCTAGCTCCGCAGTTCTTGGCCTCGCCAGAGGTGCTTGGGTCTCATGCATGGAAGGGGAGCTGCGGGCCTTCCAGCCTGAGGGGACCATGCAGGGGGAGACAGGAGGGTCTTTGCCCTGCGTGAGGTCCTGGATGTCCACCCCCCTTGGGAGGTAGGGCAGAGAACTCAACCGATCTGAAGTTATAGGTCCCACCAACCTTGGAGCATGAGTCTCCGAGTCAGAATTACATAAATGTAAAGAAAGTGATGGGATATGTTACATCTTGTGCCCTTGAGTTTGTAAACTGACATCGACCGCGCATGACACCAACAAAATTATTCTCCAGGCTTGGGCAGCTAAGCATCCCCTTCCATGAGCATGGAATCGGGGTCGCTGGAAGTCTGAAGTGCTCAGACCCTGCTGGAAAGAGAGCACTTCTGGAAGCCTGAAGGCTGGGCTGCCCGCATGTCCGTCGTGCTGGAGACAGCTTTAATGGGCTTGCTGTCACGTGTCCCTCGAAGGCCGGCCCCCCTGGACGGGGCTGTTTGCAAACTCCTCTCCAAAGCAGCTTCCCTTGAAGAGAGTTGCTACACAATCATTACAAATTGATTGCAAAAGAGCTAACAATCATGATTAAATCATTAAATTCTTGTCTACGCTTCAGAGAGCGGTGAGAAAATTAACTTCCCACCAACCTAATTTTTTCCTGAACATGAAATAATGATTTTCTGCCCGTCTAATTACAAAGCCAACATCTGATCAAGCCAGCATCCAGAGGGGATTATCGCATGCACGAGTATTAGACCTCATTACCAGCTTGAGTGCAAAATTATTACATCTTGTAATTGGATGGTGAGATTTATATACAGATCGGCCCGGTTTCTGTAAGATTGTAATTACAAGCTTCGTTGGTTAGCTACTTATCACTCAGCACAGAAGAGAGGAAAATAAGCAACAGAAAAGGCATTTCATTAACCCATAACCCTATCAAGGGAAAGCCACTGTAACACCCATGTCTGCATTAGGGAGAACAGCTAAATTCACAGATGAAACAATTTATTATACTCTTTGCAAATGGGATTGCATTTTGTTTAACCCCTAATGAACTCTTTGGGTAAAGTGTCTGAACAAACCATTCATTTTATAGACAACTAGGTTCAATACAGTAATTATAAGGGGTAACTGACTGAGATAAATGCTCACCTGCTTAGAAGCCGTTGATTAGAGACACAATTGGTGGGCGCTGGGCGCCTGCGCAAAGGGCCGGGGGCTGGGGCCGCGGTTGGCTTCCCAGAGCCGCTGGGAGGGAGCAGGATCCCGCCTGGCAAATCTACGGGCTCCGGCAGAAAGTCCGCTCCTGCATTCCCTGCATTCGTCAAGCTTCGCTGGATCATGCGAGGTTTAATAAAGCTGCAAGGACGGCACCGTTTAACAATTTCAGAGGCACTGGTGTGGAACGCAGAAATTTAAATACAGCCTGATGAGAGCTCCCCGCACGCTCCAGATGCGCGACCTAAATTAAATGTTACCTTTTCACACGTATGTATGGCACAACAATGGTCCTCACACAAAGTCTGCTTGGCGGGGTGTGGAACTGAAGGAGGATGTGACACTCGTGGTGGGTTGTTTTGCAGCCTACTGACCTCCAGTCCTCTCTGCCAGGAGGCAGCAAACCAAAGCTTGCGCCGCCTGCTTTTGAAGACCGCGGAGCTTGGTGTATTTCCCAACAGGTGAAATTTGCATGACGCTCAGACTTCAGTGTGCATAAAGTTTTATTAGCACACAGCCACCGTCATCTGTGTGTACTGCCCGTGACTGGTTTCCGCTACAACAGCAGAGCAGCAAAGCCAGAACTATTGACTCTCTGGCCCTTTAGACAATATCTGCTGATTTCTCTTCCATTCAGCCACACACTCATCAATTCATTCAACAAACATTGACTCAGCACTGAGTATGTGCTAGATCCTGGGGCAGGTGCTGGACTGTAAAAAAGGAAAGGCCACCCTTCCCGCCCTGGGGATCTCTCAGGCTGTGGGGCACATAGACCTGGACAGGGTGGAGCTTCAGCTAACTCAATACCTTCCTGCTTCTTCCGGTCCAATGGCCTGGATTTCCTCGGGGAAACCAGCCTCACCTGGATGCATGCCATGTCACCTGGGCTCCGTGGTGACTTTGGGAATGGACACATGGTCCAGTCAGAGCCCATGAGCTACGAGCCAGGACCCACTGTGGGGAGAAAGGGACACTCCCTCTTTTAATTGGAGTTCGACTTCGTTGTCTTCAGTCTGGAGCCATGGGAAGTACCCTGCTGCCCCAGGAGCCTGGGGAAAGGACTCAAAGAGGAGATGGAACGGATGATGCAAGAGACTGGGTCCTGAGATCCCTGTTCCAATCGAACTGCCCCTGAAGTCAGTCCACCCTGGACTTTTCCATTTTATGAGCCAATAAAGTAGCTCTTTGCCTCGAACCAGTCTACTGACACACCAGAAAGAATGTACCTAATTTGTACAAGAGCAATTACAGAAGGAGGCAGAGTGAAGTGTCATGTGCAGGGTATGAGGAGAGCTGGACTCTCCCTGGCACTCAAGGAATCCTTCCTGGAGGGGGTGGTCTTTGAGCCTGGGCTCAGAAGGCTGTCAAGGTTTTGATAAATAGAGAAAGGGAGTGATCTAGTTCCAGGTTGGAGGCTTGGGATGGGCAAGAGCAGGAGAGCACGGAGTATATGCAGAACCAGTGGGAAGGAATTTAGAGACCCTTCAGGACGACATCAAGCACACTCATCTCTACTCCTTCTGAACCACTTCCAAGTAGCTTATTCCCAGAGCACCGGGACATAAGAACACCAGGGCCCTCTTAGTCGGAAAGTTGTGAGGGTCACCACCCCCCAGAGATGACAGCGGGCGGACTCTAGCATGTCTACGATGATCTCCTCCTCCTGGTGTCCATACCTCGGTCTACTTCCCTCCCTGCGAGTGTGGGAGAAAGCTTCACTTTGCTTCTAACCAATCGGTTATGGCAAAGGCAAAATCTGTATGCTGAAAACTATGAAACGCTGATGAAAGAAATCAAAGAAGGCCTAAATAAATACAGACAGGCCACGTTTCATGATTGGAAGATTCAATAGTTTGAATATGTCAGTTCCTACCAAATAGATTTATAGATTAAATACAACTCAAATAAAAACCCCAGCAGGAAACTGCAAGCTGATTCTAAAATATACATGAAGAATCAAAGGAACCAGAATAGAGAGACAGAGGTCCAGACCCCCCTTGCCTCAATTTGGGACCACTCTAAAAGGCCATCTGGTTTCAGAGCTCCCCGTAAGGTGAGGCCTCGGTTGCGACTCTGCCTTGGGGCAACTTCTTCTGTCCAGTCTTGCCTTCCTCACCTCCTCACAGGCGTGTCTGCTGGGACCAAACCCCAATGGACAAGCCTCTACCTTCGAGTCAGTTTCCAGGGAATCCAATCGAATTCAGTGGTTTCAAGCCACTTTCATAAATGAAAATGTTGACTACTTGAGAAGTACTTTGATAGTAAAAAGAAAATCAGACTAATGTAACACAGAAAGTGTGTCATTGGGTCCCTTTAGGAATATTATCTACAAATTTATCTCTGATTCCTGACAAAGTCTGGGGGGGGGGAAGGAGATTTTAAAAGGTATGTATACACTATATGATTACATTTATGTAACATTCTTCACGTGACAAACTTATGGAAATGGAAAACAGATGCATGGTTGCCAGGGGCTAAAGAGGGAGTGGGGAAGGGCGGGAAGTAGGTGTGGCTACTGGGGGGAACATGAGGAACCCTCGCGATTATGGAAATGTTTGGTATTTTGACTGCATGGCTATCAATATCCTGGTCATTAGACTGCAAGATGTTGCCTTTGGGAGGCATGGGATCTCTTTGTATTATTTCTTCCAACTGCGTCTGGACCTACGATGGTCTCAAAGTTGAAAGTTTAATTTAAAAAAAGGAGAAAGAAGAATATGGCAAAGGTGATGGATGTCACTTCATGGTTAGGTTACATAAAAATATGGATTCTGCCTTGTTAGTGAACGTTCCCTATTGTTTTCTAAGCTTGCATGTGTTGCACGTTGGAGAGACCCATATGGCAAAGAACTGAAAGTGGTCTCTGGCCAACAGACCTCAATCCAGCAGCCCCTAGGAACCGAATTCTGGCAGCGATCATGTGAGCTTAGAAAAGGATCCTTCCCCAGTCAAGGCTTCAGATGAAACCCCAGTCTGACCAACCCCTTGATTCAACCCTGAAGCAGAAGCCCTCCCTAAGCTGTGCCTGGATTCCTGACCCACAGAAACAGGGAGAAGGTAGATGTCTATTGTTTGAAGCTGCCTGGTTTGTAGTAATTTTTTATACATTGATAGATAGCTAATGCTTACACCAAAACAATCAAATGCTGGAATGTTGGAATTTTATTTTGTTCAAGATAATACAAGAGAAAGAAAGTGGACAGAAGGAAGCATCGGGAAGGGGGAAGGGATGTTGAGCTATCATTATTCTGGAGTTAGGTTCAATGTTAGTACTTCTCCAATTTTTCCTTCAAGACATCATTCATGACAGAAGAACATGTTTAAATATCTAGACCTGTGGTTACCAAATTTTTTTTTAAAGATTTTATTTATTTATTTGGCAGAGATAGAGACAGCCAGCGAGAGAGGGAACACAAGCAGGGGAAGTGGGAGAGGAAGAAGCAGGCTCACAGCGGAGGAGCCCGATGGGGGGCTCGATCCCACAACGCCGGGATCACGCCCTGAGCCGAAGGCAGACACTTAACCGCTGTGCCACCCAGGCGCCCCTGTGGTTACCAAATTTTAATGATCGGGAACCACAAAGAGAAAAAAATTGCACTCACGCACACACACACACACACACATACACATACATCTGTACAAATACGTATAATGGACAATATATTCTATGTGCTGTTTCTTCATTGTCAGCCTCTCCCCATGAGAATTTCAGCTCCATGAAAGCAACATAATTGCATCGCTTACTACCAAGCCCCAGGGGCTCTAGATCAATGATTTGTTGACTAAGGAATGAATGTATATGAATGTACATATACAAAAAAATGAATTTCGGAAATGATGAGATGAAAATAAAATGAGCAGTTATTTTTAATGTTTTTCTAATTGAGGGTGTCATACTCTCATTAGCTAATATCTTAGAGCCTACTATCCCCTCCTATTGTGTCAACAATAGGGATACGGTTTCAAATTATCTTTTTGTTAATTTTGATTGTTTTTAACCAAGTTCTTTCAGATCTTATTAGATAACCATCGTTTTTATCTCATGCTGTGGCTGGTCAAAGTCCCGTGCGAGGAGAGGGAGTGACAGCCCGACCATACTCTTCACTTCTACTGGCGTTACTATTATGAACTTTAATTGTGATTTCTTCACGGGAATCTTCTTCAGCCACTTGTCCTTTTAGCAAAGGCTGATTTAGTTAAATAAGATAAGATCATCTATAAATCCAATTCAGTTGCTACATGGAAAATACAACTCCTCAGAATGTACTGAAAGAAAAAAAATATCTATCCCTCCTCCCGGCGACGTCCACTCTTCTCCTCAGGGTACCTTGTAGAATTCATAGGACATACAACCTTTGTGACATAGGACAGAGTGAGGAAACCAGCGCCAATCTTGAACTTTAAAAACTGTTAAAGTTTCATTTATTACCTGAGTTTTAGATTTAAAAAATAGATTTATTTAGGGACTCGACCCTATTCCAACAACCTATATATCTCTCCTGTGCTGGTACCACACGGTCTTGATTACCATTGCTTTGTAGTAAGTTTCAAAATCTGGAAGCACGAGTCTCCCTTGTTTGCTTTTTTTCAAGATTATTTTGGCTATGTGGGGTCTCTCGCAATTCCTTACGAATTTTTAAATCAGCTTGTCAATGGCTATAAAGAAGTCAGCTGGGATTCTAACAGGGATTACGATGAATTTGTAGACCAATTTGGGGACTATAAACATTTTAATGATGTTAAGTCCTACAACCTATGCACATGGGATATTTTTCCAATTATTTAGATTTTATTTAATTTCTTTCGACAATGTTTGTAGTTTTCATAGTGCAAAGTTTTCACTTACGTTATTATTTTAATTATTTATTAAATTACTGCATCTTAATCTATTTTATGATTTAATTATTTCACTTAAGTTATTCCTAAGTGTTTTATTCTTTTTGTTGCTATTATCAATTGAATAGTTTCCTCAATTTCATTTTCAAATTGTTCACTGCAAGGGTATCCAATACAATTGATTTTGGCACACCGATCTCGTATCCTGTAACCTCGCTGATTTTCAGCAAGGTTGTCAAGACCATCCAATGGGGAAATAATCGTCTTTTCAAAAATGGTGCTGGGACAAATGGTTAGCCACAAGCAAAAGAATAAAGTTGGATCCCTACCTCACTAGATTACAAAAAAATTAACTTAAAATGGATCAAAGACCTAAATGTGAGAGCTAAATCCATAAAACTCACAGAAGAAAACTTATGACTAAACCTTCATGACCTTGACTTGGTGAAGAATTCTTAGATATGACACCTAAAGTATGAGCAACAAAGAGAGAAAATAAATAAATTGAAATTCAGCAAAATTAGAGACTGGTGCTTCAGTGGGCCTTTACTAAAGGACTGAAGTCCCGAGAATGCTGTAACATGCATTGACGTGATGTTAAGTGATACAAACAGCCACAAAAGACCACCCGCTCTATGATTCCATTCATATGAAATATCCAGAATAGGGAAGTCTGTAGAAACAGAAAATAGGTTTGTGGTTGCCTAGGGCTGCAAGAGGTGGAGGGTGTAGAGGGTAGTAGCTAAAACATATCTTTTGAGGTGACAAAAATGTTTTAAAATTGGCTGATGGAAGATGGTACCTGGCTGTGAATATATTACAGGACACTGAACCGTATACTTCCGATGCATGAAATGAATGGCATGTGAATTACATCTCAGTAAAACTGTGAAAGAATTTAAATAGATATTCTTTCCTGCTGGCTTGAATATAAACACAATGGCTGGAGCTTGAGCAGCCTCCTTGGACCATTGAGGAGAATCATGATAGTGGGGCAAGAAGATAGAATGGCTCTAGATCCTGGTCACTAAGGACCATCACCCAAGATCCTGACTATTTCTGTACTTCCACTGCATGACAGAGAAGTGATTTTCTACTTTGTTGGGTTTTTAAAATGGTAGATATAGGAGTTCTAATACGGTCTTCTCATATCTGATTGAATAACACTGTCTTCTTCCTTGGAAGATCACTGGAAGACTCAAGAAATGGGAGAGGTCTGAAGGCAGAGCTCAAACAGCCACAAAGCTATTATGCCATTCCCCAAATATTCCTGGCTCTTTACATTTCAAGCATACGGTAGGATTGCTCTTCCTGCTCCTTCGTGGTTGGTTGGGACAATGGAATGCACCTAAGAAAGACACATTCTATTACGACCCAATATACACCAATATATTTGACCACACGGAATCTTGATACAGACCCTCATCTTCCCCGGTGCAATACATACAATTTTTCTATTCCATCCAGAACTATTCTTTGCTGCCTCATTTATTTTAAATATTGATCTTGACTCACTAAGTTCATTTTCTTACCCGCTAAAGAGTCATAAGCTGTGGTTTGAAAAACACCGCCGTGAGTAGATTTCACAAAAGGTGATTTAGAAGCACACCCACTGACAAGGAAAGGTGTCCAGAGTGTAACAGTGAGTAAAAAGGAAGGTCACAAAATAGAATGTATAATATTGTCCCGTTCAGTTTAAATGCGTGTATGTGTATGTGCGTGTATTTCATGCAAATAGAAAGATAGCCTGGAGGAACAGACCCCAGCATAAACAGCAATGGTCCTTGGAAGAGGGAGAGTGGGGATTTGAGGATGATTTCATTTTCTTTTGGTTTGTCTTCCAGCTTTTTCTGTGATGGGCATCTATTACTTGTGTACTTTAAAATGAGTTCGTTGCATTAAAACATCAAGAATAAGGGTATGCGGAGTCTTGTCTGGAATTGAGCAAATGTAGCAAGAACCTGAGAATCACACTCAGTTAAAAAAGCTCGATTGTGTGGCGCCTGGGCGATGCAATAAGTTAAGACTATGACTCTTGATTTGGCTCAGGTCATGATCTCAGAGTCGTGAGATCGAGCCCCGCATTGGGGCTCTGCCTCTCCCTCTGCCCCTCCCCCCCAAAAAATAAATAAATAAATCTTATTAAAAAAAAAAAAAAAGGACTCAGGCCTCAGCTAACATCCAGTCTAAAGGCTGGGATCAGGTTCTGGTCTCCTACAGCCTGCAGTGTACCAAGCGACTTCTTCCTCCCTCCCTTTCTTCCTCCCACCCTCCCCTCCTTTTCTCCCTCCCTGCCTTTCGTTCTTGCTTCCTACAAACACTAACGGAGCATCTCTCCATGCCAGGCACTGGGGATTGGCAAAGGAAAAATAACAACTCTGGGACATAGGAAGGGCTGAGCTGAGCTTACTGGTAGGCACGGTGGGGGGGACCTAATCCAAAACCAGGCCCTAGGGTCTATGGGCTGGGGCCTTTGGGGAAAAGAGCTGGTATAGGGTTTTTAAAGCCAGGTAACTCAGAAGGTTTCCTAGCCCAGGTTCAGCGTGGAGCATTTGCTGAGCAGCACCAGACAGTCTAGACAGAATAGCTAAGTGGCTGACACAAGTCATCACAATGTCACCGCTTTGTTGGTCCCAATCGGTTTTCTGAAAAGATGGTGCCCTGTGTTTTTTTGGTAGAGGGAATGGACCCTGACCACCTGCCCTCCCGCAATTTCTCACGCCCTCCAGGCTCAGGGTCCTACACAACCTCCTTTACATTAAAGTCCAAGAATCCTCAGAATGTAGAGGTAATGAACAAGGCAGATCGGGTGGCTATCCTCGGGAAGCCCCCAGCCTGGAGCTAGAGTTCATAAAGACATAACCAAGGAGGTACTTTGGGCTGTGATGAGTCTGTGAAAATAATAAAGCAGAATACTGCAACAGAGAGAAGCTGGTGGTACTTTAGTGCCTGGGGAATCCAGGAGGACTTCTTGGAAGTGGTGACATTGGGAGTCAAAGCCCAAATGAAGGCAAGAAGTCAGCCTTGAGGAAAAACACTTGGCAGAGGGACTAGCAAGCACAAGAGCCTCAGAGAAGGAAGATCTTGGTATGTCCCCAGACCACAAAAAGGCCAGCTGTCTTGAATACGAGCAGGGCTGCCTGCAGGGGCTCCAGACAAGGGCAGACAGGCCTCGCATACAGGCCCTGGTGGATCTGGCTAAGGACTTGGGATCTGTTCTGAAGTACGATGAGAAGCCACTGGAGGAAAGTGGCCTGTTGTGAAAAGATGACACCTTTGTTTGGTTTCATCCACGAGCGCCATGGTACCACCACTTGCCCGCTGATGCACTGCGCAGAGAAGGACACGCCGTCACGAATGCAGTATTTGTGCCTCAAATTTGCATGATCGCAACCCAATCGTGAGAAAACCGTTAGACAAATCCAAACTAATAGACATCCCACATGACGCCTGACCAGTGCCCTTCGAAAGTCATAAAACACTGAAGAATTGTCATGGCTAGGAAACTCGAAAACCCTAGACGCCATGGAGGATCTGGAATTGACTCCTGGGACATTAATGTCCTAATGTCAGGAGAAAAACTGATCAAGTTTGAATAAGGTCTGTAGTTTGATTAATAGTTTTGTATTAATGTTAATTTCCTGGTTTGATCACTTACTATGATTCTGTAAGCTGTTAGCACAGAGGAAAGCTGGGGAAGGGTCTATGTACTTTTCTTTAAGCCCCAAATCATTATTATTATTATTATCATTATTATTATCATTATTATTATTATTAGAGTACGTGCACGAGAGCGAGGGAGGAGGCAGAGGGAAAGGGAGAATCTGAAGCAGACCCCCCACTGACTGTGGAGCTGGACACGGGCTCCATCTCATGACCCTGAGGTTGTGACCTGAGGTGAAATCAAGAGTCAGACGCTTAACTGACTGAGTCACCCAGGCACCCTCCAAAATTATTTTTTACATAAAGTTTTCAAAACTAAAGTACAAAACCTGTATCATGTACTGAATCTTTTTAAAAATATACACCGACACAGGCTTGCCCTTGTGTAGAAAATGTCTGGAAATAACACATAGGATGTAGGGCTGGTTGCCTCTAGAGAAAGATCCAGAATGGGAGACAGACTAACTTTTCACTGTGTTCCCTCTTGCACTGCTTGAACTTAGTACACATAACGTTCCTAATGAAAATACAGGGAAAAAAGCATGTGATGAAGTATTTGGAGGTTAAAAGAAAAGGCAATGCCTTTGTCCCACCGAGAATGGGTCCTAGCGATGAGAGTGGGAGCGGGACACCAGTAGGATGTAGGTGTTCAGGAGAGAAATGTGGTGCTCTGTGCTATGTTCATAATTAGGAGAAGCGGAGTGAAGGGTATACATAACTATACTATTTTTGCAACTTTTCCTTAAGCTTACAATTCCTTAAAAATTTTCCAGGGAAGAAGCAGTGGAGATGGTGAGCTATGGACAGAGTGGAGAAATGACATGGAGATGAACAGGACTTGCTGGTGGACTGGATGAGGAGTAAAAGAGACAGAGGGTCAGAGTGGCCCCCTAGTTCTAGCCTGGATGATGATCTCACTTCCTGAGATAGGAAGACCGGGAGAAGCAAGATGGGGCCATAACCCTGAGTCTGATTTAGGTGTTTGGGGACAATGGCAAAACCAGAGGGCATAGGGAAGGGCTGCCTGCCGCTACTCTCTGCACAAAAAAGCAACCAAAGGTCAAGCCTGGGTGGCGTGTTCAGGAGCCCCTCTCCAGCCCAGTCTTCTCACATTTAGGGCAGCCAGAGCTGAGAATGGGGAAGGGGACTGTACCAGTTCACTCAATTAATGGGTGGGGGGAAAGGGGGAGATAGGCAAGAGTCCGACCTCCTGCTGCCTTCTCTCCAATATGCATTGCACATGCCCGAGACGTGCAAGCCCGCATTAAGAAAAGGAAGCAGAGAAGGTGGGGCCTTGAACATGGAGCACAGCACCACATAACGTTTTGCATTGATCAGTCCTCCCTGGGAGATCCACTGGGCTGCGGCTGGTCTCGGTTTAAGGTCATTATTAGGACTGGGTGCATTATGATGCTATCAGCATGAATGTTTCTGCCATGTTCTCATAGTTTTTCTAAGTACATTATTTCTTTTGATTTTCTATAACCCCTGAGACCCAAATTATTCCGTCCCATTTTGCAGAGGAGGAAACCACAGCCCAGAGAAACTAAGTGACTTTCCCAAGGTCACACAGCCAGTAAACAGCAGAACTAGCACTTGAACTTAGACCTTCTCAGCACGAATTCCCGTGCGGCTGTGTTAGAGCCTGCTGCTTTCACTGTAGCTAAACAAACGAACTCCTTGGCTCATACAACATCAGCCTGTCCCACCAGCAGCCCCAAAAGCAATCCAGAAACTTCCAGAAGGGGCCTGCCATCAGCTAGAGTCCTAACTGTTAACTTCCGTTGGTCTTCGCTTTCACATCAGGGAGATGCAGTGAAGCAGTGGCGAGTGTGGGCTTTGGAGGCTGGCTTTCCAGGGGTTAAACCCCAGTCCCGCTCCTCACCAGCCGTGCGTTGCATGCAAGGTGCCGAATCAGCTCACTGGTCAACGGACGTACCTCCCACACAGCCATAATCATTGAGATGACTGTCCAGAACATTCCTGCAGTGTAGGCTCAGGACAGGTCTCAACAAAGTCACCAGCCTGATAACGGTAGTCATGTCACCTACACGGAAAGCTCCTGGCAGATTCCTGTTAAGGGGACACTGACGTCGTGTTTAGAACAGAGCCTGGCCTATAGGGAGCCCACGTAGTAAGCACTGACATTATGATTAGAGAAAGTATTCCCAATTTGCATGGCGAATAAAGTGAGTTTATCACACCCGGCTAAAGGTGCAGTCACTCTGTCTACACCAGCTTTGATGGCTATGGTTTTCCACAACCACCCATCAGGAGCCTGGACCTGGGGCCTGGGCTGCTGGTCACGTCTTGTTTTCATTGCCTCCCGTGCCCCTTCTCCCTGCTGACATCCCGGCCGACGTCAGTAGGAGATGATAGGCCTGAAAACTGGTCTCCTGGGCACACATATCTTCCTGCCGATTGATGTGTGGGCCTTGGGAAATGGTCCCAAAGCCGGCGAACAAGAGCCGTCTCCTGGGGGCAGGTGGTCGGCTTGGGCCCGCCTGCGAGGCTGTGTGAGATGATGGGGCAGTGACGGCTGGGACAGCGGTGGGGGTCGGGTGGGACTGGCGGGCTGATGCGGTCCTCGAGGCGAGCCCCTTCCTTTCCGGAGGGACAAGTCAAAGGTGCCATTGGCACAAGGGCCGGGGTAATCCTGCCCCTCACGACGCCTGTGGCTTCGGACCGCACATGAAAGATGGTCAGAGGTATTTAAAGCTGAACTTTTTGCCCACAGTCCTTAAAGGCTCCACTCAGCCACCCAACAGAAAACCATGTGTGTGTCTTAGTGTCGTGTGTTACCTTGATGGGTTTCTATTACTGACAAAAATGAAAAGAAACACAAAAACACTACTAGCTTTGCCCATTTGCGGGTGCCTTCGCCCTGTGTGCCCGGCCTCGTGTATGGGTTTGCTCATCTAATCCTCTTCAAAACCCCCTAAGGTGATGACAGCTACGATCCCCATGAGCAGAGGCTCAGAGGGGCTGGGGACACGGTCCAAGGTCACGCCACTCTCATTTGACAGGGTCAGGATTTGAACCCAGGTCAGTGTGAATCCAAAGCCCCATGTGTTCTGACAGGTATAAATGTCCTTGGTAGGGAAAGGCAGGGGGCTGGGGGCTGGGGGCGTTTAGCTGGGGCTCAGAGACCCACTCCCCATAACCATTCGGACCAAGGATCTGGCCTCAGGCTTGATGTCCTCACCTCTGAAGCTAACGGGGACAGGGTCATGGGGGGAGGGTGGGGGTGGTGGGGGAGACCATCCCCACCACGCCCCAGTGCTCACACCCCCCTAGCCCCCCTCTGTGTGCCACAACAGCCAATCAATACTGGCTTACATTTTATGAGACAAGGAGTTAACTTGTTCAATTATGGGGGAGACAGCTCTATTCTTTCGTAACAAGTAATCTGAGTAGGAAAATCGATCCTGAGAGGCCCCATGCACGCTGGCTAATTTTATATTATCCTCAGCCAATGGGCGAGCGCAGAGTAATGGAGTTGTTGTTACAGTTCATTATGGGAGGGGAATCAATAGTGGGACAATCTGAGGCTCAGCATTACAGCTGTGGCAGGAAGGGGGGCGGGGAGTGCAGAGTGGGGAGCACCACGTCCTTGTGTGTGCTCCCAGCCCCGACACTGGGGCCTCCTGCCGCAGCCCCTCGGCAAGGAGCCCCTCTCAGGATGGAGACCAGGAGACTCCCCATGACCCAAGCCCCAGTGCCCCCCAACAGCCAGACTGAAGGAAAGCAAAGCCTCTGTCACCGCAGCCTGGCTTGTGACCACCGCATTTTCCCTGCTGTCCTTGCAAGTGGCTTTTGGACACAACCCAGGTTTGGCCTGGCAGCGAGTTCTCCCTGGCATCTTGATGGCCCCAAACACTAATTCCTGGTTTTCTTCCTAAATACACGGCCGAGATAGACAGGCTGCCTCTGTCTTCTGTGTGCTCAGCGACCGAGAGATGCTGTCCCAGCTCCCCCTGGTTCCTCGGGCGGGGGGGGATCTCCCCAGGGCAGTGGCTTCACTTCCAGGCCCAGATCTGATATTTGGGTTGTTGCAGTTTTCCCCCTTGCAACAGCGTGGCTAGGACTGAATCAGGGCTTTGTAATCCCATCTCGCGTGGACCTCTGCAAGCATTTGGGGAGCTGCGCTTCTGCGAAGGGCAGGCACGCCAGCAGCCTCTTTGTGTAGAAGAGCAGGTCTATCATCTGACTATTTAACTTCTTTACAGGAGGATTTCATATCTATTATGCACGAACCCATTTTATATTCATTATCTTATTCCCTTCTCGTAGCGGCTTCTACTAGTGTCCCAATATACAGATGGATAAACTGAGATTCAGAGAGGAAAAGCAATGTGCTGAGGATAGGTATTGAAGGTCAGAGCCAGGATTTGAGCTTCTTCTGTCTGGCATGCCTCCAGCTCTGAAAGGCACTCCACAAGTCACTCTGGGAGGTAGGAACTGTATCATTTTGTTCAAAGTCTCTGTCTTGCCATGGCTAACCCAGCACCTGGCCTACTTATGTATAATGGGTATGATTTTTTAAAATATTAAATCAGGGGTGCCTGGGTGGCTCAATTGGTTGAGCGTCTGACTCTTGATTTCTGCTCAGGTTGTGATCTCACGGTCCTGGAATCGAGTCCCACGTCAGGCTCCATGCTCAGCTGGGAGCTGCTTGAGGACTCTCTCCCTCTCCCTCTGCTCCCCCCCGCCCCCGCTCGCTTGCTCTTTCTCTCTCTCTCTCAAATAAAAAAATAAACCTTAAAAAATCAAATTAACATATTTTATATTTTTGGATGCTGCCTTCCCCATTAAACATGCTCTCCTGTTGCTCTCCACACCATTATGGCCCCAGGGGAGTGGGGAGAACCAGTGTGTTCCCTCTGGGAGAGGACTGATTGGGGCAGGAAGAGTCCCTGACCCACAAGAAGGGGATTAATGGTAGCCTGTCCTGTCCTGGCCAGTGTGAGCGGCAGAAGGACAGAACTCAGGATACGTCATGGTCACATGGGTGGGGGACTAACTGTACTCCAGTACCTAAATGAATTTATATCTGCTAATTCATATATACGCAAGTTCAACACACTCTCTATTTATTAATTTAATTCTTACAGCAAACTTTGGGGTAGTTGCAATTATGATCCCATTTTACAGATGAAGAAACAGAAGCACTGAAACTTTAAAGACCTGGCGGGATTTGAAGCCACGAATTCCAGATGCTATCCACCACGATGCTATTCTGGAATAGAAGACAGTAGAATATGTCTGGACTCCTCTCTCTGGACCAAAATCCTGGCGGTAAGGGTGTTGGGTTGAGGGGAGAGATGAAACAGGGAGAGGTGGTGCTCCAGTTCTTATTTGGAAATCAGAGGTCACGCGGGACAAGGCCGTCCCTGTTCCAAGGTGGGTAATGCAGTGGAATGAACATGTGATATGGTTAGATGGGGAGATACCTGAGTTAGCACTCTGAGTCCCTTTATATCCCATCAGGCACAATTGGGAGCCAAAGTTTCAAATAGGGGATGTAGGACTTGGCCAGCCATCCCTGTTATGGGCTGAGTTGTGACCCCTAAAATTCGTCTGTTGACGTCCTAGCCCCTGTACCTCAGAATGTGACAGTATTTGGAGATGGGGTCTTTAAAGAGGTGATTAAACTAAAATGATGTCTGATGGTGGGTCCTAATCCAATATGGCAGGTGTTCTTATAAGGGGAGGAAATTTGGGGACACAAAGAGATATGAGAGATCTGCACATGCGCAGAAAAGCCATGTGAGGACACAGCAAGAATGTGGACACCTGCCAACCAAGGAACGAGGCCTCCAAAGACACCAAACCTGCCGGCACCTTGATCTTGGACTCCCAGCCTCCAGAACTGTGAGAAAACAAGCCTCCATTGTTGGAGCCCCCTGTCGATGGTGTTTGTTACGCAGCCCGAGCTGACTGAGACAGACCTGCCTTGAAGCCGCCAAGAAAGCAGCAAGGTGACCTCACCATGGAGGGCTCAGAGTGAGCAGCGTACGTTCAGGGCAAGACGGAGGAAGTGGCTGAAACTCGGGGTTCCAGAGACCAACACAGCCAAGGTAGGACTGGCTGGGTGAGTAAAGGAGGACCTCAGGCCCGGACCCAGGCCAGCAAACAGACCATGAGAACAGCAGCTGCATATAACAACCAGTCACCGGGCACGGGAAGAGGAGCAGAGCCATGGCCCCGAAGCCCCGAGGCCCGGAGGTGATCTGCTGTCACTCTTCAGAAGAGCCTGTGGACAGTGAGGGAGGGGAAAGGTGGAGTTGCTGAGGGGGCTGGGGAGGGTTCTCAGAAGGAGGACAATAGTTCACCATGAGAACCAAACATCATGCTTTAAATAATAGCACACACAGAATAATTACCATCTTTGTCCTAGACTAGAGGTCAGCAAACTGTGGCCCTCGGGCCAAATTCAGCCTATGTGTTTTTGTCAATAAAGTTTTATTGGGACACAAGCATGCCCATTTGTGTACACACTGTGTAGGGCTGTTTTTTGTGCTACAACAGCTGTGTTGAATAGTTACGACTACGACTGAGCCTGTATAGCCCCAGAGCCTGAAATATTTACTATCTGGTCCTTTACAGAAAATGTTTGCCAACCTTTGCCCTAGAAACAACGTTTCTGTAACAGTGGTCGTTGGACTTTCTAGGACAGCTGGAGAATAGTGTGAAGGATTTCATCCATTCAATCATTTGTCCAGTCAGTCAGTCAGCAAATATTTTCCCAAGGGACAGCCACGTGCCAAAACCCATGCTCAGTACTAATGATTCAACAATGAACAAAGAGTCATGGTTCTCTCGCCAAGGCACTTACCGTCTTGCGGGAACACAGACATTAAACAAATGATCACACACACATGCTGTGCTCAACTGAGATGAATTCTGTGCTGGAGAATGTGGAAATCTGTTAAACCATATCTTCTCTTTCCCCAGAAGCAGACGCAGAGATAAGGGTTCAAGTGCAAATAGTTTATTTGGAAGATGGTCCCAGGAAGTACCAGCAGGAGAGTGGGAAAGTGAGACAGGGCACAAAGAGTGTGTAATTGAGCAGGTGACCCTGTGGCCCTCTGAGGATCTCAGGGACACAGTGGGCAATGCTCCTCAGAGTTCTCCCACCCAAGGACAAGAGAGCTGGGGTACCAACTCCCCATCTGTCATTGGTTGAGGGCTGCTCCCTGGTCCATGAAGTTTCCTGCCCTTCCTGCTTATCCTCACCTGGTAGACTTGGGGTAACAGGTGATCTCGAAGCAGGCTGCCCTGTGCAGAGGTGAATACAGAGGGGTTGAGGGGTGAAGTTCAATCAGCCCTGAGGAGGAAGGGAGCCTTGGGAAAGAATATTCCCACAGAGGGAGCCTGTGGTTCCTGACCCAGGACAGCAAGCTGCTCCCCCCTTGGGGTGCCAGCACCCTTTGCTTTAATTAGAGCACCTAACTGAGGGAGGTGTGATCAGTTGTCGGCTTGGAGGGAATGGGCCATGCCATCTCCACTATTCTACCGCCAGAGCCTAATTCTGGGCCCAGCACACAGCAGGGCCACAGTGAATGATGGGTGAGCGTCTTCCCAGCTTTAATGGGATAACAAGGGCTCAGGAAAATTCTACTGTTGTCTGGTGCTTTCTGCAGACTGCTTCCAAGGGTTCCAGGGCTATATACTAGAGAAGCCCTGCCCAATTTTGGGCAAAGAGGTGGGAGGAGCTCAGCCTCAGGAAGGTCATGAGTGCAGAGGACATGACCTAGGTGTTGGATTTTATACGATGGCCGAAGTTGCTCTGTGTGTTAGGGCAGTGGTTCTCAAAATGAGGTCAAGGAACCCCTAGGGGTTCCCAAAGCCTCCCCATAATGTTCACAGTAATACTAAAGCATCATTTGCCCTTTTTTATTGTCCTTTTCTCATGCGTATACAGGGGAGTTTCCCAAGAGACTATTTTACATTTACAAAAATATAAAACATGAGAGACTATGGACTCTGGGAAACAAACTGAGGGCTTCAGAGGGGAGGGGGTGGGGGAATGGGATAGGCTGGTGATGGGTATTAAGGAGGGCACGTATTGCATGGTGCACTCGGTGTTATACGCAACTAATGAATCATCGAACTCTACATCAAAAACTAGGGATGTACTGTATGGTGACTAACATAATATAATAAACAATATTATTATAAAAAGTATATATAAAACAGTGTCATGCCTCCTTATCGGTATTTTTAAATAAATTCATGAATACGTATTTCTTTTTTTAACTTCTCACATGGTAAATATCAATAACCCATCTAAATGAAAAGTTCTGGGTTCCTCAACAATATAATATTTGAAGGGCCACAGGGTCCTGAAACCACAAAGTTTGAGAACATCCATGTTGGGGAATTCTTCACCCTCTCAGTCGTCATGGGGCAGAGACCACAGCCCCCCGTAGAAACAGTCACCTTCCCACTTTCCCAGCTGCCCTTGTGGCTGGGATGTGACCACAGGACCTAGGCCCACCCAAACAGACATTTCTCGCCCTATCTTTGGAGGGGGATGCTTGTGACCCGAAGTAGGGCCTAGAGTAGAGACGCGTCTGGCATCCGATCAAAGGTCAGTGGAGGCCATGGGGGCTGCCGTGGTGACTGGCTTTTAGTAGCGGTGTCCTCCCTGGCCTGGGCTTGTGGCATGATCCGGCTACATCCGGGCTGCCTCCTGGCCTCCCTGCTCTGAGCCATCACCCCAGCCTGTCTCTTCAGGCTGCCTGGCAATGCTGTGTGAGCTCGGGCAACTTGCTTGTGCTCTCTGGGCCTCAGCAGACATAGTAGAGGTGATAAGAAAGCGTGGGAAGGATCGTCAAGATCCAGCGAGGTCACATATGCACAGGATAACGGCTCGATAGCGTTGGTGGCCGCTGAGATGAGGATGGTGATGAAGCAGGGGATAGTTACCATGATGAGTCATGGCCGCTAGCCGTGCTGCTCACCATGGAGTCACCTCGGGGCCCTGAGGCCTCATCCCTGACCTTGGTGCTCGGTGCAGAGTATGGGGCACTAGTCAGGGATATGCTTCCACTAATTCCTCTCCTTAAATCGGGCACAGTTGGTCTCCGTGGCCTGCACCCTGACAGCAGAGATGGATCGAGTGAAAGAGACCAGGTTCTGGCACATTCCAGAGGTCTCCACTGCAGAGCCAGTATTTGCGCCTCTGTTGTATATTTACATAATACCCTTCTTTGCATTGACTCACTTCTTCCCTTAAATAAATTTGCACCGAAAGCGTTTGACGTGCTACTTGTCATGTTTTTCCCCTCTCATGAAAGTCCTAGATAACTAGTCAGTAAAATCTCTTTGTCTCCGCACCTCCTAACAGCCTTTCCCACACCGTGAGTTCCCTGATGTGGGACAATCTGCTCCCATGCTCTTCGCCCCCTGAGCAGGGCGGCAGGACAGGGCAGGTGGACGGCATGGGGTTGTGCCCCAGCCCTGATTTCCTCACCAGGAAGACAAGGCTACTTTGAAAGTGTTCCATGGGGACTGGAGAGAGTCAATGCTGAGTGCCAGACCTGAGTCCTGGCACCCAGTGGGACCTGGACACGAGTTTCCTTCTCACAGGCCACACGTCTCAGGGGACAGCTGGCTAAACCTCATCTCTCACAGCATGGGTCTGGCCTCACTACTATGCTGAGATCCCAGACTCATTCCCGAAGAAGCAGAGGAGTTGATGAGCAGGGAGAGGCGGAGCTGGGAAGCTCAGTGTGGGGGGAGGGGGGGAGGAGCTGGCAGGGAGGACGGAGAAGGACGGGAGGAGGGCAGGACCGACTTTCCCAGCCTACCTCCCTGTGTGTCCTCGGCTCCGCCCCTTCCCCTCACCACCCCGCATCTCCTCAGATCTTGGCTCCCTTTCCAGAAATGCCCAACGGTTCACATTTAATTACTTCATAAAAAAACTGGAAAGTAGAAGAGGAAGAGTTAAATGTTCTCCTAAAAGGAGGAAGCTGTAGCTAATCCCAATTAGGAGGAAGTCCCGGGCTATTGAAACGCTACAATCCAATTACATCAGGTAAAATGAATTACTCCGTTAATGCTGACTTATTATGAAGACACCTTCTTATTGCTCTCATTAATAATCTTTAGACATCATTTTAGCGCATATTGGCTGCAATAACATTTCTATTAGCATCATGGTGGAGCAGGGCTGACAATTAAAATAAAAAATAAATCAACCCAAGGAGCGAACAAACGTAATTATAGTTCAGAAAGAGCTTTTATGTGTATTTGATTAGTCAGTGGAACAGCGCCTCCTTTCTTGCCCTGACTTTGTGTTAGCCCCAGTCCCTGCAGAGGGCTGCAGTGGGAGCCGAGGCTGAGGGGTGTACGTGAGTGAGAGACAGAGACAGAGACAGAGACAGAGACAGAGACAGAGACAGAGAAGATAAGGCGGCTTATCAATCAGGGAATGGTCACATCCCAGTTCCCAGCTCTCTGGTGTAAGCTCCTTCTTCTCTCTGGGTCTCTGTTTCCCCATTTCTGAAACTGGAATTTGGGAAGATGTGTAATTTCTGGATCGTATCTCCTGTAATCTAGAGCTCTATAACATTTTCCTGCAACAGAGGATTGAAGATCCCAAATACCCCGAGGGCCAGGTGGCAGAAGCCTAAGAAAAAGAAAAATTGTTTTTGCCAAAACAGCGGCTATATGCCTGAGGCTTGGTTAATTCTAGAGCAGAGGTCCTCAACTGGGCAGTCTGTCCCCAGGAGACAGTTTTGATAGTTGTGACCCGGAGTGGGCTTGGAGAGATGCTACTGGAATCTTGTGGGTGGTGGCCAGCGATCCTACAATGCACGGGACATTATCTGACCCCAGGTGTCAATACGGCTGAGTTGAAGAATCATCCTCAGACTGCGTATTTTTGCACAACTGGAATCAGATTTCCAGGGTGGCCTTAATGGAAACCAAACATCTTTGGCGTCCTTGGTGAGATAATCTCCACGAAATACAGGATGAAAAGTCAGCCGAGGAATACAGTAAACTTAAATGCAGTAGCTATTAAATTCTCAAATACTTGTGTATTTATTCTCCAATTATTCTATATATAGGCACACATTAGCCTGGGTCCATCAGTGCCCTTAGCTCCAACCCCCTACTCAGGCCTTGGCTCCCTTTCCAGAAATCTACACACATAAGTAGTGCAAACACACACACACACACACATGCACACTGCCTCACAGATATGCACACATAATGCTTCATATGCGTATATACACGTATGATGTCTTATATATACACACATGCATACATGTGTGTCTGTGCGTGGAGATACTTGTAACCTAATGACCTTCTAAGAGAGCGTGAAAGAAGAGGTAAGATCCTCGATCCTCTAACTAAAGTAATTACAGATCAATAAAAAACACAGCAAGAAAGTGCCTGGGGACGTTGCCAAGTCAGGGATTTTGCCTGTGTCCTCTGGAGCCCTGAATTTGATAGAAGTCCTTCAGAGATTTCCCAAACATTTCACTTAAAACTATTTTTAAAACATAGTTTTAGCTATTTTTAAAAGTAATTTTTTTTAAATCCCTACAACTCTCCAGATGCTGGATACCAAATTTAATACACCCAGGACCACCGAATCATTAACTAGGGCTGACAGGCAGAATCACTCAGGGACAGACCCTGAAGTTAAGCTTCTCTTTCCAGCTCTGTATCCTCAAGAGCACACAGAATTTGCAACCTGAGATAACTACTTATCTGAGGGAATCTGGATTTTCTTGGTAGTCAACAATATTCAGGATAAAGCTGGATGCAACGTGAAAATAAAACCTGTGTTTCTCAGCCATCGTTTCTACTTTCAAGTGGGGAAGGGAGTCAGTCCATCGAAAGAACATTACTATAATCCTTGATCGATTTTTGAAGCTTCAGTGTTGCATTTTAACCCTGTGCTAGTTTTTGATTGTTGCATAGCACCTACCACAAACATAAGACAACACGGATTTACGATCACACAGCTTCCTGGGCTCCAAAGTCTGGATCCAGCATAATTGGGTTCTATGCTCAGGGGCTCATGAGGCTGACATGAGACTGTTGGCCACAGCCTGGTTTAGTATCTTCCTCCAGATTCATTCAGGTTGTTCATGGCAGCCAGTTTCTTACAGTCATAGGCCTGAGGTTTCTGTTTTCTTGTTGGCTTTTGGGCGAGGGTCTTGCTCTCATTAAATCTTAGGTTGTCCTCCTGTAAGAACAAGTCTGATGTGTGTAAGAAAAGTCTGATGAGAAAGTCCCCAGCCCCTGGCTGATGAGTTCTCCTCTGCCTCCTCCCCCCAAGGTCATCCTTATAAACAACAGAATCTTGTTTTCAAATTTAAAAGCTTTAAATTTATATTTTTAGATTGTAGCCTTTTTTCCCCACAATAGAGTTTACATGCATTCCCAATTAATCCCATTCGGCCCCATACTGCCCATGTAAACATTTTTAAACCTCTCTGGATTAATCACCCTTTGCAGCATAACAAAGTACCCCAAAATCTAGCAGCCAAAGACCACAGACATGCCTTGGGTCACACAGTTTCTGAGAGTCAGGAATCCAGCAGTGGCTTAGCTGGGTGGTTCCAGCTCCAGGTCTCCTGAGGCTGCAGTCATCCGAAGGCTCGACCGGGGCTGGTGTATGCACTTCCAAGCTCACTCTCTTGGACGTTGGCAGGAGGCCTCACTCATTTCCTGGTCTTGCGAGCCTTTCTGTAAAATAAAACTATCTGTGACATGGCAGATGGCTTCTCCCAAAGCAAGGGGTCTGTAAATGATATGTAAGAGAGAGCGGATGTGAGCAATCAAGACAGAAGCCAAAAAGCCCTTTATAACCTAATCTTGTCAGGGAAGTCCCGTCATCCCTGGCATAGTTTACTGGTCATACAGATCAAGGCTGGCACAGTGTGGAAGGTGACTGCACAAAGGTGTGACACCCAGGAGGCATTAGTGGCTAGTTGCCATACTTCCTGTGCCTCAGTATTCATCTGTAAAATGGGGTTAATGATGCACCAATGAGTTAATATATGTAAAAGCAGTTAGAGTCATTCATGGCATACAATAGGCACTAAATAAACATTACTTTTTCTTATTGTCACTATCAATCTTATGTGGCCGGTACTTTGCAGAGTACAGGGCTTACGAGCTTGTGAAGAGCCTATAATAATAAGTTTTGACAAGAATAAAAATTAGATGCACCAAAATATGAAAAGAGAACTGCAAAAGCATAAGTACTATATAACGGACCTCTACTCCTGGCCATGCGTTGGTAGTGGATCACCCTCCCACTGAAAGTAACTAGAAAAACTGGAAAAACATTTTTAAATATTCTGTTTGAAGGCTTCAGAGAAATACCAAACACCCGAGAGCTGAGGGACCATGATCCCAAAGAGAAGTGGACTCATTGCGGGGATCCTGAAGTTCTCCATCCTTTTCCCCCTTGAGGCATCTGCTTGTACTTAAGTGGTAGCCATGGAGAGGCTGAGACCTAGCCTCGAGGCATCTCAATACCCGATTGCTTTAACATGACCTGAATCTACTCTAATTGCCTTCCAGAAATGAAACTTCCTGGGAAAAGAAAACAGCAGCCAAAGCCTCTACAATTGTTTATACACAATATTTGGTAATTCAATAAAAAAAAAATATTGCCAGACATACCAGAACGCAGGACCAAAAGAATAAGAAAATCAATTGGACAGACTCACAGGTAATCCAGATATTGGCGTTATCCAATGTGAACTTTAAAGTGACTGTGATTCCTATGTTAAAGAAAAATAAACTTTCAGGCGCCTGGGTAGCGCAGTCGTTAAGCGTCTGCCTTCGGCTCAGGGCGTGATCCCGGCGTTCCGGGATCGAGTCCCACATCAGGCTCCTCCGCTATGAGCCTGCTTCTTCCTCTCCCACTCCCCTGCTGTGTTCCCATTCTCTCTGGCTGTCTCTCACATTAAAAAAAAAAAAAATCTTTAAAAAAAAAGAAAAAGAAAAAGAAACTTTCTAGAAAGAATTCTAATTCTAGAGAATTTAACTGAAGAACTAGAATCTGTATTTAATAAGCCAAATAGAAACTGTAGAGGTGAAAATACAACAGCTAAAATTAAGAACCTAATAAATGGATTTATCAGAGTAGACACAGCTACAAAGAGGATTGATGATCTGGAAAGTATGTGGGTAGAAAATATTCAGTCTGAAAGTATCCAGAGAAAAGAGAAAAAGCAATATTTGAAAAGATCATGGCTAAGAACAAAACTGCAAAAGACATCAAGAGATACATTCAAGATGAGTTGTGAACCACAAGCAGAATTAAATACAAAGAAAAACACACCATAAAATAACCTTTGCAAGCCAAAGATGAGAGAAAAACCTTAAAAACATCTGGGGAGATATATAGATAGATTGGTAGATGGAGATATGCATATAGATATATATATTTACACATAAACATGCACACACGTTATGTCACCCAGCCAGGTGCATCAACCAAATGCTTAGACAGTTACACTTCACTTGTGGAATGGCCAGGCCATCATCAACTTGTATGAAACCCATGCTATGCTAAGATTCAGATCCATGTCCATAGACCCCACATCCAGGGCAGTCAGTGGTATTCTGTGCTGCCTGCTGCAGGCCACTTTGCCTGTCTGCTCCCCTCCTCCTCACCTGTCAACTGTCCATCCCACAAGACTGTTATAAAAAGAAAAGTTACTGCACCCAATAGTGCTGTGTAAACTGTAATTCCTGCTCAATAGGTAAGATTCCTCTTCTCCAGGAAGCCCACCCTGATACAGCACCTCTAGAACTACTCTTGGCCTTTAGGGCTCTTCCATGGCATTCCCATCGTACTTATTCTTGCCATTTCTGCACATCTGTTCTGAAATAGTCTTTAATGCACTGCTTTCCCCACTAAAAGACAGACCAAGGTGACAGGGTAAAGCCTTAAGTCCCTATTCACAGTGTCCAAACATAGTTAGTTTTCAAATTAAATATGGGCTGACCAGATTACAGTGTGGTGGCCCTTTAGGGTTTACAATTCTAAAATTTCTGAGTGATTACTATGTACTAGGCACTATATTGAGAGTTTGCAAATGTTTTCTCATGTAATCTTCACAGCAGCCTAAGGGAGATACTGACATTATACCCATTTTATGGATAGGAAAACTGAGGCTTAGAAAAGTGAAGTAACAACTAATGAGTCATCGAGCCTTACATCGGAAACCGGGGATGTACTGTATGGTGACTAACATAATAAAATAAAAAATTATTATAAAAAAAAAAAAAGAAGAAAAGTGAGGTAAGACACCCAGAGTCAGCTAGCTGGAAAGGGGAGGAGCCAGGATTGGAGTCCGTGGCCATCAGACAGGACTTTCAATCATTCTTTTCTTCTACCTGTTGTGGGCCAGCCCCTGTGACCTTCTGGGAAATGTACATATGTTTACATCTTCCTGGGGAGGTGGGTCCTGAAACCTGCTGAGGACCACACACAACTAGGGTACCCCAGAGACGGACTGACCAGGACCTCTCCCAGCAGCCAGTTGCTATGGCTATGAAGCTGCACAGGAGCTCAGAGCCTGAGGCACTCGAAATGAATTCCCCTTATGCCATCCTCAGAAAGAGCAATCAAAAGCCTGTCTCTTGTTCCAAAGCTTGAGGTTAAAGAAAAAAATCCCTAGCCACAGGTAGTTAAGTGATTATAAACTGTAAAAATAAATCAGCCTGAAATAATTGCTCCAAGGAAAAAGATGACCAACATATTTAAAATGTCCATGGTGCCCCCTTTCCCATCTCCATTTGGCATCCTCTAATTACCTTCACATTTCATTTCCATCAGCAAGATGACCTGTATTTCCTTCGAGAAGTGCTGGGGAGGGGCCTGGCTGCGGAGCAGGGCCCCTGGTGATAAATCAGGCTCGCCATTAGGAGTGAAGTGCTCATCTCGGCAGCGCTAAATGCAGGATTTATAAAGATGTCTCCGCCATCCAGCCCAATTGTGGACACCATAATAAATTCATGAACGGGTGCCAGGGTAGCGCACTTCATTATGTGCGAGGCTCCTGGCCATTAATCTAGCCGGGCGGCGGGCAGGATTCCTGGGGAAGGGAGACAAATTTATGCGGCCCAAACTTACTCATTCCATTATGGATTTAATCGGCCCAGGCTCCAGGGTGCACAGAGGCGAGGGGACCATTTTTTACACTTTGGATCAAGTGTTTGTAACTCCCTGTTGTGTCTTATTTCTTCCACAATAACGCCCTAATTTTAGCCTTCACTGTGCTCTCAGGGAAAGTCTTCCAGAGACCTTCATTGCTGCCACTTACTCCGGATAAAATATTTATACAATCAATTGACAGAGAGCATTTTCCCTTAAATGTTCTATTAACATGGAAATGCTCATATGCAAAATGGGCCCAGGAGCCTCTCTAGACTCTTAACCCTTTAGTTGGCCACAGAGAAGGTTGGCAAAGGGTATGGAGAAGAGAGACAGCATGGGCCACGTAATGAGGGTGCTGTCTCCATCCTCTTGTGTGTTGCACGCAAGCGTGATGCGTGTTCGATGTGTTCGTGCGTGCACACTTTCATTTCTACTATGAGGGATTAGGAATTCCTTTGGCCTCTCCTTGGAATTAAACTCCAGAGATTGTCTAGAAGTTTCCAGATCTGCACCATTCCCATAGTGCCCTGCTAAAATAAAGACATTTTGGTTTCCTAGTGCCTACGGCAAGATGTGCAAATACTTGGCTTTTGGGACACCACCTCTTGCACACCAGACAGCATACTCTTCTCTGGCTAAGCCCTGACAAGTCCTCAGAATCCTTCTCAACACAGGCAGATAAGACCAACGAATCCTCGAATCCTCGTTGATAAGGATAACAAGAATTGCATTGCTTGTGTAGTGCTTACGATGAGCCGGCAGCGTGCTCGGTGATTACATGTAGTGACTCATGTAATCCCCATGACAACCTGACAAGGTAGGTACTGTTAGTATTCCCATGTTACAGATGGGCCGGGGAACAACGAGGTGGATAAATATGACCGGAGGCACGCGGTCTGTGACTGGTACCTTCCTAGCCTATGCAGACTCTGGAGCGCAGCATTGGAGGCCTTCCATGATTGACTAGACTCTTCCCCCAAGCATACCGCTGATATTGCTAAACAGGCCACGCCAAAGGAGTCATCCAAAGGGAGAGGTAGGACCTTCACGTCCTGTGAAGCCACCACCATCCTTCCCATCAGGTGCTCCCACCAACACGTACAACAAGACCTGATCTTATGGCACTGGGGGCTTTTTGACCTGAAACCTAATTCTGACCCCAAGGTAACAAGAGACCTTGGGCCAGTCAATTGCAAGATCCCACCAAAGCAACACCAACCCTTTCAACAAACATTTATGTGACCTATGACGTGTCAGGCACGGTGCCAAGTCTGCGCCATGCCAGGGGCGGAGACACAAGCGAGAATAAGGCCTGCCCTTTCCTTCGAGGAACTTACCACCTTTCACAGCAATAAATGGCAACTAAAGGATAGTTAAAGTAGACAATATAGGGGCCCCTGGCTGGCTCAGTTGGTAGAACATGCAATTCTTGATCTCCAAATTGTGATTTCAAGCCCCATGTTGGGTGTAGAGATTACTTTTAAAAATAAAATAGGGGTGTCTGGGTGGCTCAGTTGAGTGTCCGACTCTTGATTTCGGATCAGGTCATGAACTCAGGGTCGTGAGATCAGGGAGTCTGCTTGAGATTCTCTCTCACCCTCTCTCTCTCTGCCTCTCTCTCTCTCAAATAAATAAATACTTTGAAAATTAAGAAATAAAATAAAATAGACAATATAGTAAGCACTATGAAACCTGTGCAGATGCTATGCGTGCCCAGAGCAGGGATGAAGGCATAGAAGCAACGACTAAACAGAGAAGATGACAACATTTAAGTGGACCTTGAAAGACAAACAGGACTTTGCCAAGAGTACTGTGTGATGGGCAAGAGAGAGAAAGGCATTCCAGGCAGAGGGCACAGCATGAGCAAAGACATGGTAAAGTGATGTAGCATGATCTGCTTGGGACTGGTGAACAAAAGGATGCTCCTTAGAGCATCTAGAACCTTCACCCATGGTAAAGATTTATTGCTATGTTAGGAGAGAGAAAGGAATGGAATTTGCTTGTAATCAGCTATTTGACTTACTCCTCTACAGAGGAAGTGTCTTCATTCATTCAACAAACGACTGTTTCCTTAACTGTTTCCCCAGCCCTAGAATTTGGTGTCTACCTGCTCAAATGAAGCTCCTAGTTGTGTGGGGGAAGGATGTGGAGACAGGAAGAACCCTGCAAACATGAGACCAGGCAAGAGAATTCAGAGGAAGGAGAAGGTATCCCCATCTTGATTCATTGGGGCCCTAAGAGATGGAAGTCAGCTAGCATTGGACTTAGGCTGGGTCAGACTGAAATTAGGTACTCCAATGTGCCATTCGGCTTGGACTGGTGATGGCATTTAACCAGTATACTGGTGAACAGAGAACTGGACAAAGATATCCAACACCTCCTTGTTCCGGGGAGAGCTTGCCCAAGAAACAGGGGGAAGGCTAATATTACAGGTGACCAAACCGACTGAGAAGAAAAGAGAGCAATATCTTGAAGATGCAGAGGATGAGCAGGACTTTGAAAACACAATCCACGGAAAGGATTCTAGAGAACTGTTGGGTGCTCTTAAGAGCATCCACTAACGAACGATCTCCATGAGACTAGAATACCAAGCTGTAAGAGGAATGTAAGTCACACCAACAGAATGTGATGCGAATAAATACAGATGAGATCATGGAGAACATTAAGGAAACGGAAATGCAACAGCCAAATCGAAATCCAGATTTCATACGAGAGAGAGGGATTGATATGTGAGCATCAAGCCATAGGATGGAGGACAGGCTAGAGAAACTCTCCAGAAGGTAGAAGAAAGGAAAGTGTTGTTGATAATGAGAAAAGGAAGGTCATAAACGTGGAGAAAATACAAGGACAGGTAAGGGAAACTGTGTCTCTATTTTTTTTTAAAGATTTTGTCTGTCTGTCTCCCTATCTATCTATCTATCTATTTATGTATTTATGTGAGAGAGAGAGAGCAGGGGGAGGAGCATTGGGAGAGGGACAGCAGACTTCACACTGAGCGTGAAGCCTGCCGTGGGGCTCGGTCCCGCAACCCAGAGATCATGACCTGAGCTGAAATCAAGCATCAGGTTCTCAACCAACCGAGCCACTCAGCCTCTATTTTTTTTTTTTTTGTTACAATCTGTTAGTGGGTATGGTGGTGCTTAAGCCCCTATAATCTAAATAGTTGACCATAAAAACAGATTTCTCTGGGTTGTACTGCTGTCCATAGTACTTCAATACCAGTCCATGCAGAGCTGGGCTAGAAGAGAAGCGAATGGTTATAACCCCTCAAAGTCATTAGTCCGTTCCAATGTCCAAAGTTGAGTGTTGGTTATCTATTGCTAGGCATCCAACTATCCCCAAACTAAGTAGCTTTAAAAATCACTTTATCTTGCTCAGGATTCTGTGGGAAAGGATTAGGCAGGGATCAGCTGGACCGTTCATCTCTGAGTCATATCGTCGTGTCAGCTGGGCTGGAGGACTCATTTCCAAAATGCATCTCCACTATCACGCTGGTGCCCCAGTGAATGGCTAGAGGGCTGGGCTCAGTGGGATCCCTCTCACTGTCCATGTAGCTCAACCTTTCTTCACATGGAGCAGGGAAATTACACTTCCGACGTGGCAGCTTAGGGTACCAAGAACGAATATTTCAAGAGACAGGAAGTAGAAGTTGCCCGGGCTCAGAAACTGGCACAGAGAATCTTCCATCATATTCTACTGGTCAAGCAGTCACAGAGTTCACCCAGATCCAAGAGCAGGAAACACGGAACCCCATTCTCAATGGAAGGGGTGTCAAAACTCATGGACATTTTTAATCTGCCACAGTTCATTATGTGAGACTCTCTCTTCCCGTAGGAGAATCCTAGAGGAAAATGATGCAAGGAAGATGATAAATGTGGAGAAAGTAAATGTGTTTTTTTTTTTCCCCAGGAAACCCCTCAGTCCCTCATGAAAATAGATTCCTGGCAGATGCCTCCCTGAAGCTCGCCAGACTTGTCGGAACCCCTCGGGAGCCTGTGGTTCAAATGTAAGGTAGAGCTCGCTCTTGAAAGCTTAACAGTAAAAACTTAAATTTGTTTTCAAGAAAGAAAGAAGGAAAAAATGAAAACTTTCCAAATCATAAAAGAAGAAAACAAGAAAAAGAAGAAAAAAAAAAAACCTGTGGGGATTTTATCAGAAGATCAATGAACACATCATTTAAAACAGAAAACACAAAATAAAGTGAAAGAAATGCAAACATGTATGCTAGTTCTGAAAATAAACCCACGTTCCCCAGGCAACACCAACCTACGAGGGTACGAATAGGTGCTGGATATAATCATTATCCGTGTGTTTGCTCTTGTCTCCTTGTGTAGGGTCCTAGGTTCCAAAAATGTACCCTTCCAGTTGCCAAGTTTTTGTCGAATTGCCCTGGGGAATCCCTCGTGGGCTCATTACCAAGTCTGACCAGCTGCCAGACGACATCCCTTGGGCTCTAGTGCCCCCCAGCCAGGCACGCACAGGTCCAGTTGGCATTTTGGCTACTCTCCCTAGACCAACAGATACACACAGGCATCACGGCCCTTCGGGTGTCTGAGCCACATGGTGGGTGTGGCAAAGGTGGGAGATGGTTTGCCCTTTCTCTTTTGGGTAACATGCGTTAGACAGGCTCTGTGACAATGGTGCCTGAGGGGTTGCACCCCACAGAGTGGGTAGCAGTGTTACCTCCACCTTCTGGCTCTCTCTTCTCTCTCTTTCCCTTCCTCTCCCTCTTTCCTATCCCTATCCCATTTCTTCTCCATCTCTTTCTATCACACAGGACCCCATAGTGGGCTACGATAGGGAAACTCATAAGTAAGAGAGAACATTCTGTCCATCCTAAATAAAAAGCACTTCCCCTTCCCCACCTCTAGGGATTTGCCTGTGGGTAGTTTTTCCCCAGCACCTCTTGGCCCTTCCAGTGATGGAGTGTGTCCCCAGGGCATCCCTCGGAGTCTTCTAAATGCACGCACACCTGAGAAACTGCAGGTAGGCCTAGATCCCTCTACAGCTAACCATAGCTCCAAAACCATAGTGTATGCAAATGACTTTAAATCCCCTATTAGAAGACTCACAGATGAGAGTGAAAGTAAAATTTGACTACATTCTATTTCCACGAACCATGCCAATAAAAAATGAGACCAAGGGGTCTAAAAAAGGCATTATATTAAAAAACAAACAAACAAAAACAAAAACAAAAACAAAACGTAACAAAAAAACTAACAACAGGTCAAATTCATACAAAAAGAAAGCAAAAGATAATCCAAGTCTTGGAATTAAAGAATGTCATTTCATTATGACAAGAATTAAATCCCCAATGAAGATATCATAAAACTATCTGAACCTTCAAAATATGTCAATGTATTCAATACCAACAGAGACGCATTTGTGAGGTTAATGACCTTCAGATGCCTTCAGTATATCAACTGAGAAAACGTGAATAACAGTTACTAAGACTAAAGCTATATAGTATATCCAACTTTGTTCCCTATAAATACTTTTTCAAGTGTTAGTAGAACGTTTCAAAAGCTTTCCACATACTGCACTGTCAAGAAAATCTTGATGAAAAAGAAAAGTTTACAGGCCAAATTCCCCGTTAGAACTAAACCAAAAGGACACATTTCTAACAACCACAAAGAAAATACTAGAAACTTGGATAATAAATAAATAAGTAAAAAAATTCTCATAAATAGTTATTGAGTCAAAAGGGAAATAAAAACCTCAGTTACAGACTATTTAGAAAATAATAAAATGAGAACAAAACAATGCTCTGTCGAAGCCCATGGACTGCTGCCAAAGCTACACTTAAAGAAAAGAAATATAAAGCAATAAATTGTTTTATTATTAAACAAGAAAGAATCACAATAAATAAGTTAAATGTTTGTTTCCAGAATTTAAAAAATGAACAACAATATAAGCCTAAGGAAAGCTGGATAAAAAATTAAATAGATAAAAACAAAACAAAAGATTTATTTTAAAAAGGGAGGCAGAATATAAATGTGTAAGGTGACTCATTAAAGCTGTAAGAAAACAGACTTTACGCCATAAATTTAAGAATCAAAAGGAAAGCAAGAATAAACTCAAATAAAACTGGAAATGAGAAAGAGAATGTAACAAGAGATAAGAGCTGTCTAAAATGAAATAATGAAGAAAAAATTACAGAACAAAATGAAATGAAATGAAATAATGAAGTCCTTTTTAAGTATAAAAGTAAAGGAGGAAAGCATAAAGGAAAAATATTAATAGACTATATAAACAAGGAAAGTTTCTGTACTTCCAAGAAATTAAAAATCAAAAGCACATGACAATCTAGGAAAAAACATTGGCAATATATATAGTTGACAGATCTAAATTAATAAGGATAACAAGAGCACCCAACAGAAAATGAGAAAAGAACATGAATAGGCAACTCAGAGAATAAGAACTATAAATGCCCAATGCATGTGTAAAACAATGTTTAATCTGAATAGTAATGAAACGAATTAGACAGCCAGACAGATATTTGAAAGGCGATAGCCAGAATTGGTAAAGGTGTAGGCAAGCTGCCTTGGAATTAAGGACCAAAAAGCTTTAAGATATTCACAACCTTTGACTTACCAACTCTATTTCTAAAAATATATGCCGAGAAAATAACCATGTATGCATACCTAGTTACAAAGCTGTATGTTCTAGCGTTATTCAAAAGAAAACATAGAATTAATAAATTTCTAACTATAGGAAATTCGATAAATAAATTATGACAAATCCTTAGCATAAAATATTATTCAGTGCTTAATTTACATTTTTGAAAAATAAGACAGTCTCATGTTTTCTTCAACAAATTATGGAACCAGCTAGACAGATAGAAAGTTTATAGACCACAATGTGAAAAGGAACTTGAAATTTTTTTAAATTTGCTCTTTTTTTATTTTTTTAATTTGCTCTTGTGTTTTTCAACTGTTCTAAAATTAACACATATTTATCTTTCGAATCAAGTTAAACTAAATATTAAGGAAATTTGCCTGAAACATCTCAGTGAAATGGACAGTTTCTTAAGAAAATATAATTGATCAAAATTGATTTGAAACATTTCAAAACTATCAAAAAGTTGCCTTTGAAAAAATCTCCAGAGCTACACTGCCTTATTATGAATAACTTTGCACTTTCAGGGGGTCAAATTACTTCCATATTGATCATATTTCCAAAGTTAGAGTAAGTTAAAAAGCTTCCTGATTCATTTTACGGTATAGCGAAATATAACAAAGATAACACAGAAATCTATAACCCAATCACACTTGTAAATACGGGCTTGTAAATGTTTTCTAAATTAAAAAAAAAAACTAACAAATTGAAACCAGCAGTATGTTAAAATATAACTAACCAAATAATACTCCAAATATTAGCAATCTCAGGAATTAAACAATGGGTTTAAATTAGTAACATTATTAAAACAGAATTTTATGTCAATAAATCAAAGGCTGTAAAACCATCTGATCATTTCAGTAGATGCCAAATAGGCTTTGGATCAATTTCAACATCCAGTTCTCAGGAACCTGGAAAGAGAAGCGCACTTCTTTCTGTGTTAAAGTCTGGGATAGTAGTGAAAAACATGTGTTCTGGCATCAAAGCACATGGATAGGAATCCTGCCTTTCTCAACTTGCTTAGAGACAAAGAGTATGATCTTGATGATGCTGTAAGTTCTAGCCTTAATCAGACATGTTTTTGTAGATGACATGAGGTCTACCTAGAATACCCGAAAGAAAAATATATGACACTCTTGAGATTGGGACCTGGGGAAAGACACCAATTTACTTGGCATTGAGTATCTTTCTCTACTGCTTCAAAACTTAAAAAAAAAAAAAATCTTTTTTTTTAAATCATGAACAGGTATGATCTGTCCAATTAAAAAGAAAAGTAGAACCAAATTGGGAGAGCCGACAGCAGGTTTTCAGGATAACATGTATAATTTGGAAAATTTAACTAAGGGGAACAATCCATAATGTAGATTAAAAATTAGTATATATGAAATACTTGTGAATAAAATATGATTTTGTAGCATTTTCTTCAGAGCAATTTGGTGGGAAAATGTGTGTGTGTGTGTGTGTAAAGTGAGTAGGGATTGGGCAAGAACAAATAAAGCAAGAATGGTGTTGAAAATTTTTAAAGCTAGAAGATGGATAGATGTGAGTTCATTATACTATTCTAAGAAGTTAAGAACAAAAGAATATGACTTTAGAGAAAAACCTAATAGTGTATAAATTACAGTTCCAAACTAATAATTGCAAAAATAATTTATGTCTTATTTGATTTATTCACAGTTATTTCTATTTGGCATAATAAAAATCACTTGTTTAAATTAGAATGTACAATTTCAATTTGAAAAATAAAGATTTTGAAAAATAATCCAAAACAATGAACTGAAAAATTATTAGAAAGAATTAAATTAAAATTTAATGAAGATCCAGGAAGGTAGCAGATTTCACAACAAAATGTATGAAATAAAAGGCTTTCTTAAATAGCAGCAGAAACCAGTTAGAGAATAGTATTGATATAATGATCCCAGACACCAAACAGCAATACCCACAAAATACTTAAGAATAATGTTTATAGGGGCACCTGGGTGGCACAGCGGTTAAGCGTCTGCCTTCGGCTCAGGGCGTGATCCCGGCGTTATGGGATCGAGCCCCACGTCAGGCTCCTCCGCTGTGAGCCTGCTTCTTCCTCTCCCACTCCCCCTGCTTGTGTTCCCTCTCTCGCTGGCTGTCTCTATCTCTGTCTAATAAATAAATAAAATCTTTAAAAAAAAAAAAAAAGAAGTTTGAGCCCCACATTGGGTGTAGAGATAAAATCTTTAAAAAAAAAAAAAAGAATAATGTTTATAATCAGTATACAGAACTCCACATAAAAATACTTTATGGAGAGAGATACATAAAATAATTTGTAAACAGAACAAATGAGATGCCATGTTTCTGGATGGGAAGATGAAATGTTGAACGGATGTTGATTATTTCTAAATTTAGTAATACATTGTATACAGTTTAAGCCAAATCCCACCAAGATTCACCTGGGAGAGCAAGGAGGGGCACTACTTGCTGCCATGAATTGAAAGATTTTCTGGAAGAACAGGCACATAAAATTATTCAGGACATATTTTGAAGGGGTGGGGAAACAGCCAAGACTGGTTTCCTTGACTGAGTATTAAAATGTATTAAGGATATTATCATTAAAAAAGTAGGCTGTGTCTCAGTCAGCACAGACTAGCTTCTGCTGTAGTAACAAACAACCCTAAAATAGGAGTGTCTTAGAAACAAAATTTATATCTTTCTGAGGCACGCCCATTAGAGGTTGACTGGGGGTTCAGCTCCACTTCTCCTTACTCCAGCTGATGAAATCCGTGACGGAAAAGAGCAGAGCTCTGGAATGTCTCCCACTGGCAGGTAACGTTTCTAGCCCAGAAAAGAGCCGCCTCATGTCTCCTCATGTTTCATTGGCCAGAGCGAGTCAAATGAATCCATTCACACATAAGAAGTATGGCTGCCAGGTAATGCAATGGAGTCACACTCCCAGAAGCCAGCAAGCCAGAAGTATTGGTGGATAGCATTAATAACTACTATGGGTAATCGCAAAAAAAAAAAAAAAAAAAAAAAAAGGAGCCGCTAACCCACAAACAAACTCTATTAAGTAGAAGAATACATATCTGATGGCACCGCGTCAGGGAAAGAGAACAGAATTAGGTGATAAAAACCACTGGGAAAACTGGTTGCATATTTGAGGTAAAAAATATTAGTTTTTTTTTTTTTAGCTAGTCCCATAAATAAACTTCAGATGCTAAATATCCAGAAGAATCCTTAAAAAGATAGAAGAGACTATATATATGTAGCTATTCTTATGTCTTTAATCATATCTTAATCCTATTTATATAGGATTATATAATATACTAAATGAAAACCTCTCTGTACAAGCACGTATATACAGAGATGAATCATATTTATATATGATTAAGATAAAAAAGAAATGACTGGCCTTAAAAGCAATGGGATAAAATCCAAAAGAAAAAGAAAGGATTTGACCAAATATATTAAAATGTCTTGCTGTAAACACACATAGATACATGCACATACACATATGTATAAAAGTCAAACAACAGACTGGGGGGAATATTTATAACAAATATACTAATCTTAATTTGAAGGCTAGTGTAACCTAAAGGGTTTATCCAAAAGAAAAACAGAAAAAAATTCCCCAAAGAAAAATGGATGAAGGACATGAACGGACAATTCATGCAAGAAAAATATACAAATAGCTGAAATCAGATTTAAATATTCAAACTCACTAACAAATATAAACTTTAAAACAAGACACTGTTCTTTTGCTTATAAAAACAGCAATTTTTACATTTTCATTTTTGATGAAAGTTCAGAGAAACTGGCCTTCATATTCCTTCCTGATAGAAGTATAATCTGGAGTCCTTTTTCTGAAAGAAATCTAATGTGTCAAGGATCTTAATAATTCCCATAAGCATTGAGCCAGTCATTACTCCACTATAAAGTTTAATTCTAGAAAAATCATCATCCGTATGCAAAGAAAACTTATGTGTAAGTTATGTTATCATGTAACGGTAGCAAAAAACAAATTCAAGGGTCCAGCTACAGAATATTTATTAAATAAATGTTAACACATCCATAGCATGGTATATCACTATGCCCTAAAATAACAATGCATATATATATATGTTTAAAGACACAGATAAGGGGCAGCTGGGTGGTGCAGGGTTGAGCGACTGACTCTCGGTTTCAGCTCAGGTTGTGATCTCAGGGTTCTGAGATCGAGCCCCATGGCAGGCTCCATGCTGAACATGGAATTTTCTTGAGTTTCTCTCTCCCTCTCCCTGCCCCTCCCTCTCGTGTCCTCTCTCTCTCTCTCTCGTATAAATAAATAAATCTTAAAAAATAAAATAAATAAAGAGACACAGATAACACACATACCTTAGTGTTAATTAAAAAACATGTTAATTAAAAAAACCATGAATTATCATGAATTCAACCTCAGAAAAATTTAGGGGAAGAATACATATGCCATAAAATAAAAGTATAAAAGGAGCTATCAGAATATCCATTGTGGCTATCTCTGGATTATATGGAATTTTTATCTTTTTCTCTTTCTTTGTCCTTTTTTTCTGTAGTAGTCACATATTACTAAAATGGTCAGAAAAACACATTTTTAAGCAACAAGTGTATTAAAAGCATTTCTTGTTGTTTAGCTTAATGAGATTTTAAATATTTTTAAATCGCCCTTAAATGTTTGCCCTTACCTGTGATAATTGAACATAAGAAAAACGTTTATGGTGCAAGGAAGGTAATGATGTTGCCAAAGTGCTACCTCTCATCCCTTCCTGTGCCCATGGCAGACATCACAAATCCATCCCAGCACTCCTCTGCTAGGCTCTGATGCTCAGCAGACGCAAGCACTCTATAGAGCCACTACCAGTCAATCACTTCGAAGGATTTCTCCCTTCTAATGTTGCAAGGAACCCTGAAGTGCTGCTCAGAACACAAGGATTCTCATTCTAGGTCTGCCAGCAACTCAAGCAAGTTCATCCCTAATCCGAGCCTCAGAACCCGTCTGTGCCCAGTGAAGATTACAGAAGACTGTACCATCTCTGGGACAATTTGACCACCTGTTCCGTTTCCTAATATCACCATCAGGCTCATCTATCCTTGCCAACCCCTGTCTTTTCCGAAGTGGCCTTGCAACAAAATCATGGAATGTTTATGGACATTTCCTTGAGCTGCCTAATGCCCAGTGATGCTTACTGAACAGTGTCTCTTCCCTATAGATCCGGGTTTCTCAGCAGTGGCACTGTTAACATTTTGGACCGGATAATTCTCTATACGGGGCCTGTCTTATGCATCTGAGAATGTTTACCAGCATTCTTGGTCTCCTCTACCCAGTCGATGCCAGGAATGTACCCTTACTCACGACGATCAGAAACATCTCCAGATATTGCGAACCTCCCCCTCCCGGCGGGGTGGGGGGGAGTGGCCTCTAGTTGAGCGCCTCTCTTCCAGATCCTTCTTCTCCATAGGAAGAAATTCGTTCCTTTGGATTCTGAGGTTTGCTGAAGGTCATTCCCTCAGTAGAGTTGGGGATGGAGAATGCTTTCCATCTGTCATCCAGATCCCTCTTTGGGGACAAGACCATGTCTCTGAGGTCTGGAGGAGAGATCCAGTGGGAGGGATGCAAGCCATTGTGCCCCACTCTGGCCACTGTGCACACAGCACAGTTGCCTGGAGGACCAAAGCCTTCCACGGAAGGGTGTAAATCACCATCCCAGGCTGGCTGGGCACTTAGCATAATGGAGTGATTGACAGGTGGATATTTACACTCAGCTGACTAAATGGGCAAATCAATCAGCTGGTGGCAGTGCAGAAAGAGGGCTGTCGGAGGAATTAACAGGCTGCAGGAGCATGGTGGCCACTCCCTGTGGGTACCATGGAAGGTTCTGGTAAGATTTCATATAGATCTGTGCTTTAAGGCATGTATAAGTCTCCCTTCCAGCTCCATGGCTCCCCCAGTGGTTACCTTTCTTGGGCAAAGCAGCCATTCCCCCATTTTCAGATGAGAAAACTGAGATTCAGCGAGGAAAAGAGATGAGACCAAGTCGCCTTGCTGACTTATGTTCAAAAGCTTTCGTTCTTCAAACTAAACAAAGGGAAAAAAACCGCTCCCCATTTTTGTCAGAGCCAGGATGATTTCTAACTTTCAGTTCATCATTTTGGGCTGAGGGGGATGTAACTCAATTAAAGACAGAAACATTAAAGGCACAGTAAAACCATCACACGTGCAAAATTTATAGGGGTATTGATTAACGCCATCCATAAAGTATTTACCTTAATCAATAGGAAAAGGTGATTTAAATGTTTAGGTGTCTCCTCACTTCTGTCAGCCAAGCCTTCCTTAAAAGCAGGCATTTAATGTGATACACCCCTCCGTCTCCCCGGCCCTTCGTGCACCCCTTCGCCAAGTTCATTGCCAGGGCTGAAGCCCTCCCCTCCCACACCACCAATGGGGGCTTTGTCCCCCACGGCAGGTAAGGGTCTCCTAAGAGAGATGCCAAGGTGGAGCTTGGGGTTGCAAGATGGTTTTTTAGGAGTCAGTACCTGTGAAGAGAATTGGAGGAAGTGGTACCAGGCACAAGGAAGTCCAACTGTGATGGCCCCACAAAGATGCCGTCAACAGGACGGGGAGCTCTGCAGTGAGCACTGCCCCTCAGTGGGTATCAGGACTTTGCACCCCGACCTCACCCAGGTGCCTGCTGTACCAGGAAGGGCATGACCTTGGGGGTGGCGGCTCTCTGCCACTCAGCAGACCCTGAGGGAGCCAACAGCTGGAGACTGCCTGCCAACCCCACTTCCCACAGCTGGGCAGCAAGCCCACCCCAGACGGTGGCCTGAGTGGCAGTCTGTCACAACACGACCAGGTGTCCTGGGAGGGTATCGCCATGCCATCATATGTCAGATTGCTGGGGATCTTTGTTCAGAAGGGATGGTGAATCAGGGGCCATTTAAAACCGAGGTTGACTTGATTATTCCTAAGACATGCTGAATCCCACCAGGGACTCTGTGGCGACATGCTCGAGGTGTAGAATCTTCTAGTCATTTCAAAATTTGGAAAAGACTCTTGCTCAGAAGGCAACTAAGTCACTTGAATTCTAGCCCCAGTAAGAATCTTCTTTCCAGATAACCTTTCTGGGCCTTTGTCTTTATTTCTTTAAAAAAAAAAAAGTGTCATTCTAGAAGACTGCTTTTTCAACTTTCCAGTGACTATAGAATGCCCTTGTGGGGCATTTATTAAAAGTCAGGATCCAGGACCGTACCTGAAATCTCTGGGGGAGTAACCTAGGAACTGGGTGTTTTTCATCAGCCCCCAGGATCCTTACGACCTGTTGATCGTGAAGCTAGATTTTCCCAAAGCCAGACCCCCCCGCATCAGAATCACTGGTGAAGTTTTGGGAGGTGGGGCTTCTCCAGCCCTAGGCTAGAAGATTGTGATCAAATCCTGCGTTTAAATACGAACAGTAATGAGGATAATCAATACAATAGACCCATTGCATTGAATGGCCCTCTTTCTTGAGCCTCCTTATACCCCTGCCCTTCTCCTGTGACTTCGGAGTTCCTCCCCAGAAGGCAGAGAGTATCTCCCTCCTCTCCTGGGACTTGTTTGGCCAACAGAGGAAGAGGGAGCAGTGACTCGGTATCAACTCCTGTGTTTGGCCTCCAGGGGCCTCGCTGGTTTCTACTGACTCACTTGCTTTCCTGCTACAGCCACGAGGAGTCCACGCCTGGCCCAAGAAGGAGGAGAGGCACTGGAAGCAGAGCTGCCCAGCTCCGGTGTCCCAGCCAAGCTCAGCCTAGAGCGGGGCCCCAGCCGACCTGCAGAGACAGGAATGTGCCGGCCTGGATCAGCCAACCCCCAGCTGGTCCCCTGACTAATGAGCAATGAAGTGTCATGGTGTGCCACTAACATGTGGTCATTTGTCATACAGCATGGCTGTGGACCCAATTCATTGATGCAGTCAACAGAATAATAGCTGACAGCTATTGAGGGCTTATTAATTGGCAACTACTGTGTTCATTGTTCTGTACGTATTAATCAATCTGAAAAGTATCTACAAGACTCGGGGACTATTAGTACCCCCATTTTACAGATGGGGGAACTCAGGCACAGATGACAGACATAATTTGCTCGAGATCACACAGCCGGTGAGAGCCGAGCCGTAGGAACCTCGGAGACCTGGGATGGGGGGACGGGCTACCGAGGGCTCATTGGCAGGGCTGAGCGGCAGGAAGTGAAGGAAGAGAGAATGGCGGGAAATATTTTATTATGCTGTCAGTCTGAGGACAGAGAGGAAGAAGAATGATTGCCATGATTAGAATTGTACCACATTCTCAGGGAAAAAACCAGACCTCTTGCAAAGGCCTTCCCTCCCAAGAGAAAGATGAAATTCAAAGGGTCCGTGGTCATGGGGGACGATACACCTACCGCATTTCCCTTCTCTCAGCGAGGGATGAGGAGAAGGGCAGGTTTGTGCAGGTCGGCCAGGCACAAATGGACAGAAGCCCCTCTCTGTACTTTGGAGTCAAACCCCCTACTCACAGTTTCTGGTCAACCCCAAATTGTGGAGTTTTAATGGGCTCAGAGCTTATAGAAAGCAAGGGTCGCTAAATTCCAAGGGAGTTAAATCAATCAGATTTGTCTCCGAAGTAACTCACAGGTATCTATTATGTAGGATAAGTCAAGTAATAGGGTCCTTGGCAAAGCCTGTGCTCTCTGAATCTAGAACAATAGATCTGCTCTACCCCATGGGGAGGCTGGGTCTCATCCTCTCCTGATACAGTTCCCTTTTTCAGTCCCCTTTCTTGGCCAGCTTTGGGGACTCTCCCAGAGCCTTTCCCCAGGGCCTAGATACTGGTTGGGGGCCCCTCATACTGCCCAAGGCTGATGACAGCCTGCCCAGTGCCTTCTGGCCTCTACCTGTCAGCCCCACCTCCCAGGAAGCTGGTCCTCTGGGCCTGGCCTGGTGACCTCCTCCTGCTATAGGCCAGCGCTATGGTGAACAGGCCCCAGCACAGTGCTCGGGCCTGCAGGGAGGCCGTATTGCCCAGATGTTAGGAGCCTGGACCCAGGAGCCCCCATGTGCATTTCCCTCTTAGCTCTGTGGTGTGCTGCCCTTGGGCAAGCTCCTTAACCTCTCTGTGCCTCCATCGCCTTATCCAGAAAGTGGGGCTAATGACTGGATCACTCCATAAAGATTGGGTTACTTCATATAAGGTGTTCAGAACAGTACTTGGCACAAGGTAGGGTCTTTATATGTATTAGCTTTGCTGGGTGGGTCAACCCCGTTCTCTCCCCTACTTCCTTTCCTGTAACTGGGAAAATCTGCTAGAGATAGGCTAGGCTGTACCCACTGGCAAAATAAGAATGCGACTTTGGAAAAAGGAGCTCAGCAGATGGACAGATAGGACCCATCCAGTGTTAGGACAGGGGGACAGGATGGCAAAGCCCACACCCCCAGCCCACCCCACCAGGGCCGTGACCAGAGAGGGGTTTCGAAATGGCCCATCCTTAGATCCCAAGGGGTGGTACCTCTCACTCCCCATGCCCACCTCTCTGCCTGGCTTCCCTCAGCCCGTCAGCAGAGGCCCCCATCACTCCTATGCCTCCTTCCCCCCCTCTCTGGCTTCGATGGGGGAGGCCTCAGAGTTGGCTGGATCTCCTCTCTCTTTAAATCTATTCTCTCTATTTGAAATGCGCCTTTAATGTAAGCCACATCAAATCCTTTTGGGAAGTAGGAAGCATAGACATCATAAATAAACACTTTTGGATTAACTGGGGAGCAGGCCAGGGAGAAGGCAGAATTATAGAATATTTTTTAAGTGGATGCAGCTTTATTGCTCTCAAGTATTTACAGTGACTCGTCAGGCCCTGACATTCGATGAGTCTAACTGCTGACAAATTATTTCTAAGTTGAGGTCCTGCTGGGACTGCTTTGTTGACTAAATTAGAGGACAGGCTCCCATACTAATTGTAGGCCAGCGGTTGTACTAATTACAAAGGAATCCTCCCTCCCTATTCATCGTAAGTAGGTTGAGGCTGGATCTGCCTCCCTCCTGGTCTTGTTCACACAGGGCACTGCTCGGGGACCCCTGACTTCATGGGCTCAGCAAGGGCTCCCCTCACCCAGGGCAGCACCTGCCTTGTGTTCTTCCCTCCAACTTGACATCTGTGGCTGCGGTCAGTGCCTTTCAAGGTGCTTTCTGCTCATTTCCTTTTTTTTTCTGAGCATCTACCACCAACGCAGGAAGCGCGGACGGTGGGGGAAGTGGGGAGACGGCAGCCATGCTTGTATTACGTGACTCACCCTTTTCATTCATTCAACATCAAGTGGCTGACCTCACCAATCACAGGGTGCTCCTGGGCACTGGGCATCCAGCACTAACCAAAATAGACAAAGTCCCCCGTCCTCAAGGAGTTTGCCATGAGCTGCGAGGGGACACATACAAGCAAGTATACAATAAGATGATCTCAGATACAGTAAATGCTATGCAGCAAAGGAAACAGGGCACCAGACTAAAACAGGCAGCCAGGGGAGGCCCCTGTGGGCATCTGGGACAAGGATGGTGACCAGGACACAGATGGTGGGGCTGAAGGAGATGGGGAGACGTGAATGGATGTGACCAATAGTATGGTCGTGGTATTGGCTGGATTTGATGATGGCTTGGGTGAGAGTCTCGAGTAAGAGGGAGGAAGGTTGTCTCTGAAGTTTTCACCCTGTTGCCTGTACGGTTGACCGTGCCATTGATCAAATCAGGCAAGAAGGAAGAGCAACAAGTTTAATGGGATGTTGGAGACTGCACTGCCTTCCCGCCAAATTCATGTTATTTAAAGTCCTAACCCTCAGCACCCCAGAATAGGACTTCGTTTGGAGATAGGGTCTTTGCAGAGGTCATCAGGTTAAAGTGCAGTCAGTAGGGTGGGTCCTAATCCACTGTGACTGGTGTCCTTATAAGAAGAGGAGGTTAGGACACAGGCATGTACAGAGCAGGACGACCGTGCAAACACATCCATTAGCCAAGCAGAGAGAAGAAACCAGCCCTGCGACACCTTGACCTCAGACATCTAGCCCCCAGAACTGCGAGAAAACAACTCTTATGGGTTAAGCCAAACAACCCTAGCAAAATAATACAGGGGAGAATCAAGACACCTGACACAGGGGTGCAATTCCAGAGGCTGGATGAGCCCGTCGCGCGCCCGTCCCAGGAACGTGAGGCTGGGTCGCTCGCTGCTGGCATGGAGCTTCATGTGCACAGCCACGAGGAGGACGGGCAGGGGTGCTCCCACAAAGGCACAGATGCACATGGTGATGTGGACAGAGGCAGCCGCTGAGAAAGCCATCTGTGCAAGGAAGGAAGGAAGGAAGGAAGGGGAAGCTGCCCAGAGAGCCCTAGAGATGCGATGCCACGGAGCCTCCAGCGGACAGCGCTGCCTTGCTTTAGGACCATTTCCCGTTCTGTCCAGCATGAGTCCTGAGCCATGGATGTCTAGTCACACCCCCCCCCCGCCTCTGCGTTCCACGCTAACTTGGTGGTCTTAATGTCCCTGCCTTGTGGTCAAGCCCTTTGCTGTGCAGCTTGCAGTGACCTCCCACTGGGTGGGCTGCTCTGCTCCACCCTTGACTCTGGACTCGGTCCTGAGACTTGTCTGGGGGATGTTAGCTTGCAGTAGAAGCTTCGGAAAGCCCTGGAGTGTTTCCACGTGTGCTGGTGCTCCGCTGCTAACCCGGTGGCAGGTGAGGCACGCGGAGCGCAGCTGAACCCCCCCACCCCACGCTGCCCAGCCGAGGCCATTCTAGATCAGCTGTCCTGCAGCTGCCCCTAGGACCCGCATGGGCGCGGGGCAGGGAGCAGAAGCACTACCTTGCCGAAGGTCACATCATCAACCCACAGACTCATCAACCGAAATCATGTTCCTTCTTCCCACTAACTGATGTTTTAGGTGGTTCGTGAAGCAGCGTTGCTCCGGGGACGATGACCTGTCCGGGTTCCTTAAGATGTCTCCACAGCCTCTAGATTAATTCCCTTTTTTTTCTTTTTCTTTTCCTAAAATTTGGGAAAATCAAGCAATGTCTGCCTAAATCAATAGGGACCATACAGAAAGGAGCCCATACTTGCCGGCACGTCAGTGTCGTGTCTACAGACAGAGCAACAGCTCTGGAATGTTCTCACTTGCCTGTTACGCCTCGAACTGGAGAGGGGGGAAAGCACAGAGGCTGCAGTGGGGAGAGCCTTCTAATCACAGCCCTTGAGGGAAAAGAAATATTTAAATATTTTATGAACTTTCTCTTCTCTCTCATCACTTAAACAACAATAAATGTAACATATCAATTTACACTATGATCCTTTTATTACATTATAATCAAGTGCAAGTGATTAAAGATTTAGGGAGAGATATTGTTATGAAGGCAATCCTGAGGATTAATGGGCAGTGAGTGGAACGACTGGGAGGTGAGGGGAGCCTCAGCGAAGAGACCCCATAACAAAAGGGGGTGTCACGGAGGCCACGAAGCTTGAAGTGATTAAATGAATAAAAGGCAGTAGCATAGTTCCAGAGAAGGTGTAGCGGGGCTGTGAGACCTGGCTCGGCCGTGTATGAGCTCTGCAACCCTAGACGAGACACCTAACAATGCCAAGCCTCAGTTTCCTGGTCTCTAAAATGGGCATGATACCTACTATATGCAGTTCGTGGAGTAAGGCTTTTATGACATCCTGGAGTAAGCACCTCGTGGGCTGGTTGTTTTGTTATTGTTGTTGCTAATTCTGTTCCAACTATTATTATATTTAGTGATGCTTCAAACTCTTGAAATCCCCAGAGATATTCTAGGGCTATTTGCTTTTAACTAAGGTGGAATCTGTGATGGTCACTGCAAACTAATACATAATCTAACAGGCTGCTCATAATTGTGGTTTGCGGGAAACCATCCTGCAATCCTTTGACTAGTCCTTGGAAATCTGTGAGTGATTCGTAATCAAAGTCACGTGGAATTTGAACCATCGAGCCCCAGAGAGCACCGGAGGCCCAGCCCTGTCCACTCACTTGTCAAGGGTCCCCGTACAAATTGCCAAAGACTCAGGCATCTCAATATCCTATAAAATGAGGATAAAGTCATCTGCCCATAGCAGCAGCAAAGATCAAATGTGGTAACGGGTAAAGGGGTATTGAAATCAAATGTAAAAGGATTGGGGGGGGGACTTTTAACTATAGAGAACAAAGTGAGGGTTGATGGAGGAAGGTGGGGGGGTGGGCTAAATGGGGGATGGGCATTAAGGAGGGCACTTGTTAAAATGAGCACTGGGTGTTAGAGATAAACGATGAATCACTAAATTCTACTCCCGAAACCAATCTTACACTGTATGTTAACTAGCTAGAATTTAAATAAAATTTTGGGGAAAAAAAAGAAATCAAATTTAAAAATACAGGGCAGTATTTTTTGGGTTATCTTGGTGAATAAATACAAGATAAAGTCAGTAAAGACGACAGCCTCTAGAATCAGAGTTCCTGGGATTGAATCCTCCTGTCTTTAGCACCGTTTTGTCCTTGCATGAGTCACGGAACCTCTACCAGGCTCAGTTTCCTCATCTGTAAAATGGGAGTAGCACTAGTGTCCACTTCACGTGACCTCCCTGAAGCTTACATGACGTGGTATCTGCAAAGTTACGGCACAAGCCTAGCAGAGCCTATGAACCCAATAATCATGAGCTATTACTTGGGCTTGTTTAAAACCTCAGCTATCACACAGGTGTGCTTCCAGAGAAGCCAGAGGAGGTCCAGAGGGTGCTTTTGGACTTGTCTGGGAAGGGTAATGTGTGTACCGAGTGGGAGAAGCAGAGTGCACTTGCAGCCTCAAATGGGACTCCCCTTCAAGAAGCCAAGGCCAGGTTTAGGGAGACCCCCCCAAAAAAAACAATTTAAATGCACACGTGACATATAGATTCTCCTCTCTCCTGTCATGTGGCATCAATTGAGCACAATGAGTTAGAAAAGCAGAGAACATCTAGTTCTAAGAATCAGAATACCTACCAAAAGGTCACCCAGGAATGACAAAATTTTATCTTAAAATTGAAATATAAGTCCCTGGGAAATGAATGCCACCAAATTCCCTGGACCATTTCTTTTTTTTTTTTTTTTTTAAGATTTTATTTATTTATTCGACAGAGATAGAGACAGCCAGTGAGAGAGGGAACACAAGCAGGGGGAGTGGGAGAGGAAGAAGCAGGCTCATAGCGGAGGAGCCTGATGTGGGGCTCGATCCCATAACGCCGGGATCACGCCCTGAGCCGAAGGCAGACACTCAACTGCTGTGCCACCCAGGCGCCCCCCCGGACCATTTCTAATGACAAAGATGGGGTGTCCCCAGCAAGGTCTAAAGCAGTGGTTCCCAAAGCAGGACCCCTCCCACCAGCAGCAAAGTCTCAGGTCCCACCCCAGTCCTATGGAATTAGGACTTTATCCTCGGAACTCAGACCTCCCCTGTCCTACCGCACCCCTCCTCTCCCTTCTCCCTTGTCACTTACAAATTATTTTCTCTTCTTTGAAATTGATCATGAACCTGTTTAGAGTATCAATTTTTTACATAAAATCTTTTGGACAGAAGTGGATTTGCCAAGTTGCGGGCCCCCCTTCCCCAACCTCCCCTCCCCCACTCCCAGAAATTATTTCTCCTATTTTCCCATGAAGCCCGAGGCTTTAGACTCTGTTGTGCCTGCGTTACTGAATCATAACAAATCCTCACAATAAGCACTAACTTTGAGTATTTATCCTGTAAATACTTTATATGGATTGTTTCTTTTACTCCTCACAACAACGTGGCTTGACATTGCCAGAGGGGATGATTCCAATGTGGTAGGTGTCATCGTCGTCCCCTCCTGACAGATGGAGAAACTGAGGCACAAAAAGGAGACTAGTATTTGAGATCCCATTGCTGGTACGCAGCACAGGTGGGACTTGAGCCTGTGTAGTCTGAGTCCAGAGTCTGCGCTCTCAACCCCCGGGTAGTGCAGCCGCCTGGAAAAGGGATCCTTCACTTTTCCTACTAGTGAATTAGGAAAAGCAGTGAGTTCGTGGTATGCAGGGGATGTGTTAAATCTTGGCTGTCACTAATCAGATCCATGTCTTAGCTTTTAACACTCCATTTACCCTTTTATAAACTAGGGGTGCTAATTCCGATCAGCTTTCCTCCAGGAGCACCAAAGAGACCATGCATAGGAAGGTACTTTGCAAGCTGAAGAATGCCAGGTGAATAGAAGAGACCGTGAGTCCAGTGTGACACCCAAGCCTGAGGTTGAACGGTCTTCCTGGGTAAAAGTGACATGCATAGCTGGTGGCCATAGCTTCCACAGAACTAGGAGGCAGATAGCATTGGTTTCCAAGTTTAAAGTCACACTCACCAAGCATTCCCCAGCTCCATCCCACCAGGATGCCCCCCCAGCTCCCCAGCTGGAGTAGTTTAATGATGTGACTAATTTCCCTGGTGTGAGTCCGAAGGTCGGGTATTGTATTTTTCACTTGCAAAAGACAAATCCAAGAGGAGAGTGAGTTTCAGGCACAGTATGACTCAGGCTCAAACAATATCAGCAGGATCCATCCCTTGACTCTGTTTGCCATGGGTTGGTTCTGTCCTCAGACATGGCTGGCCATTCAAGCTCCTAATTCCCCATGCCAGTTCAGAGGAAGAGAGGTTTCTTCTCTGATAGCTCAAATGTAAGTCCCAGTATTGAGTCAGGCTGGTTCTGACTGGAGCCCCTTGGCCCATGCACCCTTGCCTCAGCCAAACAACCTGGCAAGAGGGATCGAAAGAGTAGATTGGCTTGGCTTTGGTCTCAGGCCCCTCCCCTGAAATGTGAAGCCCATGAACCAAAAGGGTGAGCCTCTCTAGAACAAAATCTGAGTGCTTTTGCCTCAAGAAAAAGGGATAGGAGATAAAAAAAGAAAATTTACAAATGATACACCCCAAGGCCTGGCACGAATCCGTGGCCACTGTGGGCAGGTGACGGAGGCCTACAGAGGCAGCACACCAGCCCCCTGAAGAAGACCCCCCTGTGCGTGCACAGGTCCTGGCTCCAGGAGGTGAGAGCCCTCCCCTGGAAAGGGCGGAGCAGAGCCTCCCGCAGCCCAGCTGCTCACAGAGGCCAGCTAGGAGGAGAGGGACCAAGGCTGGCCCCAGGGCAGCATAGGCCCTAGAGGGGCGGACTCATTTCCTGGCCTCTCTGAAAGGTAGCTTGGAGCAGGATAAACAGAGTCTGTTTTTCCTTATTGCCCTGTCACTGTAATCCAGAAACAAACACACCCTCCGATGCCCTCTCGGTATCTTCTCAAAGCCACTCTCCGTCACTTTATCTCCTTTTTGGGATTTCCTGTTTCTTTTGCTGGAGAATGTGTGTGTGTGTGTGTGTGTGTGTGTGTGTGTGTGTGTGTGTGTAAGTGCATTTTCCCTTGAGACATTATTTTTTTTTACCCATTATGTGAATTTTATATTTTTAATCTTTTTTTAATAATTTTTTATTATATTATGTTAGTCACCATGCAGTACATCCCCAGTTCTTGATGTAAAGTTCGATGATTCATTAGTTGCGTATAACACCCAGTGCACCATGCAATACGTGCCCTCCTTACCCATCACCGGCCTATCCCAATCCCCCACCCCCCTCCCCTCTGAAGCCCTCAGTTTGTTTCCCTTGAGACATCATGACTATTCAGCTGCATTTTTCAAAGTATAAGATGTCTGAGCTATTGGGGTGCAGAGGATGATATGGTGTGACATGTGCACATGATGCTTTTGTAATGTTAGTATTTTGTGTCTATTTAAAAATGGGCAAAAAATTAAAAATTAATAAAAATAAAAATAGGCAATCTGCTATGAGAATAGCTAGCATTTTCTGAGTGCTTGCTATGTCCTAGGCACTGGTCAAAGGGCTTTCCTACACTAACTTATTTCATCTTCACAACAACTCTATGCAGACAGTCCTCTCATTAGCCTCATTTTATAAATGAGGAACAGAGGTACAGAGAGGTTAAGTAACTTGCTCGAGGTCACACAGTTAATAAACAGTAGAGCCAGGACTCCAACCCAGGCAGCCTGGCTCCAGAGCTAAGCTCTTAACCACGACGTGAAACCTGAGGTTTCACAGATATCATGGTCGTGTATCTAGCACCCTCTTACAGCTAAATTAAAGCTCCGGAAGTCAATTTAGAGGAAATATTATATGAACGATGGGAAAGGTGGTGCGGGGATGTGTTAAAACTTTCTAGATGATGAACAGCATTTGGGAACCCCTGAAACACTGCACCACGTGGTATTGGGCTTAACCCCATGGATTCCTAGGGGATGCGCCAGCGGCTTTTAGTGGAGCCCGTGAACCCCTGAAATCATGCATAATTTTGTATGAATAGGAGCATTTTTATGAGAAAAGAGTATGTTGCTTTTTTCTTATCTCAAAGGGGTTTCTGACCAGAGCTGCCGCGAATCTAAATTATGCTTCAGGAAATTTGGTAAAGGCGTTCCTTGGAGGGATAACGAATTAGAAAAGGGTGCCACTTCCTCCAGGAAGGCAGGAGATTTCTGAGCAGAAATTGCATGGTCCTTACCACAGATCACCTGTTGACTAAAATTGGGTTAAGAAGTACTTGTGAATGTGAACTTAGCAGGGGGGTTTTGCAAGGGAACCTGAAGGCACTTGGGCATCAGGGAATGTTGTCAGAGACTGCAGTAATGTCTGCAAGGGGCCCAGGGCTGAAGGGTGTGGCATTGGGGGTTGGGTCTCAATGCTACTGTGTCGCCTTAGGGGAGTCCCCTTTCCAAACTGAGGTGTCGTCCCGATGAGGGTCCCTAAAGCGAGGACAGCATCTTCTATCTCTCCTGCCCACCCAGAGGAGTGATAGTAGGATCTCATGAGATCAAATCATTGAAGGAGACAGGATGTTCTAAAGCTCTGAAGGGATTGCATCAGTCAATCTGATTTGGAAAGCTGGGTACATTCCAGAAACTCTAATCAATGGAATTTAGTGTGGAGAATTCAATACAAAGGTGGTGGAGAGTGGAATAGGCAAACGGGGGAGGTGAAGCGGCTCACATGCGGCAGTAACAGGGTGGGAAGGACCCTGGTGGGGTTGCCAGAGCCTGGGGGATGGGGTCAGCAGCTGCCCAGCCCAGAGCTGGAGCCAGAGCCCCGCTAGACACCCAAAGCAGGAGTGAGGGATGGAGGAGAGAGGACCTGGCTTCTCTCCTCTTATCCCTCAGTCTCCACCCATACCACCCATTGGCTCACCAGAAGCCTGTTGGCAAAGGAGGCTGGGAAATGTAGTTTTCAGGGGAAGGACAGGAAATGGAGCAGACCAGTAGCTAGCATGCCCCTGCTTAAACTTCTTCAACCAGGACTACGTTTTTAGGTGCCTAACTACACACGGAATTGAATTTCTAATGGTTGAAATTGATGATACCAAGCAGCTGGTTAGACTAAGTCTTGCAGAAACAAGTTGTTCTTTCAACAAACACTGGCAGAAGGCTCGCTATGTACAAGACGCAGCCCTAAGCTCTGAGAGCTACACACGCCTTTTCCCACGCCCTCACAGGATTGGAGCAGGCTGCCTTCAAAGATGACCCCCAACGATACCCACCTCTTCGTATTTGTGCCCTTGTGTAATCCCTCCCTGTCAGTTTGGGCTGGACTAATAACTTGCTTATAACAAATAGAACTTGCAGAAGTGAGGGGGGCATTGCTTGAGATTAGGTCATAAAAGACTGATTTCCATCTTTCACACACTCTCTTATTCTTCTCACTTGCTCTGATGAAGCAAGCCGCCATGCTGTGCACTGCTCTGTGGAGAAACCATGGGGCAAGGAACTGAGGGCACCTCCACCTCACAGCCTATGAGGAACTGAATCCTGTCAACACCAAGCCAACGAGCTTGGAGGTGGACCTTCCCCAGGCAAGCTTCCAGAAGACAGGAGTCCCAGCCACCATCTTGATTTGCAGTCTATGAGAGACCTTCAATGGAAGCGCCCAGTTTGGTCATGCCAAGATTCCTGACCCACTGAGATATTTGATGCTTATTATTTAAAGATGCTAAGTTCGGGGTGAATCGCTATGCAGCAATTAATAACCAATACACAGGATGCTTCACTTTCTAGTTTACGTAGCATTTTAATAGGTATTCTCATTTGTACCTACCGTCAACCTTGCACAATTGACATTTCTCAGATAAAGGGATGAAGCTCAGAGAAGCGAAGTGATGTTTCAGGGAGTTAGGTCACAGGGCCGGGAAGTATCGAGCCAGAAGACAAATTCAGGTATGTCTGACCTACCAAAAGCAAATGCTCTTTCCATTAAACAAGACTGCCTTGAAGTGCTCCTAGGGCCAATGGTTGACCAGATAGCTTGGGCACAGGGAAGACAAGGTGGAAACATCAAAAAAGGTTTTTGAAAAATGCTGATATTTCAGAAATGTGTTGAGTACCAGGAAAATTCAATGGGGAAGAGAATAGCCTTTTCAGCAAATGGTATGGGAACCACTGGATATCCACAGGCAGAAGGATGCAGCTGGACCCTTTCCTTAGATCGTATTACACAAAAGTTAACTCAACATGGATCACAGACCTGAATATTAACTCTAAATCTATAAAACTCTCAGAAGAACTCGTGAGACTTCATCTCCATGACCTTGGGTGACACAATGGTTTCTTGGAGAGGATATGAAAATCACAAGCAGCAAAAACAACAAAATAGATAAATGAAACACACCAAAATTAAAAGCTTTTGTCCTGCAAATACTACTACCAAGAAAGTGAAAGGACAAATCAGAAGAATGGGAGCATATTTGCAAATCACACATCTGGTAAGGGACTGGCATCCAGAATATATAAAGAACTCTTGCAAGTCTAGTCTACACTCACTTCGCGGTGATGGCTGCATAGCCCTGTGGATATATGAAAACCACTGATTTTCATGCTTTAAAAGGGTGAATTTTATGGTAGAAGAACTACATCTCAACAAAATTATTTTTTTAATGATTGATTTTTTGGAAAGATTTTGTTTATTTATTTATTTGAGAGAGAGAGCAAGAGCAAAAGAGAGAGAAAAAGAGAGAAAGCGAGCAGAGGGAGAGGGAGAAGTAGACTGCCTGCTGAGCAGAAAGCCCGATGGAGGGCTCGATCCCAGGACCCTGGGATCATGACCTGAGCCAAAGGCAGATGCTTAACCGACTGAGCCACCCAGGTGCCCCCCCAACAAAGCTATTTTTTTAAATGCATTGAGAGAACCATACACTGTAAAGTGCTTATGCTGGTAAATTGTATGTTATATGTATTTTCCCAAAAGAAAAAAAAAATGCATTGAGAAATTTAAGGAGAAACTTACCCCCTCTAGGAAGTGGAGCTCAAGTGCCTTCGCCTTGAGTTTGGGCTGGGCTTAGTGACTCCTTTCCAAAGAAGAGAGTATGAAAAGGGAAAAGTATTAACTTTGCAGCAGAGAAACCTGACAGGTATCACCTTCGCCAAGGAGTAAAGGTTAATCTCACAGGTGAGAAATAATGTTGATGTCCTATGCCTGCGATATCATGTGATGAAAGGGGTATCTCACCTCTGTGATAGTCTTCCCCGAAACTCATAAGCCCAAACTAATCGTGAGAAAATATCAGATCATTTCAAAGTGAGGGACATTCTACAAACGTAATGGTTTTACTTTTAATAACATGGAGGGGTAAGCGGTCCTATTTTTTTTTTTTTAAGATTTTATTTATTTATTTAACAGAGAGAGACAGCCAGCGAGAGAGGGAACACAAGCAGGGGGAGTGGGAGAGGAAGAAGCAGGCTCCCAGCGGAGGAGCCCGATGCGGGGCTCGATCCCAGAACGCCAGGATCACGCCCTGAGCCGAAGGCAGACGCTTAATGACTGAGCCACTCAGGCGCCCCAATATTTTTGGACCTCAGGAGCAGTGGGTGAGTTGATTTTGTCCTCAGTCGACCATGCGTTGCCATTATTGGTCCGGTCAGGACTGGCTTGGTTGTGTTTATTTGGTTGTTATCTGATTATTCCCACTACCCCCCATTTCCCTCTGTGCATGCCCTTCTACTGTATATCTTCATTTTCGTGTGTGGATATACATTTAATGAACACAAATGGCATTACATTACATATTTCTGCCACCATCAACCCCATGTGTCGAAACTCCAGCCCCACCACTGTGTGAATATCTAGTCTGTTGCTTCCAACTTTGTCAGCTCTCCATGATAAGCATTCTCAATTTTCCCAAGGATGAGCCCCAGATTGTCTCCAACTCTCCATCACGAGAACGTATAAGGCAATGGATGTCCTCTTGATATCCCTTTGCAATGACGTGTGTGGGAATTTCCATGGGGCATAGACACGGGGTCACTATGACTGGGCCTTGCGTTGTACACATACTTACGTTGACCAAGTGCTGCCATACTGCTTTCAGAATGATGTCACAGCATAGCAGGATGCTTGCTTTACCCACCCACGCACTCCGCAGTTCCCATCACCATGATGTTTTCAATGCTTAGTGCCTCCATAGGTCAAAATCTGGCCTTGAATTGAAAAGTGATGGGGACGATGATGGGAAATTGTATCCTAATATTTGCTAAGGTGCGTGGAGCCTTTGGTGTAGACCACACACTGTTCTAAACTCTATGTTGGGGGGTGGGTTTAATTTTTGCAATAGTCTCAATAGGTATGTACTATTTTTAGCTCTGTTTTACAGATGAGGAAGGAGGCTCAGAGAGGTCGGGTGACTTGCCCAGACTCATCCGACTATAACCATGATGCTGTATGGCTCGAGACAGCCTACTGGTCAACCCTTCCTCCGCTTTTGCATCTCCGCCCTGAGAACCTTTGTGTGTCAGGGCTTGGGGTCCCTGAGCAATATCTGTGTTCGTTGTGAGGCTTAATTAAAACACAAACCACACTCAGAATAGTATCAGTAACTCAGTGCTACCTGAATCCAAATTAATCATCTTTTCACGCCCCAAAGGGGTCACATGCTAGGTCCTGGAGTGATTGGAAAGTTGTTCTGAGGTCCCCAAGATGAATGCGTGCCACCTCTCACTCGACTCATGATGCTAAGAAGCCAGACCACAGAAAAAGATTGCTGTCCAAATTCCAGGGGTGGGAACACTGGCCACGCGGGCACCGTGGCCCCATGGGCGATCCACAGTGCTCCATTAGGCTGTGAAATCAACACGCAGCAGGCAGATCCAGCCAATTAGGCTTATCGGCGGACAGAGCGGGGCAGGAAGTCTTCTTTTCCTCCTGGTTGTTTTCCTGCCCCATGGAAGAAGTCAGTTCCCATTTTTTATCTCTGGGTTCCCACCAAGCCATCTCCGTAGGGAGGGAGTTCTGACAGAAAGCAGCGTTAAGCTATCTCACTCCCCTTGAGCCCGGGGTCAGGCCAGACTGCCCTTAAGGTCAGGCATGCAATCAGATGCAAAAAAAAAAAAAAAAAAATCAAATGCAAAATCCAAGAGCTTCTTGGCAGAGAGTAAAGACACCAGTCAGTCCCGGCACAGCCATACCTTTTTTCGTCTCTATCCCCCTCATCTTCCCTACAGACTTGAGAAATTTCCCACCAGGCTCCTTGAGTGTCTCTCCCCTGGGGGGCAGAAAGTGGTGTGTGTCGGGGGGGGGAGAACTAGCCCCAGCTGGGGCAGTTTGAGATCTCAGTTTCACAGCCCCCGACGGCAGCACCGAACTGAGACTAATTGTACACTGCAAAATAGTGTACTTATCAACTACATCTGCCTTTCCCCTACTTTCTCCTTCCAAGGAGATAAATTACTGGGGCAGATAAGGATCCAGCTTTCAGGGTGATCAAATGAACGCCAGGAGTCCTCAAGATAGGAATGGTTTGTGAAACCCCAGCTCCTGCCCACTTGAGTGAGCCAGCTAAGAGGGTGCTGGCTGCCAAGAATGTAATGGCCCGCATGGATTGTTGGCCTTCCCACCACCACCTCACCCCCCACCCCCGGTACATTACACGAGGGTAAGGGAATTTGCTTTTAAAGTATCTTTTGCAGTCCCTTCCAATAAATCACTCAGCAATTCCTGGGGCTTGTTGTGGCCGGCAGTGTTGATCCATGCTGAAAGGACCGGCTGGTTCCAGAGCTGGATTTTCCACCAGTCACGGCCTGAGCATGGTGGGTGAACCACAAATGCAGCAAAACAAGATGGCGGCCTCCAAGCCCAGGAGCCTGTGATGCTGCCTCGGGGCGGGCACAGGCTCTCTCTGACCCTGGCCGGGATTTCTTGGTAGACTTCTGGAGTGGCCGCATGGATTCCCCTGCTCATGATTCGAACCCATCTTCTGGGGCTGAACATTCCAGTTAGCAAATCATATTTAATGGTGTGTAACCTCAAGGCCCCAAACGCAAGATTTGTGAGAGACAGAAATCAGAGTTCTAAGAAAACTTGCCCCACCCCTGCAGGACGAAACAGGGTTGTTTTGGTGTCTGTATAGTACCACCAGCCTGTGTTTAGGGTAGACCCATATAAAATCTCTCGAGCGTTGGGGTATCTAATACCTCCCTTCAAAGTACTACCCTCGGTGACGTAGTAGCTCCCGTCAGGCAGGGCTATTAATTACAGTGATGTTTGTCCTAAATGTCCTTCTGTTTTATTTCAGTCATCTACTTACTCTTAATTCAACCTTGTCCCCGTGTGTAAATACTCCCCCCTTTCCCTTGCCATGTGTCCCTGTCCAGATTAGTAGGCAGTTATCAAACCGTGCCCCCTGTCCACACCCCACCCCAATCACCACTTAGCCAAACTGCATACATATATATTTAGCTCTTTTAATCTTTTTTTCTCATAAGGTTCTAATTTTACATTTTCCAGGGTATTTTGGATTTGGCAAAACAGCCTTCGTCTGTGAAGAGTAGAACTTAATTATCAAAAGCTGAACTGGAGTGAGCAATCCATCACTGGGTGACACATCCTTGCCTGTGTTCATTTGAAAAACATTTTTTTGTGGCTCTTGGAAGAGGAGGGGGTGAAAGCTGTCAGAACAGGAAGAAAGAGAGAAAGGAAGGAAGGAAGAAAAGAAAGAAAGAAAGAAAGAAAGAAAGAAAGAAAGAAAGAAAGAAAGAAAGAAACTAAGAAAAGGGAAAGAAGGAAAAAAGTTCATCCTGGCATTCACCATCCCACAACACAACCACATAACAATATCGCAATCGCGGGATTAAGAATCGGGACGGTTCCTTTGGCTCCTGTTGCCTTTCTTGTTTTTATTTTGTTTGAAACTGGATCTCAAATGTCTCCTAGCACATGAAAGTTAGTCATGTAAAATGCCTCCTACAGTAAACATCATCTTTTCGACAAGGTTTGCATTATAATTAAGGCCCGCCTGCATCCTTATCCAACCCTCAAGTTCCACTGTTTTCCTTAAGAGGCAGGGTTTTTTAACAGCCAGATAAATGCTCTCCGTGGCCCAGCCCAGTGGCACAGTGACACCCAGTGGCCACGTCAGATCATGGACCCACGGTGGGGCCCCACAGGGCTGGACCCAGAGGAAGGGGAGCCCCAGAAGGTTCCCAGCAGGGGAGAATCTGGCATTGTCTTACCATCTGAATGCTGATGAGATTTGCCAAAAAGGAGCCAGTCTTGAAGCAGGGGAACTGGTCCCGTGTTGATCTGAATGAGACAGAGCCAGCCAAAGGGCCTAGCAGAGGGCCTGGCAACCACTGGCTCTTACCTACCTCGAGGCAGTTCCACATTCCATGCCAGAAACTTCTCTCGGCCTCGTTTACACCTCACCCAGACCAGTGACAAATCCAGTCGGTCACCAGGGGTCTCCAGAAACCTTTAGATGATGGATTCAAATATTTCCTCTTGGAAGGGAAAGATGGTTTTGTCTGTTGACTGGTGGTATAGCCCCTCTTTTAAATCATCGACCGATAAACGTTTTTGTAGTACAGGAAGCCTGTGGACCCTCACCCCATCTTTGCTTAGTCGGGAGCCCCTCTTATCCACAAGATGAACTTACACTGTGACGGGGGCGGGGGGCACGTCTCCTTCTGCAGGGAGCATTGTGAGCGTCCCTATCGGTCCCGCCCGGTGGCTGATACGTTCCGGAAACAGATCCGTGTCATCTCCGTCCTCTGAGTTATTCCAGGTTGCTTCAAATCACACGCATTTAAATCACTTGGTCCAGAGTAGGTTTTTGTTGTTTTTTTTTTTTCCTTTTTTAGTTTGTTATATTTACTGAGCATAACCAAGGCCTCTCCCTCTGGCACGTGAAGGCCTGCTATTTCCTGCCAGGGGCTGTTTCCACTCGGAGCTGATTGAGTCCCAGGGCCGAACCCCGAATGGCAGAGACGGAAACAGAAGGGGGGCAGCTCATGTCCAGGGCGTCCGGTGCCACGAAACACCAAGCCCCAGAGACCGACATGAGTGTTGAGAGTGAGGGACCTCTTAAATCCTGGAGCCTATGGGTTCATGAAAATCGCAGGGATAATGAACAAGACACGTCCTGTTTTATTGAGCATTTACTTTCCACCAGCTGCTATTCAAACATTTTGTGCTTAGCAACTCACTTAATTTAGTTTCACCACGACAAGGTGGTCTTCTTGTCATCACTGGCGTAAAGATTAGGAAACTGGGGCACAGAAAGTGTTCATTCTTCGGCTGAAGGGTACCCACTGACTTTGGAGAAATACTGAGCTCCGAAGTCCAGACGCTACCTGCCTAATGGCCACACCGCACTGCCTTCTACGTAATCGGCCAATGAGATAAACATCTCAGTCGTAAATTAAACCTACAGATCCTTCCCCTATAACTGATTAGCCCATCACCACTTCTCCCCATTCTGTGGACTTTCATGCAACAAGATGGGGAAATACCCACTTTAAAGCTGGAGAGACTGGGAGCCAGGGTGTGGCTGCTGACTGCCCAGGTCACAGGGGGTGACAGGGAGGGACTGGGACCCAGCGCGGCTGATTCTCAGTGTGGTGTCCTCGACCCCACGTGGCAGCCCACCCAGGTGCTTCCCAGGATGGCACCCAGATCGTGGTACTTTCACCTACACAGCAAATACTTCAATTTCTGTTCCCTGCTCTTGGAGGGTACCATCGTGAGCCCCTCAGGAAGGTTGCAAGGCTACTCTTCTTTCCCTTTCTCTGGGTTTCGTTGTCACCGCAGATGAGAAATAATTACAATGCTGAAGAACAGCACTGTGTTTGTCACGCGGGCCTCAAGGCAGGCTGGGCAGGAGTGTTCGGTTTCACGATGAAGCTGGGAGGAAGTTCCACTTGGGGTCAATCCAAGAGGGACCTGGAGATGGGGGCCCTGGTTGCACAGGCATCCTCACTGCCCTCCTCACCCCATTACTGCTCTCCACGATGTGTCTGCTCCCCAGGGCCATCTCTTCTAATACCACAGGCCACTCAGCACTTCTCCTGCTGGCGTCCCTTCTCCCAGGCTCTCTCCAGCTCTTTCTCTGGCCATGATGACTTTCATCTGTGCTACGTAGTGCTGCTCACCGAGACTTTCTGAAGCACATCTCATTTCATTCTATCTTTCAAAGCCTTCAATGGCTCCCCACTGCTCACAGAACAAAATCTGAGCTCCTAGACCCAACCCTAACTTCTCATTCCCTTCCAATTTCCCCCAAGCATCTTATGCTCAAGCCAAACCAAACACAAACTGTCCTGCCTTTGAGTCTTTCCTCCACCGTCAGGACTTTTGCACCGCCCAACTCCAGGAGGCCCATTTTCATCAGAGGCAATGTGACTAGCACCCACTGGAGTTGGTCAGTGCGCAGCCTGCACAGCTGTATCTGTCCACCTGGTCATCTGGATCATATATACCATCACACCTGTTTCCCTCCGTCTAAAACAGGATTCCTCAAGAGCAGAAGTATTGACATTTTAGGCCAGATCATTCTGTGCTGTGGGGAACTGTCCTGAACCTTATATGACGCTTAGCTGCATCCCTGACACCCTCTCCTGACACCCAAACTGAAAATGTTTCTGACATTGTCTAGGGTCCCATGGACGGCAAAAATCATCTCTGGTTGAGAGTCGCTGCTCTAAAACCTACCCATATTTGAAGCTTTACCCTCAAAGCCACCTACTTGCTCCACACTGCTGAGAGAGTGTACCCCCTCGCCAGGAGTACCCCTAGAACGGTGCCCACGGGTCCACTTTCCACTTCAAACTAGATACATGTCTCCTACCAGAATATAATCTCTGCTGTGTGCTTTTCGACTGCATATCACTCCAGGACTTACATGCAGCAGAGGGGAGGCATATATCACAGAACAAGGGCGACGGACAAAACAGTTTGCACGCAGCCTTCCCCGTAGGAAAGCGAGTTTCGGACATGCCTCGTGACGGCTGCCATACCCATCACAGAAAAGTACAGCCTGTTGCTGGGTTCGATGCAGCAGAAACCTAATATTTTACCTGAAACTCTGATTTATGTGTGACCACTCTGTTTCTCGCTACAACAGAGCTTGTTTTAGCAAATGGGTCCAGATTTAGTCCATTAGCTTAAAATAAGTGAAAGACTCTAGGGTTTGGTGAAATCACACAATAAAATATCATTAAGCACTACAGCCTGTCAAGGCCGACGGCAGGTTTGAGTTGAAAGTCCGAAGACCGTCTGAAAGGGAGTAAAACACACAATGGATGCGATGGGGGCAGCTGGCTTTCATTTGGGGGAGGTCGTCCGAGGACTCTCCCGTCTGTGATGTAAATAAGGAACAGAGGCCCCGACAATTTAACTGTCATCGGCAGAAATGCCTCGACGGGCATGGCCACGAGCTCCGGCCCTTTGCTCCAGCTCGCAGTTCTTGGTCTGCATTACGAGAAGGGGCCGTGGGGCAGGGAGATAAAAGAACCAGGTCAGGCCCCTGGAAGCCAGAAAGTTCTTGCCAGTGTGCCAGGCTGGGGGCAGATGCGCAGCTGGGGGTCCCGGGGACAAGATGGGGGCCCCCTCCACGTCCAACGGCCCCGGAGCGTGCAGATGTGACTCTCCAGAGTGAGTGGACTCCATTCTGTTTCCTCGGGGTCTGGGAGCTTTGGGCGGCCTTTGTACCCTCCCTTTCTCTTCTTTCTCTCTCTCTGTTTATCTCTCCAACTCACCCTCTCCTGCCCTATCTCTCTGTGCCCCCACTTCCCTCCCCGTATGTGTATCTCTCTCTCTCTCTGTATAGCTGTGTATGTCTCTCTCTCTCCATGTCTCTGTCTCGCCTTCTCTGTGCCTGTCCTTGGCCGTTTCCCTCTGTGCTTCTCTCCTTTTCTCTCTCTCCATCCCTCTCGCTTTCTCCCATGTCTCTCTGACTCTGTCTCTTCCTCTTCCCAGTCTCTTTCTGTCTCTTCTCTGTCGTTCTCTGCCTCTTGTCTGCTGCTCTGTCGTCCTTTGTCTCAGGCTTTTGTTCCTTCTCTCTTCCTCCTGTCTCTGTCTCTGTCTCTTTCTCGCTCTCACCCCAAGACAATCAACCTAAAATGGACTAGTTCCCTGGAGACTCCTGGCCGTGCTCCTTGAGACGCCAGCAGCACGGTGGAATCCGAAATCCAGCTCAAGTTTTACAACATTTGGCTGCCGACTGTTCTGTGCTACGGCTTCTCGCCACCTCACTCCTTCGCTCTGCACGTCTTCTTTCTTTGCCAGCCAAGTATGTGCAGGTGACGGTGTTAACGTCTTCCCTGCTAGGGTCCGGAGCGAGGTCATCAAGCATGGTCGCGATACTCACGTGCCTCCCCTCCTCTCCATGCACCTGCAGCAGACAGCGCCCATTGCTCTTTCCCCCGGAGCCCCGTGTCGCTCGTTCTAATCAAATTGCTCCAGGGGACTCCAACCAAGAGCAGAACAAACACAGAAGACACAGGAGACAGAATGGTTGTGCCAGCCCAGACCTAGACAGGAAAGAGCTCACACTCATCCAGAAGTAGCCAACCACGGCCATCACGGAATAATTCGAGCAGCCGCCTTTGAAAACACTCGACACCGGGCCCTGTGTTTTACTATGGCCTCACGTAGCCTTCAGGATCTATTTTTAGCCCCGCTCCCCAAATTTAAAATCGGAGCTTCAGAGAGAAAATATCACTTTCCCAAGTTCACCCACATAGCAAGTCGCCTAGCTGGGGCACAACCCTAGGACTGTCTGACTTCCTCCCATTTCAGCCAAAAGACTGATTTGCTTCCTTTACGGAGCTCATGCCCCATGCCCGACCCAGTGTGAGGCAGAATCCCATAAATTCATAATCCTATAGAGTATCCACCATGCCTACCACCTCCCATTGAGCAGATGAGGAAACTAAAGACCAGAGAGGTTAATTCACCTGCCCCAGGTCACACAGCCAGTTGAGCAGCAGAGCTAGGGTGACGGGCGGCAAGCAAATTCATAGATTCCAACTGGCATCTCTAAATTTATATTTCCGCCTCCGCCGAGGTCCCCACCACTGCAAGTAATCCTGAAAATTCGTCATGAAGCTTTCAAAACAATTTATGCAAACAAACCTCAAGTGGGGCTATTTGTATTGGCAGTCCATTTCACTTAACCACCCACAACAAGGAACAGATGGCCAGAGCGTTGGACTCGCCTGCAAAGAAAACAGGAGGGGCAAGAGCATCAGAAGCCGCCTTCCTTCCCCCCCACGCCTGCCCTGCTTTGTGACGATTACAGGCTTGAGCTTGTTTATGTCTTTGATTCCGTTGTTATTTTATGTACTTGTGAAACCGACCCGGCATTTCATGAGACAAGTTTGTTCAAAGACCATTTGCCAACCATCTTGGGTTACCAGGAGCCTGGCTTTCAACGCTGAACCTGGAGTCCTTTCCCGACTGAGCTTTCTGGAAAGGGCACAGCAGGAAGTGGAAAGAGCCTGCAGATGTTGGATGAGAGATTGGCAAAAACCTTCCAGACAAACGGTTGGAGAGTCATATTTACCTGCCTTTTTTTTTTTCACCTTTGTTTCAGCTGGGCGTTTGCCACTCGAGGTGGGGACGAGTCCTGAGCTGAGAGGCAAATCCTGGATTCAAATCTGTCTTTTGCCAGCTGCGATGACATTAGACAAATTGTCTAAACTCTCTGAGACTTCGGTGAACTGAATGAGGCTGTGAGCTCCTCCTCGGCTGGGTTGCTGCGATATCTGAATGATATTTTGGTTATGCATAGATCTGAGGGATTTCTCCATTATTTGTTTTAACCCAAAATAGGTAGCTGTCTCTATCACAGGCCAGTTAATCAACCAATAAATATGGCTGAGTATGCGTCATTTTCAAGATGGGCCTGGAAAAGAGTCAAAGAGAACTAAGTCAGGGTCTCCATCCCAGAGGACAAGTGTCCAGGACTGTGGCCAATGATATTTTCCAAAGATTGCTGCAACAAGACCTCCCATTCCAAATGCTCTTCAAGCGTGTCTTCAACACTCTTCCCACTGAGAGGTGGGGACCCTATATCTTCCCCTTGAACCTGGGCTGGCCTGGGACTAAAAGTGAGGTGGTGACATGGGACATCCAGGCTAGCTCATCACGGGCTTCTCCATGGCTCTGTTGGGGCATTTGCCTTTGAGGCCCTGAGCTGCCTGGCGAGATGTCTGATGCGGCCATGATGGGAGGAAGCCCAGTCCACACGGAGAGGTCAGATGTGGGTGTCCAGCCACAGCCAATAGTCACCATCGAATGCCAGACGTGTGAGTAAAGACATCTCCAGATGATTCCTGCCCCAGCCATGAAGTCATAGCCACCCTCAGCAGGGGGTGGGGGAGAGTGGGGGCAGAAATCGTCTGAGAAGAGACCCCAGACGTCTTGGCACAGTTCTACCCATTCCTAATTCCTGCCCCACACATGTTATTGACAGAATACAATGATCACCGTCGGTGCTAATTGGGGGGCTAATGGCAGCCATTGGTAACTGGAATAAGAAAGCAGAGGGAGACATATACACATGAAACGTTCATTTAAAATATATACTGATACATCTCCTAGAGAGTGGTCAGGACGGGAGCTGAGAGGAGGGACGAGACGTGTGGGCTGGAGGTCAGGAAATAGTGTGTGAGGCAGTAAGGCAAAACTTAAGCCTTAATTAAATGGGTATTATTTGGATCGGGGAGCACAAGGTGAAGGGAGTTCACTTATTAATAAAAGAACCCATAACTCAATATGTCTATAATGATTATAGTAATAATAATTATAGTAATAGCTAATGATGCGGGGTGATAATTTTAAATACGTACCAATTATTGTTTTTCTCTGGTATTTCCTGTTACCCCCTGACCCCTCCTTACCTTTCCAGTGGTTCCACCATATGGCATCCATTGCCTCAAGGAAAGGAGGAGAAAGCAAAAGCAGAGAAAAGGTAATTGTGAGCCAATCGCCTGGGCCCCGAATCTCCTTCGAGAAGACGCAAGAGGCTGGAGCCATATTTGTTCATATTGGCTCCAAAAGCCAACCTGCCTTCCTGAGATTAGATCGATCGTCCCCGGGGGTGGAGATACTTCAGAGGAGCATCTGAAGAAATCAAGAGGAGCATTTAGAGATCTCTGGATCTGGGTGAAGGGCCTTAAAACTCAACCCCAGCCCCATTCCACCCTCTAGCAGGGATGTTTAAGGAATTCCAAAGCTGAACATATCAGTGTCCGGGTTCCCACAGCAAGGGCAAGACTCAGGCATGGTGGGAGAGCAGAATAAAGAGGTGTGTCCAGCCAAAGGGGACACACACCCTCGCAGGGGCTCCTGCAGCGAGCCGGGGACAATGGGTCCCTCCGTGGAGAGGTTTCCAGAAGCCCAGAGATGTGAGGGGGATGTGGAATGTCTTCTCAGGAAAGAAGGCAGTCCCAGCAGTGACAAGTGGGGACACATGACCAAAGTCCAGATGGCAATAAAGATGACTCAGCAGGTGCCGACCGAGATTGAAGATGGTCACCCTCATCCCCCCTCCCATGCCCTGCTGCTATGAGGACATAGCGCCAGGGAAAATGGACAACATGAAACTGACTGGTTTCTAACTTTTGGCTTAAAATCGAGATTGAACTGTTTAACAAAGCAAAGAAAGTTACACTTGTCTTCACTATGGCTACATCAACATTTGTTGAGTTTCCCCAAACTGAAGGAACCTCGCCGGGTTCTTTTATTTTCTCCCTGGCTCCCTACAAGGACTCTACAAGATAGGTCCCAGCTTCATTTTTCCAGAGAAAGGAAATGAGGCCCAGAGACGTTGAGTAACTTGTCTCAAGTGACTCAGCCTCTCCATGGCACAGCAGGGATTCAAACCCAGGACTGCGTGACTCCGGAAAACCTGCTCTTCACACATGCTCCACAGCGCCCTCTCCAGGGGTCTATTGTCCACATGGGGACTCGCTTCTGTTCAAGTTCCTCAATCAATATGAACCTGTGTTCTAGAATAACCACATGTGCTAAGCAGGGTGGGCTGGGTTTTGCCTCAGTAACAAATAACCGAAAATCCGTGTGCCTTAACACAACAGAAGCATGGCATTTTGCTCACACCGCGTATCCGTTGGAGGTCAGCGTGAAGGATATGTCCATTCAGCTCATTCATGGGTCTGGGCAGTTGAGGCCTCCTCTTTCTGGAAGGTTACCAGTTACTGGGGCAGGAGAAGGAGGCAAAGGGTGAATTGCACATTGACTCTTAGAATTTCTGCCCAGAACATCACACGGGTCATGGGTCATGACACGTGACACAGCACTTCTGCTCACGTCCCATAGGACAAGGCAAGTCAATGGCTCCATTGGTAGGAGGTGAGAAAATCTAGTTCCATCATGTGCCCCAATGTAGGAGAGCTTGACTCCGATGGTGACGTTGCTAATGGCAACCCCATATGACAACTCCATTTATCATAAAATAACATTTAACGATGGAGGGGAGAGATGGCACGATGCAGCCTCTGCTGAAACTCAGCTCCCCAGCAGTTCAACCAATCGACAAGACCACAGACTGTTGTGACTAATTTTAAGCCCTTCTCTTAAAACCCCCTGAGCACCCACACCCAGGTGACTTCTCACCAAGTGTCAAAGCTACAGGGGGCGATGAAGCTTCGATGATGCTGAAGAGAAGTCTGAGCTCCAGGGAGGAAAAAGGGTGGTGAAGGCTTAGCATCTCCTCCCTCCTCCTGCAGGGCCCCCTTCAATATATTTTTAGCCATCTCTGCCCCGGAAGGGGCCCCTGACTCCTCCTCGGCCATCTGAAAATCAGACACATTTCATGCCACATTTCTAGAGTGGAGAACACATTTTCTGCTAATGTCCTAAATGCAGCACCTGTCTCTTTGATCTCATCTACACTCACAGATCATGATTCAAGGAAGCTGCAGCCATATCACACCTGAGACAAGGAACATTTCCCAGTGTGGCTTCAGACACTCCTACTGCCCTTCACGGCTATGAAAGGACCAGCAGGTCAGCAAAGCTGGGACTGAGGCAAGAAGCAGGGCCTGAGTTCAGAGATTACAACTTCTCCTGGGGATTTTGGTTGCATCTTTAACCACCAAATGATAATTAATCCTCCAAAAGGTCTCAGATGTTAATCCCCCAGGAAATCTTAATCAACCCTTACTAGGATTAGTTCTGAATCTTGGGAGGAAATAACAGACACATCCAAGTAATGCTAAATTGTGAACGCATCATCTTTCATACAAAGAAAGAGCTTGCCACCCCTTTATTCTTCCAACCAGCCATTCATTCATCCATCTATCCATCCATCCATCCATCCATCCATCCATCCATCCATCCATCCAACCAGCCATTCATCCACGCATCCAACCACCTGTCCATCCATCCATCCATCTATCCATCCATCCATCCATCCATCCAACCAGCCATTCATCCACGCATCCAACCACCTGTCCATCCATCCATCCATCTATCCATCCATCCATCCATCCATCCAACCAGCCATTCATCCATGCATCCAACCACCTGTCCATCCATCCATCCATCCATCCATCCAACCATCCATCCATCCATCCAACCAGCCATTCATCCATCCATCCAACCACCTGTCCATCCATCCAACCATCCATCCATCTATTCATTCAACAATAATTAAATGTAGACATGGTTCCTGCCTCATGGAAGTTACACGCTAACGGGGATTGGGGAAAGGATGGATGGCCATCACATAATCACACCAATGTCATTACCAAGTGACACATGAAAGGAAGGAACATATGGATCTGAGGATAATTAGAACTAGTGTGGAAGACATCACTAGTGTTCACCCGTATCCACTTCCTTCCTGCCTGGGCATTCGGGACATTGATGTCTCAGATTTTGGGGTCATGTGACATGTTCTGGCCAATGAAACATGGCCCACTGACACACCTCTCCATGATTCTCCAGCCTCTCGTTCCCCTTTGAGGCAACTGTGTGGAGAAGGCGAAGCCATAAGGAGGAAATAACCCAGAGTTATCACACCGTGCACCAGGGTTCTGCAGAGTTGCCTGGATCTGCAGGGGACTTGGCATGACTGAGAAATGAACCTGAGCCGTGATGAGCCGCTCAGATTTGAGATGGTTGTTACTGCTGCATAGCCTAGCCTAGCCTGACTAACGGCCTAGGGCAAGGCGGGGCACGGGCTGGAGTAGGACTTCTGAGGAAGTGCTGATTCAGTTGGAATCTCTAGGTTGAGTAGGAGCCAGTTCTACAAGAGACGGTAGGTCTCCTGCATGGGGCCACCCACCGCCCCCTCCTTGGCCTCCCATGACCCAAGTCAGGTCTCTGCCCCGGCTGGTGCCACGTGAGAGAGCACAGCCCAGAGAGATGGGCCCAGCAGGCCTGATGCAAAAGGCTGCAAAATAAGTCAGAGGTGGGGGACGTTTCCAGAGGGAGGCACTATTCCCCATTGAATGCAAAGCTGACCATCAGCAAGACACCAACAACCAAACCTTTCAGGAAAACAAAATGAGCTGGCACGGCTGTTGTGGTTGAGAACGTGGTCTAGAACCACGCTGCCTGGGTTCAAATTCGGATCCGTCACTGACTATCTGTGTGACCCTGGACAAGCTCCGCAACCTCTCTGTCCTCGGTTCCCTCATCTGTAAGATGGGAATGATAGGGGCGCCTGGGCGGAACAGTCAGTTAAGCATCTGACTCTTGGTTCCCCCCCAGGTCGTGATCTCAGGGTCGTGAGATGGAGCCCCACATCGGGCTCTGGCTCAGAGGAGTCTGCTTGAGATTCTGTCTGTCTCCCTCTCCCTCTGCCCCTTCTGCTCGTTCTCTCTCTCTCTCTGTCTCTCTCTTTCTCAAATAAATTAAAAAATCTTAAAAAAAAAAAAAGTTGGGAATGATTATAGTACCTACCAGCTAGAGTTTTTCTGGGGGTGACTTGAGTTAATGTTCGGAAAGGACAGTGAGAGACCAGACAGCAAGCCAGCCTGGGCTCCGTCCGATGGTCCTTTCTCCAGTCCAGGGAAACAATGTGCCAGAGAGGAGCCGCCCGCTGACTCTGCCAGCTGCTCTGTCACCCAGTGAGGTCCTGGAAGCAGATTCAACTTAGAAGAGTGTCCCCCTTCTTCTGGAAAGAACTGAGAAGACAGGAGGGGAGAACCCCCACCAATCAGCAAAACGCCTTTATAATAGGATAACATAGGAAGACAGACCTTACGTTTCAGCTAGTAGAAGCTCTTCTTTTAAGGTTTTGATTCTTTCTAGGATATTCCAATCAGCATCCTTCTTTTGCTTGCCTACCTCCAGCGACAGGGAATTCACTACCTTACAGGTCAGCCCGTCCTTCACAGGAGCACAAGTTTTGCCCCCTAGCTTCTGCCCATTGGGCTTAACTCTGCCTCCGTGTAGACAGAGTGTGCTGTCTCCTCTACACTCCACTGGCAAGGGCAGCAGCTCAGAGAGGCGGCCAGCGGCCAGAGCTGGTAGGCGGGGGACTGGATGCTGGCTAGCCTCCTGTCACAGGAAGCATGGGATGTTGGAAAACAACAGTGACCTCATCAGCTTCCTACTTTAAAAGGATCTCTTTTGGTGGCCGGGTGGCGGATGGACGGCAGGGGAGCGAGGGTGAAGGCAGGGGCCAGGTGCTCAATTACTGCTCATTAATGAATGTGGAACAACACCTCAGAAGGCCTTGCCGGCAGCAATGGCCAGTGATAAAAAGGCACTTCTTCGTGGGGCTTCGGGAGCCGCTGGGCTCGCTCCTCTCAAAGCTGTCATCCCACTGTGTTGTAATTATCTGCCTACTGGTCCGTACCCCCTTTGGACAGAGTTCCCCAGCCACAAATCATCCCCATAGCTCCCCCCTCCCCAACTCTTGTGCCCAGGCGAGTGCCTGAAACATGGCGGTTTCTGGAAGGACTTCGCAAATAGTAGTCTTGCCATGGTTGTTGGTGTGACCGACGCCAGGACCGTAAGAGCCATCCTTCATTACAGTTGGAAGGATGTAAGTTAGACAATAAGCAACCTTTCCCAACAGCGAGGAATACGTGGGCAGCTCAGAAGCAACCTGCCCGCGGATTGGCGGTGATGATATGATTTATCATCTAACTGGGGCACTTTCGTTAGGGACGAAGGCTGAACCAAACGGAACTGCCAGGACAACAGGTGTAGGCTGGGCGGAGAGGGGGGGTGATTGCCCATTATTTTCTGCTCCTTAAATCCATTTGTCAGCCTGAAGTCAGTCTGTTAATGACCTCAGCAAACTTGCACCACCAACCCTCTGACTCCAAAAGCTCAAATGTACCTCTTCTTTGACATCCTTGACTCACCCCACTTGGCAGGTCTGCTCACTTGCTTCTCAATTTTCACCAGATGCCTCCTCCTTCCTTTTTCTCCCGATGGCCCCCTCGTCTGGGCTCCACGGCCCTCCTCTTGGAAAACCACAGCGCACAATTAACAAAGCAGTTGCGTTCACAGCTGTGAGGGCTCCTTTGATGCGTGGACTCGGCTGGACCACAGGGCACCCTGATGTTTGGTCACACGGTTTTCCAGGTGTATCTGTGAGGGTGTTTGGGGATGAGATGAACACTGGAACTGAGTCGAGCAGACTGCCCTCTCCAATCACCCACTCCGCTGAAAACCCAAGTACAACACAAAGGCTGGCCGTACTGTGAGTAAGGGGCAGCTCCTCCTGCCTGAGTGCCTTCAAGTTGGGGCCTTGGATTTTTCCAGGCTTTGGGCTTGAACGGCAACATCAGCCCTTCCTAGTCTCCAGCTTACCAAGTTCAGATCTTGGGACTTGTCCCTCATAATCGTGTCATTCATTTCCTTAGGATAAGTCTCTCTGTCTCTCCACCTCTCTCTCTCTCCATATATATCCTATTGGTTCTGTTTCTTTTTTAAATTTTACTTTATTCAAATTCAATTAATTAACATACAGTGCATTACTAGGTTCAGAGGTAGAGTTCGTGATTCATCAGTTGCATATAACACCCAGTGCTCATTACATCGCGTGCCCTCCTTAATGCCTATCACCCAGTTACCCATCCCCCTGCCCACCTCCCCTCCAGCAAGCCTCACTTGGTTTCCTATAGTTAAGAGTCTCTTATGGTTTGTCTCCCTCTCTGATTTCATCTTATTTTATTCTTCCCTCCCTTCCCCTATGATCCTCTGTTTTGTTTCTTAAATTCCACCTATGTTCTGTTTCTCTGGAAAACTCTAAGACAACAGCTATGTCCCAGTACCCAGCACGATACTTGGCACCTCAGTGAATGTGGGACCAGACTGAGACACTGTCAAGGCCCTGAGCCTTGTAAAGATAACAGAGTCCCCAACTCTCTATACATAATCCAAAATGTAAGTAATAGTAAGATACAAAACACAAATTATATACAGATGCTAAAAAATAGTTTAAAGCATATTCTAAGATTATCAGATTATAAAATTCAGGAAAAATCTATTGAAGCTGAACCTTGGGTGGGAGGGAGTTGGAGTAGGGGAGTTTCTCTACTTTGCTCATGCCCTAAGCACACACTGAGTCTACAACTGGGTGATCCCAAATGGTTGAATGAATGAGTGTAAGAATGAATGAATGAGCATACACAAATCTTAGGCAATGAAGAGAAACTGACATGTAAATTGCACTTTGCTATTCTTTCACCTTTCTTAATTTGAGCAATAGTATATTTCCAGCAGGGAACTTTTTTTTTCTTTCTCATGTTGCTGGTTACTTGAAACCTGCCCTTTAATTGCCGTGATGCTGCAATTTAAGCTAATTAGCTTCTGGGTATGACTCCTTCCCAGCTCGCCATCTGACCCCGAAATCCGAGCTTGCTGCTGGACCCCTCTGCGGGGCTCCGAGCACAGTCTCCACGCAGCAGCCTCCCCACATTGGCGAGGACGGTGCCCACTGACGCTTGGACAAATCAGGCCTTGGCCCTGCTCTCTCCTCGGTCCAGCTCTCGGCAGCGAAATGAGCAACCGCTCTCTCAGAAGTTCTAACACCCACAGAGGAGCCAGAGGGGGAGCCGCAGTCTCCAGGTAGTGAGCCTCAGTACGGCACCTGCTCCATAGGGCACCATCTGTCCTCTGGGGAGCCTGGGCCGATGTTGGTACTTGCGTTCGTTTCTGCCCTTTGGGGATAATTCATCATCGTAGATGACGGAATCTCCTGCGTCATTCAGCCATTCTTGGCTGTTTAAAAAAAAAAAAAATGGCTAGAGCCTAAGCTGAATCTCTGCCTTTTGAGTCAGCCCGGAGAGAGGCAAAGAAGAATCTCTTTCCGTTCAGGCTGCGTCTACGACACCTATTGGCTGTGCAATGGGTGAGGTTTTCCCAGGTGATTTTGATTTCTGTTGTTTGCTCTTTTCCTTGGCTGTTTTGAGCACTGTCTGCGCGTCACGCGCTCCTTGGAGACATTTAACTTCATCCCCTCTAGGAGGCCGACCACGCGGGGCGGTGATGAGAAGCTGTTCTGGCTCGGATCCCAGCATGTACTCGTTGTGCAACATTCTGTAAGTTCCTTAACTGCCCTAAGCCTCAGTTTCTCCTTCTGCGGAATGGGCAACGTGGTAATAATAGTGACCTACTCCACGGGGCTGCTGTTAGAACTCAACCACTTAATTCCAGCCAAGTGATTAAAATCGGGCCTGACCCTTAGTAAGAATTCAATGTGCGGAAGCGCCTATGGTCCCATTGTTCACGTAGGCAAGTGGAGGAAGCCCAGGGCGGGGAGGCCAGTGTCCCAGGGCCACAAAGCTGCAAAGTGAAAGAATCCAGACTCCACCCCGGGTCTGTCTGATTTCAGACGCCCAACTCCTAACTGCCGCTGCTCCCTGGCTGAGAAAATACAGAGGGAGCCTTGCCTTGGGTAATTCAGGTTCTGCTTGATCAAAGGGGATAACAGATCTAACATGTCACAGCATTAGACTTGTCTGGCGGGACACTTTCTACGTGACTGTTTGCCGGAAACTAATATCCTTCTAAGAATTTACCCCTTGATTTTAAAATGTCTTTCTCCAGGTGTTTCTGTTTGTTTGTTTGTTTGTTTTTTTCTTTCTCTGGGTGGGATTTAAGCCTCACATTTCCACTTCTTGTCCCTTGTCAATATAAAGTTGGACATCGAGTCTGTCCAAGTCCCTAGTCACCTGGTGCTGCATGCATGGGGGGCGGAGGACACCCCTGGTCCTGAGCTCTCCACGTTTATGCACGGAGAAACTGAGGCCTGGAGAAGGAAAGGGACTTGTCCCTTAGCCCCGTGACAGGCTGGACCCCAGGATGGGGGCCTGAGTCCACATGGACTCTGAGCCATATTGGCCACCTAACTTCACCCACAAGGCCCCCATGGTGGTGGCAGGTGCTGCAGAGCCCAGGGCCCATCAGACGTGGTAGAGAGCTTGCCGGGTCTGGAACGAGGCCGAGGGACTGGCAACCGCACCTGCCGGGGATTGGACGGGAGGCCCTTGGAATAGGGAAAGCCAGAGCCTCAGAATTTGACCTTCATCCTGGGGAATGGTGTGAACGGGTCCTGAGATGCTTTCTCTTCCTGTGGTCCGTCACTTGTTCCAAACAGGCAGCCTCGATTTCAGGAAGTCCTATTGGGTCCCTCGAGTCCGGGCCATGACCCATGGAGGCTGAGAGATCTTTCCTGTAGGTAACCTAGCTAGCTTTGCTCCCCTCGGCTCACCTGCACTTTCCTCTGTTCACCCCTACTCCGCTCTGCCCACTTCTGCTCTCGCCTCTGCTCACCTCCACTTCCCTCTGCCCATCCCCACTCCCCTCTACCCACTTCTGCTACCTCTGCTCATGTCCGCCTGTCTCTTCTGGCTGAAATGGTCCTTGTTCCAGGGAGAAAAACCTGGGTCTCCAAGGAGGCTCCCAAGGTCCTAGCAATAGCTTTAGGCTGGACACACAGGGACTAGCAGTGAAATCAAGCAGGGGTGCAATGGGGGGGGGGTGAGGTGGAAAAAGTCCTGGTCCCGGAAGAGGAGCTGGGAAACAGCCTAGATGACCTGGGACCTGAATTCAAGCCAAGCTGAGAAACACTAGCTACATAGTAATAGCTAACGCTGGAGGGCATCCGCAAGTCCCCCCCCCCCCAGAATAAATATGCCTATTAACTCAATTGATCCTCAGAACTGCCCTAGGGGACAAGAACGCTGAGGTCCAGAGAGGTGGCCCACAATGGCATACTTCCTTGACTCCCAGGCTACACTCCCCATTCCTGGAAGCTCACATGGAAGGGTGCATGGGAATGGGGGTTCCAGAGCTTTCTGACACCCAGATCAGCTTCAGAGGGAGAAGCCAGCCTTCCTCCGCGGCATAGGCTACAAAGCCAAAGGTGGAAGTGACGACGAGGCTTGCCCACGACTGTTCTCTGGGTCAGCAACGGAAAACGTGGACCAAGTCTAAACTCCGTAGTCAATGGGGGGCATTTGTCTCCGGCACGCCCTGCCTCCATTTTCTGGTCACCGCCTCTTCTAGCTCCTTTGTTCCTGGGGGCAGTGCAGCAGCCGGCATCGGGGTCCCCCCCTCCCCGGGTTCTGGGCTCCTGCAGTCAACACGTCAGCTCTCCGGAATACTGTTTGGCTCCGAGACCTTGGGCACGTGACTTAACTTCTCTTGGCCTCAGTGTCCTTGTGTGAAATGCATCCTATTCCTAATAGCGTCTGCTTCGTGGAGGCATTTTGAGGATGACCACAGGCGATACAACCAAGGTGCTTTGAAGGCTCTCCCCGATACACGGTGGGCCTCCCTGAAGGTTTGGTTATCGGGAGTAACCAGGAGGTGTGAGTTCTCATTTTCTCCCACTAACATGCCCACCCCGCCCGTATCGACCCCGGCCAAGACAATGTGAAACTCTAAGATGTTTATGACAGCAGGTAGTCCTTCTTCTGGACTCATTTGCACAGAAAAGCATTGCAAGGGAAGAGAGCAATTGTTCATGCCAAGGAGCACTTGGTCATGGCATCAAAAGCCAAGAATGTTGAGGCATTATTTGGGGGGGGGGGTTGGGTAAGGTACAAATGTCCATTTCGTGGCACTCCCAAAACTACACACACCTCCTCTGATTAAACACAAGGCTGGCTCTTTCCAGAAAGGTCAGAGGAGCGAGGACATTCTCTGCAAAGGGCCAAGCCTGACTCTTCAGGAGGACATGACGTGTCTAAGAACCGGGGTGAGGAAAGCCTGAGATCAGAGCAGGATCCTGGAGGAATCTGCTGCCAGGGGAAGGAAGAGGAGGGATGCTCGGTGACTCGGCTCTGCCTCCTACCAGTACCACCAGCTCGGGTGCCGTGAGCAGCTTAGAAAGACAGAATCCCTCTTACCCATGGCAACAGATTCTGCAATTAAAGAAGATTCCCGGTGATTCATATGCACATTACAACCTGAGAAGTCCTGTTTAGAAAGCTGAGCCTGGGCCCCTGGGTGGCTCAGTTCGTTGAGCTGCCGGCTCTTGATCTCCACTGAGGTCAGATCTCAGGGTCCTGGGATCGAGCCCCATGCGGAGCTTCCCACTCAGCAGGGAGTCTGCTTGAGATTCTCTCTTTCTCCCTCTCCCTCTGCCCCTCCTCCTGCTCTCTCTCTCTCTCTCTCTCAAGTAAGTCAATAAATCTTTAAAAAAAATTTTTTAAAAAAAGCTAGGCCTGGTAGAATGTGTCAGGAGCACTTTAAGAGGAGTCAGTATGAGCCAGGTGTCAGGTCACACAGTCTGGTGTGAGTGGCGGCCTAAGAGTTTAAGGGATCAATGGAAGAAAACCAGGAATGCTTCAGGGTCTGGTTCTGGGATGAAGTGCACATGATTGGATAAGCATGAGGGGTCAGGAGGCTGTGACAGCCCCTTGGCATGACCATGGGGTCTCTGCGGGGTTCCCAGCAGCCTCACTGTCCTGCTGGAGTCGCCCCACTCTTGTAATTCCCTTCAAACTTCTCTGAGCACAGAGTGCCTCTCTCCAGCGACAAGACGGGGTGGCCTCGCAAGGCTGCAGAGTGAAGACCGCCCCCCCCCCCAACACCCAGCTGGCTGGTTCTGGGCAGGCCAGGGAGCCCTCACAGGTGAAAGCCCCAAGGGAACCTTCCCTTCCCCCAGGATGCAGGGGACAGCAAGTCCCAGCCTGGCTGGGCTGCCTTCTCTCCCCCAGGCTTGTCCGCCCCGCCCTTGCTCTCTGAGCTAGCTTGCTCACCAGACCTCATGCTCAGGATTCTCGTGAAGGTCACATGAGAACCTTGGCAGGAGCTCTGAAAAGCACCATAACTCCTGCCCCCACCCCCGGTTGCACTTCTAGGAGCCTGCCCTCATGGTCAAGAGCGCACGGTCACTGGAGCTGCCCGAAGGTCCACAGAAGGGGGATCCAGGCCCAGAAGTGGGGTTCTCCTCCATGCATCGTCACAGGGGCCGCAGTCCCATTCCCGCCCCGCAGAAGGAGAGCCCCGGTAAATTGGGAGAGCCAACACATCGCAGAGCACAGACACAGTTTCATTGCACTATAAAAAAAACCAGGGATTCTTTTCAGGGCCTGGAAGGACACACTCAGAGCCAGTTAACCCTGGCACAGGGGTCAAAGCAGTGTCTCCCAATCTTTTTTTATCGCCCCTCAATATCCCAACCATGGAATGTTTGTACAGATATACTGTATATTTGTTCATATACCGAATGTGTATTTGTGCTTTATACAAAGAGAACTAGATTTTCTTAGAATCAGTTGTGCCCCCTTGAGGGTGATATCACCCTTGCCGAGAATGCATAGGTGAAAGGGGGCAGACGGAAGCCTTTGCCCCTACTACCATTATTTACTCTTTTATTTTTTAGCACTTGGGGGGGAAGTATTTTTCTCTAATTTTATTTTTTTGAGTAATCTCTATGCCCAAGCCCACAACCCCACAATCGAGAGTTGCCCATTCCACCTACCGAGCCCGCCAGGCGCCCCCCCCCCCCACTGTTTACTTTCTGATGAAGTTTTTATTTTTAAAAAACAGTAGTAGCAGAGACTCTTACAGCACTGGTGTATGCCTTGCACTACTGTAAGAGCTTTACACATTTTAAATCATATAATCCCCATAACAGCCTATGAAATAGGTGCTATATTATCCCCACTTTACAGACGGAGAAATTGAGGTTCAGGGAGAATACGTCACTTGCCCAAAGTCACAGCTGGTAAGAGACGGAGCTGAGATTCAAACCGTGGCAGCCTGGGTCCCAAGTTGACATTCCTGATGACATAGAAACTGTGAACCACATTTACAATGAAAGGAAGTGATTAAAAAAAGAAAGAAAAAGCAGAATGGGGATGGGTTTTGTCTCTAAATGGGTTAATATAGAGAAAAGTACTCTTTGAGCTTGAAGTGGTTTGTAAACATAGGGTTATCTTTACTATGATGATTAATATGGGAATATCACCACTACTGTTACCCTAATAACCCCCCCCAAGCTTGGGGATTTCATCTCAAGCCGGAAGCGGGAGTAGGGATGAACCCATGAAAAGCCGGGGGGCCGAATGAGAGAGCCCCTTTAATGAAGATGAGACAGAGCACAAGAAGCTGTGAGCAGGATCCCGGGGGCAAAATAGGCAGCTGCTCCTGGCCCAGCAGGGCCGGCTCCTCCCTCCTCTGCTCAGGGCCCTGGAGTGTCAGCCCCGTCCACAGGGAGCACTCACCCGGCTGGCGGGCGGAAGGGGACCCACAGAACACCACGCCTGGGCCCACGCACAGAGTAGGTCACTCTAGTGGCGATGAGGAAGGGGGTCCCAGATCCTACACATTCAGCAGTACCCTTCTCCCCCCAAACATTGTCTCTGAATCTTGGGGATCCAAGGAACACAATTCAAAAACCGCTCATCTGGGGGCCCCTGGGTGGCCCAGTCGGGTGAGTGTCTGACTCTTGGTTTTGGTTCAGGTCGTAGTCTCGGAGTTGAGGGATCAAGCCCGGCATCAGGCTCTGGGCTCAGTGTGGAGTCTGCTTGAAATTCTGCCTCTCTCTCTCCCTCTGCCCCACCTGCTCGTGCTCTCTCTCGCTCCCTAAAATAAAAAAAAAAATAAAAAAAATTTAAAAACCACTCATCTAGTCCAAAAACCCTTATTCGGAGGAAACTGAGGCTCAGAGAGGGGATATCATTTGTGTAAGACCACACAGCCAAAT